>NC_141694.1:1479736482-1480936482 GCF_964263255.1 Lissotriton vulgaris
ACAATTGCAGCCTAAATGGTCGCATGGATCTCAGGATAATTTCATGAGCAGGTAAAATTTGACATGCCTCAGACATTTCTACTAACCAACGTGATTTAAAAGTTCAGGTGCATTTTCAATTCCCATTTTAATAAACCCTTTTGTAGTTTACATTCTTTATATTCCCATGGTGCTAAATATCTTCTCTACCATTCATTTAAACACCTTAACATTCACAATTTTCAGATACTGGTATTCTATGATTGTCCCAAATGTGATGACATTTCCTCTCCCATATTTAGACCTCCCGGTGCCCTGGTCTCCAGATGGATTATATATCGAGACTCTAGTCTCCTGAGTGTCTGTAATTTGTTGCCACCACTCGGGCTTTCAACAACACAGTCCAAACAAAAATATCTCAGAAGGTCCCTGTTGCTGTCGTGTGTAATTGCAAAATGTCGAGCCACCGGGTAAGTGAAATCTCTATTCACGATGGCCCGCATTACCGCATATGCTCCAACACTCTCAGTTTTACAGGGTTAATTGTGCTGCCAATATATTTCAATTGGCAAGGGCACATTAAACAGAAAACAGCATGATCTGTATGGCAAGACATGAATTTGTTTATTCTCTTACCCCCTTTACAGCCTTTCACATAATATAATAATAGGTTCTTTTGCTAGCTGTGCAAGCTTTGGACTTCCCACACGGGAAAAAACCCTTGACATCTTTCAGCGTTCCCTGCTTCTTCTCTAAGGGCTTCAAATGGCTTTGGACCATGTGATCGCGTAGCGATCTGGCCGTTTTAAAAGTTATAAGTGGAACAGCTGGTATATCAGATGCAACAATTTGGTCAGTTTTTAAAATATGCCAATGTTTGGTCATTATGGTTCTTAACCTGAAAGAATTGGCTGAATAGGGTGTGATCATGCGAAATTTGCCATCGGTAAATTGAGACCCGCTTTTGATATGGCAGTGTGAGGACAGCTCAAGTTTTTTCTCCAACATTGGAGAAAGGAAGTTACAGACTCACAGGTCCTCTCAATAGTGGATCATGTTTATCAGATCAAATTCAAAGAACATCCGCTGGACCCTCGCTTCAGGGTTATTTCTTCTCCAAATAATCCGGTAAAACATCAGAGCCTAGTGTCCGGAATGCAAATTCTCCTACAAAAGCGGGTGATAATCAGAGTTCCGGAACAGCGAATGAGACTTAACAGCAGAGGGGATTGGGCTTCTACTCGACTCTGTTTCTTGTCCCAAAACTGGCTGATTCTCAACCTCAAAGACTTGAGCAGCTTTGTTTTGCTAGAACATTTCAGGATGATCTCTTTTCAGTCCTTCATACCCTTAATCATGAAAGGGGCAGTCGCCTAGCTAGGCACTTTGCCCCCCGTGGTGTCCCTGCCTTTGCTCCCGCCCTGCGACGGCTGCGCTGAAGAACGGGGGGATTCCTGCATTTGCCGCCCCAAATCCCGTATCGCCCGGCACAGACCACCACCCACCCTTGCTACGCCACTGGAACGCAAACTTTCTTGTAGCACTTGAGATACAGGATGTCTATTTTCACGACGCAGCTCTTCTTATCGAGATTCAGGCCTTCTTGAAGTTTGCAAGAGATGACCATAATTTTCTGTTTCAAATGTTGCTATTCGGTCTGGCAACTTCTCGTGTCTTCACAGAGATATTGGCTCCTATTGTTGCTTTCTTACAATTGAAAGTTGATGTCATTTTTCCATACTTAGATGATTATTGTCTGCCCCATGTCTTTTTAAGGCACATCTGGATGTGGCGATGGTTCTCCAGACTCTGATAGACGTTGGTCATTTAGTGAATCTACAGAAGTCCCATTTGACTCCTTGCTAAGAAAATAACTTTATCAGGGCTGGATTTAATACTCAAGGAGGAGCAGCTTTAATTCCTGTCGACAAGATGCAATCTCTCCATGCTGGGGTTCAGGAATTGCTAACACTCTCCCCCGGTACTGCAATATCTTGGTTACAATTGCAAGGACAGTTGGCAGCCTCAACAGCTATGATTCCGGGGCCTCGGTTTCATGTGGTGAATCACATCCTCAAGCATTATTATTATTATGATGCCCAATTTGGAAAGCCATGGCTACCTACAAATTTTTTCATTGATAGGCTCAATTATGCAAATTAGATCAAATCAGAGTGCGATCAAGAGAAAATGCAGAGTTAGGAAGTATCCAAAAGTTGAAACAACCATGTCTTTAAAGGATTGTGAAACCGAGAGAGTGAATGACACTCCTGCAGTGTTCAAGGTAGATCATTCTAGAGTTTTGGTCCAAGAAAAAAGAATGCTTGACACTTGGCAGGATTTTCTAATTTTAGAAATTACGGCCAACCTCCTATGAGGTTGGTATTGGGACCTAGGTTCACACAATTACAAACGGCTGATTCCTCTCACGTCATAGATCACTCAGGATTGATCATGTTGGTTAAAACAGGACAATCTCTTAAAGGGAGTGCCTTTCCAGCTCTCGCCTCCAGTGCTTGTGTCCATGGATGCCAGTGTATGAGGTTGGGGTGTAGTGTTGGATCAACAAGAAAAGAAAGCTCCTTGATCCAGTTGGGAGAGTCACCAATCTTCGAATTGGAGGGAGCTGATGGCTATCTGTTATATCTGGGGGTCTCTAGTTGGCAATGGTATTCACCTTTGTCGAAGTAGGGACCCTTACTTCTAAGTCAAGATAAGGGGATTACACTCCTTAATAACCCCTGCTCACCCCCTTGGTAGCTTGGCATGAGTAGACAGGCTTATCTCAGAGGCAGTGTGTTAAGCACTTGTGAATATACACAGTAATACAGTGATAACAATACAGATGGACACAACACAGGTTTTATAAAAATAAATATTCTTTATATAGACTTAAATACAAGACCACAAACGCCACAAATCCACAATACTACACTTATGATTACTTAAAAGGGGATTAAAGTTGCTTAGTTCAAGTTGATGGTAAATGCGGCAAAGTTCTCAACAAAGTACCTGGATTCATAACGCAAAGTAAACAAAAGGCTCGCAGAATGGGAGATGCGTCTGTTCCGTGATCTGGGGGAACGGTTGCGTCCTGCCTCAATGCTTGCACCGAGTAGGGGACTCGTCATGAGCCTTACCGGTGGAGGTGATGCGTAGATTCTCGGCCTGCGGGCCCATTGCGGTGCTCAAGCTGGTGCCGTGATGCGATGCGATGATCCAGTTGCGATGCGAGAAGATGGCGCCCTTGATGCGGCGATGTGATGACTCCCTGGCAGCCTTGCGACGACTCTGTACTTTGGAGCCGCGACAGGCCCTGCAACACGTTTCTCCGGTGATGCGATGGCAACTCTCACAATGGCGTCACGCTTCTCCGGTGATGCGACAGCAGGCAGCTTCGATGCACACATGCTTCCAGGGAGATGAGGCGAAGGCTCGCTTCTCCGGCGATGCAACGATTTCAGCTGCGGCGGCGACATGCTTCTTCTCGATGTGTCGCGCTTCCAGCGGCACGCAAGTATCTGGAGTCAGAATTCCGATCAAGGAAATTCAGTGGGGAGCTGGAGGTAAAGTCTTTTGGCCCCCGAGACTTCAGCAGGAGGCAAGCACAGTTCAAGCCCTTGTAGAATATTCTGTAGATGATGAAAGTCCTTATAAAGTTCCTTCTCCTTTCCCTTGGCAATGAAGCAACCACTGCAGGCCAACCCAGCAAACCGCACACTGTCAGAGGGACAGTCCAAACTCCTGCAGCTTCCTCGGTTCTTCTCCTTGGCAGAAAGGCTTCTTGTTCCAGAAGTGATCTAATTTCTTGAGATCATGGTCCCAATATTTATACCCCAAAATCCTTTGTTCTTTGAAGGCAGAGAGGCCAGTTTCTGAGTACTTTGTTTACATGACGCTCTTCTTCCTTTCACTGTGCAGGGCAGAGACATCAGCCGCCCCACAGGAGGTGGAGCCAGCACAGGGGAGGGAAGATACAGCTCTGGAGCACTCTGTTGACATAATTCCTCCTCTTCTTTCACAGTGCCGGGCAGAGACATCAGACAAGCCACAGTGGATGGGAGGAGTGATTTCGGAGGCATGCAAGGTGGGGAGGGGCACTCGGCAGGGCTGCCCCCTCTCCCCTTTATTATTCACTATAGCGGTGGAGCCTCTGGCGGCGCATGCTCGATCGGGACGGGTGTATCAGGGCCTAGACATTTATGGGCAAGTTCACCATATTGCTCTTTATGCAGATGACCTCTTACTGTTTTTGGCGGATACTGGCGAGGCTCTGCAGGGGGCGAAATCACTGTTGCGAGCCCTGAGCGCAGTATCTGGATTGAAAGTTAATTGGATGAAGTCCTGCCTCTTTCCAGTGCGCAGGGGCAGGCCTCGCCCCCAAAATGCTGACGGGGTGTACTTGGAGGTGAGATTCCCCCCCTACCTGGGCGCGTTGATCTACCACGATCAGGAAGATATACTCGACGGGAACGTCGGGAAGGCGATCAGGGAGCCAGAGCTAACTTTGAGTTCTGGGGTACCTTACCATTGTCAGTCGCGGGTCGGGTGGCTCTACTCAAAATGGTGACTCTTCCGAGATTACTATATTACTTCCGAGCCCTCCCGATCTGGATCCCGGCAGCGTATGTTAAGAGGCTTAGGGGAATGATCAGCTCCTTTCTATGGGGGACGGGCAGACGCAGAGTGGATCTTGGTACGCTGATGAGATCTCGAGCGGAGGGAGGACTAGCGGTCCCTGATTATGAAATGAATTACATAGCAGCACAGCTCCAATGGCTCATTCAGTGGGTGATCAGAATATAAGGTGACTACAAGGGATTCTATTTTGAATCTGACTCAATTATTTTATCTGTTTAATGGTTCATTCATTTAAACCCAATGTATCCTCAGGATTACTTATCAAATCAATCAAGCAGTTTCTTATTTAGAAAAAGATATAATCACTTTTTAAAAAAGTAGGAAGCACACAGCAGAAGAAGGTTCTGTTTAAAAGAATGTATTTATATTGATGTAAATCACAAGAATAAATCAATGGGGATAAAAAATGAGCAAAGCTATACAAAACCAATCATGAATAGCAACATATACATATTTGATTGACGATTCATAACAGTAGAATCAACTCCTTTGAATAAATGAGGAAACCAGAGTTATCAATGTATCATGATATCCTGTAGTATAAATAGCTGAGGAGATGATGCTTATGTCGACGTTTTGGTCTCTTGCGTTGTCATCAACAAGACCATCATCAGGACTAAACTTTTCAAAATGTAACCCCTTGGATCAACACAGTTTATAAAGTGGATCTTGAAATTTGTGCGATAATTCAATCTGAGGTAGTTCGGGATGAAATCTGAGTTCAAAATAATATACAGCCAAAGTTTGTTTCTTCAAAATGGATCCGTAACCAGATAGTTCAGAATAATTATGCAGCAGAAAAGGTCACCTGCATTAGTTGTAATTTGCCAAGGATTTAGGTGAATAATCATCCTAATTTTTAATCACTCAGTGGGTAGCAAGGGCCACTAGGAGGGAAGGGGAATCGGGCGAAATGTCGGGTTCCCTGTTGGCGTTATCTCGCATAGTTTTGCGTCTCCCACTTGGTGACTTGCATCTTACCCGGGAATTTGCCACGGCCCGCAAGTGCTGGAATAGATATCTGCAGAGAGGGTCCTTAGGGGCCCCTTACTCACCTGACATACCTTTGAAGATGTGCAGGGCACTACCACATGGGGGCACCTGGCGGAGGTTGGAGGACTGGGAACAGCAGGGGTTACCGACGATCAGTGACCTCTATGAGGAAGGCACCCTAATACCGTTTGCTGACCTCCGAGAACGTTTTGAACTACCGGGTGGTGACTTTTCGCTACACACTGCGCTCACGGCAGCGGTCCGAAAACACTGGAAAGCAGGCCTCGCGGAACCACCTACTTCCATGGGTTGCCAATATGTTGTGGTAGCCGCGGGCACCGTCAAAGCAGTAACATGCTTATACAGGCGCATGACACAGGAAGCCTTGATCCCTCTGACTGCCCTAAAGACGAAATGGGAAACTGACATAGGGGGGGACATACCGGACACGGCATGGAGTGGCATAGTGGAAAGGGCCTGGAAAAGTACAAGAAATGCGCGCTTCCAGCGAGTACATTTTCACATTCTGCACAGGGCATATTTAACACCAGTCCGATTACATAAGTATTTTCCGGCCCAGTCAGCGTCCTGCCCAAGGTGGGCAATGCCTGAGACTGACTTCAAACATATGTTATGGGAGTGCCCGGCTCTTGACTCCTTTTGGGAGGGGGTGACGACCTTGTTGATGAATGTAACAGAAAGGGACCCACAACCCTCCATGGCTCACTGTATACTACACTGGTTTCCCCACACCTCGAAGAACAAGATCACTTGTAAATTTATAGACCTGGGGTTCCTTCTAGCTAAGAGAACTATAACCTCTCAGTGGAAAGCAAAAAAGGGTCCCAGCCTAGATAAATGGAGGGCTGAATTTTGTGAATGGGCCGACTGTGAAGGTACTATCCGACTTCAAATTGCACACAGAACGGGTAGCGAGAAGGCAATGGAGATGTCGAGAGCATGGGGAAGGCTGGTCATGGAACTTAAGCCCACTGAGAATGAGGATGTTGAGGCACCGGCTGATGACCCTGAGGCCCGCCCACTATAGTATACTACACTGCCTCTGGGGCTTCCTCATGAGCTGGTGGCGCACTGCTACCCCTGCCCGTGGGTGGGACACTGCAATTCGCAGCATAGTATTTGGTCCCGTTGCTAGATACGATCAGGGGCATAGGCCCACTTGTGTTCTAGGTAATACCTCTCATGACACGTATGGAGGGGGGAGGAGGGTGGGGGATGTAGGGACATGGGGGGGTATAGTTGTGGGTGTTTGAAGTTGGTTGGGAAGGGGGGAGGTGGGAGTACTTGGTTAATAAATCCTGATACAGCGGTTACAAAAGATTGCACTGATCCTGGGAGGAAGCACTGCAAACAAGTGGATCAATGGACTTTCTGGTGGGAAAAGATGGTGTATCTTGTGCATACTTTGGGGAATGCGAAGACTTGTGATTAAGATGACATTTATATGTATGGCATTCTATGATGATGATAACCCAATAAAAATGTTTTACAAAAAAAAAATCAGACAAGCCACAGGGGGTGGAGCCAGCATTGTAGGGGGAAGGCCCAGCCCTATTCAGGTCCCAGGTGCAACTCCTCCCTCCCATCTAGATGCAGATCTCTCTATTCACCACCAGGCTGCCCCAGCCTGTCTCATGGAATCCCCCAGACCTGTCACTCAGAAACCCAGACAAGGAATACACAACCTAGCAGAGGCAGGCCTGGATAGTTATGCAAGAAAAAACCTACTTTCTAAAAGTGGTATCTTCAAACACAGAATATTAAAAACAACTTTACTAAAATATGTCTTTTATTATTCTGAGTTCAGGCATACTAAATTCGAATTTCAACTATGTTCCCTCAGTCAATTAGGATTATAAAAATGTAATAATCTAGCTGCTTATTCTGGCCTATGGAGAACAGGTAGCCTTCAATAGTGAAAAATTAAAATGGCTGTAATTCACTTTTAGAAAATGCTACACACATCAGAGCATGTCCTACCTCGTACTTACAATGCACCCTGCCCTTGGGCCTACCTTAGAGGTCCCTAATATGAAGCAAAGGGAAGGTTTAGGGACTGCCAAGTGGATGCACTTGGCCAAGTCGACATGGCATTGCTAGACTGCACACAGGCCTTGCAATGGCCAGCCTGAGACACACTTTACAAGCTGCTTCTGTGGGTGGCACAACCAGTGCTGCAAGCCCACCAGCAACATTTGATTTTCAAGAACTGGGCACACATGGTGCACTGTACTAGGGGCTGACAGGTAAATGAAATAACACAATCATGAAATCCAATTAGTATATTAATTTAACATAGGGAGCACTTGCACTGTGGCACTGATTAGCAGTGGCACAGTGCCCAAAACATATAACCAGCAAAAACATATCAAAACAGAGGAGGCAATCCGTCAAAAATGGAAGAGAGACTCACGCCAATGATGTCAGGTCTAACACTATCAGATTGGCGTTAGTGGCTTTTCAGGAGCATTTGAAAGGGAGGAATGTTCTGATAAGGACAGACAATCAAGTGGGGAGAGTTTATCTGAACAGAAAAGGGCTACAAAGTGCAGATCCCTGTAATGCATCTCTGATCTGCGCTTTGCCTGAGGATCATGTCCTGGGAATCAGGGCCATTTACAGCATTGCTCTTGAACAGGGGGTACCTCAGGGCTCTGCCCTGAGTCCGACCCTGTTCAATTTGTATATGGCTCCTCTGGCAGATGTGGTACAATCGTATGGCATAAATTTAGTATCGTATGCCGACGATACCCAACTGCTCATCTCGCTATCCCAAGCCCCGACCTTAGCTGCAACTAACTTCAAAAACTGCATGCAGGAGCTGGCAAGTTGGATGAACCAACACTGCCTAAAACTTAATGGCTCCAAAACAGAGGTTCTTGTAATAGGTGGTAGCGACACCAGCTGGACTCAGGAATGGTGGCCCTCCTGCTTGGGACCTTTACCCACCCCTGCCGAAGAAGCCAAGAACCTAGGGGTTTGGGTTGACCCTAGACTCTCTTTTGATAGTCATGTCCACAAAGTGGTAGGGAAATGTTTCGGGGTGTTAAAAACTCTAAATCGCACTCTTGACCTCCTCCCGCTAGAGGCCAGACGTACCCTGACCCAATCACTAGTCACCTCCCGTTTTGATTACGGCAATGTGCTCCTTTTAGGGACAACTGAAAAGAACAAGAAAAAGCTTCAAGTCCTACAAAATACGGCAGCACGGCTAGTCCTTAAAGTACCCAAGAGAGCTCCTTCTAAATCCGCCTTGGATGCCCTTCATTGGCTCCCCATAAGAAAAAGAATTCTCTTTAAGGCACTGCTCATTAGCTACAGGATCATCTCCGGGACAGCTCCTGACTATCTCAAAGACTTAGCCATACCCTATGAGCCAAATAGAGCTCTCCGCTCAATGGGGAAGGGTCTCCTTAAAATTCCTCGCGTAAAGAAGGCCAGGATGGGTGGTGCTCTTTCCGCGCTCTGGCGGCCAAACACTGGAATACCCTTCCCACGCACATCAGATTAGCTGAAACAGAAACCAGTTTTAGGAAAAGCTTAAAAACCCACCTGTACACCCTATGATTTTGGCCTCTGCATCCAGCTACTCTCTCCACAGCGCGGGGACACGCCGGGAAGGCGTCACCAGGCGCTTTACAAACTCATTTATTATTATTATTATTACATTCAGGGAGAGTTGAACTTCCTGGCAGATAGCCTCAGCAGGAACATGTGTTCCTCAGTGAGGTACCACTTATCTGTTCCTCAGGTCCACCTTGTCTTCCAGAAGTTAGGAACTCTGTGCTGGACAATACAATGTGTCACCTTTATTTGCACAGAAACACCATGTCCCCAAGCATGGACAGTAGATGCACAACGAATTCCTTGGCCTCTTGTACTATTTTACGCGTTACCCCCTATTCCTCTTCTTCCAGAAGTGCTATAGAAGATCAGGTGAGAGCATTCCCATCTGATCCTGATTGCTCCTTATTTGCCAAGATGTCCTTGGTTTACTTTCCTTCTCTCTCTGTCCAAGGGTCAGTTGTTTCATCTGCTTGACGGCCAATCTTCCCTTCAGTTTCCAGTGTTGTCTCCGCAACTCGGCAGACGGTTGTATCTGGCGGCTTGGCTGTTGACTGAGTTAGTTAAGAGAATCTGGGTTGCTCTACACAAGTTCCTCTTGAGATTCAATCCTCTTGTAAGTAATATACCTGGCAGTCTTACGAGAAGCACTGGAATACATTTTCTAAATGGTGCTCCTATTTATGTGGGGATCCAACCTTGATTGGTTCATTTAAAATACTGGATTTTCTAATGGATGGATTTGTGATGGGCTTAGCCCCCTTTACACTTTAGATTCAATTGGCTAAAAGCTTTTTGAATGATTATTCAACACTCTCGCCCTTAGTATTCAGTCTTAGATTTGTTTATTGTACTGCGGGAAAGGTGATCCTTTTGAACCTCTAGAGAAAGCATACTTGGTATGATTATCGGATAAAGTGGTATTCTTAGTTGCCATAACTTCAGCAAGATGTCTGTGAGAGTTTGGTGCGCTCATGGCTGCTTTTCCCTATTTGAAATTCTTTCCTGATCATGTGGTTCTTAAGTTTGATCCCAAGTTTGTTCCCAAAGTTGCCTCTACTTTCCATTATGCTCAAGAAGTTGTCTTTCCAGTTCTTCAAGACTCTTCTTCAGATTTAGTTCCTTTTACTTTAGGTGTCAGATGATCTTTCCTGGAGTGCACTAAACCCCTTCTCCTTCATTTATTTTATTGCTCATGATTCAGCTGTGAAAGGTAAAAAGGTTTCTATTCAGACTTCGAGTCCTGTGTCCGACAAGCCATTCCTCATGCATACTCTTCAGTGGGGGAGCCCCTTCCTGCTGATGTCCAGGGACGCTCCTCCAGAGCAGTTCCCGTCTCGTGGGTGGAGGCAGGAAGATTTGCCTTACTTGAGATCTACCGAGCAGCTACTTGGTCTTCACAACAGACCTTTATTAAACATTATCGTCTTTCTTTTTCTGATGATTCAGAGGGTAATTTTGGTTCCACCGTTCTTACGAAGGCAATGAAGTAATTATTGCTTTTAAATAAACAAGTTTGGCATCTATATGGTGTAGTGTAACTTTATTTTATGTTTGGATATATTCTCATGTTTAAGGACTGGGATGAGGAAGACCCCATGGGGGGGGGGGGGTTGTAAATCCGTTACTTACAGGTAATCTTCATTTTCCTGACTAGTGGACCACTTTGTCCCAGGCCACTTCCCTCCCTCCCTTGTTGCACCTCATTATTTTCAGAAGCTTGGTAACCAAACTGCAGGAGGTGCGGCAGGAAGGGGATTATGTATAAAATAAAAATAGAAGAAATACGTTATATTGCGTGCTAGAACTCTCGGGTGGGGACAACCTCATGGACAAGGACTGGAACAAGGAGAACCCCTGATCTGGGTAATGAAGATTACCAGTAAGTAACGGAATCAACACCTGTCATTTGAGGTTAGATTCTCGGAGAGGGTGAAGACAACATATGTGAAGAAGACCTGCGTAAATCTAAATCGTTTTTTTTCCTTGCGAGAACAGTGTGCATTTCAGTCTGCATAGGAATGCGTTTGTGTCGGTTTGTAAGTCAACTCACACAAGGAGGCTGGAAGACCTTTACAAGTAGAGAGAGAATTTTACTGTGTACGTAAGTGAAGTTACAGTGAGTTCCAAGCAGTGCCTCTCATGTTGAGATGTGATGTCATGGTGCTTGAACGCAACTGAGAGCGACTCTTGAAAGCTGCATAAGCGTGCATCACATCAGGCCTCTTAATTCACATTGATGGCTCCCTAATCTTTCATTTAATTTGCAAACTGCTCGAGGTGGTAAAACACTCGAACCTAGGCACACGCAATTCCGTGGCCCACTTTGCATACACGGGGGCCTAGTGATTGGTGGAAAGCCTTCTGATGCCTTTCCCACTCGAGCCTCCACTCTGCTGCCGAGCGGTTAAGTAATGTGAAAGCATTTCAGCAGGCTGCTACGGAAGCCAATTACCTGCTCTTGCAGCCGGAGGTTAAATGCTATAATAGCAGCTGCCAGCCAGTATTGAGGCCTGGAGAGGAGGGTTGGCGCGGGGCTGTCATACATGTAGATTGGCCATTAACCTTACTTTGTAGTGCTAGAGTCGAATATTTCGTGTAATGAATTCCAGCCCTCCTCTCCTATTCTAGGCATGCCTTATCATGGACACCTTCGCAAAGTAAGGCATTTATGTCAAACCACTTGTCTCACAAGAATAAATGCATTTCATGCTATTTAAGCGATTGCTCCTATTCCAGTCACGTCATCGCTGCTTTGATAAGACCGAACCTTAATTGGAAAATGTTACGGTTTTAAAGTTGAATGTCTATTTCCTTCTCGGGTTACTGTCACTACTGCAAGACAAACGCGATGTTTTTTTTCTAAATGATTACAATGCCTTTGCAAAGATTAGGCAGTAAATATTGAACACTGGAGATAGCAAATCAGAAATGTATCCGTAATTAAATTGCGTCTTATACATATCTAATGACTGTTAGCTGATGTGGACTTCATTTACATTCTTAGCTTTGTTTAGTTTTTATAATATTGTAGATTGATTTTATTATCATGAAAATTGATTGCCACGCATTTTTGGGAATTGATCTCTCTCGGCAGTTACAATGCATGGACAGTACCGCAGCTTGTTGATGCATATGTTGATCTGGTAGGTAAAGTATGGTTTGAATTACGTTTTCGTACAGCCCGGCCCGCCCCTTCTAAAAGTTATATCTGTCCAAGTCCTGCCATACCAAGATCCATAAGACACTTTTCAACTCTTTGTTATGGCAGTTGGAGTTGCAAAATTATATCTATCCAATGCCTCAACTTGCCATACTGGGAACCATTAAACACAAGACACCTTTCAAATCTCTTGCAGGGGGAGGCAGCCACACAGATTTGTGTGGCATGATGTCCTATTGAGACAAATATTGTGCTCATGCATATTGTTTACAGAAATATCGATTGTCTGTTGCTAACTTCAATATGACCGTATTTTTTATAATTAATATCTATAACACAACATATATGTTTGCTTATTTATCTGGTGAAAATGTTAAATCAAATCAAAGCCCCTGCGGCCACGCCCCCTCGCTACCCCGCTCCCGCCTCCCAGCTGATCCCCCCTCCCTCCCTGCCTTAAATGGCGTCCGCTGCTCGACAGCTGGAGTGACCCCTGACCTGCTTGCAGGCCAGGTCACCCCCCTGCTGCCGAACAGCTCCACCAGCTGACTGCCTGCTCCTGTCCTGTGCGCGAGTCCGCGCACGCTGTGTCCTGCCTTCCGCAGCTCAGCGCCGTGACCTTTGGGTTCGCTCTGTGTTTTGATTTATTGTCCCCTGACTTTGTGTGATCTCTGTTATTTTTTTGTGCTGTTTTTGACCACTGTTGTTAAGCTCGCTCCCCCCCAACCCCATTCTTTTGTTTTCTGTACCCCGCTCTTTTTACGCCACTGCCCCTGCGGTCACGCCCCCTCGCCGCCCGCTTCCGCCTCCCAGCTTTAAATGGCGGACGCTGGCAGCCGTTGGCGCGCCAAAGGCAAGCCCGTCTGCGCCTGGACCGTGCCCAGCACCAGAACCCCTGGACCCCGCACACGCCACAACGCCAGACTCCGATACGACGCCAACAACCTCCGCGCTCTCCACACCGGACGAGACCACCGCTGCTCCCAGGCCGCCCTGAACGCACCCACGGACCCTTCTCCTGCAACTTCACATGCGACAGAACCACCAAACCCCCACGGACCGGACCCAACCACCTCCGCTGCTTACTCCTCAACACCCACTCTGCACGCAAACACGCCGTCGAGCTCTGGGACCTGCTCGACACCGCCGCCCTAGACGTGGCCTTTCTGACCGAGACCTGGTGGAACGACTCCTCGGCGCCTGACATCGCCATAGCCATCCCGGACGGCTACAAGATCTCCCACAGAGACCGCTCCAACGGGATGGGAGGAGGAATAGCCATAGTCCACAAGTCCACCCTCCAGGTCCACACCCTCACAGACGACTCCCTCAACTCTGCCGAACACCTTCACCTCCGGATCCCCACCGACCCCAACACCACCCTCAAAGGAACACTCATCTACAGACCTCCTGGACCCCGGGCCCTCTTCAGCGACTCCATCGCCGACCTCACCAGCACCCACGCACTCGCATCCACGGACTACATCCTTATCGGGGACCTGAACTTCCACCTCGAGAACAATAACGTCAACTCCACCACCCTGATCGACAACCTCAGCCTCCAACAACTCGTCACCGAACCCACCTACGCCGCCGGCCACACGCTCGACCCCGTCTTCTCCACAAGCACCCTCGTCGCCTTCAACCACACCACCGAACTCCACTGCACCAACCACTGATGCATCCACTTCACCTTCAAGAACCAACCACACACCACTGCACCCAACAGCTGCCTTGCTGCTGCTGGAGCAAAGTCACCGAAGACCAGCTGACCTCGACCCTCGCCCAGAACCCACCCAGCGACACAGAGGCCGCCACCCGAAACTTCAGACAGTGGATCGACGACTGCGCCAACACTCTCGCCCCAATCAAGAAACCCTCCATCAACCACCCCAGCAAGAAAGCCGCCTCGTTCACCGAAGAACTCCTGGCCTCCAAACGTACATGCCGGAAGCTGGAGAAGAAATGGCTCCACAACCTCACACCAGACAGCCCACAAGGACGCCACCCGCAGACATCACCACCTCATCAGAAAAGCTAAGAGAACGTCCTTCAAAGCCAGACTGGACATCAACGCAGACAACAGCAAAGAACTTTTCAACATAGTGAAGGAACTCTCCAACCCCAGCGCCAACACTAATGACATCCCGCCCTCGCAAGATCTGTTTGACTCACTGGCCACTTTCTTCCATCGCAAGATCGCCGACATCCACGACAGCTTCAACTCCTCATCCGCCCCGACCGCAACATACCCCACCTCGAACGCCACCTGCACCAACCAGCTGACCTCCTGGTACCATGTCAACGACGAAGAGACACGCAAGGTCATGAACTCCATCCACTTAGGATCTCCATCAGACCCCTGCCCACCCCACGTTTACAACAAAGCTGACACAACCATCGCACTCCAACTATGGAAGGTCATCAACATCTCCTTCGACACAGCGACATTCCCAGAAAGCTGCAAGCACGCTGAAATCAATGCCCTCCTCAAGAAGCCCTAGGCAGACCCCAAAGACCTCAAGAACTTCCGGCTCTTCTCCCTGCTCCCCTTCCCGGCGAAGTTCATTGAGAAAATCGCCAACATGCAGCTGACCCGCCACCTCGAGGACAACAACATCCTAGACCCATCCCAATCCAGATTCAGACACAGCCACCGCACACTAAGAACATGCCTCCAAGAAGCCTGAATCCAGAAGAAGGCCCTGGACTGGACCACGTCCTTCCTCTCCGGCAGAACCCAGAGAGTTCGCCTCCTGCCCTTCCGATCCGAAGCCACCAACACCATCTGCGGTGTACCCCAGGGTTCATCCCTCAGCCCGACCCTGTTTAACGTCTACATGCGCCCCTAGCACAAGTGGCCCATACAGTACGACCTGACCATCATCTCATACGCCAACAACACCCAGCTCATCCTCTACCTCACCAAGGACCCGCACACCGCCAAAACCAACCTCCACAAGGGAATGAAGGCCGTCGCCGAGTGGATGAGGAGCAGCCGTCTGAAACTGAACTCGGACAAGACGGAGGTCCTCATCCTAGGCCCCACCCCCTCTGCAAGGGACGACTCCTGGTGGCCGACCACATTGGATACTGCTCCAACGCCCACAGACCACGCACGCAACCTAGGATTCATCCTAGACTCCTCCCTCTCCATGTCTAAATAGGTCAGCGCCATCTCCTCCTCCTGCTACAACACCCTCCGCATGCTTCGCAGAATCTACAAGTGGATCCTGACCGAAACAAGAAGAACAGTGACCCAAGCCCTCGTCAGCAGCAGGCTGGACTACGGCAACGCACTCTACGCAGGAAACCCGCCCAAACACCTGCGACGACTACAATGCATCCAAAACGCCTCTGCCTGACTGATCCTCAACGCCCCCGCCGCAGCCACATCACCTCCCACCTAGGAGACCTGCACTGGCTCCCCGTCAACAAGAGGATCACCTTCAAGATCCTCACCCATGCAAACAAAGCACTCCACAATACCGAACCAGCCTACCTGAACAACAGACTCAACTTTAACACCCCTGCCCGCCAGCTCCGCCAGCCTCGCCCTCGCCGCCCACGCATCTAACGAACAACCTCCGGCGGCAGATCCTTCTCATTCCTCGCCGCCAAGACCTGGAACACCCTCCCCACCAATCTGCGGCAGTCCCAAGACCTGCTCACCTTCAGAAGGCTCCTTAAGACTTGGCTCTTCGAGCAGGAGCAGTACCCCTCAGCGCCTTGAGACCCTCACGGGTAAGTAGCGCGCTTTACAAATGCACTGATTGAAAGACACTTTACTGGTTTCGGAGTGTGTTCACCTGCTGGGGACTTGAGGATCCGCACGAGGTATAGGCGGCCACAAAGCTGAAGTCTAGATAAGAAAGGGCGGTGTGGTGGGGGGAGGGGAGAGTTCCCAGATCTCCATTTTCTCAGATTTTAATTGTCACGTGTTAGTGGACATCAAGTCTGCTACAACTGTTAGCTGTGCTTGGCATTTCGAAGCCTTCGCGGAAGAGTCACCTTGACGCACACATTCTTCATAGTTTTACACGCCAGACATGCCCTGTTGGATGTAGGAGGGGATGGTCATGGCAATGCCTAGCAGGCACTTGTCAGAAGAAATGGCATTAGCCATGCTCAGTGAGGAGCATCCTGCTGTCAGTACCCGTTGGGCACACGAATATCGTTGTCAGATCTTGACCTAAGCGTTGTGCACTCCTAGCTTGTGTTGTGTTTCCCAAGAAGGTAACCACCATCTGAAACCTGGATGCAGTGCGTTTGATTTAGGTTTAACTTGTACTCCCTTGATAAGTAAGCCCACGTAAATATTGTGTCCTAGACACTATTTACAAATATATTTCCCCATTAGAGTTAATTATAGATAGTCTGCTCCCAATAAGACGATATTTTTGTAAAAAGTATTGGTAAATGGTATTTATCTGCAGGGTAAGCTGGCGTTTTTCTGATAAATAAGCAGGTCTCTACCTGTTTTCTTGTCCTTAGAATGTTGAGGAAAATTCTCCCATTTCTCAAGATAGATGGCAAAAGTCTTATTATTCAAATGATCATCCTAACCAGGTTATGTTATGCAGATTACCTTATCATGGGCTTGCCCAAAAAGCAATAGGCTTTAGGCAGTCCATAATATAGCTTCTTGAATGATCAAAACGGTATCAATATCTTCTCATCTGCGAAAGTATATTGACTCGCAGTAGCCAAAAGAATCTCTTGTAGAGTCACTCTTATGATTCACTTAGGCACCCAAGTGACTGGGCCAAGGTTTCTGCAGAAGGAATTCTCTTCGTACCCTCCTGCATGGAGGGGCATGATTTAGGCGCTTCTGCTTAGGTGCTTCCTACTTCTCTTATACAGGAGCAGCTTTGTGGAACTCAAGCCCACTTAAATGCATATCTAAATAAAGATTGGCAATGATTTCACAAGGAATGTAAAAGCTTTCTGATCAAAATAGAAAGTCTTCAGTATTAGTTTGTAACTAATCGTACAAAGGCATAATTGTTAGCAAGGCTAAATGCATTTAAATGAAGGAAATGCATTCATAGATCACCCATAATCCCACATTTTGAAAAGCTGTTTCCATCCTGAAGTGCACGTATAATCTACGTGGACCACCTCTAGCTTAGTAAATAGTCAAGTTTTCCTCTTCCTTTTGAGGAAAAAACACTTTAAATGGGTTTATAAATTGCGTATAGTTTGGGCTTGCACAGATGAACAACTTTCAGATTGTAGATTAAGTAAAAATATGGGCAGCACTTCAGACCCCATTCCTATTGCAAGTTCTGTAAATTCAGTTATTATTAGTTCAAAATGAAATATCCATTCCTTGAACAGGCTGGTAAGTGCGTGGAATACATGAAACTGTCTAATGAACAATCAATGCAATGATTGTACAGTAACACAAACAAGTGCAGATTCACTGCAAGAAATGTACAATTACATCAGCCAAGTACACCTGAACCTACAAATGTGCAATTACACCATTGAATAATGTACCTTTAGAACTGTGAATGTACAATCACAAAAACGAATGTTCATATCTGCAGTGGCTGTACAACAATATTTTATATATCTCACCCTTTACTAAACAGACATGGAAGGAGTAACCCCTCAGACTGGAAAAATGCTGACTATGTTCTACATAGCATTGCACAATCACTATCATTTACTTAAGGCAAAGTTTTCACTAGGGTTTAATGGTACAATGGGTGCAGGATACATTACTTGTTAAATAATCTCTCGCTTTCATGTGTCACAGCATGCACATGTCTTAACTAATTAGTATTAAATCCTTTATTTTTCATTAAACAAATGTAGCATAATTTATGTGATGCATTTACAGTATATTTTACTGCTCTGCAGAACCATGAATGACTCGGTCATATCCATTTTATCAGTCTCAGAAGGATGAAGTGCTGAGATGACCTTCCTAGGAATCAAACTGGTATCCAACAGATTACATATAGATTCCTGCAGAAGGCACGGTGCTGTAACACATACCCCCTTACGTATCCTTCAAAGATCAGTTAGGATTGGCTTTACATCAGGAAGAACAGACAATAAAACACTATGATATATATCTTGTAATTTCTGATGGATACATCTGCCTGTGGATTCCCCACCTTATGAATATCCCCTATGCCAGCATTCTGCGGAAATTATTTCCTAGCTCTTCGCGCCGACGAGATCGTCATGGCTCCACATGCGACTCCGCATGACGTTACCGGAGCCACAAGAAGACCACGTCGGCGTGATGACGTCAGTTAAATTTTTTCCACGCTGTTGACGCTAACTGATTTTCTGGGACTCTCCTATCTTTCTACCTGATACTTTGTTTCGGGTGTTTCTTTGTTTCTGATTTTTGCCATGTCTGTTCAGATGAAGTCGGGTTTCAAGCTCTGTAAGGAAAGCGGAGGTCATATGTCGATCACTGACCTGCATGATGACTGTCTTTGGTGTCTTTCATCAGATCACAACGTCTCCGGCGTCGGGGGGGGGGGATCTCCGGCTCCGGATGGTACATCGAATTTGATGGATGATGAGACTCCTGCTGCTCCTGTGGCTCCACCTGTGACCCCAGTGGTTCCGACTCCGGAGGTTCTTCGTTCAGTGGTCGAACCAGCGCAGTATCCTTCGTTCCTGACTCCGGGTTCGGATCCAGCGCAATTTTTAAACGCGATGTATGAAGTCTTTGCCAGAACCTAATGCCCCTCTGGTGCACCTTTGGGTCCCATGGGTCCATTGGCGTTTAATTTGGGTGTGCCTCAACATTATCCTCCGGCCCCCTTTATGCCATATATGCCAATGGCACTGTCATAGCAGTTTCTGGTGCTGAGGATGTCGACGCGGTATGGACAGTCCCCGGCTCCATCTGGCGTCCCTTTTTCTCTGATTTTTCGACGCAGGCTGCTGTTACGGATCTGCCTTCGACGCCGCTGCCGGGGCCGTCGACGCCGCAAATGGCACCACCGACGCCGCAGCCGAAGATGCGCTCTAAAAGAGATGCACAAAGGTTGATTGAAGAAGAGCAATACCAGGCTGGTAACATGGAGGAAGGTGACATTTATGAGTCTGAGGACTTGTTTGAAGACTTGTGTGAGGCTAGTGGACTGGATGTTTCTCCAGATGGGGATTTTGCATCACAGAAAGCTTCTCCTTCAAAGGATGTCACGCCTTATCATGTTGTTATTAAGAAGGCAGCTGAACTTTTGGATTTACAGCTTCCTATGGCTGAATATCAGTCTAATCTGCTTACAGCGGTGCTTCATTCTCCTTTCTCTGTGGTTGAGCCTCTCTTGCCTTTCAATGATGCCCTGACGGAACCGATTCTCGAGGTTTGGTGTAATCCTCTTTCTGCTCCTGCAGTTTCTAGATCTGTCTCTAGGAGGTATAGCCAGCACCAGGGGACCCTGAGTTTCTTTCTTCTCATCCTTCACCTCAGAGTTTGGTGGTTCAGGCTTCATGCTCAAAGCAGTCCGTGGGTTCCTTTCCTCAAGCACCAGCTGACAGAGATTCAGAAAAGCTTGAGCAGTCTGCAAAGAAAGTCTTTTCGTCAGCTAGTACGGCTTTGAAATCCACGAATGCAACCTGTTTGTTGGGCAGATATATTCACGCCCTTATGGACTCTGCCAAGCAGATTCTTCCTAAATTATCTGAAGAAGACCTGGGTAATTTAAGTGAAGTTTTGGCAGACTCTCAGGCTGCTGCTCGCCAAGTTATCCAGTCGGGCTTGGACACTGCAGATTCAGTGGCATGGGTAATGGGTTCATCTGTTGCTACTAGGAGACATGCATGGTTGAGGTCTTCTGGATTTTCACCGGATGTGCAAGCTGCTCTTTTGGATCTTCCCTTTGATGGCTCTAAGCTTTTTGGGGAAAAGGCTGACTCTGCTTTGCAGAGGTTTAAGGACAGTAAGGCCACAGCAAAATCCTTAGGATTACAGTCTCAGTCAAGAGGCTATGGTTTCAGAAGGTACCGTGGTTTTGGGAAATCTTCCTTTTGTTCCCGTCAGCCACAGCAGCAGCAGCAGCAGCAGCAGCAACAGAACCCTTTGTATAAATCCTACAGAGGTAAAGGAAGATGTTGCCTTCGTGGAACTGGATGGCATCCCTCTTCCTCCTCCTCCTCTACCTCCCCTACCCCTCTGGCAATGCAAGAAAGCAGACCTAGATCCCCCACCCTGGATCATGTGGGTCCTGTGGAAGAACAACGTACCAATTTTCTACAAGAGTGGAAATTAATCACTTCAGATCTTTGGGTTTTAGATCTTGTAGAAAATGGGTACGCTCTTCGCTTCAGGGAATTGCCCCCTCCTTTTCCTCCTTGTCAGTGGTTTTGCATGGAGGATCATTTGCTTCTCCTTCAGAAGGAGTTTCTTACCCTGTTACAGAAAGGTGCGATAGAGGTGCTTCCAGAGCTGGAAAAGGGTCAGGGATGCTACTCCCGGTATTTCCTGATTCCCAAGAAGGATGGCAGGTTACGTCGAATCCTGGACCTCAGAATTTTGAATCTGTTTCTCAAGCAGGAGAGGTTCAAGATGCTTACCCTAGCGCAGGTTCTTCAGGCGCTGCAGAAAGACGACTGGATGGTGTCCATCGACTTACAGGATGCATATTTCCACATCCCAATCCTGAAGTCGCACAGGAAGTATCTCTGTTTTACGTTTGGGTCGCAACACTACCAGTTTGCGGTCCTTCCGTTTGGTCTTATTACCGCACCTCGAGTCTTCAGCAAGGTGATGGCAGTGGTGGCTGCCCATCTCAGGAGGTCGGGGATCCCGGTTTTCCCTTACCTGGACAACTGGCTACTGAAAGCAGAGTCCCCAGAGATGGTGCGTCATCATCTGCAGGTTACAACACAGCTGTTGTACAAAGTGGGTTTTTCGATAAATGTACCCAAGTCTCACCTGGTGTCCTCTCAGCACAACCTGTTCATAGGGGCGGTACTGGATACCACTGTGTGCCGGGCTTTCCCTCCTCCACAGAGGATTCTCGACATTCAGGATACGATTCCCTTGTTTTACAATGGGGCAATTGTTCCAGTTCTGAAGGTCCTTCGCCTGCTCGGTCTGTTTGCTTCCTGCATCCTGTTGGTCAACCATGCGCCCTGGCACATGAGGGCGCTCCAGTGGTGTCTCCGCAGGCAGTGGTATCATCACAACGGAGATCTGAGGGAGTCTGTAAGGATCTCCAGAGAAGCTGCAGCGGATCTGTCTTGGTAGAGCGTGGAGGGCAATCGGTCTCAAGGAAAGCCCTTCCATCTTCCTCCATCGGTGTCCACAATGATAACTGATAGGGTGGGGTGCTCATCTGGGGGATCTGGAGATCAAGGGTCTTTGGTCTCCAGAGAAAACGTTGCTTCACATCAACCTTCTAGAATTGCGGGCAATTCATTTGGCACTGAAGGCCTTTCTCCCTTCCCTTCGCAGTGCGTCAGTTCAAGTCCTGACGGACAACACTGCTGCGATGTGGTATGTCAACAAGCATGGAGGAGCAGGCTCGTACCGTCTTTGCAGTGAGGCATTGGATCTCTGGTCCTGAGTTCAGGACCATCAGATTTGCTTGATGGCAACTCATCTGGCCGGGGTGCGGAACGTGCGTGCGGACAATCTTATCGACAGTTCTCTGCCAACCATGAGTGGAGGCTTCATTCGGAGGTAGTTCGACACATCTTTCTGACGTGGGAACTCCTCGGGTGGACCTGTTTGCCCCTCTCGAGAATGTGCACTGCCCGTCATTCTGCGGTCTCCAGTTTCCGAGGCAGGGAGCGTCGGGGTCCGCGTTTCAGTTGAGTTGGAGCTCGCAACTCCTTTACGCGTTTCCTCTCATATCCTTGATTTCTCGGGTTCTGAGGAAGATTCGCCAAGACCCGGCCCAAGTTATATTGATCGCCCCGGATTGGCCAAGAAGGGTGTGGTACACGGACCTTCTTCACCACTCGTCACACCCCGCTCCCTCTCCCTCTCAGGGGAGATCTCCTCTCTCAGATGGAGAGGCAAGTTCTTCACCCCCACCTTCAGAGCCTGCACCTTCATGCCTGGAGATTGAATGGGCAACTTGAATTCTTTTTCTCTCCTGCCTGAGGTGGCGGACGTTATACTATTGGTCAGGCAACACTCCACCAACTCTGTCTACTCTTACAGGTGGTGTAAATTTGTTAAATGGTGTGGAAAGAAATCTATTGATCCCTTAAAAGCTCATCTTTCTGATGTTCTTTGTTTTTCTCTTCATTTGGCCCAGCAGGGTTGTTCTGTGGCCACTGTTAAAGGATATTTGTCGGCATTTTTGTGTTTACCTGATCAGTCTTCTTCATTTAAGTCTCCTATAGTTTTAAGATTCATTAAGGGGCTGACAAACATGTTTCTTCCCACTCCTTTTATTGTGCCCCAGTGGGATTTGAATCTGGTGTTAACTTTTTTAATGGGTTCTACGTTCGAACCTATGCATAGTTGTCCGTTGAGGATTTTGACATTTAAAACGGTCTTTCTGGTAGCTATCACTTCGGCCAGGAGGATGAGTGAGCTCAAGGCTTTGACTTCAAAGCCTCCTTTTCTGACCATACATGCTGAAAGGATGGTACTCAGGACCAGGGCTGCTGTTCTGCCTAAGGTGGTGACTCCCTTCCACCTAGGTCAGTTCATTACCCTTCTACTTTCTATCCTCCCCCTTACCCATCCAAAGAGGAGGTAAGACTTCATCGTTTGGATCCAAAGAGAGCGATTAGCTTCTATTTGGACAGAACAAAGGACTTCCATCAAGATGACCAGCTCTTTGTTGGATATGCTGGTCGTATGAAGGGCAAGACGGTTCACAAGCGCACTTTATCCAGGTGGATCACCTTGTGCATTAAGATATGCTACTCCCTGGCTGGTAAGGAGCCTCCTGTAGGCATTAGAGCTCATTCCACCAGGGATAAGTCGTCTACCTCTGCATTGTCTAGAGGTGATCCTGTTTTAGACATTTGTAAAGCTGCTACTTGGGCGTCCCTCCACACTTTTGCGAAGCATTACTGCTTAGATTCCAAGGTGAGGAAGGATGGTCATTATGCGCGCTCTGTTTTGCAGAACTTTTTGGTATAGAAGGGTGGACACCCTCCTCCTGATGAGGTACTGCTGTGGGATTCTATTCATAAGGTGAGGAATCCACAGGCAGATGTATCCATCAGAAGAACAAGTCACTTATCTTCGGTAACGCTTTTTCTGGTGAATACAGTATCTGCCTGTGGATTCCTCACTGACCCACCCACCTCCATGCTGTCCAACCTTTTATACCTTAAAAGATGAGGTATTTGTTTTTTGATGTATTTTTGTGTACTCAAGACTTTAAGTCAGATTCATCAATGTCCCGATTTGCGAGTCCTTAATAGCGATTATTAAGGAATCGCTATTAATGACTCGCAAAACGGGATTCATGTAGAAATCGCAATATTATTTGCGATTCCTACAGCTTCCTTATTTGCGATTAGAAAATTGCTAATCGCAAATAAGGAATGACTCCCCATGCCTCTAGGCCCATAAGAATGCATGGGGAGTCATTCCTTATTTGCAATTAGCAATTTGCTAATCGCAAATAAGGATGCGATTTCAAGGGTGCCAGGGGTGTCCAAAGGACACCCTGTAGCACCCCTGAAATGTAAATGTAGACTGATGTTGCGCACACACATGTCCAAAGGACATGTGTGTGTGTAACATACAACTTAGAAAAATGCACTAAAGTGCATTTTTCAAAGTTTTCGCTTTTTACCACGAAGTCAGACATAGCGGCCAAAAATAGCGATTTCGCAATTCAAAAATGGTTCATGAATTGCATTTAAGGAATCTCAAATAGAGATTCCTTAAATGCAATTCCTTGCAATTTAGCGATTTCGCATTTTGCGATTTTTGCATTTGCGATGATGAATCCCAAATGCAAAAATTGCGCTCGCAAAGGGCCAGATTCTCAGAATCTGGCCCTTTGCGAGCCGATTTTTCAATGATGAATCTGGCTGTTTATTACCTCTATTTGTCCATTGTTGACTTATTTGAAATGTAAGCTTTCTTATCTCATTATACGCTGAGTGTATTTGTATGAACTTTGTGTACTATGTATACTTGGTCTCTATGGTCGGTCCGCCCGTTTGCCTCGGTGGCACGGAAAAAATGGGTGGAACTGACGTCTTCTTGTGGCTCTAGTGATGTCATGCGGAGTCGCGTGCGGAGCCATGACGCTATGACGAGCTCGTTGGAGCGGAGAGCTAGGAAAAAATTTCCGCAGAATGCTGGCGCAGGGGCTATTCATAAGGTGAGGAATCCACAGGTAGATACTGTATCCACCAGAAAAAGCGTTACCAAAGGTAAGTAACTTGTTCTGCATGTACATTTCATTTTACTTTTCTAGGGAAGACAAAATCATTTTTGGATTCCTTCAGTCTAGAGTCTGTTTTTGTCTTGCAAGCCCCTTGTGATGGGAGTTTACAGTCTCTTTGTGTATACTGGAAGTTTCACAGGGTACCCCTCTGCTTGTCATTTGGGCACAATACCAGTAGATTTCATCCTATCGATTTCACATCAACCCCTGTCACTTAAAGCAGCCTAAGTAATTTGTGCCGTTTTAAAGGTTGTGATTAGTTAGAGCTAAGCCATAGACCCCATATAAAGCGTTAAAAAGAGTGTGGCTTTCAACTTGTGAATGGGCCTTGGGTGGACTAGAGGCACCTTTGGGGGAGTCGCTATCCCCTCCCACTAAAAAGGCTTAGTGGATAAACTCGCAGCTAACTGCTCTTAAAATCAAATGTGCTTCCCACAGCATGACTGTATTCATGATGTGGTTTGGAGTTTTAAACACACGAATGCTCGAAAAATGTGGCCTACTACTTAAAAGAAATCGGCTGGACATGTTATCAACTCCCTGCACGTTTCTGTTCACAATTCTATTCCTTGTCCAGATGAAATCTGATTTAAACATTTTTAAATGGTGTGTCTAAGACTTGTGCATTTTTATAAGTCATAAACAGCTTGAAAACTGGGATGGATGCAAAAAGCCTTGGGGCATTCTTTGAGGCTAGAGACACCAGGGGCAGATGGCATACATTTGCTTTTCTATTAAGGGGGGTGGGGTCTACCCGTCTGAGATTGTGCTCTTCTCTGGCTCACCAGCCAGAATTTGTAGTGTTGTGAAATAGTTAATCTTGCTGCATTCTTCTTTTCTTTCCACTACCAATAGTTTTGCCAAAGATATTGAGCAGAGGTCAGGAGGCAGCACGATGGCTGGAAGAAGGGAGCATAGAAAAAGGCAGCAGGTTTAAGTAAAAAGGCAAGCTGGCCGTTTGGTTGTGATTTTGAGACCTTCTTTATCTCTAGATGGATTTGCCCTTTATCTCCACACTGCAGACCTCATGACTTGATTAATAGCGAAAACGCATGTTCCACCTGCCGCATGCAATTTTACTACATACCTTCAACAGAGGACTTGGTATCTAAAGGCTCCATTCAGAAGGACAAATTGAATTCTGCTGCTGAACCACACCGGTAGGCTCGCGGGGTCTGGTGCGTGAGTGATCGCGTATTGATGGAAAATATGAAGAGCAGGAATTGACCTTGGTTAAAAAGGAAGCTGTGTCGATGAAAGAAGTAGCTGTGAGGGCCTTCTTGAATCCTCAAGCATCAGCCCCCTCCTTCCGGACATGCAAGAGTTTTCCTACTGTTACTTATGTGTCTGGAGCAGTTGTTGCAGTGCCCATCACCGCTGGGTCGACTGCAAGGCCTTCTTGGGAATGGCCTTGCTGTATTAACTGATCCAATCCGATCAAAGCATTTTTTATACCGGAAGTCCTGAGTCTTCGTCAGACACTTCTGATTATACTGGGCACGAACTAATCCAAAATTGTCTCTAATCACAGGCAACTACTTCTGGCATAACACTCAGCGAGGCCCAGGCTCTTACACCGTTTCTTTTCATACGCCTCACCAACTCCTAGGCGCTGTCCATGTAAACATCACTGGTCACCTCATAAGTAGAATTCCATTTACATATATTCAAACCGACTTTTAGGAAAGCATCAAACCACTGTTTATCTTCTAGCTGGGTGCCAAACTGCAAACTAAAGACTCAAAGGAACGTGACTTCATGCACAAGGCTCCACCATCTAGAACTTCCTTCTGCAGTCCCTAAAACTCAAAGGAGACTTACTGCCTTTGGAAAGGCGACTAAAGACTCTCCCCTTCCTCACTGCCTTGGGGTTCGCTCTAGGGGAATCATCTGCATCGTCAAGTAGACAACATGATACAGCAGCGTGGCCCACCCTCCTGGCCAGTCATACCCGTAAGGCCTACCCCAGCTACTTGCACCCCCTGCACAGTGCAAGTTGACATGCTTTCTTTCTCCCATGTGTGAGGCTTAAACATCACCATGAAAATCACACCAAGGCGCTTCCAGAAACAGTACCAGTGATCCTGTGACCAGCCCTCGGAGCCTGCTGGTCCCGAGTGTGGCTCACCTGGTCAAACAGAAGAAGCGGGTTAGCAGCATAGACAACTTTATAAAACCATTAAATAAATAAAATAAATGTAGATGAAAAAGTGCAAAACTTACTCAGTCTTTAGGTATGCCGAACGTATATAATACAATTAAAATTAGAAATAATTTTGTGTTTTTCATTGTCATACATTAATGAAATATCATACCATGGCACCGATACAAGAGACACATTGTTCTTGTAATGTGGTGCAATCCAAAGTTGATTAGTTTTGTCATGTTTTTACAACTGTTAAAAAGTAACATGCTAACATCAGTACATTTCCCACATGTGAACAAGAAGGATATAACACATCGCTCTCTCTTTGACTTGAAAATAGCTGCCTTTGGTTTCATACTCTCTTGACAGTCTCTGGGTAAACAATTCATAAGCAGAATCATACTCTGACTATAAGAGCCTGCCATGGCCGGTGTTACATCTAGGCCACTGTAAGCAGCACTAAAGGTTGTCTTAAGAGGGTGCCACACTGAAACAAAATCCTTCCAAAAATCCTTGTTAGGGGAAACATAGCACATAAAGGGCCAAGTGTTATTTTTCCTATATCTCCAGGTGCAGTCGGCTTTCTAGTGATCAGAAAAAGAGCAAGGGCTCTGAACACCGCCGTCCAATTCCTTAGTTTTGAGTGAAAAGTGAGTTCTTAGGACGTTTAAGTACGCGTTGTATCTTCTGGTTCTGCAAAAGTGTGTATCTGCTCCTTCGCATCATGTCTCAATATATACTGGGATAAGCATGGTCCATTGATACTGTTTCAAACAATAAGCCTTCATTAAAATAAAAAAACTTTGCTCTGACTTTCTGGCCAGAAAAATAGCAACTCTGTATGAATATTTCTCTAAACATATTAAAGTTTACAAGCGCCCTACTACTACTACTACGACTAATAATAATAATAATAATTCAAGACTTGTAAAGCACAACTTATCACCCCTGAGGGTATCCAGGAGCTGGGGACTGTCGGGGAGATTAAGTGAGTTATTGTCTAAAGTCACATGATGCTGAGCTGAGCTGACGCCGGCGATCGAACCGCGCTCTGGAGTGAGCCGCTCTGGCTGCTGCGCCACACCTCTCCCACATTGGTGACGATATCATTAAAAACATACGCACCTTACTTCATGTTCCTTCTAAGATAATGCCTTCAGTGCCAGGGCTGGTGGACCACTCCTTTACTTTGCCAGTTCTTTTTTTTTTTTTTGAAAATTGATTTTTATTTGTCTGATCTCACATAAAATGCATAGCCCCGAGAACCGGGGTCTTCTGCCAACATCAATAGAGTAAGCATATCATTTGCAGACATTACAGAACAAACTAACACCAACCCCACCCCACCAAAGAATACATGCAAGGTCAGTACTTTGCCAGTTCTTTTATTTCCATTTGTTATCCTTTTTATCTCTTTCGATACGAAAAATCTTTATTTCGGCAGATGCCATAAGAGAGAACAGCAGTAGTACATAAAAACAGTGCAATAGATAACAATAGAAAATAGTACAAATAGCAGCAGATTGATCCTCAAGATAAAAAAAGTTCCTATAGGCTCGACCCAGGAAAAAGCGTACAATGGTTAAGAAAATAAATACATTTAATAAATGATTTAAAACAGTATAAAAAGACAGTATGAAACCGTAGGAAAACCATGCTTAAGTTCGGGCAATAAGGAGCCTGCGCTTATGCCACATGGCAGCCAGTAATTTTGAAACAGCACATATGGTCGGGCCAGTTGTGTCGGTTTTGAATATTCTAAATGCATACGAGCAATGTTTGAGAGCTAAGTTTTTACATAGGGCAAAAATCCAATAGTTCCTAGCCTTACAATTCCCTGGACAAAAAAACAACACGTGTATTTCTCTTTCAGTGTCACATCCGCAAGCCGACAATTTTTTGGAGTGGAGGCTGACCACCTGCTAGTAAAGGCTCGCAGTGGAAGTACACCATGTCTCCACTGAAGATATAATTTTTTTGCTAACACAGGATATATGTCATCGAGGAACTGCTCAAAGAAGTAGAAATCTTTATTTTGCAATAAGGAAACAGTGATTGAGCCTGGGTGGGAGTTGGATAAAGCATCATTCTGTCTGTCTGCACGGAATATATGTGTTAATTGAGTGCGAGATAGTCGTCTGCAACCATTCTCTGGGTCTGACCACAATTCAAGAATCTCTAGCCTGGTGAATTCCTTTCTTATATAGGTGAGCCAGGGAAAGTTGCCTGAGCCTGTAGCAGTCAAAATTTCCTTGAGTTCCTCTCTGTAATGTGTGAGCTCCGGGGTAACCCAGAGCCTACGCCAGAATCTCAGGGGTTTTATGGCTAACTCTTGGTCAATAGGTCGAATTCCCAAATCCAACCTAAGAGGAAGCAGTGGGGAGCTAGATGGTAAGGCCAACAATCCTCTTAGAAATTTATTTTCAGTTTTGGTGATTTCAGACCTATTACAGAATCCCCAGAGTTCTCCCCCATACATAATAGCTCCTGTGGCTTGTGTTTTGTAAACCTCCAATGGTGGTCTCACAGGATTAGTAGTGGACTTGTTGGAGAGCCTAAGAATTCCACCGGAGAGTTGCGCCAATTTGAGTTGTGACTTTATCTGCTTGGGTCCCCATGTCAGGTTTTCATTTAAAGTCACTCCCAAGTAGTCAAAAGTGTTTAGCCTCTCTAGCATGTTTTCCCCTAAACTTGGGTTTGGACGTGAGGTTCTTGGTGGATTGAAGATCATGAATTTTGTTTCTTTCATCATCTTTGTGTTTAAGATATTATCCTTTCTTTGAACCAATAAGATGGAATTTTCCTCTGAGATGTATTAAAACTAAAAAGGTTTTCTATAAAATTTTAAGTACATCTGCCTTCCAGGAATCACTTTTACAGTTTATTTTGAAATTATATGTAATTTTTTTAATCATTATTATTTTTCCAGTCATACCATTTACTTGCCTCATTTAGGCAGTGACATGTTTCCTTTTTTGTAATTTCCTCATTTTATTTTTATGTCATCCTTGAAATACAAAAAACTCACCAGCCTTCCAGGGCCAGACCTATTGGCTTTGGTGTTGTCAGGAAGCAAGCAATACATTTTTCTTTGATCTTTCATTCTGTTCTTTTGAAGGCTTAGGCTTTTATTCTCTTGCTTATGCATATGTGTTCATACATGTGGTTAGTGCTAAGCAGTCAGTACAATTCCAGAGTTTTGGTGCACATGCAGGAAGTGGAAAAATTGCATAAGTGAGCATGTGACCATAATTATTTATATATATTATTTTTACTTTGAATGAAACTAAATCTTCCACGCACTGCACTGAAAATGTGTGAAATAAAAATACATAGTAGAATGTGCACTGTTATACATGGTCTTTCCTGGCAAATAAAAACTGATGGTATTAAAACTCAAATGCCCGCACCTGAAAATGTGGCACATAGGCTGCAGTTGTAACCAGCAATGAAGTGTTTAGCTCCCAAATGCTAAAGTGACTCATTTTCTTACAAAGAACATTTGCGATTCATTAGCAGTGTGTGCCTGAGGTCTGTGTAACAACACCCAATGCTTGCATGTGAGTGAGGAAATAGCGTGTAATGCTCTATGCCCTCTCAATCTTACAGTGATAAAGAATGTGATATTACTCATAATTATTCACGTATTCCTTTTCTGTCTATTCTATCCGCTAGCTTGCATCTCAGTGAATCCATATTTAATATTTGAGATAGTCGCCACTTTGTAGTTCTAGTTAGGTCAGAGTTTCAATAGAAAGAGCAGTTATTATTTTGCTGATAACTTTGGCTCCATTTGACGAATCTTCACTAAACCTTTCAAAATAAAAGTTCACCCACATCAGCTGTTAGCTGAAAGATTTCAGGGTGATATGTCGAGTGGGGACTGAGATTTCATTTTCCCATGTTAATCCCTTTAGCACATTTTGGGAAGTGATGCAGAAAAAACAACTGAACGGTATTACACCATATTTGTCAGAAAGATAACACTTTACTCAAAAAGTGTGCTTTTTATGATTTGATTCAAATCTGTTGACCATTATTCATGAAATTTGTGGTTAAAGAGGTGCTCGTGGTATTTAAAATGTGTATACCTGGACAGTTGGTCCCACTGTACTGGTAATTAAAAAAACAGAGCTGTTTGATTTGTCAAAAAGTAAATCGTTCAGCGCTCACCGTGGTACTCCTGCTGGAACCAGTGCGGCCCTAGTGTATTACCAAATGATTCCCACTGGAGCCCTAGTACCCCAAGACAGTGCAAGCTTCACAAACTGAAGCTTACACATTCTGGCACCACTGAGGGGTGTCGCTTGAGCGGCGCTACCATGGGTGTACTGCGGTGCCACAAATACATTTTTTTTTTAGTTTGACAGATGTGGGGTAGAGGTGCATTAGGGTTGTCTGCTCGTGGGGTGGTCGGCCCAGGACGAGGGTCCAACCATACTCTGTGCATGGCTGAAGTCCTGTCATGTCTTTGAAAGGCTCACTCCTTTCTTATCAGTACACAGTTTTGGCTTGCGCAATTACTCTGGAGTGGGCCTTTAATGGACAGTATAGCCTGCTATGGTGGGCTATATATAAGAACATTTTGTTAACATAGAACAGAATGTTCTTATACATTTATAGTCCATTGTAACAGGCCTTTGTAGCCATTAGAGTCCAGGTCTCTTGCTATATGTGTAATAATTCTTTTTAACTATGAAAGGTGGTTTGAATGAAAACATATTTTTTTTTCCTTTTTTTATTTTGCTTTAAAAGCAAATTGGGGCTTGAAGTAAAAATTAAAAAAAGGGGCATTTAAACATGGATCCAGTGAATGAAAAAAAAGACTTCCTTTTGTACACCTGTTTATTTGCAGAGAAGAACAGGCCACTGGAAAAGTTACCTTGCTCTCCTGCCGAAACTATTTTTTTCGTAATCCATGCAAAAGAGCGCAATGCACTGTCATAGAGGCGTTTTCGGTCTTTTTGAGGGGCAGCTGTAACTTGAGGAGGAGCACTCTTCCTCTTTGCAGTATTAAGCTGCCTGATGTGCTATGTCCTGAGATGTTTTAACATGCGAGAGGTACTGAGTGAATATTTTTTTCGAGTACCTCTGGGTAATTGCTTCTCGCACAGGGTGCAGGTCACTACTTTTGCTAAAAGAGTTCTTATTCCCCCGTGATGTATCTGGAACATTTCCAGGTGGTGGACTTTTAGGAAGAGTGTGGGTCTTCCGCCCCCCAGCGTGGAAGGGGTTAATTTGCTACTTAGGAGACAGTACTAAAAAAGAAAGCCCACACCCTTTAGAAACAATTATTTTGCCTACCACCATTACTGGATTGATGTTTAACAGAGACAGTCTGCAGGAAGTGCAGTCCAAAGCCATCATGGCCCTGAATGAAACTGAAGACCATCAGACAACAACCACATAATCCACAAGGCCTATGCAAAGAACACAATCTGAAGATGATAATAATAGCGTTCTTTCAGCATTTCAGCAGTACCTCAAGAAGGGAATGCCAACAAAATCACTGCTGTGGACGTTTTTTGAACGCGCAGCTGGCGACAAAAAAAGTAATGCACAAGAGATGACGTACACTATGTGCCAGAACATGCTGCACAAAGTGAAGATTGGGTAGTATTCAATGGGAACTGCTGGATTTTAGGAGCACCTGAGTGCTAGGCACCCAAACAACATAGCGCATGCAGAGATGCAGAAGAAGTGAGCACTAGAAAGAGCACCAACTGCTCCGAGGAAAGTGCTGGAACGAGAAGAGCAAGGAAATGATAGCAACATGCAGAATTTCGGGATTTACTGCAGACGCTTTCATAAAGTTGTGGCCTGTAGTGAAGGTAATAGAAGAATATATAGAAGTGTTATGGAACACCATCGGCTAACGGAACATAAAAACTTGTGTAAAAATAAAAGAAGAATTTTTAAAAAGTTAACAATTTTTTAAAACAATATCAAAAACGTTTGGAAAAAAAATTATTGGAAACAACAAAAAAATTAAAAAACGTAAAAAATAGTATCTACTCTCTTCTACACATGAGGTTGCCTGCGGGTGTCTGGTGCAGGGGCAATCCCCCGCTGGCCACAAACAAAGGCCCTGTGTGGCAGGTGGTTTGCCGTAAGGCCTGTCCACAAGTTATGCACTGCGGGCAATCACCTCCCCTTCTCCTGCAAACCACTGATGGCCATGGACCAAGGTTATTGGCGGCCTTGTGGTCAACCCCCTGCCATGCACATCCAAAGGCTGTGCTCAATGGGAGAGTTGGGTTAATATGATTTAAAAAAAAAAAAAGAAATTCACAAAAAAAGTTTACAGTGATGTCATAATTAGATATGGTAATAAGATCTTACTTTATGATAAAAAAAATAGAAATTTACAGAAAGCAAGGTTAAAATAACGTTAGAGTTAGGTATGATAATAAAATCTTATCTTATGTTAAAAAAACTGAAATTCACTCAAAACACAAAAGTTAAAGTAACAATATAGTTAGACATGGTAATACGATTTTAGCTTATCTTTAAAAAAACTGGAAATTCACTGAAAAAACAAAGATTAAAGTGACATAGTTTAAATAAGGTAAAAAGCAACAAACCAAAACACACACTGAAATACACTAGTTACAGTTTGCTGAGCTAATTATAATTTGCAACCCAGTCATGCCCTCGCATATTACATCACTCACAACATTTTAAATGACATCACTGCTGTCATCTCAAATGGGAGCCACCATGCAAAAAGGGGCATTTTCACACAGATCCAACGCAGATGGAAGGTGAGGAGCAACTTAGCCATTCCCTTGGCAGTTCTCATCATCTAAGGCGAACAACTTGGAAAGGCCATCTCAACTGGTGTGGTCAGTCCCAGATCTGCGTTCCACTGTAAAGTCCATGCCCTTTAGGAAAATTGACCACCTCAACAGTTTTGTATTCTCCTCTCTCATCTGTATGAGCCACCTAAGAGGTCTGTGGTCAAGTTGGACCCTGTACTGAGACCCGAAGAGGTAGGGTCGCAGCTTCTTCAGTGACCAAACCAAACTAAAGGCTTCTTTCTCAAAAGCTCTCCAACACTGCTCTCTAGGGAGTAGCCACATGTTTCTATATGACAGGTTGACCCTGAACTTCATAATTTTGGCTGTGACAACATTGTCCCAATTATGTGCACTTACTGTGAAGTCAGGTGCCTTGAGCACAGGTGCAGTGCACAGCATCTCTTTCTGGGTGTCAGTGGCCTTCAGACACGCCTCGGTCCATATGACTTTCTTGGGCTGCTTCTTTGAAGTCACCTCTGTCAAGAGGGGTCACAATGGTGCCATACTCCTTGACAGACCTAATATAGTGTCCTGTAAGATATAGGAAAGCTCTGATTGGAGGCTGGAATTTGGGAGGCTCCCAAGTCAAAACCCTGCTGACTGGAGAAGCTGTACATGCCCCCGCCAACTTGGTGGTGCAGGCACACCACATACCCCTGCCCTATCTGGCACTTCCTGGCCTTGATAATCATTCCTGCCTGGTGCAGGTCCTGAAGCATTTCCCTGTGGTGAGTCAGGTGTTCCTGACAGGTGAAGCTGAAGACAGAAATATCATCCAAATAAGTTACACTGAAATTATCCAGCCCGACAGCAGCTGGTTGACCAACCTCTGACAGGTGGCAGGAGAATTCTTCAACCCAAATGGCACCATCTCAAAATGGATGTGGCCCTCAGAAGTTGAAAATGCTGGGCAACCTGCCAGTACCTCAATGTCAAGTCAAAAGTATTTGGGGAGAGGAGTTGGCCTAACGGCTAGGGCGGTCAACCTCAATACTGGGGAATCAGGTTCGAGTCTCGGCAAGGACGCGCAACATCCTGTGATTCTGGCCAAATCGCTTAATCTCCCCATGCCTAACAAAAATTAATGTTTCCTCATGTAACGCAACTGGTGCTCGTGTAAAGTGCTCTGATACCTAATACCCCCGGGTCAAGTTGGCTCTATATAAAACTACATTAAAAAAAGGTACTTGGCAGACCCTAAATGGTCGTTAAGCTCCATCTGCTCTGGGATTGGGGTGTGCATCAGTCTTAGTGAGTCCCCTGTAGTCCACACAGAGCCTCAATTCTGGGTCCCTTCCCCCTTGGAGGGGTGGCCTTGAATACCAGCATAACTGGGTTAGGCCAAGGACTACTGGAGGGTCAATCGCCCCAAGGGAGATTATCTTGGACACTTTCTCTTTGATGCTGGCCCTTACCTTATCTGATGCCCTGTACATTTTGTTTGTAACAGGTAAGCTATCACCAGTGTCAATATTATGGACATACCACAGGAGAGGTCCATGTGTCAGTGAAAACAATCAGGCAAACTGGCAAAACAACTTACAACAGTCTCTGCTGCTGCTCTGTCAGTGTAGGGGAGAGAACTCCTCCCTACACTGAACGATTCCTTAGGTTTGTGGGGTGGGAGATCTGAGAGAGGTTTACTTTCTTCCTTTCCTGCATCAGTCATGATCCACACAATCATATCCACTCAAAGTAGGGTTTCAGGTGGTTGACATGGATCACTCTGTGAGGGCATCAGGAGTGTCAACGTCCAGTAGGTAGGGAACCCACAACATTGCATAGGGCCCAGTCCACTGTACTAGAGCGTTCTGGGAGCTACTGGCGCCACAATTCACACTTTCTGGCCAGGCTGTGGTCCGCTAATTTCGCCTTCTGATGTTACTACAGTTTGATTAGCTGACATACAAATTCTTATTAGCCTTCTTCAAATACTTAGCCATTCTTTATCTTGGGCCAAAAACATGGTCTACAATGTCCTCTTTATGATAGTTGAGAGGACTCTCCCACACTTCTTGGATCAGACTTAAAGGTCCTTTGACATGGTTCCCATTCATTCCTGCAGTACCTCCTGGTAGACAAATGAAAGACATGGCAACAAGAAGTTCCACTTTGGTCGGAGTTTCTCAGTTAACTCTGTATGGGGCTCTCTCCTAGAGATAGTGTACGGTCACACTTGCATGCCCTGCACTGGCTGCCAGTTGAGTCTCGCCTGAAATTCAAAATGTTGACTATAGCTCACCGGGCCCTGTTTGACACCGGCCCGTTATTCCTACAAAGGAGATTTGCCTTTTATGTGCCAGGGCGAGCGCTTGGGTCCTCGGCCCAATGGCTGATGCAGATTCCGAAGTTCAAGCGCCAGCGACTTGATGGCAACTCCTTTGTGCGCCGGGCTGGTTTGGCTTGGAACTTGCTGCCCTTAGCCCTGAGGTCCACCCAAGACCTAGGGATTTTTAAAAAGTAACTCAAGACTTTGCTGTTTTAATTTGATACACAGACATTCTTTCTCTCAGGAGCTAGCGCCGGGACACTTTGAGTAGCTGCGCGCTTTATACGCTCAATATAACATAACATAACATAATCATGCCTTTCAAAGTCTCTTTTACTCTCCCTATAAGCCCATTGGTTTGGAAGTGAGAAGGTGTGGTGGCCTTGTACTTCACCCCATGCTTATCCAATATAGCCTTCAGGTATGCTGACATGAAGTTTGTCCCCTATCTTAGATTACCTCTTTGGGAAACCCTACTTTGGTAAAGATACCAAGCAGGGGCCTGGCCACCACAGGTACAATCACCGTCCTCACAGGTGCTGCCTCAGGGTATCCAGTAGCATGGTGCACCCCTACCAAGATGAACCTGTTCTTGGAGGGTGTCATAGGGCTTAGGTACATGAAATTGTCAATCCCTGCCCTTTCAAAAGGTGCCTCTACCACTGGTAGTGGGGCCTAGGGAGCTCTGTATGCTGACCTCCTGTCTTGCCACTGGCTTGACAGGTGATGCAGAAGTGTCAGAACTCCTTCACCGTCTCAGAAATCTGGTGCCAGTAAAAGTGGCTGACCAACCTGGACCAGGTTTTGGTCTGCCCCAAATGCCTAGTTAAGGGGATGTCATGAGATGAGTCCAAGAGGAATGTCCTCCTTTGGGAGAAATACGTTGGGAGTCAGAGTATAACCATCCTGCGCTCTTATGTAGCTCTTGATTTCTTTTCAGAACTTGAGGAAGAAGTCCCTCAGTCCTGTAATGACAGCCACTACATATTATACAGCCAAACAGAATCCACCCATCCACTTTGAATGGGCCAATTAAAAAATATCTAGACACCACCAGTCTAGTAATGTCTAACTTTTTACCAGCGTTAAACCCTCATGCCCACCATGACAACCTTGTTAAACACGGAGTAAAGTTCTAAATGTTTGCTAAAATTTATGTATTTCCTTTCAGCTGTTTGTTCTGTATTGGAGAGCAAACTTTCCAGAGGAATTAATATGAAAATCACACTTTTGGGGAAAGCCCCTTTTTCTCGGCCCTTTGACAGATCTGTGCAAAACATTCCATGAAAGAGGCAAAGTCCATGAACATTTTTTGGAAAGTTTTAAATAGGTTTGTTAAAAGGCACCAGAGTTATTAAAGAAACAGAAAATGCCCTTCCTAAGGATTTGTATGGAAACTTTGACCTAACTAAAACTACACAGTGGCAACCCCCTTGTCTGCACGATGGTGTTGTGAAAATAAAAATTCACCTTACCTAAAAATCGAGTGTTGGACCCTGTTTGTGCTGTGGTGTTTCTGGACCTCCTGGTTGCGTATTGGAGCTGGTTTGGGTAAATATTGCACACCTGACCTACGAAGGATATGCTAATTCAGCGAAATATGGATGTGTGAGGAAGGGATTTGTGGCAGGCTGACGTCCTGCTACAATCGTGCTGCAGCCTAAGATGCCTTCTGGTCGCCTGTAGTAGTAAGAACAAAACTACGGCTTTACATCTACTCACCTGACTGCCACCATACAGTATTCCATGATAACATTAGTGCATGCGCCAAAAAAAGAACTTTCCAAATGGCTTTCAAATGCGAGGACTTCCAGTTCGCATTTTTTAAGAACACGCAGTGCACTTTGGAATTTGAAGTTTTTGTAAATCGGTCACGTGAATAAAACCTTAAAAAAACGCCTGAGCTTACGTCTGCGTCACCTTCCACCTGTGAGCAAGGCTACTGATGCCGAAACGTTAGGAAATGGAAGTTGGCGCTGCTCGACCTTGAAAGCAATTTTACTGCAGCAGTGGGCTTCAACATGTTTGTTTTGCACGGCAAGTGTATTTGATGGGCTGCTCCGTGCCCATTTCCTTTGAAGCCGCCCTGTAGGGGCTCCAGAACGTGAGACTCTTTGTGTGATGATATATATATATATATATATATATATATATATATATATATATATATATATATATATATATATATGTATGTATATGTATATGTATGTATATGTATATGTATATATATGTATATATATATATAGGTATATATATATATAGGTATATATATATATATATATATATATATATATATAGGTATGAATTGAGAGAGACCTGTGCATTTTTCAAATCGGTGGTGAAAAAATATGAGTATGTTGCTGGAGATGTGGGCCGCCGTGCCACCAATGTACTTACCGGGGAAGGGTAAACACCCATTATTCCGCAACTTTCTTTCCGCATACTTTCATTACCAAAGTACCATGACTCCGCAATGCCATTATAACACATGGCATTACATTTTAGATGCTTTTACCATGCATACATTTACAACGAAATTCGTTGTAAATGCATGAATGGTAAAAGCATGTTTTTTTTAATGTTTGGATAAGGTAAGTATGGGTATAGGGGTATATGCTTTGGGGTACTGAGGTATATGTTTTGGGGTGTTTGGGTATTTTAAGGGTTCAGATATAGTTTTGGGTTATGGGTTACAGGGGTAGTTTTAAGGGATAGGTATGGGTATAGGGGTGCAGGGGTATTTTAAGGGTGAAGGGATAGGTATGGGGTGCAGGGGTATTTTAAGGGTGAAGGGATAGGTTTTCTGTTTTGGGCTACAGGAGTATTTTTAGGGTTCAGGGCTAGGTTTGGGTTTTGGGGTACAGGGGTATTTTAGGGTTCAGGGGTAGGTTTAGGTTTTGGGGTACAGGGGTACTTTTAGGGTTCAGGGCTAGGTATGGGGTACAGGGGTATGTTTAGGGTTTAGGGATAGGTTTGGGTTTTGGGGTACAGGGTACATTTATAGGGTTAAGATGGGTTAGTGTTTAAGGGTGTTGGGGTATTTTAAGTAGTAAGGGTGGGTTATGATTATGGGGTGCAGGGGTATTTAAAGGGAGCAGGGTGGACACCCGGAGCTGGAATGTACAGAACCTGGGAAGAAAAAACAATGAAATATTGGGCACAACGCTCACTTTTTTTCCGTAATCCTGCGCCCCGCACACGCCCACGCCCCCAGCACACGCCCACAGCACACGATATGAGACATGGCATGAAGGGTGGAACGTACCACACGCCCCCAGCGTTTGTCACGCCCACAGCACTACGCAGACACGCCCACAAGGGACTACTTTGCTGGCATGGTTCTTTTACCTTTTAAATGTATATGGTGGGCGTCTGCATAGCCTATGTCCTTCTGCTGCAACTGCCCTTTCCAACGCTGTATTGGGTGTTGTGATTGGTGCAGTGGTTCCTGAGATTACCCGCCTCAAAGGTTTGGGCTCTCTCTTTATTATATTAGTATAGATATATATAATCCATGATTGCCTTGTGAGAAGTCACACATGCAGGCTTAGCACACCACTCCGCAGGAGGCAGTAACAGCAGCAAAGGAAACGCTTATTCAACAGCCATACGCGTTTCGGGCTAATGAGCCCTTGATCACTGGCATAAAGAGGCAGGAAAACAAAGTGTATTGAAGAACACCCATTTATTTAGACTCGAGAGGACGCAGGTTGCCTCGCCCGTGGAGAAATTGACAGTTTGGGCGGCAGTGGTGATGCTTTTCACCTAACCGGGAGTGATATTTCGTAAGAAGCAGACAAAGGAGCCACTTGGTTAAAGAACGCTTGTGAGTCCTTCGATGGCAGCACTCGGGACTACAATAACCAGCAGGCCATCAGGTATTCCCACTCGGGCGGGACTCTTTGAGACTAAATAAATGGGTGTTCTTCAATACACTTTGTTTTCCTGCCTCTTACCTTTGAAATTCACTGAAAAAACCATAGGTTTCAGGCCTTATACAGTTAGGAATTAACTTTTTAAAAACCTTTGAAGTTTTAGGGGTGTTATAGTTATCTGGACATTTCACTCATACAAAACCATTGAAATTGCTCTTATATAGTTAGTTGTACTAACTATATTTCGCGCACCTGCAATCCACTGCTGATGATGTCACATATTACATCATTCATGACATGGTCAGTGACATCACTGATGACATCTCAAATGACATCAATGATGACATCACCATGACCATGGATGTACCCTTTATTTGCTGATAATATGCATTATCAAAAATAAAAAAGTTTCTAGATAAGCATAACTCGAGCAACTGAAGGATAAAAAGAGTAGGAACCCTGTGTGGGCGAGGGCGGGAGTCAAGAGTTTTCTGGATGACTAGTAGAGCCGCTGTCTGGGGGATGTTTGTGTACAGCGACTCTACATCCATGGTACAAAGTGTGTTAACTGCTGGGTCAAAGGAATAGTGTTCTACCAAGTTAATCATCGCCATACTGTCCCTTACGTAGCAGGCTGTAGAAGGCACAAAATCTTTTATAAAGAAGTCCACCTAAGCACCTAATGGTTCCAGAATTGAGCCACAGGCTGAGACGATTGGTCAACCTGGGGGTTTGTCAGTGTTCTTATGAACCTTGGGGAGAGTATATATAACTGGTAGTCGGGGGCTTTTTACATTAAGGAAGTTATGTTCCTTTTTACTCAAATACCCTTCGGCACATGCGTCCGATGTGAGTTTCCATTTGATGTCCTGGATATCTTTAGTTGGATTTCCGGGTAGTCTTTGGTAGTGGTCTGTGTTTCCAAGTTGGCGAAGGACTTCGCCTTTGTAGGAGTCAATGTCCTGGAGTACAATTCCTCCTCCTTTGTCCGCACTCTTTATTATGAGTGATGAGTTGCTCTTCAGCGTGCTTATAGCATCTTTCTCCTGCCGGGAAATGTTATATGGGATGTACAGCTTTTTCTTCTCTAAGTCACACAGATCTTTTTGGACTAATTTTTAAAATGTTATGATTTCCGATGGAATCATACTAGCAGTAGGCAGGAATGTGGACGGTGGACGGAAGGATGTGTTTGAGTTAATGGAAGGTGAGGGGTGTAGTTGAAAGAAAGCTTTGAGACGGATCAGCCTGAAGAATCTCAGTAGTTCCGTCTGCAGTTCCATGAAGTTGGGGCGGACAGTGGGTACAAAGGATAAGCCTTTTTTTCAGGAGTTCTAGTTCTGGGTCCAACAGTGTGTGCTTGGATAAGTTGAAAATAGGTATTATTTCAGGTGGGGAGGTTTGCGGGGCGTGCAATGTGGAGTCAGTACTCGCAGTATCATCTACCACTGGTAGAAATTGTTCCACGTTTTGCGTTCTCCTGGAGGGTTGAACCATCGTTGTGGTTTCTTTACTCGTCTTCTTTGGGGGGTGTTTGGTTGGCCTCTGGATAAAAAATTAGAATGGGCACCTCCACTTTGTCAAGGATTACTACCTCCTTCACCTGGGTCTGAACTATCAGAGGACTCCTCAGAAGTGTCAGAAAAACCTACTAGATTCTGACGTTTGTTGTATCTGCCCCAAGGTCTACTGTTTTGGGGGTTGAAGTATGGCCTGTTGCTGTAAAAATCTTTTTGTAGGTAGGGGTAGGCGTTTTTCGGTACATGCATCCCATGGATTGTCTCCACAGATATGTATCCAATTGCCAAATACATACTGTATGTCTCCAGTAGCTCTAATCATGTCACAGTCACATTCACTTGCGCCCGATTGTTTTAATGCTTCCTAAGAAATAATCACCAACCTAATTGTAACACACACTGTAAATCCTCTTTGACACTGGACTATCAAGTCTGATAAATCACCTCCTTATGCACTCGCGAGGTAATTAAAATATGCCCTTTCTTAACAATACCACATTATGCAGTACTCCTTCTAGCCCTTGTACCACCTTAAGATGGCCACCACACTGCTGGAAGTCTCCTCTAAGCATGGGCGAATTTTGCGAATTCGTGATCCGCGAATTTGCGGATTTGCGAATTTGCGATCCGCAAAAATTCGGGAATTTGCAGATTTTTTCATTTTTGTGTGGTGTGTTCGCGGGGCGCTTTGCGTGTTCGCCGGGTTTTTTTTGTGCGAGACCGCAATGCGCCCTCTGGTTCATCACTGCCACCCTCTCGTTTTTTGTGCCCTTCTGCCCTCTGCCCCACTCGTTTTTGTGCCCTTCTGCCCTCTGCCCCACTCGTTTTTGTGCCATTCTGCCCTCTGCCCCACTTGTTGTTGTGCCCTTGTGCCTCTTGCCCCACTCGTTTTTGTGCCATTCTGCCCTCTGCCCCATTCATTTTTGTGCCATTCTGCCCTCTGCCCCACTCGTTGTTGTGCCCTTGTGCCCCTTGCCCCACTCGTTTTTGTGCCATTCTGCCCTCTGCCCCACTCGTTGTTGTGCCCTTGTGCCCCTTGCCCCACTCGTTTTTGTGCCATTCTGCCCTCTGCCCCACTTGTTGTTGTGCCCTTGTGCCCCTTGCCCCACTCGTTTTTGTGCCATTCTGCCCTCTGCCCCACTCGTTGTTGTGCCCTTCTGCCCTCTGCCCCACTCGTTTTTGTGCCATTCTGCCCTCTGCCCCACTTGTTGTTGTGCCCTTCTGCCCTCTGCCCCACTTTGTGACCTTCTGCACTGTGCCCCACTCCTGTTTTGTTTTACAATGGCGCCGGCAATCTGCCAGCGCCATTTTAAAATAGTTACTAAGTTAGCTTCATCAGGAAGCACTAATAGATCAAATAAAGCAGGTGCTCGAGCACCTGCATTTTATCTATTAGTGCTTCCTGTGGAAGCTAACTTAGTAACTATTTTAGAATGGTGCTGGCAGCTTGCAGGCGCCGTTCTAAAATAGTTACAAGCTTGAAGCTTGAACTTTTGCCCCCCGGATCCGTTCCGCTCGCGGATTCGCGGATTTTTGGCAAATTCGCGGATCGCGAATTTGCCGAAAATCTGCGAGCGGAACGGATTTTGTACCCATGCTTAGTCTCCTCGGGCCCTTTACACACCCCCATCACGTGCTCCGGGTCGCGATCACATGACCACGGAGCTACGAGATATAATCAATATGGCCCCTGTGAGTCCTTAGGCTCCTTATCAGCACGAAACCTGAAGCGGACCCTCGCTGTGGTCCGCCTGCATCTTGACATCGTTCTATACTCTGGTAAGTTTTTATCCCGTAGGCTTGCCGCTCTCTCGCTTAGCCAGCCGGGTAACTAACCTACGCTGCCTTTCCTCCCCAGCGGATCGTTTGAATTCATCGACCGCTTTGCAACCCGCAGGCTTCCGAGCCCGCGTTGCCATCACGGCTGTCCCACCTGGAAATGCCGGAAATTTCATCCACCTAAATAGAGCCCACGGTATGTCTTGCTATTTTGTACCTCGACACTCAGTCAGTTCGCGGACATCACAGCCTCATTAATTAACCCCTCCTATTACAGCGCCAACAGCATTATCATACGCTTTGCCCCACCACGAGCCATGACGTCTGAGCTCCCCCAGCCCTGACAGAACACACAGCGTCCTCGCACGCCCTGTGGTCTCACTCGAGCCCATGCAGAGGTAAGCACAAGAGCCTGCCTCAACCGTGCGCTTACTGTTTAAAAGCGCTCTTTCGCAACCGGCCCTCTGCCACAATTCCTGCTCTAAGCACTACCTGGACACACATTCGGCGCCCACACTTTGTGCTAAATCTATAATTATCCTGAGAAATGCGAGTGCAAGTTCCCGATGTAGAAATTCTAATTTCTACATTTTAATTTTTAATGGACCAATGAGAGTGCAAGCTCTCGCTGCACGCCACCCTTCAAACCACCCCTTTTGTTCACTGCCAGGATGGAAATTAGTGAACCATTGCCATATTCAGTACATGGTCCCGCTGGCTCCCTCCTCACAACCACGGAGGTCCAAGCTAGTCCACCTGGGATTGGGCATTGGCAAATAAGGCGTTACAATAATCCATTGAGGAGAGTACCAATGAACTCACCACAGTTTTTCCAGCACTTTCTGGGAGGAACAGAATTATTTTTCTTATAAGCCTAAGCTTATGAAATGCCGTGGACGCTGTCTGGTTTGCATGGATGACAAAATTCAGCTTATCATCAAAGATTACTCCGAAGTTCCTGACCTTTTGAATGGGAGTTGGTAAGGCTCCAAGTGATGGAGGCCACCAGACTGATGACCATAACGGGAACATTTTCCCGAAAATGACCACCTCCGTCTTCTCGGAGTTATGCCTAAGACAATTACAGGCCATCCAATCTTTAATTGCTAGCATGCCTTCTTGGAAACGCGCAGCCACCTCTTCTCCATCATTGTTGATGGCAAGCACCAGCTGGTGTCATCGGCGTTTGTGGTAAGGCTCATCCAGTAGGTTTTAATAACTCTTGCTAAGTCCGACATGTAGATGTTAAAAAGTGTCGGACTTAGGGATTAGCCTTGGGGGACCCCACAGGGTAAAGCCAGATCAGCCGACTTAAATGGTCCTAGCGTTACGGCCTGTGTTCTGCCCGACAAAAAGGAGGCCAGCAGGTCCTTGGCTCTGGATTGAATGCCCAGATTTCCGACACGGTCAATCAAAATGGAATGATTGACCGTGTCGAATGCCGCAGATAGATCCAGCAGTACAAGCACTGCTGTCCCCCCCTGGTCTCTGATGACTCTAATATCATCGGCAGCTTTGATAATAGGCGTCTCAGTGCAGTGAAGTTTGCGAAACCCAAACTGTGAGTCCTCTAGCAGGGTATTTTGTTCGATTTATTCAGACAATTGATCATTCATAGCTCTCTCAACCACCTTGGCTAAAAACGGCAAGCTGGCAATAGGTCTGTAATTCTTCAGCACGTCCTTATCTAGACATGTTTTTTTGAGAAGAGGTTTTAGAAGAGTGTTCTTTAACATGTCCGGATAGATCCCTGACTTAAACATCACGTTGCAAACTTGCGTAATGATTTTGCTTATCAAATCCATTACAGGAGGAAAATTTTTCGGAGGACAAGGGTCCAGGGCTGACCCCGTTCTTATGAGTTTCATGATGTCCGTTATTTGATCCTCCTCTATTTCTTTAAATTGAGTTAGTGAGCAATCAGGGTGTGTACTGTAGGAGATAGGGGTAGTGAGCTCGTCGTTGGCTGAGAACTCGGAGTAAATATCATTTACTTTCGAGAAAAAGAAATTGGCCAAAGAATCACAAAAGGCCTGAGAGGGAGATGGGACCATATCTGGAGATTTCCCAGCCAGTTGTTTCACCACGTCGTACAGTTGTTTACTAGAATTTTTGGCATTGTCAATTTGTTCCCCAAAGAACTTTTTTTTTGCTTCATTAGTCATCTTTTTGTAGTTGACCAATGTCTCCTTATATCGCAGTTTACTGTCCCGGTCGTAGGACCTTCGCCAGTTTCTTTCATGGTTCCTATAGACTTGCTTTTGTTTTCTTAGATCTTCTGTGAACCATGGTGCAGAGGGCACCGTCCTATTTCTCGATATGGTCTTAAATTGCACCAGTGTGTCCATCGCCCTGCCTAACCAGACGGAGAATTGTTTCGCAGCTATGTTAGCGTCTGCGGAAATGGTAGGGCGAGAACTGATCAACAGCGGTCTAAGAGCTGCGTTATCAATGTCCTTCCAGACTCTAGAAGGCTCTTGACTTGAGGGAACCTGTCTAGTTATGGGAGAGTAACTGATGGAAATGGTACATAGAATAGCGTGATGATCGGACCAGGTAAGGGGAAATATATCTTTTATTGTTATCTCTTTTATGTTGGAAAAGATGCCATCCAAAGTATTACCGGCCTCGTGTGTGGGTGCTTTTACCAATTGAGCCAGCCCCAGGGTTTCCAAGTCAGCTGTTAGTGTTTGGGTTTCGATATCATCTGTTTTTTCTAGATGGAAATTTAGATCACCCAGGAGCATAAAGGAATCTTCGATTGCCAGAGATTCAATCAGTGACATAAAATTGGACAGAAATTCGGAGCGGGGACCAGGCGGCCTGTATATGAGTGCTCCTTTAAGATTGTACGAGGGGGTCAGCTTGATGGTGAAATGGAAGGCTTCGCATGTTGTAGAGGGTACAGGAAATATTCTGACCGAAAAGATATTTTGAGTGATTATTGCCAGGCCCCCTCCTTTTTTAGGTCGAGCAGACCTACCCTCAATGCGTGAGCATTGATGGTGTCTGCTTCAGACCTAATGTTACCCGTATTTAGGAATGTGGACAGCAATGTGCCACGCGCTTTTCCTTTCCAGATTTCACTGCGGGAGCGCGCCTCTCAGACACGCTTGCGCAGACACGTACACACAGCCCCTGCTTTCGCTTGGCTTGCATGCAAACACGGCGCACACACACACAGCCAGCCCCCACCCCCTGCACTCACACAGGCGCGCGCACACATACACACGCTGCCGCCCCCCCTGCACACACACATACAGACACGCACACACAGACACACACACGAGCACCCATGCACGCACCCATACATACAGAGAACCCACCCCCGCCGTCGCATACACACACGCTCCCCCCCCCAATACAGTCCCACTTACCGGCAATCCGGTGTTCTGTAGCCTCTCCCTCGGGCATGGGAGCCCCGTGTCACCACTGCTACTCGGACCAGGAACTCCGTGGGCGCTGATTCGCGCACAAGACGGAAGTCCCGCCCCCACGCTTAGTTTCGTTTTCCTGAGTGCGTGCGCACATCTTATCACTTGTTATTAACACTTGGCCATTTTCACACACTGCCTATACGTTCCCTTAGCATGTGTTCGCGGCTATTTTATGACCCTTACAGACAGCTATCTGATCTACAACCTGTACTTAAAGTGAAGCCTTTACCCATTGCTAAACATATCGGCCGTTCATCTACACCGCGCAGAAGTTTTGGATTACCTTCCGTCTGACCATTTGCACCGGGTAAGTTGCTTTACAAACTATGATACATTTAATTTCCAAGAATCGTTGTCTTATATCACCGATATTGGGATATTGCTGCACCTTTCACAAAAAAAGGAAATGCTAACACCTTAAGGCATGCCATCATTACAGCATGGCAGGGAGGCAGCAATCGAGTCGCGCTCCTCGTGAACAGGTCACGACATTTGAATGCGGCGATTTCTTTATTTTTTTCGACGCGCCTTTTTCAGCACTTGGAGACATTGGAATGTAGGGGGAATTATCAGGAGATAGCCGCGCAGCAACTAGTAACGTTAAGCATACACTGCTTTTTTGTTAATGTTCACAGGCGTACATACCTAAAGCGTACCTACAGTTTTCCAGGATTTTTTTACAATTAACATAGATGAGCGTATTGCAGAATTACAATAAGCCGCATGCTCATTAAGGGAGACAGTGAGAGGCACATTTCCTTTTTTTTTTTTAACACAGCGCAATACAGACTTGCAGTACGCTGCGTGTTTAATCATAGTATGTTATTTATTTAAGTTTACTCCTTCCGTACGTTTAACTTTTGTTTTCACACAGCGCATTCCAGGAACCTTTACATTTTTTTAATGACAGCGCATTTATGACTTACAATGGGCCCTGTGCTCAATAATGGACACACTCACGAAGCACGTTCAGATATTTTGTACCACAGCGTATTTCACATTTATAATAGGCCACTTGCTTCATCGTGTCATGTTATTTTATTGACTACTTTGTAAAGCCGCATATGCTGCACTTATCTGCCCCCACCCGCAGTTTCACAAATCAGACATAGAAGTCTAAATAGATATTTCATTTACTGTTATTTCATTACGGTACTTTGCGATACCGGGGCAATGAGGGCATATAGATCAAGCATGTACACACATTCAGGAAGCGCCTTTTCTATTTCAAGTAATACTGTTTGGTTCTAGCATGTCACTTTTAATTTAACCGTTGCGCATCTACAAACTTTGTTAAGTATCAGGAGGCCAATATTTACAGCTACAAATAATGGCATCGACCTCAACCCTACCCCTCTATACACAGTAAAGCAATCCCCAATGCAACAAAGGTCTGCAGAGTCTCCTGTTGCTTGTCCTACTACAATTTATAGCCGTGTGCTCAATAATGGAGACACTCACGAGGCACGTTTAAATGTTTTGTAGCACAGCGCATTTCACATTTATAATAGGCTGCGTGCTTCATCGTGTCCTGTTCTTTAATTTACTCCTTTGTAAATCTGCGCATGCTGCACTTATCTGCCCCCACCCGCAGTTTCCCAAATCGGAGACATAAGGTTGAATACATATTTCAGTTTCTGTTACTTCATTACGGTACTTTGCGATACCGGGGCAATGAGGGCATATATATCAAGCTTGTACACACATTGAGGAAGCGCATCACCATCACTGAACGCCACAGCATCACTCGGCGCCACCACAACATCAACCTACCGGTGCAACCATTCAACAACAACTGGTTCAAATATGTTCTCTCAATGTTTCAAGCTTTATTACAAATGTCACAGAAAGATGTTAATATTTCACTTCTGTTCTTGGATTTTCGTCACAATAAAATACACTGAACATAATCTTCACAAAAGTTATTTACAAAAGTTTAAGCTATTGATATTATAAATTACAATAACTTTTATTTAAGTATTAATTATTTAAAAGCCATTGTTATTTGTAATAGCAATACATCAAAGTCACGTAAATACAACACATATTGCATTACACATGCTATAGGTGTCACATTTGCGAAAGTTATAACTATTGGCATTGTAAATGTCAAAGCTATTAATTTAGCTATTTTAAAAACCAACACAGAAATAAAAAAAATTGCCATTTACAATACCAATAGCTCTAAATTTCCTAATGCGAGACCTATTGCATTGCAAATGCTTGTTTCCCTGTCTATCCAGTCGGTGTACATTGTATCCCTGCGGTACCGCCACCACTAGATCTGGATCTGACGCTCCGTCCATCCATGTCTCCGTAATAAATAGTATATCTATTTTCCTATCTTGAATCAGATCGACTATCTCCTGTCTGTGCCTGCCCAAGGATTGGGCGTTAATGAGTGCTATTATGACTTTCTTAGTTTTGTTGTTAGATCCATTTATGAGACTGGCTTTCTTGTTAATAAAGGGTAAAAAGGATTTACAGCTGGGACAGCTAGTAATTATAGTACGAGGAATAATCTCAGGATCATACTGAGGGCAGGTACTACCGTGGACTGACCTCAGCTGTATGAGATCAGCAGGTGAGTAAATGGTCAGATCCGGCGTCTTGCCTGGACCAGGGGTCCTGGCCCTTGGCCCTGTCCTGGTGCGGACGGGCGCAGACGGGCTTTCCTTTGGCGCGCCTTTGGCGCGCAACCGGATCACCAGCTGCGCCCGCCCGCTGCGCGGACGGATTGACCTGCTCCTTTTATCCAGTGTAGAGGAGGGTGGGAGGCAGCCAGCAACTGGAGCGCAACCCTTTTCTCCCCCCAATATGGCGGCTGATCACACTCTCTCCCGCAGCGTCAGCACTTAATCTGCTGTGCTGGGAACAGCGTTAAGATACTGCATTTCCGAAAGTGAGGCTTTAAGTTTTAAAAAGTTACCAAAATGTCAAATGAAATGTCCCAAAATAACATCAAATGCACACTTTTAAAAATTACGACCTAAGCCCCCGGCTTCCGCCTCAGGGGTGAGACATAACGCTTTGGTGGTGGTTAAGTAACCTGGGAGGGCGGGAGGCGGCTAGCAACTGGAGCGCAACCCTTGCCTCCCCCCAATATGGCGGCTGATCACACTCTCTCCCGCAGCGTCAGCACTTAATCTGCTGTGCTGGGAACAGCGTTAAGATACGGCGATTTCCGAAAGTGAGGCTTTAAGTTTTAAAAAGTTACTAAAATGTCAAATGAAATGTCACAAAATAACATCAAATGCACACTTTTAAAATTACGAGCTAAGCCCCCGGCTTCCGCCTCAGGGGTGAGACATAAGTGTAAGTCAGCGCGCTCGCGCTTTGTTGGTGGTTAAGTAACCTGGGAGGGCGGGAGACGGTCAGCAACTGGAGCGCAACCCTTTCCTCCCCCCAATATGGCGGCTGATCACACTCTCTCCCGCAGCGTCAGCACTTAATCTGCTGCGCTGGGAACAGCGTTAAGATACGGCGATTTCCAAAAGTGAGGCTTTAAGTTTTAAAAAGTTACCAAAATGTCAAATCAAATGTCACAAAATGACATCAAATGCACACTTTTAAAAATTGCGAGCTAAGCCCCCGGCTTCCGCCTCAGGGGTGAGACATAAGTGTAAGTCAGCGCGCTCGCGCTTTGGTGGTGGTTAAGTAACCTCGGAGGGCGGGAGGCGGCCAGCACCTGGAGCGCAACCATTTCCTCCCCCCAATATGGCGGCTGATCACACTCTCTCCGGCAGCGTCAGCACTTAATCTGCTGCGCTGGGAACAGCGTTAAGATACTGCGATTTCCGAAAGTGAGGCTTTAAGTTTTAAAAAGTTACCAAAATGTCAAATGAAATGTCACAAAATAACATCAAATGCACACTTTTAAAAATTACGAGCTAAGCCCCCGGCTTCCGCCTCAGGGGTGAGACATAAGTGTAAGTTATACAATGGAGGCGCATAGACTGAGTAGAATATAGGGTTGTTGAGCAGAGCATAGTATAGTGGCTTAAAGTAGAGTGACGTAGAATGGAGTAGCATATAGTGGAGTGACGTAAAGTGGATTGGCTAACGACTGCCTTTACAAAAGTTAAAGGGAGCTATGTTGTTTTTAGGGAAACTTCGGCTGTGTTCTGCGGTTTGCCCTTAGATACAGGTAAGTATTGGGTTTAGTTGGGGGCGCTAGGTGGCACACACGCAAGATGGCCGCACTGTGGTGAGGCTCCTGCAGCCCTGCGTGCCAATCCTATAATTATCCTGCTTTGAGCAAATGCTGAAAGCTTAGAACTTGGCCTGAAGAGCAGCTATAACAGCAAACTCGGTGAAAATCCTGAGTGATTTGGAGATTCCTGGCCCCAACTGTGATGCCGTGAATAATGGGCGTGTGAGCGAGTGCTGACTGGATGGAGCCCTGAGCCAGCCTACAGAACAACGCAAGCCCGCTGCTGGTCACGAGGCGTCCGGGCCTCGAGGCGAGGTAAACGCTACTACCTGGAGCCCATTGTGCTGGGCCCCGCGGCTGCCAACGCCGTACGGGAGCCTTCTTACCTGCGGCGGCAGTGGCGGAGACAAGGACTGTCGCTGAGGAAGGTGAGCGGGATTCCCGAGCGGGTGCTTCTATCCTGCGGAGCGGGACATCAGGTGCCAGTCAGCTGCCTTGATCGGCGTTAAGCTCCCAGCGGTAACATACGGGAGCGCTGAGGGAGGCCTGCACCAGAGACCTCCCCCCTCTCGGCCAAGGACTGTGAGGAGATCAGAGGATCGGTGCCGCTGGGGCCACTGCGGCCGAGGTGCGGGCGGAAACGTCTTGCGAGGCGAGTCTGCCTCTAATCATTGTTGGTAGCGGGAGTGCCTAAGGAGCGGCGCCGCGAATGATACGCCCACCCCCTCAACAGTTCAGAATAGGTGGAAAAAGAGGCACGCGCTGGGGGAGGCAGCTGTTGGACACTGGATCACACCAGCTACGTTGGAGGCACAGACACGAATGTTGAGGGGCTGAGAGGTGGCACCTCGTAGACATCGGCGGGGTCCTGGTTAATGTGGCGGCCTGCTGGCTCTAAGGACGTGTAGAAGAGGGGCGAGGCGCTCAGACCTGAAGCTTTGTAAAGTAGGACCTGATCACCCCCCGCCCGTCTTTAGAACTGCTGTGTGTTGGTACCACTGAGCTGGCCTTGACCCAGGTGGGCATAAAGGAGTGTGCAATATAGTGCAGCCCGTCCCATTGGACTGTTCACTAACTCGCCCATTGGTGGTGGACTAGGGCTCCTATTGGACTGGGAGAGTGACTTGCAGAGCCAAGGTTGCTGCTGCTGGTGTGCTGCGCGTACAGGGGAGAGCACTGCACTGCGGGTAGTGGTCTATCGCTTGGGTCTCGGAGGGGCGCAGATTTCACTGGTGTGGAGTCAGGGTTGCGACCCTCCCACGCGAACCATCATGGGGAAACAGGATACCCGGCAGCCCAAATTAAATTTTGACACTGCAAAACGTGGCGCCCGCAACATACCGGAGAACCGAGTTTCAGATAGCGGAGAGATGGCGTAGAACAGCTCGGCCACGCAAAGCACAGACGTGCAGAGTATCCTGCAGGAAGTGCGACAGGGCTTCGCAACTATGGTGGAAACAATGGACGGCATGTTTTCACGCATGGATGCTATTGCGCACAAATTGGACAAGCATGAAGATCGTATTACGGTAACAGAGAAACGCATTGTGGAGACTGAGGATGCAACAGCCAGAGTCACTACGCAAGCTGCCCGCCTGGACAGGCTACTACAGATGGTAGCCACAAAGAATGAAGATTTAGAAGCGAGAAGCCGTCGCAGTAATATTCGCATCCTAGGTATCCCAGAATCAACCAACACGGGGCGGATGGAGGAATATGTGGAGAAACTGTTATTGTCCTCGGTGGGAGCAGAGGCCTTCTCCAACCAGTTTATTGTGGAGTGCGCACATCGCACGTTGGGCTCAGGTCCGGCGCCTGGGACCACACCACGCCCAATTATAGCACCTCTCTTAAACTATAGGGCTCGAGATGTTGCTCTCTGTGTGGCACGCAATAAACAGCAGTTGACCTACGATGGAAATACTTTCTCCATATACCTGGACTTTACACCTGTGGTCCAAGAGGAAAGGCGCAAGTTCACGGATGTGAAGGCCAAATTGCGAGCCGCGCAAATAGATTACGCTCTACTGTACCCGGCGCGCCTCCACATAACGCATCAAGGGAAGCAAAGATTCTTCACGAAGCAGCAACAAGTGGAAGCCTTTCTAAAGCACCTGAAACGCACCAGCCGCACTACCGGTGCCCTACCACCATCGCAACAATCAGCCTCCATGGATGTTGACGAAAATGACTCACAGTAAAGGAAATGCGATCATATGCTCAGTGACACTCCACCGAGTAATGAACTGAGACACTTGAGAGTATTGGACACAATAATTAACGCAATGTAACCTACTACTAATATAGCTGTCAGGGAGCTCTAAGCTATCCCATATAGGCGCAGGGCGCCCTTGGATCCTTGGAGTCCGACCCCCGCCATCCACGGTGGGCTCCGGAGTGGGGTAAACTTGTGCAGCCACCTGGGGATGCCCCCAATGGTTATTCCCCCACTGTTGTTCACTGCAGGGAGTATGCAGTGCAAAATGGGTATCTTAGTTCTCCCTTTTGTGTTGTTAGGGGGAGATGGGAGGGTTGGTGGGGTGATTGATTCTAGCAAATTGGGGTTGCTTCAGTGGGAGGGGGTGGGAACTGGGGGGGAATGTTTCAAGATGTACATGGTCGTCACAGCACTGAATGGACGTTGTTTTGGTTTGGTATGGATACGGAACAGGATGGGCGCAGAGTTTCAGGCGTAGTTGGCGGAGACAAGGTCTGCACGAGCTCGTGGACCGACCTACCTTTATCACACGGAGGTCGCTATGCTAATAACCGCACGGGCTGATGGCTGACACAGGCCCTGACACACTGACTATCCTCACATGGAATGTCCGGGGACTAGGTGACCCGCAAAAGAAACAACATATATTGGCCTACTTGGACAGGCATCGGGTACACATTGCCATGCTGCAAGAGACACACATCAGCCCTCAGGGGGCGAGCACATTTGCTGGTCGTTGGGCGGAGCACAGGATCTTTTCCTCATACTCTACATATGCAAGAGATACAGCCATACTGGTAAAAAAGCACACACCTTTTCACTTAGCTGGGGCTACATGGGACACACAGGGGCGATACTGCTTGGCATGGGGCAGACTGGGCTCTGACTCTGTTACCCTAGCTTGCTGTTACGGTCCTAATGTGGATGATCCAGGTTTTTTCTCCGAGCTGTGGGCGAAAATCTCCGACATAGGTTCAAACCTTATCATTTGGGGGGTGGATTTTAATGTTGCATACAACCCGAGCGTCGACAGGTCGCACCCAGCCCCTCGTCACTATACCAAGGCTCGAGCGACTTTACAAAGTACAATTGTGGCCTACAGCTTGATTGATGCCTGGAGGCATGCTCACTCCCACGAAAGGGAGGCAACACATTACACAGCACAAGCGGCATCATGGGCGCGATTAGATTACTAGTTTGTATCCCATGGGCTGGGAGTTGCCATCTCCAAGGTGCAGCATTTGGCTCCCACCTATTCCGACCATGCGCCCGTCAAGCTCACGCTGGCTTCAGCAGATTACGGCCCCCCATGCAACAATTGGAGGCTGCATGCCCCCATCCTATTGGATTCAGTTTTTCAGGAAGAGCTTAGGGAGGAAATACGCGATTTCTTCGAGAGGAATAAGGACTCTGTAGATAATGTTGAAATCATATGGGAAGCCTTCAAAGTTACACTTAGGGGATTCTGCATAGCTAAAGGGGCTGGGGTACTTAAAGACATAGTGAACACGTTAAGCAAGTTGGAGATGGACCTCAGGACACTGGAGGGGAAGTTGGCGATGCATCCGGATGGCCCCACACAAAATAAGTTTCGGGAAACACTTACAGAATACATAGACTCTGCACAGAGGGAAACACGCTTTAGGGGGAAATACTGGGTAGCCAGACGTTATGGAGAGGGGGAAAGGCCAGGCAAAGCGCTAGCCGATACGATTCGGAAACCACACTATTCCTACTATGTGCTGGAACTGGAGGATGTGGGAGGAGTGGTGTACAGGGACACTGCAAACATCCTTAATGCCTTCACAACACACTATACTCGGCTATACACCACACACAGGGTGGATAAGCTAGATTTGCAACAATTTCTAGGCAATGTATCATCAGGATGGCTAAGCGACGTGCAGAGAAAGTTCGTGTGTGCCCCGTTTGAACTGGATGAGGTTCGGGACGCGATCATGCACATACAATCTGGGAAGGCCACTGGCACAGATGACATCCCTATAGAATTTTACAAAACCTACATTGACCAAATGGCCCCCATTCTGAGGGAGGTCTACGAGGACGCCTTAAACACTGGGTGTCTCCCCCCCACCATGAGAGAAGCTCTCATAGTTTCGCTTTTAAAACCAGGGAAGTCCTCTCGGCAGTGTGAGTCCTATAGACCATTGTCACTTCTAAATTATGATGTTAAAATCCTAGCTAAACTTATAGCCACCCGGCTTAGTCTGCTTATGGAAAATTTAATACTTCCCGACCAATCTGGCTTTGTGCCCGGGAGAGCAACTTCTCACAACCTAAGGACCCTTTTTACTATATTAAATAATGTGTCCCCAGATCTGCCTTTGGCTGCGGTATTCTTGGATGCCACGAAGGCTTTTGATTCTATCGAATGGGATTACATATTCGGGGTAATGCTGCGAATGGGTTTTTCGCCGCTTTTCCTATCGTGGATACAGCTTTTATATCGCTCTCCAGTCGCTAAAGTGCTCATTAATGGGCGAACTTCTCGAACGTTTCCAATCACGAGAGGTACCCGTCAGGGGTGCCCGCTCTCCCCCTTACTTTTTGCGATTGCAGTTGAGCCGCTGGCGGCGAAACTGCGGCAGCACCACAAGGATAAAGCACTAAGGTTCAACATGAGGCAGATACTAATTACTTTGTATGCGGACGACATCACTCTGTATATCCGTGATCCTCGAGAAAATCTTAACCCAATACTGCAGGAGTTCATAGTATTTGGGAGACTCTCCGGGATGCAAATTAACCTGAGTAAATCCTGCATCTTTCCCTTGGCGGTGGTGACGACTCGCTTTCCGTTGGATAACCCTCTGGAATGGTGTGAGGGTGAGCTGAAATATTTAGGTATCCGAGTCACTAGGGATAGGGATGAGCTAATGCGCCTTATTTACGGCACAGCTATAATGCATATTACGGATAACGTCACTCGTTGGATTTCCCTCCCACTCTCAATGATGGGACGAGCGTCAATCATAAAAATTGTGATTTTGCCTCAGTTATTGTATTTGTTTCTGAATATACCTTTTCACCCAGGACCCTTTTTCTTCAAAACACTCAAGTCTGCATTGCTACGCTTAGTCTGGGGAGGCAAACATCCGAAGCTGAAGTGGGACGTGCTCACTAGACCATATTCGCAGGGGGTCTTTGGGATACCCAATTTTGAATTATACTACATCAGTGCTCAGGCTCACTATGTCTACTTTTGGGTACACCAACCAAGATATATGCCGTAAGTAGCAGCGGAACATTGGCTCGCGCAACCGGTTCCCCTTGAAGGTGCACTGTATGATGAGCCCGTCGGGAAGGAGGGGAAACTGTCCACTACTGTTAAATGCACTGCTGCGGCTTGGACGCGCATAGGACAAATGTTAGAGGTGCCTTTGCTATATTCCCCACTATTACCACTTACATACCATCCTAGTATGCCCCTTCTCCAGGAAACAGTATTTCACAAATTTCAGGAACGCACGCACATCAAAACTTGGGGTGACATGTACCAGGAGGGTCAGTTTCGAAAGGTGGAGCAGGTATTTCAGGGCTTGCAACAGACGCCACTTGACGTCTTTTTATGTATCCGCCTCCTAAAAGGGGTTCGCTCCATAACGCCGGACTTCCCGGCCGAGCCTGTGGCTCTTGCCCCGTTGCAGCTCACCCTTCAATGCACGAAGGCCAAGCGCTTAGTATCAATGATATATCGCACAGTGCACACGCAAAAAATGGAACCGCCCGCACTAGCTAGAGCGCGCTGGAGTTCAGAGCTGGGCTTTGACCTGACCGATGAGCACTGGGAATATTGCTCACTGCAGACAGAACAGGTTTCAGCTAGTAGTAGACTTCGCATAATCCACTATAAATTCCTACACAGACTGTACTATACTCCGGCGCGTATGCATAGTTATAAGCTTAGAGAGAATGATAGCTGCGACAGGTGTAGAGCCCCAGGAGCAGATTTTTTACACCTGGCTTGGGAATGTCCTGGAGTGAATCGCTATTGGAACAAAGTCTTTGCCGCCCTTAGTCTAATGGTGGATACGCATATCGAACCAACGCCGTTACTGGCTTTATTAGGCTATGTGAGACCAATACGAGCGGTGCACCGTAGGTATGTGGCTCTTGCACTCCTAATGGCAAAGAGAAGGGTGGCATGCCGGTGGGGCAGGGGACGGGCGTCCAAATTCAAAGTTTGGCTTGATGGTCTGATGTATTGCTAAGAGCAGCTCTCAACATATGCTGAATTGCTGCCTGTGTCCTCGAGACCCAAAGACACCTGGGCCCCACTGTAGTGTTGCTTGCTCACACACACACGAGCAGATTTTGGGGCGACGTAAGAGGAGGTGACCACAATGCGTAATATCTCATGTATGAATGATAATTGGCCTGGTTTGGCACTTCAGGGATGGGTGGGGTGGCAGGGTTGTGATGTCTGGCACTGCTGTCTAATTCTTGCTATGAAGGGAGATTGACGCTGCACGAGAAGTACCCTACTGATACAATTGTGACCTGCTATACACTATTATAAGACTAGTCTCTTGACTGATGTGTAGATGCCACTTGATGTGATTCTATGTACTGCGATGCGCCATGGGACTCTGCGGAATTATACGTAACTAGCAGCCCGTCCCGACGTTGTCCGGGTATGAATTGCTGCCGGCCAGTAATATATTGTTTTGTAGGATTTCGTTTTGATAGCATTTCTTATCTGTGACAGGCCTGTGAAACGCTCCGATTCACAGTGCACTGCTGATGCACTTAAGACTGCGCGTTCAGTAGTGTGTGAACTCGAGTTTCCCTACTTTATTTTTCCTTGCAATATTATATAGCGCGGACTCGACAACATGGCATGAGCACAATTTACATTACAGAAGAACACATTCATTTGTGTTAGGCACGGAGAGACAAAGCGATTTGCCTGGAATCACAGGATGTTGAGTTGATGCTGAGATTCGAACGTATCTCCCCATCTCTAAAGTTCACAATTCTAGAACTTGTGGCGGGAGGTGTGTCTAAAAGTGTATGTCGGTGCTGGCCATCAATGAGAGAGACCTGTGCATTTTTCAAATCGGTGGTGAAAAAATATGAGTATGTTGCTGGAGATGTGGGCCGCCGTGCCACCAATATTATTACCGGGGGAGGGTAAACACCCATTATTCCGCAACGTTCTTTCCACATACCATCACTCCGCATACTTTCATTACGAAAGTATCATGACTCCGCAATGCCATTATAACACATGGCATTACATTTTATATGCTTTTACCATGCATACATTTACAACGAAGTTCGTTATAAATGCATGAATGGTAAAAGCATGTTTTTTTTTAATGTTTGGATAAGGTAAGTATGGGTATAGGGGTATATGCTTTGGGGTACTGAGGTATATGCTTTGGGGTGTTTGGGTATTTTAAGGGTTCAGATATAGTTTTGGGTTATGGGGTACAGAGGTAGTTTTAGGGTTTAGGGTTATGTATGGGTTTTGGGGTGCAGGGGTATTTTTAGGGTTCAGGGCTAGGTTTGGGTTTTGGGGTATAGGAGTATTTTTAGGGTTCAGGGGTAGGTTTGGGTTTTGGGGTACAGGGGTATTTTAAGGGTTCAGGGCTAGGTTTGGGTTTTGGGGTACAGGGGGATTTTTAGGGTTCAGGGCTAGGTTTGGGTTTTGGGGTACAGGGGTATTTTAGGGTTCAGGGGTAGGTTTGGGTTTTCGGGTACAGGGTTATTTTTAGGGTTCAGGGGTAGGTTTGGGTTTTGGGGTACAGGGGTATTTTAAGGGTTCAGGGCTAGGTTTGGGGTACAGGGGTATTTTTAGGGTTCAGGGCTAGGTTTGGGTTTTGAGGTACAGGGGTATTTATAGGGTTCAGGGCTAGGTTTGGGGTACAGGGGTATTTTTAGGGTTTAGGGATAGGTTTGGGTTTTGGGGTACAGGGTACATTTATAGGGTTAAGATGGGTTAGTGTTTAAGGGTGTTGGGGTATTTTAAGGAGTAAGGGTGGGTTGTGATTATGGGGTGCAGGGGTATTTAAAGGGAGCAGGGTGGACACCCGAAGCTGGAATGTACAGAACCTGGGAAGGAAAAACAATGAAATATTAGGCACAGCGCTTGCTTTTTTTCTGTAATCCCGCGCCCTGCACACGCCCACGCCCGCAGCACACGATATGAGACATGGCATGAAGGGCGGAACGTACCACACGCCCCCAGCGTTTGTCACGCCCCCAGCACACGCCCACAGCACTACGCAGACCCGCCCACAAGGGACTACTTTGCTGGCACGGTTCTTTTACCTTTTAAATGTATATGGTGGGCGTCTGCATAGCCTATGTCCTTCTGCTGCAACTGCCCTTTCCAACGCTGTATTGGGTGTTGTGATTGGTGCTGTGGTTCCTGAGATTACCCGCCACAAAGGTTTGGGCTCTCTCTTTATTATATTAGTATAGATATAGATATTGAACAGTGATTTATTTTGATGAATTTACATTGACGCCATGGTTGGCCATGTACGTTTTTCTCTGTTTCAACCCGGAAAAACAATAAGATTTTTTTTTTAAAGTATTGGGTTTAGTATTTTTCCCTACCTATTACCTCTTTATTAAAGTGGTAATAGGTAGGGAAAAATATTGATAAGATTCTATGGGGCAGCTGTATCAAGCCTTTTGCGATTCGCAAAGGCCGTAATTCTGCGGATTCCGGCCTTTGCGAATCGCAAAAGGCTTATTAGCATATTTTTTACATGTATCAAAAAATCGCAAAGTAAGGAATCGCAAACATTTGCAATTCCTTATTTTGCATAAGCATTTAAGGAATGGCAAATTTTTGCGATTCCTTAAATGCGATGTATGTAGGTTTTTGAAATTGCGAATTTGGGTTAAGAAATCGCAAATTACCACCAACTTGTAGTTGGTAGTAATTTGCGAATTCTTTAAAAAATGCCCAATATGGCATTTTAAAGGTGGCGTGTGACGCATATACATGCCCATAGGGTATGTATGTGCATCATATGCACACACATGTAGATTTCAGGGGTGCAGCAGGGTGTCTTTGAGACACCCCTGCACCCTTGAAATTATTCTCAATTTGCGATTAGCAAATTGCAAATCGCAAATTGAGAATATTTTCACAATCATTCCTATGGGCCTCCTGGCCCATAGGAATGCATGGGAAATTATTCCTTAATTGCAAATTCGGAAAATGCGATTTTCTACATACATTCCATTTTGCGATTTCTAAATAGCGATTCCTTAAAAATCGCTATTTAGAAATCGCAAAATACAATCTTGATACATCTGCCCCTATATATTTTAAAGAAAATGTACAGAGTACAGCGGTACTGCCTTGGGAGTACCACAGTACCTAAAATAAATGTAAAAAGTAATACATATGTTAAAAGATTAAAAATACACTGTACTACCTTATATTTTAGAAATAAACTCTAGTGTATTTTTTATTTTTAACATTTAAATCTTCACAAAAAAGTCTACAGAGTTCCATGGTAATACCCACAAATTACTGCGCTGCTATTTTTTTTTCTTTTAAATGGGCAGTTTTCCCTAATTGCTGTAAAAAAATATAGAAAATTATAAATACATTTCTCTACCTAGTAACACTTTAATAAGGTGGTAATAGGTAGGGAACACCAACAAAACCTACTGCTTACCTACATCCAAGGCCCTAACCCAGAACGCAGTAAAACACGGAACGCATCCAAGCTGTGCTGAAAATGACATGGATGCATTTAACGCTTAGTTAACACAGCCATTAGCCAGTCACATATTGCCTTATAATGTGCATGTACTGCAGTATATTGCAAACTTATCTGTCTTTCTCTTTGACAACTTTGTTCCCCCTGAAGTACTTTCCCCCTTCCAGTCTACCTGACTCTATCTGCATTCCTCTCCTCTGTTTACCTTTCCCCCACCTTCCTTTCCCCATTAGAACACGTGTGTTTGGCTATGCTACGCGCTTATAACTTATATTATTGTGTAATCTCATGTTTTTTCTCCTAAGCCTATACTTGTAACTATGACTGATGTAATTTTCTTAACCTGTAACCCGCTGATCCTCATGTAAAGCGCTCTGATACCTCCGGGTCTAGCCAGTGCAATATAAGACTCTGCAAATAAATAAATAAATAAAAATAAATACCACAGTATACCGTGGCACAATATATAACTCTTATCTACTCCACTCTATGCAACTACACTGTACGCTGTTACACTCTACATCACTCCATTTTATGACACTCCAGTGTACACCACTCCACTTTATGCATCTCCACTCTACGCTTCTCCACTGTAAGTTATTGCACTGTACGCAACTCTACTCTAAGGTATTACACTGAATGCAACTGTACTGTATACTATTCCTATGTACGACACTTCACTCTACGCCACTCCACCCTATGTCAGTATAGTGTCCACTTTTACACTGTACATCACTCCATTCTACGCAGTCCACTCCACCCTACTACACTCTATGGTATCCCATCGTATGACACTCCACTCTACGCTATTACACTACATGCCGCTACACTGTCACTACACTGTACGCCAGTAATACTCAATGTAATTCTACTCTGGGGCACTCTACTGTATGCTATTCCACTCTGGGTCACTTCACTCTACTCAACCCCCCTGTAAGCCATTCCACTTCACTCTATTCAACTGTATGCCACTCCACCCCCTCCACTATATGTCGCTGCGCTCTAATGCACTCCACACCATGGCTCTCCTTGCCTCCAGCTGTGCACGAGATATTACAGAAATATTCAACTGTTCGATTCAATTGGGCAGCATCCCCGCAGCATGAAAGAAGCCCATGTTCGCCCCATCCTAAAGAAACCTACTGCATACCCCCAGGTGCTCACTAGCTATAGACCAATATCGTTGCTGCCCCTGCTGAGTAGGCTATTAGAAACATCAGTGAACAGACAGCTTAGTTCTTACCTGGAAGCGAATAACATACTTCATCCATCGCAATCGGGATTTCGCCCAGAGTATAGCACGAGACAGCTATTCTCGCCGTAACCGACTCTATGAGACGGACACTAGATGATGGCAGGTCAGTGGTTCTTATCCTTCTTGATCTCTCCGCAGCATTCAATACCATCTCTCACGAAATGCTTGCGGAGAGATTACACGCCTGCAGCATCAGAATATTGGCCTTAAAATGGCTTAATGATTTATTGACAGATCGATCACAAACCATCATGCTTGGACCTTACCTGTCAAAAAAATATCCGTTAGACAAAGGGGTACCCCAGGGCTCATGTCTGAGCCCTACGCTTTTTAATATTTACATGACCCCATTGGCCTCTATTGTTGAGCCTTTTGGGTTTTGAAATTATTTCATATGCTGACAATACTCAGCTTTTGTTCCCAATTGGTTCAAATCCCGAAGAAGAGAAACTGCGCTTTTCTGAAGGTATGTTGGCCATCTCTAAATGGATGACCGATAATTGCCTTCAATTGAATCCTGAAAAAACGGAGCTGATTCTCATGGGCAAAGCAGCATCCTTTTGGAGAGAGGAGTGGTGGCCGGTCGCACTGGGACGATCCCCTGCCCCTGCCTCATCAGTAAAAAACTTGGATCTAAAATTAGACCGAGCTCTTACGATGAAGGACCACATTTCAGCCACAGTGAGCTCCTGTTATTACAGCCTGCGTTTGCTGCGCAGAATAATACCTTTTCTGCCAGAGAGTCATCGCAGAACCGTAGTCCAGGCTCTGGTAATCAGTCGTCTTGACTACGGTAATGCCCTACTCGCTGAAGTGGGTGAGACATTACTGGCCAGACTACAAGTTATTCAGAACACGGCTGCCAGGATGACTTTAAATTGCCCGGCCGGCTCGCCATCACTTCCCTTACTGAAGAAACTACACTGGCTCCCTATAAAAAAACTTTCCTTCTTCAAGATCTGCTGTCTGACATTTAAAGCTCGGGAAGGCAGGGGTCCCAAATACCTGCAAAGTCTCCTTGTTCAACAGATCTCGGGTCATAACCTTAGGTCCAACTCCCTAGCTCTGTTGAAGGTGCCACGTATTCGCCTTTCTCGTACCGGTGGCAGAGCATTTTCCTATGTCGCCCCGAAATACTGGAACCAGCTTCCTTTACCTCTGTGGAACTGTACTTCCTACTTGATCTTCAGAAAGCACTTGAAAGCATTCCTGTTTTAACCCCACCCTCTCTGTTAGTCCCCCCTCTTGTCTTCAGTGTATTATGCTAGGTGAAGCGCCGAGATGACCCCGGGTGATTCGAGCGCTATATAAAAAACCCCTAACATAACTGTAGCGGGGAGTGCGTACCTACACTGGAAGGAACTCGTAAAATGGAGTGGTGGACTTGTGATGTAGATGACCCTCCCTCTTGTTCTCCACACCAGTACAATGAATCGCGGTGTTTCTGGCCAGATGACAACACCAGGGACGGCTCCTTTAACTGGGAAACAGTAATGGAAGAGGCCCCGCCCCAGTCGGACGTTTTCGCCACAGGATTGGTGAAAACGGAGGAAGTACCGAACTCGGCGTGTGACGTCACCGAATGCCGGTCGGAGAGAGGAGGACAGCCCGGGTGGAAGTGGACGACGGTGAGAACGAGCGGAGAAGAAGCTGAAGAACTCAGCGGTGCACTCGGCACCAAGGAGGAAGACGGAGAGAAGGTCCAGCCCGCGACTGCGACAGGAGAGAAGCCGGGAGGCCAACGACATTGTGAGCCGCCCAGCCACACTCACCAGGGAGTGTGGCTACACCAGGTACGGAAGCGCGTTACTGGGTGGTTTGGGAGGCGGGCAGACAACGCTTAGTCAGGACGTTCTTCTAGCGTTAATGTCCCGGCACCCTGCACACTAGAACTCGTGTCTTGCTTCACGGTGATCCCTGCACTCCCCCTGGTAACCCTAATGGGAAGAATGTGTTAGTACCCATTCCTAACGATAGACCTCGTTTCTCATTTATTTACGGTCCCGCATGAACTTCGGTGGAGCAACCGATGACGACCTGGACCCTGATGAAGAAAGCAGCTCTCCACGTCCCAGACCAGGAAGCCAAGGAGTTAACCCTGCGATATTGGCAAGAGAAAGAACTTCCTTGAGAAGAAAGAAAACCTTTATAAAAATAAAGCCCTATATTCCACGATCTAGTCTCCGTGCCCCTCTTTCTCCCCCTTCACCCCCGCCACAATAACATATCATAACTGTGCGCTTTTACAATGTACCCTACTCCACTCTATGCCACTGCAAAGTCACTCAACTGTGCGCCACTACACTCTACTCTATGCCATCGTTCTCCAAAGTCCGTCCTGGGGGGCCAGTTCCATGCCAGATTTTTAGTATAACCCCATTTATATAAATGTATTTATCTTAAAAATCTTACATGGATCCAGCCCTCCAGGACTGACTCTGAAAACCCTGCTCTACGCTATTCCACTGTACATAACTCCACTCTGCTATTCCACTATATGCTACTCCACTGTACTCTTTTCCACTCTACAGTTTTATATAGCACGAACTAGACCCGAAGGTATCAGAGCGCTTTACATGAGCACCAGTTAAGTTACAGACCGACACATTCATTTTTGTTAGGCACAGAGAGATTAAGTGATTTGCCCAGAATCACAGAATGTTGAGCGTCCCTGCCGAGACTCGAACTCCGTTCCCCAGCTCCGAGGTCGACCGCCCTAGCCGTTAGGCCACATTCTTTTCCTATATATACCTAGGTATAGGAATACGACAGAATTTTGGTCTCTAATAACTTTATATATATAATCACTCAATCACGCATTTCATCTTTACTTTTCTCCCAGTAATTATCTCCCTTGCTAACTCCTCCTCTTCAGCTCCTTTCCTTGCTCTCTCCACCGTTTTCCCTATTTTGTTTGTTATCTATATTCATGTTCTGTCTCTTGCTCTCCTTCATTTCCACCACATTATTCTTATCAGTGTGTCTCTAATGCTACCACTTTGTGTATTCTCTAACTCCTTTGAAGAGCTCCACTTTTTTTTTTATTATGATCAGTCGCAACTTCTGTCCATCCAGCCTCAGGGGAGGCCTGTCCTGCTGGATTGAACTCCAGACTTGAACAAGTAGGAGTCTTGTGAAGGATGAGGTGAGTGGGCATTAGAGATCTGTGTCATAGCTGCCTCTACTTCTGCTCCATATGCTTGTACATTTAGCATAAAAGCCTGGCACGTGTCATTTGTTTCAGGGAATTTGATGCCCTAAGCGTTGAAGACAATGTTGTTCTTTGTTCTTGTGGTCACTTTATTTACCTTTGAACCTTCTTAGTGCATGTCAGCAATGTTGCTCAGTGAGTTAACCCTCACTTAGACACCTGCAGTAATTTGCAGGCCCTGAATCCAAATTCTCCAAAGGCCAACTTAGCCTTTGAACCGTTCTGAAGTCTGACTGTCATTAAATTTGGTATTAGTAATACCTGTTATTTACAGAGCTTAGAAAAACGTGCAATATTAAGTGCAATTCAAAAAATAAAAAACATGTTATTTGGAAAGGTAATGTGTACTCCCGTTATCCTCTGTAGGGATATGAGCACTATGTTAAGCTGTGTGCTCAAGTACACCCATCATCACGATTGTTGTTATTTTGCTGTTGCTTTATACATTAGAATTGTTGAAAGAGTAGTTTGTATAGCACAAAACAGTTTACTTATTACACATATAAAGATAAAACACCAACTACATTGGAAGTGTCTCTCCACTATTTGTGGTTGTATATAGCCAGGGCCACTGGATTTATACAACGGTGGAGGGCCAAATTATGCGGCAGGGTTGAATAAATTATATAGCAAGAAAATTTAAATTATGCAGCACATTTTGTGATAGTATAACTTCATTAATTTGTCAATTTTAAACTTGTTAACACTGTCTGGACATTAGTTGCACATCTTTAGTACCAGTTTAACACCCAAATATAGCAATTAGGAACATAACGGTGACCAGTACAACTTTGCAAAGGGCCTTCCACTGTGTGGCAACACGTCCTGCTGCATTTTTAGTAACATTAGAACTGTTTGAGCTAGAAACTATTTTTTTTTCTTAAAATCTGCAGATTATGCAGCAGATGATGGAGTATGTGGCAAATGTGGAAAATCCTTTACTATGCGAAAATTGCTGCGGCGGCACAGTACAAGACCTGGGAGCATAAGAACCCGTTGTGTAGTGACATCAAAACAAATACCTCAAAAAGTGAGAAGTGTTGGCCCTCAATGGCCTCACCGGCGTTAATGATTCAATGTATCAATTTAGCGCTCTACCTCTTATGATTCCACTGCTCGCGAACCAACAAACATAGACAGAAAACCATACACAAAAAGAAATGCTCAATAAGTCCAAAGAGTTTACAAAAAGTTCATTAGATCAAATTTTCATTGTAGTCGAACAACCAAGGGATTTTCTTCTTTCCATCGATCATGAGGCAGGAGCCATAGTACGGTATCCAAAATAATTTCATATTTATTCTTCAAACATCGCAATCTAGCCCAGCCAACGCATTTTGTCCTAAAACTGACTTCATCAGGGTTTGAAAAATCTTGTATTCTCTTAATGGACTATAGTGGAGAACTGGGGGCCCGCTGGCCTCTGACTTACTGTAGACACTGGATGGGACGGCCAGCTCTCCCACCAATGTTCCTGGTTATTGCTGGGTGGCTTGCTGAGAGGCTGCCCCGGGCCAGGGCTTTTGTGTGGACTGGTAGCAATCCCAGGTGGAGAGTCTGCCCTGTCACCACCTCGATTGCGTAAAGGTAGGAGACAGTGTTTAAATTGTTTGCTGATTTTGGATTCAGGGGTGCTGATGCTGAGTGGCTCTCTGGCAGTTTGAGGCCTTCCATGGACACTATTGGGGATCACTTTGCTCCCACTGCCCTCCCAGCGGACAGACTGGATATTTATAGTCAACTGAGTTGTCTCTGGAGCCCGAAAGCGCTCTGTCCTGTTGAATGCTTCCCTAATGCCTGTTTGTGAGGGCCCCACAGGAACACCCCATAAACCTTATTTATGCACTGCAAACTTGACACCCGGGCTACTTCGGCTTTGTGTTTTCCCCGGAGCTTTAAGGCCATCTCTGGGGGTTAGCAGCCCGGTCATCTGGGGCCTCCCGGATCGCTTCTGGTACCACGTCTGCCACCAGTATCGGAATAGTAGAACTGCAAGCCTATTTTGGAGGCCTGACCATCATAGCAATTGCAGGGGTGCTCCTTCTTCTTATATACCTCCTTGTGCGTTTGAGGACACCATGGGTCACGCACAAGGAGCCAAAAAGGATGCATCAACCAGCACCTCCCAGGAGGGGATCATGCAGGGCGCAAATTGTAGACTCCTCATCCCTTGATAGTAAGTTTGCTAAACTCCTGTCTGTGATAGATGTCTCTGGGGAATGCCTGGAGGGGAAGATAGATGTCATAGCAGTGGAACCCTGCCTTATCTGGGAGGTCTCCAGGAAACTGTCAGAGAGGGTCACTGCATTGGAGGTCATAGCTCTGCAGTCTACAGATCGTTGCCTCACAGGACTAGAAACCCAAATGAGCTGTTTGGCTGCTTGGCTAGATGATCAGGAGGGAAGGGCACACTGGAACAATGTCCGAGTGGCGGGCCTCCGGGAACAAGTTGAGGGTGACTCTTTACTGGTCTTCCTTGAGGATTGGCTCCAGAGGGCCTATCCAAACATTGGCGCCTATTAGGATGGCGGACGGACCTGCGTCCGTCCGCCACGCCCGAGGTGGAGGGACAGTCCGCAGGGGCAGCGGCGGTCCCTCCGGTGGAATTAGGATGTGACCGCCACCCTAGCAGTCACATCCCCTTTATTTAACATTGCGGCGGGTGCTGCTTCAAGCAGCACCCACCGCAAAGTTAAAAGTGCATGCTGTGCATTTGCATGCACAAAGCGGCAGGCACCGCGCAGTGCCTGCCGCATTGCCCATGCAAATGCAGGGGGATACCATAGGTACCCCCCATGTGCACCCCCACCCTCCCCTTCACCCTGGGGGCCCGCAATGGGCCCCCAAAGAAAAGACCGTATGCCTTTCCGTGGCGGCATTGCCGCCACGGAAAGACATGTCCTGAAGCACATCCTAATATGGCTGGCGGTGTCTTATAGACACCGCCACCATATTAGAGCTTTTCCGCCATGGTCGGAAGCCGACCGCGGCGGAAAAGCGGCGGACGGTCTTCCCGTCCGCCGATGACCCCCCAGCAAGCAGCTCTGGAACAGGCAAGGGCAGTGAAGACTGCTGCATCTCTTGGGGCAAGCGAATACTCCATGCAACGTGCATCCTCGTCCTGTCATAGTTCCACTACCGTCTTGGAGGACTCCATGGTGCCAGGTCTGGAGAATATTCTACCATGGGTTACCCCGGGTATGGCTGAAGAACTTGTCTGGCAACTAACTGGTGGGCGTTCCCTCAGGAGTGTACCTTTGTTTTTTTGGGCTTTGGGGTAGTGATGGCTGCATGATTATTACTGTTGTCAGTTTGTACTGTTTTCTGATTTGATTGACTGGGGGGAGCCAGGCGGGCGGGGTTGCCCATATCGTCCCACTATATTTGGCTGCTTATTTTTCTCTTTCTCCCTCTGGAGCTGGTTGTTTCTTCCCCCACATATCATACTCTATCAAGGAATTAGTTGGTCCCACTGTTGGGCTTTAGTTAACTCCTTAGGGGCCCCTGTCTTCTTCATTGTTTGGTCTTAATGTTTTATGTCGCAATCCTAGGGGGGTGTTGGGGGTTTGTGATTTTGACATTTTTAAATTTTTTTGTATTATTTTCTTTTTTAATGGGGGAATAGTGTGTTGTGTGCTTGGTATGAGCGGTCTGGAATTTTTTGTTGAGTGCTGGGAGCGCTTAATGGCAGTATGCCTGCACTGGACCCACATGGCAACCCAGATTAGATTAATCACATGAGACGTGTGGGGCCTATCCACTCCCTCTCAACGCTACACTTTTATAACTAGAAGCACAGAGGGGAACAAATTGCGCTTCCGCAGGAGACTCACCTTACAGAGTCTGAGGGCTTGGCCTTGCATAGGCGATGGAGGACCAGTTATAGATTACCGCTTACTCAGCCTTTGCACTGGTGCACTTTTTTGGATCTGGCCTTGGGTGTCCTTCAATGTTACACTGGGCAATAACAGACCCCCTACGTTCAATATGTGTTAGTGCTAGATCGGTAAGTTGGTAGAGATGTTGCCTTATTGAATATTTATGCCCCGAATGTGGACTAACCTGCCTTTCTGACTTTGGCCCCACTCTTACCTCTAATGACCCCTCACCTAAGGATATTAGGGGTGAACTTTAATGGTGGTGCCAATTTGGGCTTAGATCTCAACCCCTCTGTGCACAGCGCCAGCACATAACATAAATTGGCGGAGGCTTCTCGCTCCTGGCTCACCCAGTGTGACCTCATTGATTGCTGGAGAGCGTGGAACCCTGATGCCAGAGAATACTCTTAACACTCAGATTTACATGCGGCTTAACAGAATCTATTGTGGGGCGTTGTATGGTGAAGTAGCTACCACAGAATACTAGCGAGCATGTATTCCGACCACTCCCCCTTGCTGTTTTCTTTCACATGGTCACCACATAGGCTGAGGGATCCCACCTGACGCTTGGATCCTTCAGTGCTTGAACATAAGGCCTTCCTGGGCAAGCTGTTTTCTAGCTGTTGGCTTGATAATGCGGGGTTGGTGTCCTCACTGAGGATGGAATTAGCGGCAATGAAGGTGGGTGTTCTGTATCTCTAACAAGATTGGAGTACAAACTCAGCTGCAATCTGACATTCAGCTGCAGCAGGCAGTTCTTAAGTGTCTTCCACTGGGCTTACAAGTGACCCTGGAGGGTAGGAAGCTTGTCCTGGAGGAACGAGAGAAACTACTTGCCCTTGTAGCCCGACTGCGATACTTTGCTCATAAAGCCTACATGACTAGGGCCCATGCTGAGAGAGACAAGTCAGGCAAAATTCTTGCTTATCTTTTGCAGAGCGAGGAGAGCATACCATACTCTAGGTAAGGGATGCCTTAAACTGTGATAACTTTACACAGCAGGGGATCAATACTGTGTCCCCACATTACTACAGTGACCTGTACTCCGCTAGAACTGGGGTCAGTTAAGTTGATATGCGGAACTACATTGCTGACTCCTCACCAGTGTCCCTGGGGTGGCGGTGCATTTGGATATGGACTAACAGAGCAGAAAGTCTGGGGCACAACTAATGAGATAGCGTGGGGTAAGGTCCCTGGGCTGGATGGCCTCCCCATAGAATTTAATGTGATGAATGCCTCAAACCTCGTTCCTAGATTGGTAACCCTGCTTACCGACTTCCAGGCACGGGGCTGCTCTCTCCCTCAATGTTTGAGGCCACAATTGTATTCTTGCCTAGAAAGATAAAGACCCACTTCTCTTGGATTCGTTTCGCCCCCATTTCAATGTTTATTGGCAACTATAAGATACTTGTGATCTTGTTACTACCACATATGTGGTCTCTGATCCATCCTGACCAAACCGTCTTTATCCCTTCTCGTAGCAACATGCCTAACATATTTGAGTTGCTGCTTGTCCTTGATCAGCAAGAGCGACTCCCATTGGACTCACTAGTCATGTCCATAGACATCAGGAAGGCATTTGATTGATTTGCTCCGGTGGGAGTGCTTATGTGCCAGCTTACTCGGTATGGGTTGTGGATTACCTTTCTTTAAGTGGACGATACTCTTATGTGCGGGCCCTCTAGCTCTTGTTCATACTAGCTCAATGATCTCTGACATATGTGCAGTGGAGCTGGGCACCACATAAGGATGCCTGCTATTGCCACTATGATTTGCCCTGGCTCTGGAACCGTTTGATGGGACGATACGGCAGGGCACCCACTATTAGGGCTTATCCCGTTCTATTGATTGCCTCTATCTTTTGTTGTATTCAGATAACATGCTTCTATACATGAGAGTCAAGGACTTGGATCTTGGAGTAGCAATGACTGCCTTGTTGGAATTTGGTCGCTTCTCAGGACTAGCGGAAAACTGGAGTAAATCCTGTGTTTACCCACTCCGAGAAGGTCACAACCCTGCAGTGGGAGTAGACGACCATTCACTATTTGAGGGTAGCCATATATCTTACCATAGCTGCTTTGAGACGCTCGTTTTTTTTTTACCTTCCCTTCCGCTGTCGGTGGGCAGGAGAGTAGCGATCTCTAAGATAGTGGTATTGCCCCAACTTCTCTCTCTCTTTGTGGCCCTACCAGTGGAGATTCCATAGACATTCTCCAGAGAATTGGATGGTATCATGCTGACACTGTATAGGGGAAATTTGTGTCGCCGTGTGGCACTAAAGACACTACGCCTGCTGGTGGAGGAGGTTGGGCCGGCTGCACCAGACTTTGAACTTTACTACTTAGCAGCACAACTGCAGTCGGTTATCCACATGAGGTCTGCACTATGGGATGGAGTGGGATGTTGTGTGCGTGGCCTACCTTCCAACGATCTCTTAACCAGTATCTTGCTGAAACCTAGACCTATATCCCTGGTCCACAATACAAATATACTAATTATAACAGTGTGCTATCTTTGGGCTAGCGAGCTGAAATGAACACTCACTAAATTCTCATATAGCTCCGATTTGCCATTGCTGGTTGCCCAACACTTGGGGGGAATGGAGGGTTGGTCGGGACTCACTGGTTGAAACTGGGGCTCACTATCTTGGGTGATTTATTTGTGGGGTGTGAGATCTGTCCCTTCACTGAATTGCAGTAGACCTTTGAACTGCCAGTGGGTCATTTTTTACTCCACTAATCTAGCTGTACGGGGCATGTTGGTGGTGGGGGTCAAGGCATCGCAGAACTGCTGTAGCACGAGTGCCTGCTTTATATCTGTCTAATAACAGGGCAGACGAAAGCAGCCACCTTGCTCACCAGTGCACTGTTGAAGAGAGCAAATTTGGATCTGATGCGCTTGAGGGAGTACTGGGAGGACGACTTGGGGACTCCACTGACTATCAAAGCTTGGAGGAGGGTGCTGGAACTCACCCCCAAAGTGTCCAGGAATGGCTGCTTCAAACTCATTTAGTTCTATTTCATCCTTAAGGCATACTGCACTCCTCGGGTCCTACATACTGTGTTCCCCAGACAGGCCGGAATGGCTGTAGCGGGCATCAGGCGTGTCCCCGGGAGGCTGGTTTTGTAGCGGGGATCTGCTTTGTTACTGGGGGCCGGTTTTGCAGCGGTCCTGCAATATCGGTCCCAGTAACAAAAGCAACTACCAGTGCTTAACTCTTGCACAATATCCACCCCACTTAACCCCTACCCCCACCCCCAGAAGTAGAGTGGGGCTGGTCCAACAAAATTGCTAGGGCTGCTTTGGGTTCTCAGTCCAGCCAAGGCCCAGAGTAACATCGGCATATCCTCTATCTGGCGGAAGATGCAGTTTTTTTTTCACATGGTCTGGTCTTGCCTGTCATTGGTGTCATACTGATCCGCCGTCCTCTGGGTCTCTTGACGTGCCACCGAGCTGCACTTCAAACTCACTCTTTAATTGTGCTTACTGGGCCTCCATGACCATAGCGCAGCCCGTAAAGTGACAGACAGATTCTTAGATTTGCCTCTCATACTCACTTGCAGTCAACTGACCATGAGTTGGAAATTGGCACGAGGTCCGGGCACATATAGGTGGGGATTGGAATTGGTGAAATGGGCGGACTGTACGCGGGAGGCGATACGGAAGGAAGAGAGTAGAGGGGTACGCAGGATCCCAGTCTTGCCTGAGTGGGATGCTATGCTGGTGGCTTGCCCCAGACTGGGCCTTGATGGGCGGATTGTAGAGCAGGAACCACTGTCTAGGGCCTCTTCCCCTTCCACTGGCTTATGGGGAACGGCTAATTGTACCCTTTGTTGAAGTGTGATGGTTTTATTAAATGTAAATAATCATTTAAAAAAATTAAAATAGAAAAAAAAATGTTCATTAATTTTCTGCATACAAACAAAACATTTTGATATTTTTTATGGATATATTTGCTATCCCTTTCCCCAGCTCTCTGACGAGGTGGGTTTGCGGTGTGGACGTGCCTTACTAATCCAGAAATAAAGCACTGGTGTCTCTAGAAGTGAATTTTAAGGGGCACAAATCGGGTCACTTACACAACTGATGGAGCTATCTACAAAGGTCAATCATAAAGTGTGTGTCTGTGTGTTTGCTTAAAATGTTTCAATCTGACTTCATATATATGTTTTGTATATATCTTCATAAATATATACACATATATACAAGGTCAGGCGTTAAGATGTTAAGCAAACAAAGCTGCTTTGCAGTGAAGATAGCTGGACAAAGGTTCAGTGTCTGTGTTTTATTTCCATGTCGCATCTGGTGATGGGTCGGAAGGAGGGACCAGGACAAATAGAGCTGGGGCACAGGCTCCATCTGCACCCCCCACCTTGAGAGGCAGGTGAAATAAAGGTGGATATCTTAGCCTTGTTCTGCCACGAAAACATAACGCCCGTCTTTTGTTCTCATTGGTGTACAGTGTGTTTTGTTTTTTTAGGAACCAACGTTCTGTTTGCGATTCTTTTCCTCCCTGCTGTCCTCAAGTCTGCCAGGGGGTGTTTTGCAGCAGTACTCATCACCCCTGGGTGGAAAGCAAAGTCACAGAGGGCAGTCTCTTGCAGTGTTAAACGATCCATCTGGAAAAATATAGTTTTTATACGTTTAAGTCAATATTTTTCAAAGGTGTTGTCTGATTATACTGTGGCGCGCGTAGAAACCTAAAATCATGGACGCCTCCTTTTTGGCCTGATATACAGTTATTTGCCGGCTCCTCCATAATTTCATGTTCTATGCATCAACATCTCTCAGAAGCTGTCGCTGTGAGCATTATGCAGGGGTCACCTTAAAAGTAAAGTGTCATTGACATATGTTCAGACTGCCTTGCAGGAACCCGGTTAACATAACTGTCTGCAAAAACATACCGCGGCCACCCCGTCAGCTTTCATGCAATCACATATTATCAAGGCCGGGGAGGCTGGTTTGAAGACCATAGTGTTACTGTTAGGGGGAACTAGTGTGCCATTTTCATTTGTTGTTTCTAGACCAAACAAGCATTGACAAATCAAGTAAGTTTGGCCTCGGCGTGCTGGTGCAGTGGTTAATTTAATTTAATTTAATTTAATTTTTATTGCAGGCTCATTCCACGAAAATTAAAGGTAAAAGAACGTATGGGACCATTTGAATGTAAAACAAAAGAGAACTGTTTGCACAGTTGTTTTTCATATGTGTATCACAGACACCTAGGCGTAAGGATGTAAGACCCTCACCCATCTAGTTGGTGGGATGCTTGATTATCAGACCTCTCCTGGCACCGGTGGGTAGGAGCTGCTACCCACATGGTTGGAGAACTCCAGAAGTTTTTCGTATTTATCATTAAATTGCGGAATTGATGATGCGTGACTGGAGTCTTCCCAGGGAAGAGGATCGGGTGGACTGGAATTGTTTTTATTGGGTCGTCAAGGCTAAGCTGAAAGGAGTGTTCAACACACTAGAGAAAGTAAACGTTTCTGCCATTTTAGCATCATCTTCTTAACTAGTTTAAGTAGATAAAGTGATTTTTTTTACAACGCCCTGGTAAGTAAATACATCCTAGCAATTTGCCTTAGATCACTTTTGATGGTTGATTTGTCTTGGTGTAAGGGTTAGAGACGGTCAGCATGATTTAGTGTATAACACAAGAGGAATTTAATGATTAGTGCTTATATGACACGTGGTGAAGGTGAAAAAAGGGAGGCACACTATAAAGCGTAGCCTATTGCCTCACCTTAGTGCTGGGAATAGAACAAACGTGATCTTAAATGGCAGTACTTAAGTATGTATTAGTAGTGTCATTAACTTCAAGATATTATACTTCAAGCATGCATTTCTGTTAAGTAAAAGACTCTACACTCAAAGCAGGTAGCATAATACAACATGAAGTAATCTTATAGGGGCTGCATATCTACAGCAGGAGCGAGACAACGATGTAGAGGGTATCATGAAATACACACAAAGTCTGTGTAAGGAACATTCATAAGGAGAGCGAAGTGGGAAAACGTATATGTTTACCTAGTCTCATATTGTTCTGCTGGTTTGGTGTACTCGTTAAAGATAACAGTAAGTGCAAATTGAACATTCCAGTAAAAATGGCAAAGAGAATATCTGATAGCCTTCTGATCGTGTTTACGTGCTATAATTGAATGCCGGTAGCAGTATCCAGCTAAGGTAATATGATATTGCCCCTTCTTGACCTGGCATAGGACGAGACCAATTGAAATGTCAAGTAGGGCTGCAGGAGAGAGCTTACCATTAAGGATTTCCTCATATAGCTAATAGTTCTCCCATTCAGCTGAAGAGGCGCTGGTCCAGACGCTGGAGAAACGTAAAGCCACTGGAAAGTCTCCAAGTAGATAACCCATACATGCGTCAAGAGCAAAGGAATCCTGAGAATTATAGTTTATGGTGCTCTAATAGCAAAGAGGACCTGAAAGGTGTAAACGGAGTTGTGCTTCATATTGAGCCATAAGCTGAGGGACTTTATCCTTATTTACGCCCACGCCTGGATGAGTGTCCTCCATAGCCGCTGAGGAGCCGCAAATGAGATTGTGAGAAACGTGGAATGTCTCCAAGTGCGTCCCCTCACAGCAATTAGTGTGTCCTATTTCAGAGAGAGAGTGATGGCCATAGTAGATCATCAATGGTTTATGATTAGCAGATACCTCTGGACCACAGGTTCCTGGTTGACCGAGACGGCTGACGGGGGGAAAAGACTTGCCACCAATCAGATCACTCTATTTTTTTAATTTGCAGTCCTGCAGGACCAGCCATCTAGATCTCTATTTTTCAAACATTAAGGCAGCTACTATGTTACAATGGCACTTGAACTCCCTATAACACAAGCTTTATAAACGAGATAGGAAATACATCTCTTTCTAACTGGGAACCCCAAGTGCAGGCAAAATAAATAACTGTTAAAGATAATATTTTTTTTAAAGCACACTTTGTACCAGCTTTATCACTGAAGAGAAATAAACTATTTACAATCAAATGCGAACCATTTGCACAAGCTTTGTTCAGTCACTGAAAGTAAAAGGTGCCAATGGGTAAAGTGAGCTGACCCATTGTCTCTTGCTGTATACTCGGTTGGTCGGAAGCAAAATGTTAATGACAAACAGCCCCTCCATGTATGTATGTATGTATAGTGTGTGTGCTTTTCTTTTTGATAATTAATAGTCTGTCGAGGCAGCTAAAATTATCACAGAGGCAGACCTAAAAATGAAATGAGGCACCCAGATTTGTAGAATGCTAGGACTCAGACCTTCATTGTGATTTGCCCATTCTTCCTCACAATAACCCCTTCCCCTGGAGTTTCCGATACCCAGCATACCAGCAACTCCGCAAAGTGTAGTTACCAGGTGATTCGCGTGTATTTAACAAGGACCCCCTGAAGATTCGGATACAAAAGTTCCTAGGCCAGGGAAAATGAGGTATGTGACAAAAAAACAACCTAGGCAACCCACACTGAACAATGTAATATATTTAAGGACAAGTGGCTACAATGAGTTAGGAAAAATATACGTTTTTTATTTATTTTGAAGCTTGTAAAATACAACATATAGCACAAATAAAGAGAGAAACATTCAACATCAGTAAAATCATATATCACACAATGGAAAATTAAAAATTCATATAGTGGTGACAATTAATGACAGCATATATGAAATAAGTTTAAAAACAAAGTGGCAAATTGAGTCTCTACGCGCGTTTCGGCGAACCAGCGCCTTCTTCTGGAGTAGCCACACAAGCTCTAAAACGAGATACATTTAAAAAGGTGCATTAGTTACACATCCTTAAAAAATATGTAGACAAAACACATATCACTCTATGTCCTAATATTGTAGCCAATATGCCTTATCTCTAGGTAAAGGGTATTTATATATCTTTTCATTTCCTTGTACACTATCCAGAATCACTCTGACATTTAGATATTTATGGAGAGTCATACTTCTCGAAACAAACTGTTAATAAATTCTGAGTTATCTAGATATATAGCCCTCTATTTTTATCGTGAGTCTTTTTGTTTTCCATAGGTCCGTATTTTTATACTGATGGACAACTGTTTGTTTCTAATTATTTACATTTTATCGCTAGCTCTTTTTACGATGATAATAAGTAAATTTACCATGGGTAAGTGATACTTACAGGTAATATTCGAGGTTTGCGTCACAGGTCGATGGAACGTTCAGTTGATGTCTAAATATTTTCTGATTAATTGATGTATTTTAGATGCTTTATTTATAAAAAGAAGAAAAAATAGAGAATGCATTCTTTTTTAATTATTATGGCCAGTGCCAATAACCTAAATTAAATAGATAACTTTTTCTAAAATTACCTCATGTACTGTGGTCTGACTTGGTACATCCCGCCTGCCGGATAAATCCTAAGGGTAAGGATAATTTTGATTTTGATCAATTTTGTAGGTCACAGAATTCTCAGGTATTTAAAAGATCTCCCTGCCTGTTCAATGTAGCGAGGAAACAAATTAAACAGAATTAGTATCAGGGTCACGTGGCTGATTTCAGTTCTCTATTTAATATTAGAATTTAGATAAGGGTATCATGTCTTACCCGAAGTTTTCAGCAGGGCTCTATTAAGTTGAAGGTTTAAAAAGATCTCCCTGTCAACATAAAATATTGGCTATTATAAACATTTGTATTGACTGATTTAGCCAATGTTTCAAGCTAGTATTTGGCATTATTTTAATCCTATGGCTGCTTACCTTAAAGTTTAACAGGAGATGCTCATGGGAGGAGGCTTGTTTTAGATGCACCAAGGATAAAAGGTGGTTTCGTTTAAAAGATCTCCCTGCCTATTCGGACAAACAGAAGATAATTCAAGGAGAGTGTAATGGTTCTACGCTTAGCTTATTAATATTTCAGCGTGGGTCTGTTTCAGAGGAACGGGATGTCTTACCCGAGTGGCTCGGCAGAGCTCTTTGTGGATAATAGAAGGAATCTCCCTGTCTGTAAGACACAATGGCGTTTGAAAAGGGTAAGTATAACCTTTGTAAAGGTTAAAATTACAAAAACGGTTCCTATCTAACTACCATACTGACAGGGGCATTATTTACCTGTAGATAGCAGCAGGGCTCAAAGAAGTCCGGCGGCGGGATTGCCGTGAAGGATGGCGGTTCAACAGCGGCGAACGGCGTTTCAGTTTAGCAGGATAGCTGGATGGGAGTGACTGGTTACCGCTATGCCTATATAGCGGGATTTGATTGGGTGAAAGGGGTATCACCTGTGGGGAAGGCTTCTATGCGAGTAATCGAGGAAGGACCATCTGATTCTGAAATAGACATAGAGAACAGATCTTCTTATGGGGTATCTATTCCTAAGATCCCTACAAATATGTTTGGAGTTTACAAAAGGGAAATTAAATCATTTATGTAATAGAGGTTTGCCAAGGTTAGAGGTTAAAATACAGTCTTTCTGTGAAAATAAAGATAGAACTATTTCGAAATCGGGAATGGACATGAAAGATAAGACTATTTCGAAATCGGGAATAAACCTGAAAGACAGATCTTTTTGAGAGGAATATTTTCTGTAGGGGTGTATTAACAAAGTACATAAAAGTTAGTAATTTAATTATATATTTATAAGGAATCTGGTTTTGGTTTCTAGGAGACATGGATAAATCTGTGATGGTCCATGTCTCTTATATAGAAGACATGCGGTGTGTTAAGCATGAGAAGCTTATTTTTTGCATTCATTGTGAATTATGATACATGATAGCATATATTTTGGTGATGTGTAAGATAATTAATTGACATATTTATTAAGCCTTCTATTGAAATACTATTTATTTTGCCAATGGGGGAAAGAATTTAATATATAATTTATTCTCATAATTCCTATTAGTGAGGCGAGGTTATAATTAATTTCAATCGTGATTATAGTGTACTATCTCACGGGGAATTTTTTAATAGTTATTTATCTATCTGGGGACAGGGTGAGCAGCAAATAAATAGAGTGTCTAATGTTTTTAAAGGATTGCATGTTCCCAGGGGATTTCACTGTTCAAGCCTTGGCTGAATGTGTTAAGAACAAAAATCCAAAAGACCTCTCTTTTTTTGCGGATTGCTGTTCCTCCTTTTGCTTCGGGGGTATGGATTCTCTCTAAGATCCTCCATTTAAATTCTTCTTCACTGTGACCTTTCTCTATGAAGTGCTTCACCATTGGGGAAGCTAACTTCTTTGTCCTAATTGCTGAACGATGCTCACTGAGACGTGTCTGTATCATACGCGATGTTTCTCCCACGTACCCCAACATACATGGGCATTGTATGAAATAGATCACATTGGATGATCGACAATTCCACATTTCCTTCGCTGTTGTTTTGTGCTCATTGTGGGTAAATTCTTCTCCTCTTATAATGTTATTACAAGAAGAACAAGATGAACAGGGATATGTCCCTTTTATTGGCTTATTTGTCAGAATAGATCTCTGAGACAATTGTTCTGGATTCGTATTGTTACTAAATCTAGAGTGGACAATATATTCCTTGATGTTTTTGTTCCGTTTATGGGCAAACAGGGGTTTAGTAAGTTTTTGTTCTGTGGAGCAATTACTGTTTAAAATATGCCAATTAGAGTTAATGATTTGTTTGACTTTGGTATTTAATGTAGAGTGTTTTGTGATGCATACTAGTTGATCATTAGTCTTGGGGGGTTTTGTTTTTAGTAGGCTGTCACGATCATAATACCTTGCTCGTTTATAGGAGCTCCTGATTAATCTGTGGGGATAGCCTCTTTCAATGAATTTGGTTCTCATTGTTAGGGCCTGTCTGTCGAAGTCTGCTAAATCAGTGCAGTTTCTTCTTACTCTTAAAAACTGAGAAAAGGGGATACTGTCTTTCTGTGTGGTTGGGTGGAAGCTACGGTAATGTAAAAGGGTATTCCTTGCGGTGGGTTTTACGTGTAGATCCACTTTCAGGATGCCCGTGTCATTCTTTATTTCGATGTCAAGGAATTCTACTCTTTCATTGCTAATTTTGGAAGTGAAATGTAGATTAGTGTTAGCTTCATTAATCCACCGGATAAATTCATCCAGAGATTGTCTCCCATCGGTCCAGATAAAAAAGATGTCGTCAATGTATCTGGACCAATGGGAGACAGATTCGAAAAAGGGGGCAATCTCATTGTGGATGAATTCATCTTCAAAGGCAGCCATAAAGATATTGGCTATCGATGGGGCTACTGACGCACCCATGCTGACGCCTTTGATTTGGCGATACAAATGGTTACCGAATTCAAAAATGTTTTCTGTTAGAACAATCTCTAGACAGTCCAGTAGGAACGTTTTAGGGCAGGGGATATTATGTAAGTCAATGAACCATTCTGTTGCTCGTATTGCATCTGTTAGAGGGATGTTGCTGTATAGGGACTCTACGTCCATTGTAACTAGCAGGTCTGTATTACAATTAAAGGCTAATCCTTCTGTCTTACCTATCATATCGCCGGTATCGCGTATATATGATGTAATTTTTGGAACATAAGGACGCAGGTAATTATCCACAAATTTAGATAGTGGTTCCGTCGCAGTGCCAATTGTAGAGACAATGGGTCGATATGGGGGGTTATTGAGGTTCTTATGTACTTTGGGAAGTCCATATATACAGGCAGTCTTTCCTTCATTGTGGTTCAAAAAGTCATATTCTTTACTATTGATAAGGCCATTTTCTAAGGCAACAGTGGTAAGAGAGGAGATTTTTTTGGATAAATTAATAGTAGAGTAGGACTTGATCGGTTTGTAGAAGGTAGGATCATCTAACATACTCAGCATATTTTTTTCATACTCAGATGTGTCGATGATTACTATCCCACCTCCTTTGTCACACCCCTTGAATGTGAGGTCTTTGTTAGATGAAAGGGACAATAGTGCTTTATGTTCTTCTCTTTCTAGGTTATATATTGGTTTAGGGATAAATTTGAGGGCTTGATGTAATTTCTTTAGGACAACAAATTCAAAAGTGGCTACTTCTGGTCCTACCTGTTCCAGGGATGGACTAAAGGTCGATGGTAGGCAAAGTGGTTTAATCAAAGGTTGTTCTTCATCTGTAATTATATTAGAGAAGAATTTTTTAAGGCGAATTTTACAGAAAAAGGAAATTATGTCGGAATAGAGTTCAAATAGGTTGGCAGTAGAATGGGGGACATATGATAAACCTTTGGAGAGTAGTTTAATGCTGTGATTATCCAAATCGTGTTTAGTGAGATTGAAAATTGGAATCACATTCCGGGTTTCCAATACTGTCTGCTCCGTGTTTCGCGGATAAATTGTGGTTCTTCCTGGTGTTGATGGTGCTGAGGTTGGTAATTGCCTCTCGGTTGGCCCTGGAAATGAACTCTGGGGCGTCCCCGATTCCCCCCTCGGTTCCCTAAAAAAGGGGGCTGTCTTCGGTTACCTCTGTTCTGAGTTTGGTTATAGTTGGAATCTGGGTCATAGTAACCATCAACACTTTCATTCTCTGAGTCAGATGTTTCCGAGAATGTGTTGACACGTTGTTGTTGTGGTTGTTGGTCCCTTGTTTCTGTATTGTAATGATTCTGCTGATAAAAGTCAGGTTTGAGGTAGGGATAAGTATTCTCGATCGTAGCGAAACGTTTATCTTTAAGTAATTTATCATTTTTTCTTTTGTCCAGGTAATTTTTAAATGACTCAAGCTCTTTATTACACTCTTCAATCTTTTTGTTGGCTTCCTCTATATTCCCCATCTTTTTAATTTTGTCCTCTAAATTTTCTACTTCAGTTCTTACTTCTGCGGCTAGTTCTTTAGCTGTTTCCACTATTAGCATCATTAAGTCTCTTGAACATCTGCTCGCAATTCTGCTCCATTTGTCCAAAAAAGCCTTAGAGTGGACAAAGAGGCCTGGAATATTTCTAACTCTCAGACCCATTGGAATGATGCCGAGCCTTAAGTATGCCAGCATGAATTCCCCATGGGCTTCAATTCTTTTTAATTTCTTTTTCAATTCTAATAGTTTTTTAGTGTCATCATTATGAAGATTAGAGTTTGATGCAGCAGCACCAAAAGAGGTTGATATTCCGACTAATGTTTCAAACTCCTCATCTGTGAAACCAAATGTTTTTTGGAGAGCCATAGTATTAGTTGTTAGAAAGATATATGAGGATGAGAGGGTGTCTGAATGATGGTCCAACAGAGCAAGGAAATGAAAAGTTGTTCTAATGATAAATTTATATTATATATATATATATAAAGAAAGAAAGCAGCCCTGCACAGACAAGCTGTGGGAAATTCGCGTGTATTTAACAAGGACCCCCTGAAGATTCGGATACAAAAGTTCCTAGGCCAGGGAAAATGAGGTATGTGACAAAAAAACAACCTAGGCAACCCACACTGAACAATGTAATATATTTAAGGACAAGTGGCTACAATGAGTTAGGAAAAATATACGTTTTTTATTTATTTTGAAGCTTGTAAAATACAACATATAGCACAAATAAAGAGAGAAACATTCAACATCAGTAAAATCATATATCACACAATGGAAAATTAAAAATTCATATAGTGGTGACAATTAATGACAGCATATATGAAATAAGTTAAAAAACAGAAAGTGGCAAATTGAGTCTCTACGCGCGTTTCGGCGAACCAGCGCCTTCTTCTGGAGTAGCCACACAAGCTCTAAAACGAGATACATTTAAAAAGGTGCATTAGTTACATATCCTTAAAAAATATGTAGACAAAACACATATCACTCTATGTCCTAATATTGTAGCCAATATGCCTTATCTCTAGGTAAAGGGTATTTATATATCTTTTCATTTCCTTGTACATTATCCAGAATCACTCTGACATTTAGATATTTATGGAGAGTCATACTTCTCGAAACAAACTGTTAATAAATTCTGAGTTATCTAGATATATAGCCCTCTATTTTTATCGTGAGTCTTTTTGTTTTCCATAGGTCCGTATTTTTATACTGATGGACAACTGTTTGTTTCTAATTATTTACATTTTATCGCTAGCTCTTTTTACGATGATAATAAGTAAATTTACCATGGGTAAGTGATACTTACAGGTAATATTCGAGGTTTGCGTCACAGGTCGATGGAACGTTCAGTTGATGTCTAAATATTTTCTGATTAATTGATGTATTTTAGATGCTTTATTTATAAAAAGAAGAAAAAATAGAGAATGCATTCTTTTTTAATTATTATGGCCAGTGCCAATAACCTAAATTAAATAGATAACTTTTTCTAAAATTACCTCATGTACTGTGGTCTGACTTGGTACATCCCGCCTGCCGGATAAATCTTAAGGGTAAGGATAATTTTGATTTTGATCAATTTTGTAGGTCACAGAATTCTCAGGTATTTAAAAGATCTCCCTGCCTGTTCAATGTAGCGAGGAAACAAATTAAACAGAATTAGTATCAGGGTCACGTGGCTGATTTCAGTTCTCTATTTAATATTAGAATTTAGATAAGGGTATCATGTCTTACCCGACGTTTTCAGCAGGGCTCTATTAAGTTGAAGGTTTAAAAAGATCTCCCTGTCAACATAAAATATTGGCTATTATAAACATTTGTATTGACTGATTTAGCCAATGTTTCAAGCTAGTATTTGGCATTATTTTAATCCTATGGCAGCTTACCTTAAAGTTTAACAGGAGATGCTCATGGGAGGAGGCTTGTTTTAGATGCACCAAGGATAAAAGGTGGTTTCGTTTAAAAGATCTCCCTGCCTATTCGGACAAACAGAAGATAATTCAAGGAGAGTGTAATGGTTCTACGCTTAGCTTATTAATATTTCAGCGTGGGTCTGTTTCAGAGGAACGGGATGTCTTACCCGAGTGGCTCGGCAGAGCTCTTTGTGGATAATAGAAGGAATCTCCCTGTCTGTAAGACACAATGGCGTTTGAAAAGGGTAAGTATAACCTTTGTAAAGGTTAAAATTACAAAAACGGTTCTTATCTAACTACCATACTGACAGGGGCATTATTTACCTGTAGATAGCAGCAGGGCTCAAAGAAGTCCGGCGGCGGGATTGCCGTGAAGGATGGCGGTTCAACAGCGGCGAACGGCGTTTCAGTTTAGCAGGATAGCTGGATGGGAGTGACTGGTTACCGCTATGCCTATATAGCGGGATTTGATTGGGTGAAAGGGGTATCACCTGTGGGGAAGGCTTCTATGCGAGTAATCGAGGAAGGACCATCTGATTCTGAAATAGACATAGAGAACAGATCTTCTTATGGGGTATCTATTCCTACGATCCCTACAAATATGTTTGGAGTTTACAAAAGGGAAATTAAATCATTTATGTAATAGAGGTTCGCCAAGGTTAGAGGTTAAATTATAGTCTTTCTGTGAAAATAAAGATAGAACTATTTCGAAATCGGGAATGGACATGAAAGATAAGACTATTTCGAAATCGGGAATAAACATGAAAGACAGATCTTTTTGAGAGGAATATTTTCTGTAGGGGTGTATTAACAAAGTACATAAAAGTTAGTAATTTAATTATATATTTATAAGGAATCTGGTTTTGGTTTCTATGAGACATGGATAAATCTGTGATGGTCCATGTCTCTTATATAGAAGACATGCGGTGTGTTAAGCATGAGAAGCTTATTTTTTGCATTCATTGTGAATTATGATACATGATAGCATATATTTTGGTGATGTGTAAGATAATTAATTGACATATTTATTAAGCCTTCTATTGAAATACTATTTATTTTGCCAATGGGGGAAAGAATTTAATATATAATTTATTCTCATAATTCCTATTAGTGAGGCGAGGTTATAATTAATTTCAATCGTGATTATAGTGTACTATCTCACGGGGAATATTTTAATAGTTATTTATCTATCTGGGGACAGGGTGAGCAGCAAATAAATAGAGTGTCTAATGTTTTTAAAGGATTGCATGTTCCCAGGGGATTTCACTGTTCAAGCCTTGGCTGAATGTGTTAAGAACAAAAATCCAAAAGACCTCTCTTTTTTTGCGGATTGCTGTTCCTCCTTTTGCTTCGGGGGTATGGATTCTCTCTAAGATCCTCCATTTAAATTCTTCTTCACTGTGACCTTTCTCTATGAAGTGCTTCACCATTGGGGAAGCTAACTTCTTTGTCCTAATTGCTGAACGATGCTCACTGAGACGTGTCTGTATCATACGCGATGTTTCTCCCACGTACCCCAACATACATGGGCATTGTATGAAATAGATCACATTGGATGATCGACAATTCCACATTTCCTTCGCTGTTGTTTTGTGCTCATTGTGGGTAAATTCTTCTCCTCTTATAATGTTATTACAAGAAGAACAAGATGAACAGGGATATGTCCCTTTTATTGGCTTATTTGTCAGAATAGATCTCTGAGACAATTGTTCTGTTTTTCCATTGTGTGATATATGATTTTACTGATGTTGAATGTTTCTCTCTTTATTTGTGCTATATGTTGTATTTTACAAGCTTCAAAATAAATAAAAAACGTATATTTTTCCTAACTCATTGTAGCTACTTGTCCTTAAATATATTACATTGTTCAGTGTGGGTTGCCTAGGTAGTTACCAGGTGATTACAAGTGGGAACCTAGGCACCTATTAATTATAGCCTGGTGTTATGTGCGATAGTTATCGCACATGATAAAAAGCAATGCTATTTTCTGTGATAATTATCTCATTTATTATGAGTTTTGGTCTCAAATAGGGCATAACATGCTGGTATTGGTGCTTAACTCACCAAAATCTGCATTGCCCATTATTTACAGTACAATTGTCTCCCATTAATTACCTGCAGGTCTGACTTGCCAAAATATATCTGGGGAATGCGTGTTTTTATCGCATACAGTATATGCAGGGGCAATAAAAAACTGCAAAAATCAATATTCCGATAAATGCAGTACACTCATATTGATGACCCTGCTGTCGTCTTAAAAATGAGGTTTTACTGGGGTAAATAAGTAATTCTAGAACTTCCGTGGCAATTCTTCATTTTACCTTGGAGTTTTACCAAGAGATTTTGTCTGCTCTGTTTAACACTGAGCTTCCGTGGTCTAAATCGATGACATCCACATTTATTGTCTACAGTGTGACTGATTGCCCTAATGAAAAGATTCCACGCCATGTAATCCTGCACCAGCATTGATTTCATCATATGGAATACATGACTTGCATTTTGAGTCCTGACTAAAACATGAAAAAAAAATACTTCAACGGTGAAAAAAAATGAAAACTGCTTTCTTTCTAAAAGATAAATAATTTAATGTGTGACGAATCAATGCACTTTTGAGGTTTATATAGAACCTTGTGCTTTACAATGCAAACACTCAATAGGAGGTAAATTGAGGCACTGATTAGACCATAGCATGAGGCTAGAGAGAATTACTGCTTTGGGCATAGCCAGTGTCCACTCTATATATATTTTAAATCATTGGTAACCACAGGTTTGCACACAGCTGCAGTGTCAAGCCCATTTTAAAAAATATTCAGCCGAAACAAAACACCCACGAAACACACCCTGGCAGTTCCTGTAGATCTCGAATTTCCAACAGGACTGGGAATCAGCCCCATCAAAATTAAGAAGACACTCATAAGAAGGGACTACATGTTGGAGATACACTGTAATGATGACGAGGGAGGAGCACTTCTCTTGTTCTCCACTTAAGGCCCGATTATGACTTTGGTGGTGGGGTGCAGGGTCCCCCCCGCCGCCGCACTGCCAAAGCCGTTGTCGGGCTGCTCGTCAGATTAGGAGTTTCCTCCCATTTGGCGTTTCCACGGCGGTGACACTAAAAATGGGAACCGCAATGGGAATGCCAAAAACAGTTCCTGCATGGCATGGACTTCAAAGTCCATGGAGTGCAGGAAAAGGTGTGCATGGACACAGGGGGGCACATTTTGTCACCTGTCACCTGTTCTTTCCCAGAGGACCAATTAACTCTTTCCCAGAGGGGTCTGGTTTTCACACCATCCTAGGTAAATATATCTCTGTGTATTGTGTCAATGTACTTCTCTCTCTTTTTCCTGAGGTACTGTTGTTGTGATAATCTCATTGAAATAGAATACTACATTTTGGTAAAGATCTTACTTCCTCAGAAAGATGGAGTTAACACTGTAAACTGTTTTGCTCATATAATAATTAGATAAACATTTAAAAATGTTCTGAGTCTGTGGTTATTTTAATAAGATAAAGGAGAAAAGAACCTATGTCATATTTATCAATTACTGACTATTCAACTAAATAGGTCCATTGACTTATGGAGAGGCTTCATGATCAGTGAAAGATTATAGCAATGATAGATAACTGATCTAAATTAAAGCATTTATAAACACTTTCTCCCTCTCTTTCCCCCAGCAGTGTTAGCCAGCCTATGTGAGTGAATGTGTATAAGGGTCCAGATGAATGTATGGTGATAGGTTTGCTCAGGTTGGTAGCCCACTGGATCACCGCCATCTCTATTTTTCACCAATTTCATTATTTTTCCAGTTGCCTTGTATCTCTTCACAACTTTGCTCTTCTTCAATTTTTCAACACTAGTCTTGCCGATTAGTTATTCGTTTTTAATTTTCAACTCCATTTCACAAGTAAGTCTGCTTCAATTTTTCTTCAGTATTTCAGTAATAAAAGAATATACTATAATTACTTCTGCCTATTATCGACATGCATATTATTGACAAACCAACCACTACTTCTTCTAATACAAATTCCAACGTAAACCTGAGCAACCCCAAAGAGTTTTTAACTGCACCTGGATAACCAATTGTTAAACGGGTAGAGTGGAAAGAATATTTTTCAAACTGCATAGCCACACAAGAGAATAATATTGGTATTTTATGTCCAGAGAGGAAAAAAAGAATTTTACTACACTGTTTGGGTCCTGAAAGTTTGAGAGTTTATAAGCAGATGCAGAAACCTGAGAGAGCAGGTGATAGTGATGTATTTAAAGCAGCTATTCTAGAGTTTTTCAAAACATTATTCTCCCACAGTATGCATTGGGGTAACCAGCGTGCTTTATTTAAAAGAAAACAACATCTGCATGAATCTGTGGAAGAATATGTATCATCATTAAAGACTTTAGCTGCACCTTGTAATTTTGGTGTACTACACGATGAACTCATAAGGGACCAAGTGGTAGTCTGCACAAAAACAAAGATAGGTTGTGGATTGAGGGCATCTCCAGTGTGAAATATGTCATTGCCTTGGTTAAAAAAGCTTAACTTTCAGAGAGAAGTTCTAAGGCTCTGTCTGTCCAGAATGAACCTTCCTCGAGAGTCAACAACATTTCTGACTCTAAGAAGAGGAAAGAAATTGAAGATAAGTCTAGGGTCATTCAAAACAAAACTTTCAATCCAAGAAACTTTTCCAAACCTAGATTTACCCAATTCGATTCTGTAACATTTGCATTTTACCGCTGTGGAAACAAGTCTCACAATGCTAGTTTTGATAAATGTCCTGCAAGGTCAACTAAATGTTCTAACTGTGGAATTGAAGGGCATTTTGCCAAAGCCTGCTTAAGGAAAGTATCACAACAACCTAAAGTCACATGTCTTAATGAAACTGATTCCAACTCTTCTATCTATGACTCTGACAACCAAAGTGAATTTAATGCTTCTGAAAACAAGAAATGTAACTTTGTTTTAAATGTCAGTGGCAACGATAGAAGTAACCCATTGTGTATAGTTAAATTTGGAGGTATTCCTTTACAGGTTGTCACTGATTCTGGATCACTTTTCACCATCATTGCTAAAAGTGTATGGGATGCCAATTTGGTAAATGTTCTAGGTTCACATCTAGAGCCTACTGATGTACTTCCTAAGAGTTTTACAGGTGATAAGATACCGCTCTTTCATTTTTGACTTTAAAAATCGTACTGCTATTTGTAAACGTTATGTTGCATCGGAAGGTCCATTTGTTTTGGGTTGGAAAGATCAGAGAGCTTTACATATAATTCTCGATCCGAACAGCCCAGAACAAGTCCTTGTAGCATGTGAAAGTAAGAGCACCAAGAATTGGGCTCTTAAGGAATTTCCCAATGTATTTTCTGGCAAAATTGGCAAACTCAAAGGATTTTCCCATCACATTAGACTTAAGAGCAATGCTGTACCTAAAGTACATAAGGTAAGGAATGTTCCCATGATTGCAAGAGAAGAGGTAAAAAAGAAATACTCAAACTACAAGATTCTGCCATCATTGAACCAGTAGAGGCTTCCAAATGGATTTCTCCATTGGTTATTGCGAGATGTGCCAATGGAAAAATCCGTCTCTGTGTTGATCTAAGGAGTCTCAATGAAAACATAGTTGTAGACCTATATCGTTTACCTAGGATAGATTAAATTTTATCACTAATGCGTGGATCTAAATGTTATTCCTCTATTGATTTGTCATCGGCATATCACCATATCAGCCAAAATTTAACAACTTTTTGCACTCCCTTTGGTTGTTTTCGTTTTCGCTGCATGCCTTTTGGGTTAGCCTCTGCGGCTGTTGTCTTTCAAAGGTTGATGATGCAACTCTTAGGTGATATGCCTGGCATTATATTTTTTCAGGATGACATCCTTATTTTGGGCCGTGAGACCAAACAACATGATTCCTGACTTAAAAAAGTACTTAGTGTTCTCGACAAGAAGGGTTTTACTGCCAAAATGTAGATTTTCTGCAAATAAAGTAATTTATTTAGATCATGTAATTAGTGAACATGGTATTAGACCCAAAACTAAACTAATCATGGCCATAATGGGTGCTCCTGCGCCTAAATCCAAGGATGATTTGAGATCATTCTTGGGTTTGGCTGAGTTCTACTCAAAATTTGTTAACAATTTTTCTGAGAACACTCATTCCATGAGAAATTTGCTGAATAAAAAAGTTGTTTTCTCATGGTCTGAGGAATGTCAACAAGCACTTCTTCAAATTAAGAAAGCCTTGTGCTTCTAATCTCCAAGGCTTTGATCCATATGCACCCACTTTTGTAACAACTGATGCCAGTTCTAAGGCCTTGATGCTGTTTTGACCCAAATTTCTGAATCTAAACATGAAGTTTTTATTGTTTTTGCGTCAAGATCTCTCACTCCAACAGAGGAGTTGTAATTGAAAGAGAGACTTTGGCAGTTGTGTGGAGTTTGGAACACTTCAGAACATTTTTCTGGGGCAAAAGATTTGTTGTTAGAAGTGACCATAAACCTCTTACTAGGTTACTCACCACTGATGGTCTTAATAGCACTACTGCCAGGATTGCCAGACTCTCTATGTGTCTTCAAGATTACTTATTTGATATTCAGTATGTTCTTAGAGCACAAAATGTTATTACTGACTGTCTTAGCAGACTTTCGTTACCTTTAATCGAGATTGATTCCAGCTCTTGGAATGACTTCTCTGTTGCTAATATTCTTTTTAACAGTAATCTGAAAAATTGTATTTCTGAAGAACAATGGATGAAAACGGATAATCAAGACACTCTCCTAACTGATGTCAAATCAAGAGTCATTGATGGATGGAACATTTCCAGCAAAAGAATCTTCATGATAATTTGAGGCCTTTGAGGAAGTCAGAGATGAGCTTACTGTCACGGACCAATTTTTGTTAAGAGGTGACAAAGTGATTCCACCTGTCTCATTGAGGGAACTAATTGCGACAGTCATTTGTTCCATACTGTCTTTTGCGCTGTTCCTATCTTTTAATTAGGGGATGTGCCTGGTTTCTATTAAAGTATTTGTTTAGACACATCACCCTATTTTAGACTCACCACTTTTTTGTATGTTGCACTGTATTTTCACTACTCTCCACTGACCATCACTATCAGACCAACAATTGGAAGTACACTGTGGACCGCATCCAGTACTTACTACGACTGTGTGGCATATGGTCTAGATGATCTAAGGACCCGCCAGGTCACAGCGTGGACGACCAAATCATAGGACTGATCATTTGGTTTGTTTGATGGTTATCCACAATATACATGTATCACTACTCCTTTGTTTTCTCCTCTTTCTCTTTATATATTGTTACATGGTGACTGCAGCACCAATTGACATAGAGATAGACCTGCCAGTTTTGCCAGCGATTTGCTCGGCCTATAGACCTCCTAGGTTCTTGTGTGTTATTCAATGGATGGTACGATTAACTACATTCTTGTTGATCTATTTTTTTAAATTATTCACTGGTTCACTACTCACATTGGAAGGAACTACAGGAACATCTTCACAAGTATTCTCATAACACCAAATTGGAGAAAGAGAAGATGAACAATGGTGAGAAAAGAAAGCTAAACCTCCAGTCTCAGCAGAACGAACTAAGGCTAAACGACTCATGTGCCAAGTCTCACAATTGTCCAAAACTACGGTATTATGATGAATTTTCTAAATTATTTTACGTTGGCTAAATTTTCTATGTCCTTTGGGTACTTTTCTGGCACTTTTAATGCAAACCCATTGACCAACATGCAATTTGGCTGGTACCATGTTTTGCATCATAATATGTTGTATTCTTTATTTGGGAATTAGTTAAAGTGTTTCTGACATCTTCAAGATCACAAAAAGACATACTATTCCTCTTCATTCAACCAGGATTAGTCTTGGAAAAAGGGATTCTACATCTCATGAGAGAAAAGGGGCTTTTGCCTAATGAGGAATGTGGTGTAATTCTATAAGCCCTTAACTTCTTCTTTAATTCTGCTTCCCAGGATAGCTTTGACTTCTTACATAATTGTAAGGTATCCTTGATAACTCTATTGAGCCTCCCAACACGAACAGTTGTATCTTTGCTTTGCTGCAAGATAAAGGCCTAATCTTAAATATTAAACTGACAGTTCATTCGATGTTACTACAGGCCCTCTATGTTTCCTCTCTGCCTGGGTTTTCATGGCGGAGGAACCACCATTAAAATGCTGGTGGAGGGGAAACTCCTAATATGCTTGGCCGGACCGCGGCGGTCCCACCAAGCATATTGATGCCTCTTCTATGGTTTCAGCGAATGTGGGATTGAGACAAGTTAACAAACGCTCATGTATTTTTTTTTAAAAGCAATAAAAAACAAATTGGCCCTGGATGTATGTGTCAACGTTTGCACCAAACTCACATTTTTCTGCTAACACCCATAATGTAGCAATGCAGTCTTCTACTGATTCATCGCAAGGCTGCTTGCACATTGCAAAATTAAATCTTTCCAAAAGAACACTTGATGCATCTGAATATTGTTTTCACATGCGCTCCTTGGCTTTCAAGTAAACATCCCAGGGGGTGTCATCCGATACCGGGGCAGGAAAGAGAGGAAGGTTATCAAAAACTGTCTTTCCCGCTACCCCAAGTGGTTAAATAACAAAGCCATCTTCCTTGAAGTAAAAAACCATCAGCTTCAATTGCAGTTAAATAGTTTTCAAAAATACGAAGCTGCTCCAACCATTTAATATCTGGTTTACCAGCTTTCTGTAAGAAGGGCAGTGGTTGAATGACACCTTGGCTGCTGGCCATACTCTAAGATAATAAGAAGCTGAATGGTAACGAAAATCTCAAAACTGTCAAGAATACAGGAAACTGAAATGCCACTGCACCTAGTGAGAGAGAAAACTTTCCCCCGCAATATGTCCCTGTACAAAACTTTCCCTCAGATCATTTGCATATCCCCTCACCAAGAAAATAAGTGTGTTCTCTCAGTTAAAAACTCGCTAAAGCATTTGATCAGAAATTTTACCTCCAGGAATAAGTAGCATGCACATGGTTACTGTTGTGCGAATCACTGAGCCGGGCGTTGCATTAAACGAATGGTGTGCAAATCACCAGCAGTGAAGAAACTTGTAACAACTCCTTGACAGAGAAAAATAAATGCTGTGGATCCTGCTGGCTGGTAAAAGCAAGTAAACCATACCCAAAATGGCTGCCATGCGTTTGATGGATGCACGTTGACCCAGAATTCTTCACGCGTCAGGCAGAAAAGATTCGGTTGAACAGGATGTCGCACACGCACTCCCACAGCCACCGAATGTAGAGAAGGCTGGAGCGAGGCCACGATACAGAGTCCGGTCGCGTGCTCACCGGAGCGAGAGCACTTGCGGAAAGTCGTACACACGCTCCCACAGCCAACCGAATGCAAGTAAGGCTAGAGCGAGGCAACAATGCAGAGTGCGGTCTCATGCTCCACTGGGAAGACGGAAATGCTGGCAGAGAGGTACGCGCACAGCCTAGAGCGCAAGGCAGTCAGTTTCAAATATGACTGGCGCAGGGAGGATAACGGCCACAGCAAAGTTGAATGAAAGTTAGTAAGGGAAGAAAATCCCAAGAAGTAAAATATGTGAACTACCTCAGAACGATCACCCAAACGAAATCAAAATCCAAGCACTAAGCATAATGAACAGCCGGTGGGTTCTGTCCTTTGGTAAACCGGCATTCCAAGGCGAAACAGCTTGCCACACTCCTGGTACCAAAATGTAGTATTGGGGAAGCTGGAATGACCGAGGTCGGAGCAGCAGCTTAGTAAAATAGTAGTTTATTGAAGAAAGTCCAGATACAGGAACCCACGGCTAGGGAGCAGTGCAACAGGCGAAGAGCCGAGCCAACTGACCCTCACCATGCAACATTAGAGCATGTTCCACACAAGAATGCGCTCCAGCTCCCGAGGCTAATCGCACAACCGATCGGCATTAAAGTCACAAAGATCGGGTACGGTCAAGAAATTGAAAATGCACAAGAAGTTCAAACATGACTCTTCTTTGTTATGTCACACCCCCCGTTTCGGGTCATACCTGCAGGCGGTGGAGTTCTTCCTTGAATTCGGAGCCAATTCCGACTTTGCTTCCCATACTCCCTAACTTCCCCAGGGTCCCAGTGCCACAACAACTCCTTGAGCTGAGACACCATGGGCCGGATGCAAACAATAGGTTTTTAACTCCCATTTGGACCCTGAAACATTTTAACACTTTGATGACAATGACGCTGATGGTGACATTTCAAAAAATGATGGTGTGAACCTTTTTCAAGATTTACAAGATTCCAATGGCCCGGATTCTTCTCTAGACACTGGCCTTTCCTCTCCTAATCCTGCCATGGCTACAAAGCAATCTGCCTCCTTTGCAACTGTGTTCAGGAGAGTGGCAGAAGTATTAGACACCACCTTACCCTTAACAGAAGTTGAAACTAATGTCCTGATGAGGTCCTTAAACCAGGACAGACCAGCCAAAAACGTACTTTCTTTCATGATACTATTTCTGATGTGCTTATGGATACCTAGGTAAAAGCAAGATCGTGTACCCCCTCCCCATGGCAATAGACAGGTAGCAAGGCGACATAAGCCTGCCCCAGGATCAGAATTTCCTATTGCAAAATCCCACACCGGAAAGCTTGGTGGTGAAGGCGTCCATGAGCAGAATGAATCCAAATGTGTTTCCGACATCCCTGCCTGACAGGGAGTCCAAAACATGGAAACAGATGCTAAACTCATGTTTTGTTCTACTAGCCTTGCCCTTATGTTAGTCAACACTGGCTGCCTCCTGGATAGGTACCCTCATGCATTGTGAAATAGAGTGGTGGACATCTTGCCAGCTATCCCAAAGACTATTCGACCAACCGTATAAACTCTCATAGGAGACCGCATGGTAACAGAGAAGTACTTCATAAGCTCAGGCCTGAACACCAAGTATGTGTAGAGTAGCTGGGAATAACATGGTGTTTAGGCACCACATTTTGATTTAGTCCAATGGCTTTTCCAACAGTGTCCGGCAAGCCTTAATAGAGATGCCCTTCAGCAACAGTAGGCTCTTTGGAGGGGAGGCAGATTCAGCTTTAGAAAGATTTAAGGAGAGCAAGGCTACTGACCACTCTCTACGCCTAGCTCTGCCCGTTCGGCACGTCCCCCAGCAACTTTGCCACATTTTGATGCTTCAATAGAGGATACCAGCAGAGGTAGCCCCAGAACATGCTCCTGCAACAACAGGCTTTTCATTTCTTTTGTGGTAGAGGCAGAGAATCAGTCTGATAGCGTCCACGCTCCCAGGATCATGTTTCTACTCAGTGCCCCCACCCCAATCTAAACTGATTTAAGTTTTTTTTTAAAAGTACAACCGGGGAATGGGGTTTAGACACAATTGCACCTATCCTGAGTGCTGTCTTACGTAATTCTTTAGGTGCCACAGACCAGAGATTCAAAATCCCCTAAATCTCCTAAGACAGAAACTGTCTTATTCTTAAATATAACGCACAATTGGTCCAGCACACATATATAGTCATAAAGTTTAAACAGTAGCAACGATTATCAGACACCAAATTAGTAATAGCAGAATCAGCAGTGTAGTTTGTAGTTCATTCTTTATTGATTTCTTCAGTAAAAGACTGTAGCCGTAGCCAACGCGTTTCGTCCGTACAAACGAGCTCAACTTGGTCATATAAATCTTAAATTATTCTTTTTTTCTGTCTTTTTGTTTTCTTTAACACAAATGTCGAGCTGCTCTTGCGTTGTAAGAACAGTCCTGATTTTGTTTTCACACATGGGTAATGCATTCAAAGCGAAGTTTAGCCGGCTCCATTGCGTGGCGTCTTCAGCATTAGCCTACCTAGAGAGCAGCTCGACATTTGTGTTAAAGAAAACAAAAAGACAGAAAAAAGAATAATTTAAGATTTATATGACCAAGTTGAGCTTGTTTAGACATATATTGAAATTGATACTGGATAATATCCAAACACCAAGTTTTGCCCTGAAGAAGTCTGTGAAGGACGAAACGCGTTGGCTACGGCTACAGTCTTTTACTGAAGAAATCAATAAAGAATGAACTACAAACTACACTGCAGATTCGGCTATTACTAATTTGGTGTCTGATAATCATTGCAACTGTTTAAACTTTGACTATATTTGTGTCCTGGACCAATTGTGCGTTATAAACTGATTTAAGTCACCCTTGGTAGTACACAATTGCCCGTTGAGAGGGTGCATCACCTTCTACCTCACCGGGTGGAGGAGCTTCACATCCAGCCTTTGGGTGCTCCAGATTGTGGAACACGGTTACATTTAAACTTCCACTAACCCCCCCTACCCTCCCCTCCCACACACAGGATATGTCAGCTACACTATGAAGAACTCCCGAAGGACCACTTGCTCATACTCGGTGAAGAAGTTAAAGCTCTTTTGGTTAAGGGAGTCTTAGAGAGGGTGCTGGCATCAGAGATCAGGACTGGCTGCTATTCCCATTATTTCTTGGTGCTGAAAAAGGATGGAGGCATTTGCGTCATCCTCAATCTTTGCTTTCTAAACTTTTTCCTCCAGAAGGAAAAAGTTCAAAATGCTCACCGTGGCTAAAGCTCTGTGTATCCTGAACACAGGAAACTGGATGATTCAGTTGGATTTCTGGACACCTATTTCCACATCCTCGCCCTGCAATTCCACAGACGTTATCAGCGGTTTTAGTTATGCCATGACACAAACACTTTCATTTCATTATGCTCCCCTTTAGCCTTACCAGTGCACTGTGGACATTTACGAAGTTACGGTGAATGTCGCAACCCACATGTGGAGATTGAGACTACCAGTCTTCCCATACAAAGACAACTTCCTTACTGAAGGCAAACTCGTCACAAACCTTTGTAAACCACCTCCAGGTGACACCCAATCTGCTGACGTTGTTGGGCTTTTCCATCAACGTGCTGGACATTATGCTTCCAACCCCCAATGTTTTTGAGCGACGCTGCTGGTTTTCTGACTCAGAGAGCACACTGAGGCATGCTAATAAGACAGACCTCAGTGCCTGTGCCCTAATCTTAAAGTATGTGTGTGTGATTGGCTTATACCCAGTTGGCAGAAGCTAACTTACTAGTCCCTACTTATGGTTCCCAATATCTGTAAGTTATAGGATCACCCTAAGGAATGCAGCATTGATTGTGCCACCTTAGATGGGCCAAAGATAAAACATGACTCCTAGTCTGCCCTTGCAGACTAGGGCAGTTAATAAACTGCTGACTCGACTTTGCCATTTATAATGGCAAAGCCTGCATTTTAAATATATGTAAGTCACCCCTGAGTTAGACCTAGTGATCCCTAAGGCAAAGTGCTCTATATTACAAAGTGGAACATGTGTTAACTTACAACTGTGGAAAACACTAGTAGCCCCATTAGCGAGTGCAGAGTTATAGGCTGCCACTGCAGCCCTGCTAACTTCTGACTACTAAAAGCTGATACTGTAAGGTATTAAACAACTCACTACATTAAATTCAACTTGATGCCCAAGTCGAAATTAATGTAACTTATTGCAGTGTACGACTTGTACAAAAATACCTCTTTGTTGCCCTAAAACTCCTGAGCTCTTCCAATGTTGCACATGGGACCTGTCCTTAAGACAGCTTTCTGCCCTTCCGGGGAGATGTGCAAACGACTCCCAGGAAAGAAGATAATAGCAGGCTAAGCAGGAGAGAGGTGTTACCTCTCCATGGCTGTAACCCACACAGGGGTTACCCAAAAAGCATTCTTCAAAGGAAGAGCTGCCTTTGATGGCCAAATGGTGAACACTTGGGAGAGGAGCTGCTCTATTGTTTAGGTAGAGAGGCTGACACGCGGACAGAAGAGGGAACATAAATTGCCAAATAGGTTATTCAGGGGCATACAGTCACCTGGTAGCCACACCGCTAGGTTAGGGTAAGGAGCTCTGTATACCAAAAGAAGGGTTCGGCCCTTGCCACTCTTAGCAAGAAGTGGTCATCAGGAGGGAGGAACCTTGTACCCCATTGGCTACTGACCACTTAAACCACGAAGGCATTTTCTGGGCATAAAAAGGCACCCCTGGGACCTAATCTCAGTTCTTGATGGACTGGAGAAAAAGACTGAAGAAGGACTGCCCTGCTGCACCATGGACCCAGCAAAGAGAGGTTGCATTGACTTGGACTGTACTGACTTCGAGTGCACCTGCTGAACCTCGTGACTAGCAAAGGAGAATGTACTCTGACCTGCTTGTGGAAAAGAAGTGTCCAAAGCCCAGCCTACGCAAGAAACTCCAAGGGTCAGTTGACTGACCTCCTCTTCATTGCCCAGGGCTACAGCAACTGATGAAGCCTGCTGGGGCAAGTTGGTAGCCTAGATCTTTGCGTTGCCGCCGTGCAGCACCAGAGACCAGGATCCGACACTCAAAGTTGCACCACAGTCTGCTGGACCCATAACAGTCGTCAGAGTGTCTCTTGTACTTCCAGAAGGCAAGTTATCGTCCATAGAAGGATTCTGCTGTCACCTCAATATTGGACGACTGATTGACCAGATGCGACTTGATGACTGCCAGGACCAAGAGGACTTCGAGTTACGTCTACCCCTGTGGCCAGTACTCCCTCACTAAGCTCGAGGACCGAGGAGTAACCACAGAAAGACTCTTATCAACCTTATAGCATATACAGCATCCATTGAGCATCTTCCGCATCCTGATTCCCTTGCATCAGGACCACTTCCATATAAACCTATAGCAAGATGATAAAAATGCCTGGAACTGACTGAAGACTACTTCTTCCTCCAAGGTAACTGTTCTTAAGGACCTTGCTGGTCCCCCTCACTGGCTCCCTGCTGAAGTTGGCTCCCCAAAGTGACAGAAAGTAACCGTATTGATACTTACACAAGTTTCTCTGAAAAAGTTTCTAAGTCTCATCCATTGAAATAGCCAATGCTTGTTCGTGGTTAAGTAAAAAGTGCATATTTACTGAACCTTGTAAATGCTATATATCTTGAACCCTTTGGTGGATCTTTTTCATTTTGGTGTGTAAAAATACAAGATATTTTTATAAATTAGTGTTAAATTTATTCTGATAGGGACTTCTAGATGCAGATTCCTTACCTTAATTATCCCTAGGCGTCTGAATGGATCCAGAATTTTTTTGTGAGCAGTAACCCTGTGCACCAGTAGGTGGCATTGTTTGACTCCATGTGGCATCATCAGCTTTGTCAGCAGAGGAAGTGACATGCACGATTACTATATAGGCACTACCCAGCGCGCTGACGTTAGTTCTTTTCTTCCTCCCATTTTTCAGCCTACCTGCCCTTTTTTGTCAATGGGGCAATTTATCTTTTTCTACCCTTTTTCAATGTCCTCGGAGTTCAAGCCTTGTGAGCTCAGTGGACGCCAAATGTCCGCCACGGACCCTCACCTGGTTTGGATGTGATGTCTGGTTGAGCACCTTGAATCCGATGAGTGCGACTCGTCGTCAGCTTCGACCGAAGGTGCGAAAAGAACATCCCATGAAGCTCCTTGCGGCGCGACAGTCATCGAAGTCTTCTCTTTGCCCTAGTTCCCCACACCCTCTTCATCCATTCTAGGAGCCATTTTAGTGGGCATCATTCTCCTTCGGTGACCGGAGGTAAGTCTCGGCGTAGGCGGTCGAACTCACATCGCCTCCAACCTTTGTCGCCTACTGCTGGTCCCTGCTCTTCTGTTATGTGTTGTGGCATGAGTCCGCCCCACACCTCCCCACCTATCCTGGGGCCGGGGCAACTTTGAGCCAGATGAGAAAATATTATCAATCTTTTCATTCTATTTTTGGGTCGTCATCTTTCTCTGGAGCGCCCTTCAGCCCCATGAAGGTGCATGAGGTCATGCCTGTGTCCCCGTCAGCACGTTCTCCCTCAGCTTCAGGCCAGCTTCCTGTTCCTGACACCATAGCAATGCCTATGCACAGCCCCTGGAGGTCACCATCTTTATTTTATTTATGTATTTATTTAATTTATTTAGGTTATGTTAATCTTTATTTGTATAGTGCACGGCTACTCCCAAGAGTGTCCCGGCGCTGATGATAAAACGTAGACCACATAACATCAAACCATGCACATCCGCAACTCCGAAATTCACAGACCTTTCCTGAAGATGAGGAGGTCAGGACTCTGTCTGATGGCGGACGGTAGGCTATTCCACAACTGAGAGGTGCAGTCTAGCTGGTTACTTGACTTGGGTGATGCCAGTGGCTTAGAATCTTCTCCAGCCTGTCTCCTCCTGGTTTGGCTACGGAAGCGAGTTCCACTCTGGCGGACATGCTCATTCGAGTTTCGGTTGTATTGGATTTACAACTTTCTTCTGAGGAATTGTCAATAGTCCCTTTACTTGGCATTCCACATCCTGACCAGTCTAGCATAGAGCCTGTCCTTCCTAATAGAGAATGTCGTTTTGGTATTCTGCTGGGTGCTTTGGCTAAACCTTAAACAGGGCTCCCTGTGGATCGCTCTATTTCTCACAGGCTTCGCCCAGCACCGGAGGGTCCGTTCTGTCTCCATTGACATCCGTCTAATCAGAGATTTGTGGTATAGGCTGCTTTAGCTTCCCAAAGTAGCGATTTTATCCCTCTTGTCCCTTCGAGAAGAGAGGCCAGGAAACTTGACTCTTGTGGCAATGTGTATTTTCTCTTCTATCTCTGCCATGCGATCTCTGAGCACTTCTTTTGTCCTCGCCCACTTCTCCCACGCCTTGTGGGACTCAGTGGAGTGCCTCTTGGCCTCCCTTTTGGAGGAAGCCCAGAATACTCTTGTTCTATTGGTACGAGATGGGCAACAAGCTGCCAAACTTAACACCTGATGTGGTATGGATACCACTGATTCTGTTGGTCGGGCTATGGCTCTTCTGTAGCTCTACATCGGCGTGCATGGTTGTGTACTTCCAGGTTTTTGGAGGCTCTGCGAACTACTTTGATTGACATGCCCTTTGATAGTGCCTCCCTTTCTGGTGTGCATGCTTACTCAGCTTTATGACGGTTCAGAGATAGTCATGGTGGTGCTGATTCTTAACTCTGTTATTGTTATTGGTTTGTCAGGACAATTAGTTTCCCCTTGTTTCGGCTCTTATCAGCCTTCATAGGGCGTAGTACCTCTCTCCCTTCCAAGGTTACACCCGGTGTGGTGTTCCTGCTGGTTGCAGGTGCTTTTCTTCGAATTTATTCTGTCAGTGGCAGGTTTCGTTTCCAGCCCTCTGACACACATCTTAGTTGAGGCCTCGTAGGAACCTGTTCTTACAGCTTTCTTTTGCCGCTTGATATTTTCCACATGAGTACCTACTCTATGTTGGGTATACTGTTATGTTTCCTGTGTTTCAGGGACCTTATTTTGTATGCCTTATGGGCACTTTGTGAGCTACCTGTACACTTAGTATCCCTTGTAGGGACTTCAACTTCACCTATTCTCTTCTCTTTGTGTCCATATGGACGATAATGGTTCCACAGGCAGGCAGACTCTTTGGCCTGGGTACCGTTTTCTTGTGTAAACCCTATTTCTACTTTATCGTACTCCTGCTACTGTTAATCTTCAGAAGTTTGGTGTTCGTTGTGTCTGTTTTTACCCTTTAGGTGTCCTACCCTACCTAATTGAATTACAGCCACTGCTTCCTTTGTTTTACATATCTGCCATAGCATCAGTAGGGTAGTTGTTGCGTCTGTTCTTTTCAGTTCTGTTCCCCTTTGACACCGGTGCCTTTGGTTGTTTAAATCCATGTCTTGATATCCTTCTTTCACAGGAGGCTAGGTTTCCCTTTATTTCCTATGTCTTCCTCCCTCCTCCTAGGTGGAGATACTGTTCTCTCCCTCACAGCTGTGTATGCCACTCCCACCTTTCGTGGCATTATTTTTGTATGTGATGAACTACTTTTCTTTTGGGAGAGGTTCAGTTACCCCCTATTTTAGTGGGGCTATTTCATTACTTTTTCTTCGGACATATCCTATCTTCTGTCCAACTGCATATTTCTGCTGCGTCTGCACTGTCATCCAATGTTGGGGGATTCTTTTTCACCTTCCAGGGGTTGTTTCCCTCATACTCTGTACTCCCAGTTTTCGTCTAGAGCTTTGGGTAGGTTTATTACCTGTTTGTCAAGTTTTCATGTAGCGTTGGTCAGGTTTCTTACCTGTTTGGCAAGCCTCAATGGGTTGGACAATGTGTGATTGTCAAAATCGACTATATTTTGCCCTTAGTTTCCGCCAGCCCTTTTGTTTCACTCTGGCGATCTTCTTCTTCATGGTGGACTTAAACATGCTGTTTATTCTTCATTTCACCTGTTAACGCCTGCTGGCACCCTTCCTCAGCGGGTGGCGTTGGTTCTTGGACAGTTGCTCTAGTTTTCCTGTAATGGACAATGCCTTCCAGGGCCCTAGCTCTCTGCACCAGTGGTCAGTGTTCTTCATGGCTCCGCGCTCCTGGTGTGGAAAGTTTTGAAAAGAACTTGACGTCAGCGCACTGGGGTGGCACTTATATAGGTACCACGTACTTCACTTATGGTGCCGACGCTACGCGGATCCGAACGAAGCAGCCTCCCAGCGCATAGTGGTAGTTCTCACGAAAAATGTCCTGATTCAGTATGATGCCTGGCGATAATTCTAAGGTAAGGAATCTGCAGCTAGATAGAGTCCCTACCAGATAAGGCTTTACCAAAGGTAAGTAACTTGTTCTCTGCTGCTCTTGGCTGGTTGCAGATGGAGCTAGCCTTTAGTTGCACAATAGATTACGCTGAAATCCTTGATATGAAATATTTATGTCTTATCGGCATAAGGTAAAGAAGTACAGCCATGTACATTCTATTAAGACTTCTTGTGGACAAATGCAAAAGATTATTAAAAGGGTTAGTGACAGAAAGTGCTAGAACCTAGTTTTGAGGAAATATCAGAGAAAGACAAGAGGTGGGTTCAGGCAGCCAAAAGCTATTCCAACCATACAATGTCTGTGACATTCCACTCCATGTCAATATAAGGAACCGGAAGCATGTGGCACAGTATCAGTTCTCACATCCCTACTCCGTGATCTTCAGTAAACATGTAATGGCTGTGCAGTTTGCGCTGTTGTCACCCTATACCATTCTGTCACCTCAGATGACTCTTCACCAGATTTCAAATGCTGATTAGTCTACATCGATCTGTTCTAGAAAGGATGTCTTCATGTTTTGCCACCCACGCTCCTCTACCTCCCATCCTTCATGTCCTACTCTTTTTTCCATTCAGGAGTGCAACCAGGCCTATTTTGCACAGCCTGTTTTGAAATGTATTTGCATGCATAAGTTGTATGTGCGTAAACATATCATCCATAGGCACCTAGATGCTTTGAAACACTGGGTATTACTATTCTCTCCTTCATGTTTAGATTGAGGCGATGTTGTTCAAACACAATTGGGTGAGGGTTTGAATTGAATATTTAGCGGCTGGTATGACTGGTATGAGTGCACTGTGTACGGAGGAGATAAGAGAGTGAAGGCAAGTGTAAGTAGAGTTATTAAAATGTATTTTCAGAAAAACAATTTCTCTGATGTAAAAAATGTATTTAGAGGGATAGATAGATAGATTGATAGATTGATAGATAGATGGTTCAGATAGATAGATAGATAATGGATTCCTCTTCATCGTAGTCTAAACATTCATTAAAACCAATTGATTAAGCAACATGTTTCACAATGTCAAATAATTGTTGAGCATTTGTTGAAGTGGTTCGAGGTTTTCATTCCAACATTAGTAATATACATTTGCATTTCTTATTTTAAAACAATTAGCCACCCTAAAGTTACACATGAATGTTTATACTAATGCCAGAGAATTTGATTCATTTGTAAAGTACACACTCTGGCAAGACTGGAGGCTAGCATTATTAATAAACTTGTTTTCACTCCTTCTGAGAAGCAACTCTTAAAAGATTACAAAACAGAACTTCGGCACATCACAATGTAACATAGAATCCTCAGTCCTATAAATACTTCTTGCCCCCCATATTCCTCCTCCGTTTTTTTCTGCTTCTGAAAAGATAATTATTCATTTTGACATTGATAGTTTTATGAATAGTTATTTTAATAATGAATAGTTGTCTTAATAAATAATAATTAAATTATATGGTAGGATATTATTAATCATTGTGATAGATAATACCCAATTTATGACTAATAGTATTCGTTATACGATTGCTTACTTTGGGTTTTTATCAATTTCAGGAAAGTTTTATTATTTAAAGCAAATTTAATATAATTAAACCAAAAACAAATTGGTATTAACCATATATGTATTTGAAAATGATTAAAAACTCACATATTTATTTTATTTGTAATGCAATGTGTTTTTTTCAGGAAATGCTGTACTGGCATGCTCTTGAGAGTGAGAGTAGTTTGAACTGCCTCACTTACTGATTGTTGAATGCAATCGGCTTATTAACAGCAGACGGCAACAATAGTTTCTGGTGCTGTCGCAAGAAGCTTCAAATGTGCCTGACACATATTTCAGAGGGAAATAGGCCTTTCAGCTGGCCCGTGCTTATGACAGTCGAAATCAGAGTGCATGTTTCAAAAGGAAATAGGGCATTCTTTTGAAACATTTGGAGTGATTTCTATGGAAATTAGGGAAGCAAAAACTGTCTTCATAGTAAAGAAACGCTTCTGATCAGCGTTCATTATTAGAAACGGTTTAGTGTGGCGGTTTTCGAGTACACAGGCAGATTTACACTGAGAATTAATATAATCCTGGGAAAAAAGGGAAAATAATATATAATAAAAAATAAATATAAAGTCATCATGAGTGACAAAACACTTGAGGAGTTAAGCCAAGAAGGCATGATTAGGAAAACAAAAGTCAGGAGTTGTATGCTACTGTTCAGGTTTCAGTATAACCGGTACTAAGTAGAAAAGGGGAACTTAGAAATGTGGATGAGAAGGATCACAGTAGAGATCCAGGAGGAAAATGTATAAAGAAAAAGAAACATGTGGATGGAATATCCAGTAAGGAAGGAGTCCAAAGTGACTCAATAAGAGTTGGTGTCCAAAGCAGCTCAAAGAAGTCAATTTAATACTAAGGATGAAGTATAGATGACTAGTGAAACATCCATTATGGATGAATATATCCTAGAGTTGGATAATAAAGATTGTCTTGAAGATGAATTTGATGACAGTAACAAAAATAAGCATAGAGAGATAACTACAGTTATAGATACATTGGGAGAAAGATTATTTGACCCTAGCGATATTAGGTACCCAAGGGGTAAGGATGGTTGGCCCTTAGAGCATGTGTCTAATTATGTTTAGAACAGGATAAGGAGGTCTCTAGAGAAGGATGAAAGGAACAATGTGAGGGCGGAATGCTCTCGTCCAGTGATAGAGAAAAAGGTGACCGTAACACCTAATCTGACCTGCAATTAATTACATACCTCTTTAAGATGGGGAGAGACCAGAGGAAGGGTTTGGAGAGGTCATTATAACAATTCCAGAACAGGGTTCTGGATATTCTGGGTCCAGTGGCTAGAATTTTTGACACAGTGGAAGATGGTTATTTATTAAGGAGAGTGAAGTAAACGTTCATTTACTGAGAGGATGGTGTCAGCATGCCATTCGTTTCTTAGACCGTGCCAATGCAGGGCTTCTGGTGGAAAGACGCAGGACAATACTTATGCATATTAACCCTAAATTGGGTGATTTAGCCAGAAAAGAGTCTAGTGATGAGGCTAAGGGACAATTATTCGGAGATGGGATGGTTAAATCTCTGAGTAGGTATATGCAGACGTTTACAAGTCTAGATAAAGTGCAATATTCAATGCACAGAGTATGTACAGGGGGCAGCTTTTAGGAGAAAGCTGGGAGGAGTAGGAACCTTTTCAGCCGAGCAAATTATAAGACCCAATATCAAAATACTGGAATGCCAGTATAATAGAGTTTTGAGAACTACAGAGGGAACCAAGGAGTACACAATCTTTAGCCCCAGTGGAGGTGAGGAGGAAGAGTCCATCTGGTAGAGGACAAAATACCAATCGGGGGCAAGGTGAGTATGAGGGCTGTTTCTTGTTCTATTCATAAAAAAGGTAGGAGGAAGGTTACGATTTTTCAAAGATCAATGGAAATGTGTGTTAAAGGCTATAGAAGGTTATAGAATAGAGTTCGATTCAGAACCATACCAGATGAAAGAACAAAACAAATTAATTTTTCAAAAAAATGTGTAAAATATTGTACAAGAGGACGTTTAATAAATGATAGGGAAAGATGCAATAACAAAAGTAGAAGAGGAACAGAAAAAAGTTTGCAAGCTTGTTGTTTCTGGTGGAGGACTAAGACAACGTTTGGAGACCTGTGATCAGTTTGAAAAATCAATTTGTTACATATCCACACTTCAAAATGTAAAGGATACACTTATTGAGAGATATGCTTCAGGATTTGAATTAGATGGTGAAAATGGATCTTAAGACTGCCTATTTCACAATTTAAATTGCAAAGGAGAGTCAATGTTATTTACAGTTCAGATGGAAAGGACGTTTATACCAATTCCAATGTCTCCCATTCGGGCTGTCAGCAGCACCATGGTTTTTCACCAAGTTTTTAAGACCAAGTGTCTGTTCCTAAGGCAGGCCTTGAAAAATCCACACACAATGTCGGACGAGATTTTAGCAGGTCGATCTATTTTTAGCACTAACTCATCCCTGCTGGTGAGTGAACTTAAGCTGGAAGAAACAGGTGTTCTGTTCATTCAGAAAGTTGAATTACGCCATCAAATCTTGTTTTTATCTTCACACATTTGTCTTCTGTTCAAGGACAGAGATCAAATGTCAGTTTTTTTCCTACTAATTGTTTCTTATCCGTTCCTGGAAAATTATGTTTACTTTTCTTTCTCTTATTACGTACAGTTAGTACTTTTTGTCAAGTGATCTATCTGACAATAATTGTAAAAGAAAATGCTGTAAAATGTCAGTTTCTTTTCTCTAACACAACATTTAAACAGCTTTTAAATGAATTGTACAAGTACCGTATTTTCCGGCGTATAAGACGACCCAGCGTATAAGACGACCCCCTACTTTTCTTGACAAAATGTAGGTTTCGTGCTATACTCGCCGTATAAGACTACCCCCACTTCCTAACATCCTACAGTCCCCTTTCTATCTCCATGGACTGAGGAGATCATGTGGTACTGACGCTCCTCTCTTTCCGATGAGCGTAAGAATTACGGAAGGAGAGAGAGAGATCAGCACATGTGGAGGAGCGCCTCGTCTGCCTGGGGATGTGCAGCTGCAGTCTAGGTAGGGCTCACGGCGCCATTTGTTTGCTTTTAAAACTTGTGCAGTGTTTGTCAGTGGATTAGAAGGTTTGCCAGGCGTACTACACTTACCACTTGATAAGTCTGTTGTGGAGGGGAGGGTGATTGCCCAGGACATGCTATGGACACAGCAGCACGTTAGCAGTTTATTTTGTAGTTGTTGCATTTAGCCATTGAATTGTTGCTTGCTAATGATTTGTGAAATGTCACCACAGTCTCAGTTCGTACCCTTGAGTGTGCCCTAGGCCACAGTAATTTTTGATAACATAAGTGGTTACTAGCTTGTCTTATAGGAGAAGCGGTCTGACACCTTCGGGTGAAGTCCGCGCAATGTAAAACATACTGTCAATTTTGGTACCCGGCGTATAAGACGACCCCTGACTTTCCAGAACATTTTAAGGGGTTAAAAAGTCGTCTTATACGCCGGAAAATACGGTATTTCAAAATATATCAGGAAATATGAAAGACATTTTTTTGTAATTCAGAAGCGTGATGCAAACAAAGATTTAAATAGGAGCAAAACAAATCAGAACACTTTATTTGGTGATGTGCAAATGGCAAATATTTGCAGAAACTTTATTTCCAAACATTGTACACAGTGACAAATTTTGTGGCCATTTCACTGTAAAATCTGCTGATTGCAAATGACAGTGTACTGCTACTTTATGCTTTAGGTATGTATTTATTAAAAGTAATAGTTTATAAACATGATTAGAGAAACATTCCTGCCCCGCCCTGATGACAATGTGTTTAATGAAGTAAGATGCAAGTCAGCGGTCATGTGTATCCTATATGTGGTTAGATTTGTATTATATACGGAGCTAATGTTTAGTCCATTAAATCAAACAAAAGAGTTTTCTGTACCGCAGACTTTCTGAACTCACATATTTGAAGATGTTCTCATATGTGATAAAGAAAAAAATTGCATCTCAGTGAATTTAAATACTTACCCTGTGTCACATAATTTGAAACCAGTTTGTGGGTCAAGAGCATTATAATAAGGTCAAGTAGATCATTTAAGTCACTAGACCTGCAGGTCTTGTAACATTTTTAGGATTTTTCGAGGTCTGTAATGGAAAGAGGAGTGACAGTGATTGTTTATTTAAATCACAATTTGATAGTGAATATAAGTGTAGAGGACTTGGCAGATCAGTTGATATTGGTGAAGAATTTTTTATAGACTTTGAGTTTTGTAATTAATTCAGTGAAATCAATAATAATACCATCACAAAGATTAGAATTTCTATGATTTGTGGTAAACACAGTAACAAGTTGTTTACAGTTGCTTGAGAATAAATTAAAAAAGATATTACAAGAGGTGAGGCTATAGTCAAAAAAGGAGAAAGTGAGATTGAGGGAATTGGCATGGGTGATCATCTATTATCATCATCAATACAAGTTGTATTTCAGGGACCTCTATACTACAGGGCCCTTTAGCATCTAAACACAATGGGTCTAATGAAAGGGTTATGTTATGCAGATATGATACCTCTGAGCAAGGAAGTAAAATTTGGAAGCGTGGATTGGACGGCCATTTATTTGTTTGACAAAACCATATTTTACACAGGAGACAGATTCAGGATGGGATGCCATATGCTCTGGGCAGGAGACAGGTGGAGTTTGGACTGTGTTAGAAAAAGAGGAGCATATAAATTGTCTAGAGATGAGAGGCAGATTGTTGACCTCTGTAGTTTCAGTAAAGAGTTGTAAGGAAATTCAGTGTTCTTGAAGATGGACAACATAACTGCAGTAACATATATAAACAAATTGGGAGGAAACAGCTCAAAGAGACTATCAGATTTAGTGAAATAAATGTGTGAATTTTGTTTGGAACATAAGATAGGATTGAAGAATGTATATATATATATATATCCATCAAAAAAGGTGCCTGCTGAGGAAGAGCCCACAACCAGTGTTAGATAGGCTAGAGATTCTTTAATGAAGGCGCTGCATACAGGAAGGAGCGTGATGACACCATAATACAAAGTACTGCTCCCCGACGCGTTTCGTGCTAAACAGCACTTAATCATGGGCTGCATACTCAAGGTTCAGTGCAGCGGCTGCTCATTTTGAAGTCACTTATGTAATCGGGAATCCCGCCTCAGTGGGCGTGGCCACCACGAGCGGCCTCCTGGTTCCTGTAGTCCTGTGTCATCACGTTCCTTCCTGTATGCAGCGCCCTCATTAAAGAATCTCTAGCCTATATAAAACTGGTTGTGGGCTCTTCCTCAGCAGGCACCTTTTTTTGATGGATATATATATATATATATATATATATATATATATATATATATATATATATATATATATATATATATATATATATATATATATATATATTGAAGCTTACTGTCCGTCTGCTTCCCTTCACTCTCGGCCGGGTGCTGCAGCAGCGGGTGACGGCACCACGCTGGTCACAATCAGACTTAAGCTCAGTTGCACACAAAGTACGCAGCACTCGCAGGAACGAGTCCAGTAGGTTTATTGGGCAAAACACTCTTCAAGACGCGTTTCGGCAACCGCCTTTCTCAATTAGAGGCCGGCCCCACCATCAGGCAGTGTTTAAATACATCCGTTCATAAAAATAAAGAAAGGACATGATTCTTGCATAATAGAACCACCATTACTAAGTGGTACAAAAACAGTTAAATTCACTGAACAATACGCCCTGGATGGGCAAACACCCATGCTCTGGTCACGAGCCGACTGGACTACGGAAACACCCTCTACGCAGGTACTACCGCTAAACTCCAGAAGAAACTCCAACGAATCCAAAACGCCTCAGCCAGGATCATATTAGACATCCCACGTAACGAACACATCTCTGGCCACCTGAAAGACCTCCACTGGCTACCCACCAATAAGAGGATAACTTTCCGACTGCTAACCCACGCACACAAATCACTCTACGACATCGGCCCAGAATGCCTCAACTCACGACTGTCCTTCTACACCCCCTCCCGCCAACTACGTTCTTCCAGCCAAGCCCTCGCCACTGTTCCCCGCATCAACAAGACCACCATGGGAGGCAGATCCTTCTCATACCTGGCAGCTAAAACATGGAACTCACTCCCCACCTACCTTCGCCTTACCCAGAACCACCTAGCTTTTAGAAAGCAACTTAAAACGTGGATATTTGACAAGTAAGCGTCCTCCCCTCCCTAAGCGCCTTGAGACCCTCTGGGTATGTAGTGCGCTATATAAATTCTCTGACTTGACTTGACTTGAATCAGTAATGCAAATATCAAGACGCGCTTCGGCAACCGCCTTTCTCAATTAGAGGCCGGCCCCACCATCAGGCAGTGTTTAAATACATCCGTTCATAAAAATAAAGAAAGGACATGATTCTTGCATAATAGAACCACCATTACTAAGTGGTACAAAAACAGTTAAATTCACTGAACAATACGCCCTGGGTGGGCAAACACAATCAGTAATGCAAAAATTGTATCAAAGTCAACAAAACAATTGAGCCCTGAATGGGCATTCACACAGAAATGTATTAGCACATTTGTATATACACCCTTCAATTCTAAGGAAAATCATAGATGGACTGCTAGCTCCTCCCCAGCATTTAGGCCACCTGTTTTTTTAGTTTGGTTCTCAATTATGTGACGAGATTCAAGCCTTCGTAGCTTAAGCAACCTGTTCCCTCCCCTTATGTCTGCAGGCACCTGGTCCATGCAGTAGAAACTGAGTAATTCTCTGTTGCTTTGGTGAAACACTTCAAAGTGTCTCGCCACTGGATATGTGGGATCCTTATTTTGTATAGCCCTCAGGTGTTCTAAGATCCTAATCTTAGTTGGGTGAGTTGTACTCCCAATGTAGCGCAAGCCACACGGACATACAAGACAGTACACTGTGTGGCTTGTGTTACAGTTCATTAAACTTGTGATCTTCTTGGGCTCCCTCATCCCAGGTACTTGGTAACTTGACACCTCTTTACTGTTCTTACAAGCTTTACATTTGAGACATGGGTAAAACCCTGCCAGTTTACCAAAGGGCAGAGGTCTTTCCTCTCTTTTACAGTGGCTTTGCACAACACTTGAATCTAATGACCTAGCTCTCCTAAAAGTGATAAGTGGAGACTTAGGTAAATCCTTTCCAATGATTGGATCAGATTTGAGTATGTGCCAGTTCTTCACACACTTCTTTCTAATTTCATGAGCATCAGTAGAATAATTCATGATCAGTCTCATACTGTTCTGGTTGGCCTTTTTCTTTTTAGATACCACTGTACCGTTTTTAGAGACTAGTTCTGATCTGGACTTTTTATCAGCTTTCATCTTTGCCTCGTGCAATATCTCTTCGCTGTATCCTCTCACTAGGAACCTCCTTATACTTTCCTCGGCCGCTGTCTCATAGTCACATTGTCGTGTACAGTTTCTTTTTATTCTCAGTAATTCGCCATAGGGTATATTAGATATAGTTTTCCCTGGATGGCAGCTACTGGCATGAAGCACAGAGTTTCCCGCTGTCGGTTTCCTGTGTAATGCAGTACAAATTTTTCCTTCAGCTATGAACACTTTAAGGTCCAAAAAATTGACTGTCTCCGTGCTAATTTCACCAGTAAACCTGAGATTCAAGTTATTATTGTTTAGTACATCGACATATGCCCTAGAACACTCCACTGTACCTCGATAGATGATGAATAAATCATCTATGTACCTGTTCCAGGATACCACTCTCTCAGTCCATTCGGCATTGACTGCCACCCAGGCCACCTGCTCCTCCCACCAGCCGACGAAAAGATTTGCGTAGCTAGGGGCGAAGCAGGTGCCCATCGCGGTGCCACACACCTGTTTGTAAAATTGATCCTGGAACAAAAATATATTGTTACTCAAGCAGAAAGTTATGAACTCCAATAACATTTCATTGTGTGCCGTAAGATTCATGGGTTGTGCATCCAAGTACCATTTTATTGCTTCTACCCCTTGGAGATGGTCTATACTTGTGTAGAGGCTCGAAATGTCAAGTGTTATCATTATTAAATCATCAGTCCAGTTCAAATCATCAATTTTGAGGAGAAAGTCAGTTGTGTCCTTTATATATGATTTCAGCATTTTCACAAAATCATAGAGAAAATAGTCCACAAACCTCGACATCTGTTCCGTTAGGCTTCCCTCGAACAAAACAATCGGGCGTCCGGGTGGAAACGTTGCATGCTTGTGCAGCTTAGGCAAATGGTAAAATGTTGGTACCTTTGGTTGTTTGCATTCTAGGAAGGCACATTCCTCCTTACTGAGCATCCCCTTGTGGTACCATTTGTTGAGCAGGGAACGATAAGCAAGGACACTCATCAAATGTCCTTTTGGTCACCTTCATATAGTACTTTTGGTCGTCCAATTGGGATAGGGCTTCCTTGACATAGAAATCCCTCGTCATCAAAACAACGTTTCCGCCCTTTTCAGACGGTTTGCATATGATTCTATCATCCTTTTTCAAATCCATTATTGCTTTCTTCTGTTGTTGTGTTAAGTTGCCACTTCCAAATTTCTTCTTCCTTGTTCCATTGCAATGGCTCCAAAGGTCTTTGACCATCACATCTGTAAAGGTATCAATTGCATCAGCTGGCATCATGGGGCTGAATCGTGATTTTGGCTTGAAAGGACTGTCCGGTTTTGTTTGTGTCACCCCCGCCCAATTTCTACTCTGTCGGCGGTATTAGTGTCATGGGGTCACCTTCTTCTGCCAAGTCATTCATAACAGCAAGTACTTCAATATCACCCGCAGTTAGAGCTGGTACTTCTTCACCAAGGGACTTGGGTTTCTCAAGGCGTGTTTTGCCTTTAAAGTATTTTAACAATTTGATTTTCCTACAGAATTTAAAGAGGTCAATTCTCAGTTGTGTATACTCAGACTCTCTACTCGGGCAAAAGTTTAGTCTCAGTCGTAAAACCTCCTCTCCGTCTTCAGATAGTATTTTCGACGTGAGGTTCACAACTGTTAAATTCTGAGTATCTATCGCCTGTTTCTTGCTCCTGGTCATCCTTGGTGAGGTGTTTTTGGCGTTTACTCCACCCGCCCCGCCTTGTCCTACGTTTGCTTTCTTTTTTCTCTGTAGCTTTGATTCCACCGGCTTTCCACGTCCCCCCGTAGTCCGTGTATATATATCAACTGGTGAGCAAGGCGACAGGATCGTCGAAACGCGTCAGATCGCGGCACCCTTGACACATTGAAAAGAAATAAATAAAAAAAACTCTGCTGCAGTTATTTCCGGATTCCGTGTCCGTTTTTCTCCTGCAGAGTGCTGGCTTGTGCGGTGCGCTGTGGGAGCGTCAGCGTATATATATATATATATATATATATATATATATATATATATATATATATATATATATACATATATATATATATATATATACACACACACACACACACCAGGGATACACAATGTGACAGCAGACTGGAGTTCGCGAAAATTGATCAGATACAGTGATTGGAAGTTAAGGGAGGAATACTTTCAGAAGATTCAGGAAGTAATGGATCCTTTGGTGGTGGATCTATTTGCCACTCGACTGACTTTTCAGTTACCACAATATATCAGTTGGAGACCAAATCCAGGAGCAATAGCCGTAGATGCATTTATGCAACATTGTAGGAAAATGAAAGGGTATGCGTTTCCCCCGTTCTGCATGATTCAGAGCGTATTAGTGCAGGTGAAGAGGCAGAGATATCAAATAGTACTAGTCACACCTTTTTGAAAAACACAAGCATGGTTCCCAGCAGTTATGGAAATGGTGATAGAAATACAGTATTTGATAACGTCATGCAAATGTCTTTTACAAGGAGTGAAAAAGAAAGAGCATCCTTTAATGGAGTTGGATTTACTCGCCTTCTAGTTTGGAGGATCTCAGGGGTTCCGATAGATACTTTGTACTTTCGGGAACAGCCACAGATTTACTTAACGAGTCATGGGCACCATAACTAGGTAGAGATATAGAAGTGCATGGCAAGTGTGATTACATTAGTGTGTGGAAAAGGATTTGGAACTCTTAGAAGTAGATCAAGTAGAGGTGCCAGCTATTTGAAAAAGGCTTATTGCATAGAACATTTAATTGTTATAGATCAGCAGTAGCAGCAGGACATTAATAAAAACAAGGAATTTCAGTGGATAGAAGTCCATTTATATGCATGGCGATGAAAGGAATTTGGTTAAAAAGATCTCCTAGGGCAAAATATCAAAGATTATGGAATGTGGTTTTGGTATTATATGTATTTGAGAGATGGCCAAGCAACAAATATCTGGAAATACGGGAATTAACGTGGATATTGGCAACATTATTGTGTTTGATTTCATTCAGACAGGTTTCAGATATAAGGGTGTTAGAAGTGACAAATAGATTTTTTCCACCAGATAAAGTAATTATTTTAATTTGGAAAATAACTAAGAATATGTCTGGTTCAGTATTGTAGTCAAGATTTGACAATTCTCCAAATGTGTATATGGTTAGTTGTATAAACGTGTTTTGAAAGTAGAATTATGGACAAAAAATTTGCTGGAGTGGATTGATCTCATATGTAAAGCTATTTAAAGCTGTTACGAATGAAACAATTGCAAGATGGGTAAAAGCTGTAATGAAGGAAGCAGGTATAAACTTGTCAAAATAAATTGATGGCATATTCTGTTAGGGGTGCCATGGCAAGAAAGTATTTATGCTAGGAGGACACTTGGAAGACACTTTGAAGGCTGCAGATTGGTCTAATGCTGATACGTTTAGGAGGGTCTTTTTCAGAGCACATGTCTCAAGCTGTGCTTTGAAGAACTTTGAACATGCATAATGCTAGCCTCCTGTCTTGCCATAAAATGATGATTCTTAAAGGTTAACTGAATAAAGAAACACAATTTTATTAAAGATAAGATGGCTAGCATTACCTCACCCACCCCTCCTATAAGAGAAGGAGGTTAAATGGGCAGGGAAACATAAAAAAGATTTGCTAAAGAAATTTGAGACAATGTAATCATTTAGAGTAAGAGTTTATTTCTTTTCAACAGTAAATTAATGAGTTAATTAAGAAGCAGAGACTCAATTTGCGTTTATTTTGCAGATAACTAAAGGTGGATAAAAGAGTATGGTAGAGAAGAAAAAGGAAGATTACTGAGAGATCAAACAATTAGGAGGACTAGGAAGGACAAGAACTATTTATGGGACTGAGGATTCTATGTTAAATTTTGATGTGTTAAAGTTCTGTTTTGGAAGCTTTTATTTGCGGCTCAGAAGGAGGGAATAAAAGTATGTGCATAATGCTAGCCTCCTTGTCTTTATTAAAATCGCGATTCTTTATTTAGTTAACTTTTAAGAATCGTCAATTCAGGCAAAATACATTTTCAGGATCCAAAACTGCAGATGTAATCAAGAGTGTATCAAGAAATGTGATGGAATGGACTTTCTCAAAGTGTGTTTTTTAAATGTTTATGTGTACTTCTGTTTCTAGTGATAAATCACAATAATTTGTGGCACTGAAGAAGTAATCTGTTATCACGAAACATGTTGGCCAGAGAATTTATACATTGCAAAAACATCAATGAACACTTGACTAACCCGATAACTGTGCCCCGCTCCCGTCTTGTGATTAATTTGCTTTCTGTTGATTACATCAAGGTTTGAGCAGATACCGGAGTGGGTACATTTGAAACAATAAGATTTCATTCTCAAATTACTTTGCCACTGTTTGATGAATTAGCGTATAATGAGGAAGACAATTTAGCAAATTAAGCTCAGTGCAAGGACAAGCAAGTCCTGTGAACATCTCCGTTTGCATAGGCGAATGTGGTTGGGTGCATGCCTTGTTACAGAGCGTGCAAGTCTCAGAATATGTATATAGCTAAGTTACTTATGCTTCAGCAAATTTAAAACGAAAAAATGCAAAATTTTAAGTGTACAATGCACACACAAAACTTACACCCCATATAATGCTCAATAAAACCCCTTAGACGATCTCCTGTAAAAATAAAAGGCTGTCCGTAAAGAGAAACGCATGGCGGGTTATGAGATATGGTGTGTATTGTGATTTGTAAACCATAACTGGTGAATGTTAGGGCTTTTTCATATTTGTATTCACTGAACCATAACTAACTTTTAATTTAATTTTTTTCAATAGTATATCATTTTCACTGAAAAAACAAAGATTAAAGTGATGCTGTAGTTAGGTGGAAAATATTACGTATAACATAACATTTTAAAATAAAAAACACTGAAATTCACCATTTACAGTTAACTGAAGTAACCATAACTCGTGCCATACATTAACTATAACAAGTACCTCTCACAGTGTTGTCATAACATATGTTATTTCAGATATCATTCATGTTATCAGTGCTGTCATTGAACATGTCATAAGTGAAGTAATGTGTGGATATAAGCATTGTGCTGTTGTGTATGTTCAGCTGTGTGTGTTTGTGTCTATATATATATATTTTTTTTTATTTATATTACAGTTCACCACCATAGAAACCACACTGCGCACGCCAGCTCAATCATGAAAGTTTCTTTAATCTGTTTCCTAAAAAATCGCTAACACATGCGTTCCGGCACCCTGGCCTTCGGCAGTGTAAGTTTTGTTTTACATTTAATGACCTTTAAATACCAGGTTCACTCATTCGTACATCGGTACTTTTTATTAACCTAGACAAAGGACTTCACAATGCATCGCAATGGCTCGCGTTAACGTGGCAGCCATGTTAACCTGTGCAAAGTATACTGAGTTGCTATTCAATGCTTTCTTCAGTACATAGTTTCATCAGTTTCAAATTTGACCAACTAGTCGAAAATTCATGCTGAAGAAGATAATAAATCTATATTTCTTCATTTCGTTGAATTTTTGCAATTTACACGAGCGATCATTACCATCATTATATAAATAATCATTTGACATGTATATAATCTAAACATCATGGCCACTTGCACTATCAATTTTGCGAGCGGTGAGTTCGTCATTAATATCAAAATTGTGCCCTCAAATGGGCTATAACTCTTTCGTCATGATTGTAAAATAGCACTGTTTGAAATGTGCTCTGTGCATCGTCAGTTTACTTAATCATATAATGTAACTGAGATGTTCAAATCATTACAATAATAATACTCATTGAAAAAACTTTTTTTTAGAAGAGAAAGAATATACCCACAAAATTAACAAGCATTTACAATGCAACGGTTTCGCCTTTGGAAAAGTTAGAGCTATTGACAATGTAAATGACAATGCCATTTATTTATTTATTTATTTATTTATTTCGATTTATATAGCGCTATATAACCCCGGGGTCTCTAAGCGCTTATTTATTTATGCCATTTATTTATCTGTTTTCAAAACCAACACATAAATACAAATTTTGTCATTTACAATGCCAATAGCTCAAACTTTTCCAAAGGCGAAACCGTTGCATTGTACATGCTTGTTCTATATTGTCTTTTACGAAAATTGGGTGCGCTCTGAATGAACAATACTCACATCTGCTAGTAGCAGGAGGGTAGGGCAAAACCGGTCTGTGTGGAGGTAATTAATGGACGAATATAGCAAGACTAAAGTACCAGTCTGAGCTCTAGTCAACTGAAATGACCAGAAAATGGACAAACACAGCATTATTTTTGCAGCGTAATATCCAGACAAAGCCGAGAGGATGATGGCAAAAGATGAAATCCAATAGAATGGGGTTTGTCAAACCTCAGGGTCATGACCTCGGTGGGGACAGCAGGTGATTGATGAGTTCACCTGGTGCGTATGGTTTCTCAAAACCAAATCAGTAAAGTTGATCTGAATATAAGACACATAGAAATTACACCCCAGGACATTTGAGTCCAATAACATGGCATAAAGTGACATAACACAACTTTTTCTCCTGCTTATATCACAGGACCTGACCTTTTGGCAGAGAATTAAACAAGCGAGCGCTCAATACATTTGCCCCAGCCCCTCGTTCAAAGCACTACCCTTCACCCACAACTAGTGTTTGGGGGTGGGGGTAGCTTTGCCAGGAACTCCCCAAAACACACACTTTAATATTCACAAGTCCTAGAGTAACTCAACCAATAAAAAAAGAGGCGGGGTTATTTGGCGTCTGACATTACGCACAGATCGGTCTGAGCCAGACGGAAAGTTCCTTAAACCTCCTGACTGCAGTCTCCGTACATTCCGTCTCACCAAAATAAGGCGTCATTTTAGATTTCCTGTTTCCCGCAAATTGCCTCACCAAATGTCATTTGTGCCACGAGCAGTTATTGCTGCCTCTACACAGCAGGGTAAAGCGCTTCATGGCCGCGGCAGGGAGCGCCTTTCGAACTCGCCACAAAGCCATATAGACTTTCTATTATCTGCCACCAGCCTCTGTCGGGATTGCATTGTACTATCAATTATGTGGGTAAACTCTCTCCTCGGGGCAGCATGATCGCGATATGGAATACCTTTCTATTATCTGCCCCAGTCTCTGTCGGGCTTTACTATGATTTACGCCGTGGTGGGTAAACTCTCCCCACAAAGCAGCATAAACCGCTTCATGGCCGTGATAAGGAGTGTCTTTCTATAATCTGCCCCCAGCCTCTGTCGGGATTTTATGGTAGTTTACGTGGGCAAACTTTCTCCACAAATCAGTATAAACCACTTCATGCGTGACCTGGAGTGCCTTTCTATTTCATTGTCGGGATTTTACTATTATTTATGTAGTGAAATTCTCTCCATATAGTTTCATAAACCGCTTTATGTGCTGTATATGGAGTGCCTTTATACTATCTACCCACAGCCTCTGTCCTGATTGCACTGTGCTTGATGTAGGTAAACTCTCTCCACAGAGCAGCATTAACCTTTCTATGGTCGTGATATGGAGTGCCTTTCTATTACCTGCCCGAGCCTCTGTCCTGATTGCACTGTGCTTGATGTAGGTAAACTCTCTCCACAGAGCAGCATTAACCTTTCTATGGTCGTGATATGGAGTGCCTTTCTATTACCTGCCCGAGCCACTGTCCGGATTTTACTTTGATTTGTGTGAGCAGATTTTCTCCATCAAAGCAGTATAAACCGCTTCATGGCAGCGATATGGAGTGTCTCTTTAGTATCTGCTCGAGCTACTGTCGGGATTGCACTAAGATTTATGTGAGCAAACTCTCTCCACGGCGCTGCATAAAGCGCTTCCTTACCGGGCTATCGAGTTCCTTTCTGTTATCTGCCCCAGCTTCTGTCGGGACTATGATTTATGTGGGTGAACTCTCAACAGAGCTGAATAAACCTCTTCATGTCCGCGATATGGCGTGCCTTTCTATTATCTGCCCGAATCACTGTCGGGATCTTACTATGACTTGTGTGGTAAAACTCTCTTCACGGCGCTGCATAAAGCGCTTCATTGCTGCGAAATCGAGTTCCATTCTGTTATCTGCCTCAGCTTCTGTCGTGATAGTACTATGATTTGTGCCTTGAGTGAGTAACCCCTCCCCACAAAGCACTTTAAACCGCTACGAGCGTGATACAACGTCTATGTTGTGTCGTCCCCATAGAGTAATTTAATTTATTCCGCAGAGGAAAGTTCTTTCAACACTCAACAACATAAACCTCTTCAAAGCTGCCCACGTCCCGGGGTTGTCCATTCTAGTTCACCACCCCACACGGCATTATTTTTACAAAGTGATGGACATTTTCCTCGAAGGAAGCAACCTAAAATCGCTTTAGCACCAAGATATAAAGTGCTCTATTCACTGCTGCGATATAAAGCGATTTTCAACTCTCTGCCGTAAGCATATGGCAGCACTTTACACTATTTAGTTTGGGAGTGGATCACTTCCTTCGGGTAGCATAAACCGCTCTTTCACAGCGCCTTGAAGTGTTTTTCCTGCATCCAATACTTCTTAAAGACGTGCTGCTTATGGGATGTAAATATTTTATAATTCTGAGCGTCTGCTACATTATCTTTGAAGCTACAAAATTGTTAAGGTTTTTTCGCTCAAGTCTACAAGGTTGCGAACTTTTATGCTTCAACCACATTTGGATGAAATGTTGACTTTAGTGAGAATACATGTCACAAGAGAGTAAACTTGCACCGAAGATACGTGTATAGGTTTGCCATTGTCCATAAACTAGCTTCCGGAAGGTGAACTTGAGGGGGAAGAGTCCGCACACTTTTCTAGCTGGACTGGGTTTGATTCGAGTGAATGTTATCTCTCAATGCCATGACAACTATTTCTCAATGCATATAAACAATTGCAATGGTGCGGGCGAACGGAAACTAAAAAACGTTGCAAATGGATAAAATCAGGGATATTGCAAAACTTCGCCAGTGTAAGAAACGTTTGAAAAAACCCTTCTCCACTTAGAGAATGTACAGTACAAAGTGCTTTGGTGTTCGGCCGGAATACAGATGTTGGTAAGAACCACCCCCGACTTTGGAAAGTTTTGATTGTTCGCCCACATCTACCTCTGGAAAGACACTAACACAATGTGGACAGCATTTTAAAACCAATAGGCCCGGCATGCTGTGCTCGTAGGGCCTGCACGCAGCCTCCGGTGTGATGTTCATAGATGTTCCAGCATCAACTGGACACACTGGAACTACATGAAGGAATCTCGCGGTGAAACATCTCCCAGTTCCTCCTTTGCTCTGGCTCAGAGACCCTCCCACCTCGGGGACCCTCCCTGCCTCATGCTCTTTTCATCACCGGAGCTTCAGACTGACATAATCCATCCGACCCTTGCCCTTCCCCTTGTGTCTGACCTCTGCTCTCCGCCCCTTGACCCCCGTCTGTTAAAGCCGCCTGTGACCGCATCATGGGATCTCGCCAGAACTGTCCTCCCTTCTACTTTTAGTGTCTTCACGTGTCTGGTTTTTTTTTTGTGTGCAAAAAACGTCTGGCTTTTTTTCTGCCAAGTTGTGTCTACGCACCCTTCAGGGCGCAGAAGTAGTAGGAGGGGTCCTCAATTCTCGCTGAGTCTTTGCCTTTGAAGACCGCGCTCTCAGTGTTGCCCACTCTGAAGCGCCCATTCCTCTGTGTGCCAGATCACCTCAGCTATCGAGCAGTAACTACAGGGGCCAGGGCACGCGCAGCACCGCCACCTTAGCGTCTGCAGCACGGCTCACCTGCTGTTGAGTCCGACGCCCGTGCGCAGTGGGCCTGCAGCGACACCTGCTGTTCCCGGGCCCTACCCACCATGGTTTCCTCGCCCCTCTTGTTCCTCGTCCATTCCTCGAACTTTCTTTTTTTGCTTCTTTCTCTCTACCGCTTTCTCCAGCCTCGCGTTACTTTCCATCACTTTCTTTCCCTTCTCTGGTTCTCCTCCCTCTTTCCTTCTACTGCACACCACCTTTATTTCTTACAAGTGTATTCCCCCCCCCCCTTTTCTCCCACTTCCAAGCTCCCTCCCTACAGTCTTTTTCTGCTTCTCCGTTTCTTCACCTCTTCCTCTCAATGTCTCTCACTCCGCTTATTTCATTCCCCCTCCGCCCTCACCGCCCCTCCCGCCCGAGCCCCGCATACCAGGCACTGCTCCCTCGTGGGACACTGAAGCCCGGCCGTCTGAGGGACGAGGCTGTGAACTGAAACAAACCACATGGCAGACCCCGCTGGAGGAACTCTGTTTATATTCAGACCCCCAGCCAGCGTGCACCCTCCCCGCAAAGAAGTCACGGGAGCTCAATTGGCCCATCGTCAGCACCCCCCCCCACCCCCAGGCTGCCTGCTGCCCATGTGACCAAGGAAAGAGGATGAGTCTGCGGAACTCAGAGGCGTCCCTAGGGTTGGTGTCACCCAGTGCGGTAGCTCATGGTGTCACCCCCTCACGACTTACCCCATGGACATGTGGATCCGCTCTGCATGAGACCTTCGGTGCCAGTCGACTTACTGGCCAATGCCACTGAGGCGCGGTTCAGCGCACCTCCCCTCTGCTCAGCTTCGCCTCAGCAACGTCATCATGCCGGGGTTTTTACCTTTTCCGGGCCGGTTCGGCCGAGCCTGATGTCTGCTTGTGGCAGCTTCATCAATGAGAGCGATGTGGCTAGGTATGGGGTCCCGGGCGCTAAGCCCTTTTCCGGCCGATGGCCAAGCATTGCTGTATTTCGTGCCGCTTCTGCGCCCTGCTCCACCCCACTTGCTGCGTGCCTAGGTCCTGTGCGACTCTCTAGGCCTCATCCTACTGCTCCTTCTCAGGCAGCTGCTCTGATCCCTCTGCTGCCGATCTCTGTGTGGAGTCCCCCGCGGTCAACTCTATTATCTTGTTTTCACATCACACCCGATATAAATGTCATCCTTTAACATTAAAATGCAAGTACATACATTAACTGCACAACCTGTTTCAAAGTAAACCAGAAGTCCCAACGTAATGTACATATCGTGGTTAATTGCGATATATCAGTACTACAGAAATAGGGTACTAGTTCTTAAGGACGCCACAAGTTTCACGCAAAAAATGTGCTAGTTATTTCACAACAATTCAATAGTTCAGGCCTCCTCCTCACCGCCACAGAGTCAAGAAGGGCACGCATAGAGCATGAATCGCATGCCACCAATGCAGTGGCAAGAGTACTACAGAATGAAGAAGACATTTTTCTTGTTTTAAACTATAATCCTGTTTTTAAAGAAATTCACCACACCCTGGTGCACAACTAACCACCCCCTCTTTTAATGACCCAGGATTCCGGCACAGTTAGCAAGAAGCTGTCACATGCAGACACCACTGGCAAAAAACATGCAATAGGAAACTGGGCATGGATACTGCCATGATTAACAAGATGGCAAAAACTAAGTGCCTTCCTGCACTCAAGCCACAATGTTTGGGGCTAGTCACATATTATTCTCACACAAGAGTAAAAGTATGCAACCTTTTAGGAAGTGATAAATATGTTGATAACAATGTATCGCCCCAAACTTGGTGCACAGTGCACACTGAGCTGGCACCTTACACACACACTCCATTCCACCACTCCCAAAGGAAAGCAAAGTCGGCCCAGGCATGCACTAAAAAAAAAATCTGACCGAGTGAGGAAACCACCACATTTCGCCTTGTTGCTTCGTATGGGGGGCGCAGAGGGACCAGGAAGACAGGACTCAGGCTGCAGGGGAAGGTTTGGTGACTTCCTCTTCAGGACAGCCCTCTATTAGCATTTCTGAAGACAAACACCAATTTTTAAAAGTGCAGCTTCATTCAATACCATCAGAGGCCCGTCAGAGGCTCCAATGAAGCATGTAATGGATGTGCGCGCTGATTGTAGTTCTCAGTGCAGAGGGAAACCTAGGTGTACCCTCGCCCCTCTCAGGCACGCAGTTTAGAAGGAACTGTGTGGTGCTCACCCGTCTTATCTCTCTCTCTCTCCGTACTGGAAACAAGTCAGTTCTTCTCACTGCGTGCTCCCTGCAGCGCCTCTCCCTCCCGGGAGATTGGAGGATATTTTATTGTGGGAAAGGACATGCAGAGGAAGGTAAAACGAGACTACAATGAAAGGTGTGTCACAGAAAAGCGGCATTTCGAGAAGGGGAAGTGGAGGTGAGCAGGGAGGTACAGGGAGAGAGGAGTATGAAAGGCATTGAAAGAGGAGAGGAACGAAGGAACGAAGGAAGGAGATGAAGAAACGGGGGGGGTAATTCAGAGGGAAGAAAGCGCGGCAGAAGAGGAGAGAATGAGAGAATGTAAAAGAAAATACTGGCGAGCAAAGGCGGGGGGGGGGGGGGAGGGGGTGTTGGAGCCCAGGCAGCTCCGTCGCTCAGAGGCACACGCACGCAGGACTGCAATCTCCACTAACTCGTGACAACGCACGCAGGACTGCAATCTCCACTAGTTCGTGGCCCACGCACTGTAGGTCACGCAGGCGTCAATGCTGTTTTGTATTTTGGTAGTAGCACGATGGTGTCACCCCATGTTATGGTGTCACCTGGTGCGGTCCGCACCCCCGCACCCCCCTAGTGACGCCACTGGCGGAACTTTTAAGTATACGTAGTCCGTCCGGGTCTCAGAGCCGGTAGTAATAAGAAGAAAAAAACAAGTCAGGTCCCAGGCCGCGCTGTGATTGGCTGACGTCACGGGGGTGTCCCGGGCCGGCAGCCAATCACAGCGCGGCCCGGGAATGACGTCACGGGGGTGTCCCGGGCCGGCAGCCAATCGCAGCGCGGCCCGGGACAAAGGGGCGGGGCTTAAAAAAAGCACCAGAAACGCCCCCGAATCGCGTTTTCACTGGAAAACGTGATTGACGGCCAATCTCTTCCAATGGCTAGCCTCCATTTATGGAGCTAGCCAATGAAAGAAGGGGCGGATTCAAGTCCCCCATATAGTCAACAATAGCTTTCGACTGGGAGGGGCACTGCTTCGCAGTGCCCCCCCCAGGTCGAAACCTAAAAAATTCAATAATTCATAAAGTTAAAAAAATGTCATTTACAGAAGCGTAAATGCACTGTGTGTAAGGCGTGCAAGAATAGTAACAACGTAAAGGAGTATCCAATTCCAGGAAGAAAGGGGAAGCGCAGTATCGGCAAACTGATGAATTGTACCACGAGTTTTGTTGTTTATTGTTTATGGTGCCCGTGTGGTCTCCAGTATGTCGGAAGCACAATCCATCCTGCTAAAAAGCAGGTATTGGAGCACACACAGGCAATTACCAATCGCGATAATGCCTATCCGGTGGCGCGGCATTTATCGGAAATACATTAATCACTTAGTGATAGGCTGATGTACTTTTGTCTGGACCATGTCTCTGTGACAGAAAGGGGAGGAGATAGGGTGAAGCAGCTGCGCCAACTTGATGCAAGATACATTATTGAGCTGCAAACATGTATCCCTGGAGGGTTGAATATGGAGGAGGAATTATGGCCCTTCATTGGTTAAAACCTCTTTGGTGATTGCTGTTATATTCTAGCATCCAAGGTGTTAAAAATACCACACAGGTAGCACGGTATTGTCAGAAGATTAGGATGTCTTGATATGGATTACCTTCCCCTTGTTTAAAGAAGAATAAGGAATGTTCTTCTGTTTTGGGAAATATCAAATCTTTTTGAGCTCTGTTGAAGGCTTCTGTAAATTAAATTTTTTGAACCTTATGAATTATTGAATTTTTGAATTTTACCGGTATATTCTTTCTCTTCTAAAAAATGTTTTTTCAATGAGTATTATTATTAACGTAATGATTTTAACATCTCAGTTACATTATATGATTAAATAAACTGACGATGCACAGAGCACATTTGAAACAGTATGAGTTGCTATTTTAAAATCATGACGAGTTATAGCCCATTTGAGGGCACAATTTTGATATTAATGAAGAACTCGCCGCTCGCAAAATTGATAGTGCAAGTGGCCATGATTGTTTAGATTACATACATGTCAAATGGTTATTTATATAATGGTGGTAATGATCGCTCATTTAAATTGCAAAAATCCTAAAAAATGAAAAAATATTAATTTTTGACTATTTGGTCAAATATAAAACTGATGAAATTATGTACTGAAGAAAGCATTGAATAGGAACTCGGTATGCTTTGTACAGGTTTAAATGGCCGCCATGTTAACGCGAGCCAATGCGATGCATTGTGAAGTCCTTTGTCTAGGTTAATGAACAGTACCGATGGACGAATAAGTGAACCTGTTATTTAAAGGTCATGAAATGTAAAACAAAACTAACACTGAAGAAGGCCAGGGTGCCGGAACGCCTATGTTAGCGATTTTCCCGGAAACAGATTAAAGAAACTTTCATGGTTGAGCTGGAGTGCGCAGCGTGGTTTCTATGGTGGAGACGTGGTGAACTGTAATATTATTAGCGTTGCCGTCTACGCGAACTGCGCACCCGCACTGTGGAGAGCGAGGGGACTGGGCGGGTCTGTGTCTTTCCTCATATACATTTATATATATAATATTAATGGGTAATTAATGACTATATAAACTACATGGCAGAGTGGTTTGTAATTGTTAGCAGAACCCTGAGATGGCAATATTAGACCTTATTATCAATTATGTATTGTAAATTATATGTCCATGTTTTGTAGTTAACTTGAAAAAGCTGTTTTTTAATGCATTTAAGAATAGACACTAAGTGGAATTAAAATATTTAGGTTTTGTCCTATGTTTCCTGAATAAATTGTTGCTAAAACTTCGGTGAGTGGCAGTGTCTGTATGAGATTAGCAGGCTACATAGTTTACCTCACAATTCTGTAAATTCTGCATTGGCACATATTTTCTGACCACATTTGCAGTTTCACAAAAAAAGTTGTTTCTAGCTAAAATGGTTGAAAAGTTTATTTACTGTCATTGTGCCATATAATTTGTGTTTTTGCAGCATAATTTAAATAACCATGCCACATAATTTAATCGTCTATGCCACATAATCCCAGTAGTCTTGACAATGGTAATGTTCTGCACAGTGGTTTGGGTTCTCTCATTTTGATAATGAAATCATTGTGAAATTGCAGTTCTTTACTAAGGATTTTTTTCATTAAAAGCACTCAGTTCTACCACTCACAATTCCAAGTGTCTTGGGCCCAGAAGAATTGGGTCTGAAAGCCTCGGACTAACTGATTCTGGGCCTGGAGGTGTCAATTTCTTTTGCTGCAGGGACTGTGACTCAGCCTCTCTCTGACTCTGGCAAAAGCACAGGAGAGCAGACAAAGCTTTTGTGTCAGAAATTGGATCATCTGATAGAGACCTTAGATTCCTTACCTCAGAATATTCCACAGGCGTCAGACTGGGTCCAGAAACTTTTGGTGATCAGTACCCCTGCGTGCCGGTAGTTGGATTCGTTCAGCACCACGTGGAGTCGTCAGATGTGACTTGCACAGTGTCTGTATAGTTGCCTCTCAAGTGTGCGGGCATCAGTTCTTTTCTTTCCTCACCAGTCAGTGCAGATCCGTAGAATATCTACTCCCAGTCACTATTGACGGACATTCACCACAAAAGGTTGAAAAAAGGTCAATCGGAAAGGCAGGTTTTAAACCATGCTGCGCCTGTCACCGACAGATGTTGGTGGCAGTTCAGCGTTTGGTGTGTCTCTGGTGTCTTGAGCTAGACCATGATGCCAAGACATTCAAGGATTGCCGCGCTCTGCATCCTAAGGCATTGAGGGAGCTCTCCCTCAAGCTCCTCACCGGCCGATGTTGATCTACCCCACCACGCTGCATGTCTCAGTCATGAGGAAGGTCCCAAGATCATTCACGAAGTCGTACCCGGTGATCATCATCCCACTGCAAGTTGTTGGGGAAGTCGGGGATGTCCGATAAGAAGAAAAAGAAGTCGCCATGCAAGTCTTCGGACGAGCCGCGGCGCCGTTGGAAGTAGAGGCCTAGCTCTGTGGTGGAGACTGTGCCTGACCCTTCTCTGGGCCTTCTGAATTTCTGGGAGCCAGAGAGACCCCCACCCTACTTAAGTAATTTTACAATCCCATGCGCTTAATTTTTGGGTGGCCCAAACCCTCTTGAATGTCCTCGATCCTCACAGGTCCAGTTGGTGCCCCTACCGATCTATCACCAGCGGATTCACACTCTGAACCAATTTGGCACCAAAGATCCATTGACTGCTCCAGAGCGGTGTCGGTCACACGACCTTGACCTTTCCCGGCACCAGTTCCATTGCCGGTGCCCCATCATCATTCCTGACTCCAAAATGGAGCTGGATGGGCGTCATCAGATGCTGGCTCTGGCGCCTACCAGTGGCAGACTTTCCATACCATAAGCCAGTTCCTTATTCATATGTCAGGCCTGGTTTGGGTGATGATTTTGAGGGATCTGTGCACCCTTATGTATACCAGACAATAGAAAATCTTGAGGACAACTGGTATGAACATCTGTCGGACGCCAGTGGACTGGACACCTCCCCAGATACTGGCCTGGCCTCTTCCCCTACCGTGGATATGGAAGAGGGTGTCTTATTCACAATGGTGGTGTAGAGACTGGCTGAGGTCCTGGACCTTACCCTTCTCTCATTGGCAGTCAAGACAAGCGTCTTGACAGAGTTGCTTCCGCCAAGAGTTGCCCCAGCCGACCATTACACCCATTCAATGAAGCTCTTACAGACGTCCTACTTTGGGCCTGGGCCAATCCCTGCACAGGGGCTCCTGTGCATAGGACAATTGACTGCTGCTGTCTCCCCGCCACAGGCTACTACAGTTTGCTCACCCAGCACACCAGACAGGAGAGCTTTGTGGTTCAGGCCTCCACCTCCAGGATTAATCCCAGCATATTCCCACCCACTCCACTGGATAGGGAATTCAAAAGACTGCATGCCTTCAGCAAGAGGATGCTCTCTTCTGCTAGCCTGGCACTGTGGTTGGTGAACACTGCGCAACTCTTGTGCCAATGCTCCCATACAATCTTGTTCTCTGTTGCGCCCATTGTCTCAAGAGGAGGTCTAAACCGTACTCTCTCAAGCAATTGCTGATGGGTGGGATGCAGCCAAGTTCACTGGAGTAATATGGGCCAGACACGACTGACTTGCTGGACAGAGCGATTGCATCATCAGTGGCCCTTAGGTGCCATGCCTGGTTGAGAACAACTGGCATTTCGGGGATGTCCAAGCTTCGCTTATGGACATGCCCTTTGATGGCTCTAGCTTTTTTCAGAGAGAAGGTGGACTCAGCGCTGGATCTTTTTAAGGACAGCAGGGCTACAGCCAGGTCCTTGGGCTTTCCATGGTCCCTCGCCAACCTCTGTCTGCATTCCGCCTCTTTAGTTGCCACAGAAGTGGCTTTGAACCATGTCTGTACACACCCCAACCACCATGGCCAACAAATCACACAATCTTTTTTATGGCTGAGGATGCGGTTCCCACAAACAACGTGGGGCAGTTAGCCCCAGCCTCCAAACCACTTTAGTTTGTCCTACAACCATCATGGACATACCTGAGTGGTGATTAACCTGGTATTAGGTTCTCAATCAACTTACTTCTGTGATAATGTAATCTAGTACCATACAGCTTCATGACAATATTTCCTGTTTTCATTATCAATATGTGCTCTAGAGAGTCACAAATGTCTCCTTATCATATAGACAGATCCTATAAATATAGCAAAACAATTTGCCCAAACACTGAGAAGCAATGTAACTTTGTGATGTCCAGTAGGTTTGTCGCCCCCTTTTTTTTTTTTTATGACCCAAAATAATCTTTGTGCAGGGAGAAATGTTGTATTAAGACCACAGAATGTAATACAGCCCCAAAAAGCCCCACATACAGTTCGCACTCCCTCTACCGTAAGAGCAGCTGTAAAAGCTACTAACTCTATTAATGACAACAACATGGTAGTAGATAATGCAGCTGCCCCTAACCACCCAACTAAAGGTTATGTTATGTTATGTTAAATTTGATTTATAAAGCGCGCGTACGCCCATAGGCTTCATGGCGCTGTAGGAAGTTCTCCAGAAACACAACACAACAACAGAAGGGCAGCCTGAAACATCTAAGGATAGGCTTCTCTAAAGAGCCAGGTCTTAAAGGCTTGTCTGAAGGCCAGAATATCCTCGTGTAACCTTAAAGAAGCTGGCAGGGAATTCCAGAGGGAGGCAGCAAGAAAGTGAAAGGAGCTGCCGCCCTGACGTTGTTTCCTAACAACAGGCACCGTGAGCAGGCTTTTGTGACTGGAACGAAGGTTGCGAGAGGGGACATATCTAGCAAGCAAGTTGATGATAAATTTGGGGCCCTTTCCTTGTAGTGCCCTGAAGATAATGCAGCCGGTTTTAAAGGCCGCCCTCTGGGCTATCGGCAGCCAATGCAGATCTGCCAGGCCTGGCCTGATGGACTGCCATTTAGGAAGCCCACAGACCAACCTGGCCGCCTGGTTTTGAACTAGCTGCAGCCTCTTGAGCTGCCCGGCTGGAAGACCCAAATATAAACTATTTGAGTAGTCCAGCCTAGACAGCACAAGGGCGATGGTCACCTGTATCAGGGCAGAGTGGGTTAGGAGATGGGCAATCTTTCTAATCTTGCGCAGCTGAAAAAAGCAGGCGGAGACAACTGTCCCTACCTGACTTTTCAAAGAGAGGTCTTCACTAAAGGTGACTCCAAGGCTCTTGACCGTACGGGATTTGGAAGGGGGATTCCCCATCTCCGGAGGCCAAAATTGAGGTCCCCAACTGAGTTCACTCTTCCCAGGCAAGATCAGTTCAGTCTTGCCTGGGTTGAGTTTTAGGTGGTTAAGGCCCATCCACCTCTGGATATGAGCCATGACCTCCCTAAACTCAGTAACAGCGTCAGGCGAGCCTAGGGGGAAAATCAATTGCAGATCATCTGCATAGTTAAAGATCCACACTTTGAATTTCCTCAAGGAGTACAAGAGGGGACGCAGGTATATATTAAATAGAAGGGGGGACAGGGAAGAGCCCTGAGGGACACCGCAGTCGTTCTTAATTCTAGGGGCTGTGAAGGTGCCCAGTCTCACTGCTTGAGTCCGGTCAGACAAAAATGATTCCACCCAGCTCAGGGCAGCACCTCTAAGGCCTGCCTGCCCGACACGGCCGACCAAAATGGTGTGGTCGACCGTGTCGAATGCAGCAGACAGGTCAAGGAGTACTAGTGCCTGGTGGACGTTCCTGTCTGCATTACACCGAAGTGTGTTCTGGACTGCCAGGGTTACCGTCTCGGTCGAATGGCCTGGACGGAACCCAGCTTGATTGGGCTCCAGAAACCCAGTGGTTTCCACAAAGTTGGAAAGACAGTTGGAGACGTGAGCCTCCAATATCTTAGATAAGAACGGCAACAGGGATATGGGACGGTAATTTGATGAGTCCCGTGGGTCCAGACCCGTTTTTTTATCAGAGGGATTAACAGGGCGTGTTTGAAACCAGTAGGTACCCTGCCCTGGGCCAATGATTTGTTTAGTAGAGGTAGGATACCCTGAGGGATAGTCTGACCGATTTCAGAGAAGATGTGGGGGGGGGGGGGCAGATGTCATTTGGGGATCCGGACTTAACCCTCGCCAACAGTGAAGAAAAAGTTTTACCATCGATGGCCGGGAAGGCATCTAGTACAGAGGGATTATAAAAGGCGTCATCCAAAGGAAGTGACGTTGGGGAGCTAGCAATGCTCGACTTAATAATAACAATTTTTTCTCTGAAAAAATTATTCAGGGAATCACATAGCTTCTGCGTGGGAGCTATTGAGGGGGCTGTCCTGTCGTTGTCACAGAGTTCATTGACTATATTAAAAATGTCTTTGGACTTGTTAGATGAAGATAACATTTTTGTGGAAAAGTAGTTAAGTTTGTGTTGGCTTAAAATTTTTTGATATTTTTTCCTAGTAGCGCAGAAAATTTCCCTATCCTGTGGGGAATAAGTGGCTCTCCACTGTCTTTCTTTCTGTCGAACCCCTAGTTTAAGTGCTCTAAGTAAAGGTGCTCATTCTGCCAGTCAACCGCCTAAAAACATTGACCCAAAACAACAACAATCTGCTAAGAGTAAACCTACTGCAATACCAAGTACTACTGATACCCTGGCCAATATTCAACCTAGGGATCCAACCAGCTTCTCAAACTGGCTACCTAGTGTTGAAGAGAAAGAGGTTGGTCACGCAAGAGGGGGTCAGGGAAGGATACCACCCACGGAACTCCCACCGGAAGCACTACCATATGTAGTGGTGCTTACTGGGGTCCCTGAGTTGACAAGTGGCAAGCGGGACGGTTACTTTCAGTTAAAAAATAAGATCATGCATTGGTTATCATTATACAGACCGAAAGCCAACCATGTAAATGGCGAAATTGTCCATGTACGCCGTCTGTCCTGGCTGGGTGGTAGAACAAAGGATATCGGGGGTGACATTGTAGTTGTACATTTTAGGGATAGGAAGGCGGTCCAATATATATTGAATTGGCCATATGGCAACGAAAACAACTGTATAGTGCCACGCCCATTAACCTACTTCTACCCAAGAGCAACTGTATTCCCCCCTCAACACACATCCAGATTCATTCCTTTTAATACACAATATTTGAATGCAGAAGTACCTAGGAACCCTGTTCACTTCCAACAATTTGTCCCACCTCCTGTGTTCCATGGGTGGAACACTGTACCAACCAATCACAACATAGGAGGAAATGGTAATATGTCCAATCTTATCCCATTCACGCCCTTGGAATTGACAAATAGGTTTGAGGCATTCAGTGGCTTGGAAGAGTGCGATTGATGTTTAAAGAACACGGAAGATAATAGTGGTACTGAAAATGTCCTATGTATTCGGGGGTGTACTGTGGAAAAAGGATTAAGTTGTTTGAAGCCAGGCCCAAATATTACTGTTATCTGTGATGAAACAAACAAAAAAAGATCGATTGTTGCATTACCTGTAGTGTCTCCAGAGACAAATGAAGGCCCATTTCTGTTTGCTTCGAGCCAAGAAAGTAGAGACGCGGGGGGGGGGGGTTGTAAACGCACTGTGTACCCTGGGTTATGACCACCGAAAAGAAGGTGATAGTAGTCCTATGGAGGACACATGTTCTGTTGTCGTTTTAGCGCCAGATAAAGTGAATAGGAGCACAATACCAGTTGCTCCTGCCGTGCCTCATGACACGAACAAGGGAATTTCCCTATTTACACTGGTCTCATGGAACATTGCGGGGGTGCGTGCAAAACTGAACGATCCCGACTGGAACGCATACATAAATACTTTTGACATCTGTGCGTTGCAGGAAACCTGGGCTACAGCACAACTGCACAGGGTTGGCTATAAAACCTACCAAATAGAGGCTGTCCCTTCCCTGAGAGGTCGTGCTTCTGGAGGCCTCTTAGTGTGGGTCAATGTTTCCATTAAGCTAACTATTAAAATGATTAACACCGACTCTCCAGACATTCTCTGTCTGGAAATAAGAACAGTGGATAATAGGACGTTTCATCTATTTAACGTTTACAACAGCCCCCAATCTTCCCACAAGGAATCCATATGCATAGGGAAGTTGGAGTCGCTTGTGGATTCACTAAAATCAGAGTCTGGTGTTATTTTATGTGGAGACTTGAACTGTAACTTTGAACCTATCACAGGGATAGCCGCACTGTTCAAGGAGGAGGACACTGCCAATGCAATACCTGCCCTGAGTGAGAATTGTACGGTTGCTGGTACAACATTGGCCCTACAAATCACACGCTTCCTGACCTCACACGGTCTGAGAGCATGTAATGGACGTATGCCTTCAGATAGCCCAAAAGCCCCTACATTTAAGAGAGGTAGTTATGGGAGTAAATTAGACTATGTTATCGTCTCCTTTGATCTCTGGCCTTTTACAGTGGATCTAAAAGTTAAAGAAAGATACGAAAGTGATCACTACCCCTTAGAAATGAGTTTTTTACTAAGCTTGGTTATGGAGCCCGACAACAGGGAGGGAGATCAAAGTATAGCAACCTCAACCACTACTGATAACATTGTCCTTAGTAACAATCGCAGGGCGGTTAAATGGGCATTTGTGTTAGAAAAAGAGGACCTCCTGGCCAATATTTATCGTGCTTTTGCAGATACCCTGGACCAATATTGCCCCTTTAGCTGCTCCCCTAAAGAATTTATTGATCTACATAAATCCCTTTTCAGCCAATTATTAGAAATCCTTACCAAGAAACCAAAAAGAGGTGCAGGTAGGACTAGTGCAAAACCCTTAGGCAAACCTTGGTATAACAAGGAATGCCGCCTCGCCAAAACTGCACTGATTAATGCTGTTAAAGGGGAAAGCCCATCAATAGTTAGAGAGCAAAGAAAGGCCTATAACAAAATAATATTAAAAGCTAAATCCTCATGGGATGAGGCATTGTGGCTCAATATGTTATTAGCCGCTAAAACAAAGGACCAGAAACAATTTTGGGAATTGGCAGCTAAAGAAAATAAACGAGAGAAAGGTTCCAGGGAGGTCTATTTAGATGAAGACACTTGGGTTAAGCACTTTTCGTCATTGTATGCAGCCAAAACCCCGACCGAGTTAGCAAACGATGCACCCCCCCCTAAAATATCAGCTAACACTCAGCAGGTAGTGTTCACCTTACAAGAAACAGAGGCAGCAATTATTTCAATCAAGAAAGGGAAGGCGCCAGGGCTCGATAGAATCCCCGGTGACCTGTATTTGTATAACATCGAAGTCTGGGCACCCTATCTAAATCATTTATTTAACATGATTACAGCTAGTGAGCACATTCCAGATACTTGGAATGGCGCAGAAATCATCACTATTTTTAAAAAAGGGGATCGTGGTGATCCAGCAAATTACCGCCCCATTTTCTTTTAGATATTACGCAAAAAATATATGCTAGGCATATTCTTAATAGAATAAACTCATGGTTGGAAGAGGAGTCAATTTTATCTAAATACCAGGCAGGATTCCGAAGCAAAACAAGTACTATAGACCAAGTATTCAGGCTATGCTGCTTGTATTGGAAGTATGTCATCATGCGCAAAGGTCACTTGTATGTGACCTTTGTCGACTTACGAGCAGCATTCGATCTCATCCCACGAGATCTACTTTGGGAAACCCTGAATAAGCAAGGGCTGCCTGGCGACTTATTAAAACTAGTAATAGGATTGCATCGGGAGAATTACGCTAAGGTTAGATGGGGCCCAAACGGGGAACTCACACACCCAATCCCAATAAAAAGGGGAGTGCGGCAGGGCTGCGTCTTGGCGCCCACCCTATTCTCCCTCTATGTAAACGACATTGCAACCTACATGGAAGATTGCGATAATGATTCTCCTCGACTGGGAGGGGAACGCGTTGCGTCCCTCCTCTTCGCGGATGACACAATCCTAATATCGCAAACGCCACATGGCCTACAAATCCTATTAGACAGGTTCCAACAGTACTGTATCCACAAAGGATTAGAAATCAACATAAAAAAAACAAAATACATGGCGTTGAACCCGCACAAAACTTTTAAAAAGAATTTAATGTTGAATGGGCAAAGATTAGATTACGAGCACAGTTTTACCTACCTGGGGGTACTGATGGACTCCGCAATGGGTTGGGGCCCACAATTGGAAAAATCTAAATTGGTGTTCAGACAAAATTGCTTTCCAATCACACAGAGATATAACAAAAGTGTAAACAAAGCAGTTACTCCCGCGATAGAGCTTTTTAGATATAAGGTACAATCCGCCTCCCTGTATGGGGCAGAAATCTGGGGTCCAATATGTAAAAAATCTTTTGAAGTATTGGAAAACAAATTTGTCAGGGGACTATTAAAAATTCCAACTAACACCCCCCTGATTCCCCTATATTTAGATCTTAACATCAAACACACAGACCAGCATGCTATATTGAGACCATTGCTGATGTGGATCAGATTATGGACAACCATAGAACTATCTGACTACAGAAATGGCCTGAAGGAAGTCTTAGAGTTGGATAGAGATAATAAGATTTTTTGGTTTAAGCATGTGAAAAACTGGTTTACCAAGCTCGGATTAGCACACTTTTGGAACGAGCCGGAATCTCTAAACCTAAACTCCAAGAAAATTGTTAAACTAAGCTTCTGGTCATATGTGAACTATGATTCTGTGTATTCGAGAACCCATGGTCCCCTTACTGAAAAATTTCTACTGGCAAAAAATGAGGTTCTATTCGAACAATTTCTAGATTAAATTCAACCCCCACTGGCAAAATCCCTATATCTAAAATTTAGGTATGGAACGTTGAGGATAAAAGTAACTGAGAAAAGATGGGGGAAGTCTGATAAAGAGCATTGTACTTTGTGCACCGATAACCAAAGGGAGGACATTTTCCACATATTGTTCTTTTGCCCTAGTTATGATAAAGCTAGGAAAAAATGGATAGCCCCCCTGTGCCGCAATCTTGGCACATCCTCCCATAGGGAAGCGGGCAGAATCCTAACTATGGACACCAGTCAAGTAATCGTGTTCGGTATTAGCAAATTCCTATTGTCCACATATTTTGTTAGAAGGAAACTATCTCTTCCATTTTAAACTAGACTCCCCGGAATCATGAACAAAGCCAATGTATAGCATTTTAACCTTGGTTGTAAATTCAATTTAATGTTTTTTAACTTTCCTACTCTTTTTGAAATATTTTAATATTTATTTGATACTGTGCCAATCTGAATTATATATTATGTGCTCTATTGATGAAATACTTGCCAATGTGTTAAATTGATGAAATGTAGAACTAATGTAATTGTAGGGTACCCTTATAATGAAGATTTTACTGTTGTATGTCTTATAATGTACTGTATATTTTATTGTATCTTTTATGTTGCAATGCAACGAAATAAAGATTGAATTGAAAAAAATTGGAGAAGCAATGTAACTTTGTGATGTCCAGTAGGTTTGTCGCCCCCTTTTTTTTTTATGACCCAAAATAATCTTTGTGCAGGGAGAAATGAATGTGTTATCATATGCAGGATCTCTATGTCTCGGGGGCAGGGGTGAAACCAGCTCCCGGTTGGACCTCCCATCCGTCTCCTCTTTCAGAGCTCTGCAAAGCCAGTTCAGTTACTTCCCGTACTCTCATCTTTGTCTGCGCTCCCTCCTTAGTGTACATCATCCCTGGTTTTCCATGCCCTCAACACTTCTGTCCACAGTCCTGCCAATGGTTGGCGACAAACCCTCAGAACATCCTCACGTTGTATTGTCCTTTCTTCCACCATGTCATTACTATCTGTCTGTGCGGTAGGACCAGTGCTAGGTCTGCAATTCTGAAACCCACTTTTCTGGCCTTTGGTCTAGGGAATAGTCCCAAGAGGCAGACTTCAGCCAAGCAAGGAAGCAGACAGGGTAGCGTCATGTTGATATGGTCTAGTACTGTTATCCAGAACCCTTGTATATTTACACACTCCCAATTCATGTGGGCGAGTCCTGCATCTCGTATTCCACAGCTAAGCCAGCCTCGAACCTCCCTCCATTCATAATTTTCAGTCTATGAGGTGCCAGTTAGATCATATGGACATAGTTAAACGGATAAGCTTTAATGTGGCGTTCCTGGACACCCGTTTTGAACTCTGCAGTACCCGAGTTCACTCTTTGTCGTGCAGGTCTCAACCTAATGGCACACTCCACCTCCCTCGCGTTCGATCTAGGGGAGTCTTCACCATCTCTATTAATGCTCTATAGTGCCACTTCACTAAATGTCTAGCTTACCCTAATGTCACGAGCGCTTGTAGAACGTTATGAATGTATGGTTCTTGCCGGCCACACTGCCATAGGATCCCAAACGATCTCACCACCAAGCAGTAGATCAGGATCTGCCCACTGAATAGGCCATACTGAGATAGGAAGTTGTCCAAGGGGATCAAAGTCCCATGTTGGAAACAGATTCCCACCGTGTTGATCCCAGCATATGTCAACTTGGACAATTGCACCTTTGAAAATGGGGCAAGCGGAACCCCGTGTGGAAGTCCAACTAGGACTAGTAACTAGGAGTAAACCTGGTGCATAGAGAGGAACTCCGGCCATGCGCCGGAGACACCTCCTCCAGCGGCGCAACTCCGTCTGCAGCAACACCCCCTGTTCTAGTATGATCACTGAAGAGTGTAGGAGCCTAGCCAGCAGCAGTCCCTGGTTTGGTGCAGTAAGTTAATATGCTTTAAAACCATATACATAATAACCTTAGGTGTTTATATCGACAGATTCCCTGGGTCGAAACTGCAAGAAAAACAAGCGTAGAAACATGGATTTCTCATACATTTCCCTTTTCATATGGAATTAGTCAAAATCCAGGGGTCATTTTGTATCCCATAGTTACCGATACTCGTGACATCAGTAATTCCAGGTACCAAATTAATGCACTCGAATATCGCTATTGACGTCCTGCAGTGGGCAGATTTGGTCAGGCACATTTCTTCTTGTGAACCTCACTCGCACTTTGTAGTTATGAGGAAATCTATGTTCATTTTTGCAAGAGCAATAAATGGGATAGAGGGTTTAGTAATATCCTCGAGACTATTTTCATGAAATATCTTGTGGTTAAAATGAAACAAATTAGCGTATTGCTAAGTTAGAGTTTTTATGATTCTTGTTCATTTTTATCAAATAGAAGATTCAGTCTAGTTCTTGAAATGGCGCATATCTGCCTCAGTTGGCCAGGCTTCGTTTCAGAGATGTTTTTGGTTATGAATCACTCACAGTGTGAAGGGTGGCGGCAACCCCTTTGAAGCAGGTTCCCACTGACATTCATTAAGATGCCCGGGAGCCAGGATGAGGTTGGTGAGGCGGGCCAGATGGCACCTTCAGGGGTTATGAAGCAAAGAGGTAAACATGCTTTAATTATCAAACATGGCATGATGTGAGTGTATGACCAATGAATTTGTTTCTTGACGATTTGGCACTATCAACCCAAGTGAAGGTGTGATATTGAATCCCCAAAGCTAGAGTGATTATATAAATTGGTACGTGTAAGGACATGTGAATTTAACAGTCCAATGACAAGCAAATGGTATGTCTTTTTTTATTTTACTTTCAAGCTTTCAAAGTCTTTGCGATTCTCTTGCCATCTTTTACGACAAGAATTGCATTTACAGCGCAGAAATAAAGAGAATTAGGCGACTCGGAGCATATCCTTAGAAGACACTGAAGACTTCTCTGTTGCATACCGCACACTGGGTTTTGCCACTGTTGTAAAGCATTTCTTTTTGAGCTCCGAACCAAGATTGTGTTTTCTTGGTTTCCATATTAAACTGATTCAAATCTCAGGTTTCTGCTACAGCAGGTCTTTAGAAACATTGGCCCTTTTATATCAATGTATTTCACTTTAAACCTAGAATGGGTAAAATCATTTGCTAATTCTAGCTCTTTTTCCTAGAGCCTCATTTACGCACAGAAGTTTCACTAAGAACACGCCTTCAGCTCTTATGTTGTCATGGTATATTTCAATTGTATTTTTTATTGCTTCATTAGTTAAAACCATTGCAATACATATATACCTTGCTGCACCTAAAATACATTGAACGGATCAGATACGAAACATTAAAACTAAGTTAAAACTATTGCAATACATATATACCTTGCTGCACCTAAAATACATTGAACGGATCAGATACGAAACATTAAAACTAAGTTAAAACTATTGCAATACATATATACCTTGCTGCACCTAAAATACATTGAACGGATCAGATACGAAACATTAAAACTAAGTTAAAACTATTGCAATACATATATACCTTGCTGCACCTAAAATACATTGAACGGATCAGATACGAAACATTAAAACTAAGTTAAAACTATTGCAATACATATATACCTTGCTGCACCTAAAATACATTGAACGGATCAGATACGAAACATTACAACTAAGTTAAAACTATTGCAATACATATATACCTTGCTGCACCTAAAATATATTGAACAGATCAGATACGAAACATTAAGCTACACATGGCCAGCCGTTTTCCATGTTATGAACAGTTAGTCAGTGCTTGAAATGGGAAAATAGAAGTGCAGCAGGTGCTCAGTACCAGAGTACATGCTGTTTTTATGAGAAGTGTTGGTACTCTCCAATTAAAAGTATGACGTCTGTCTTGAGAAGTGCCGGCACTCTCCCTCTTAAAATTAAAATGGGCATATACTCCGTACAGTACTGGCCCATTTAAAGCACTGGTTTCAGTAATTATATATGCCTTGCGAGGCTAAAACTGAACATATCAAATGCAAACATTAAAACAGTGCTTGGCCAGCATTTTCCCTGTTAAAATAAGATCTCGATAGGCATAAACACTCAATAGAATTATACGTAAAATAGCATAAGCATGCTCCATATACTCGGGACACAAAGTTGGTCCTCAAAACTAAACTCGCTAGTTATATTAAGAAATACCCTCGTGGGAGGTCTTAGTTTTGGTGCCTGTCAATGTAAGCGCCCCAACACTATGGCAAAGGGTGACAGGTTGCAGCAGAAGTCATGTGATTGGGAAGACCCCAAAAGTAAAGTACAGTTGTGCCTGAGCACCCACCTATTGCGTTTCCATTAAAATTGGATCTGGGCAAAGATGGCAGAAGCCATGCAATTGCAATGGCCCCATGAATAAAGTGCAGTTGTACTTAAGTGCTGGGGAAATAAAATGCTATATACAATGCTAGCAGGAGCCCTAAAGTGTGGCATTTTTGTGCTATGTCCAGATAGCTGATCAAGAGCAAATGCCAACAGAGAACAAGTGAGCTTATATAGACACCAGATACAGCATTAACAATATTTCCCAAAAGTTCCTTGACCAATTGGATTGGCTTTCAAAATACCTAAGCCAACGTGGGATCCCACGCCAGGCTGTAGTTCCAGACCATATAGCACAGCGTGGACAAGATAAGCTCTAATTACTGCCCCCTACCAAGCTCGGGACTGCACTTCTTACATGAGTTGCAGCTTGCAAGTCCCCAGGTATGCCAGTAAGACCCCCTGGGTAGATCGTGCCCAATTAATGGCTCCTTTGTAGCTTCATCCCGTTCTTTGGCCAATACCCTTTTTTCCATTCTCTGGATGCATTTTGCCAACACACAGTTCAGTCAAAGATCAGTTGGAGTAAAACAGGCTACCGCCACCTCTCTGCATGTCCTTATTCCTCTTTCGTTGAATTTCATACGTAAGAGTACTACAAAACGATCTTTGAAGGTGTCTTTGCACAGACACAACGCGTGAATGATCTCCTCGGAGCCTTGACTGCATAACCTGTAGTTTCCCCTGCATTCTTTTCTTCTCCATGGAGGATAATGCTTTAGAACAGGCAGTGCCTCCAGTCTGTATTTTAGGAACTTTTCTTTCGTCTTGTTACTGTAAGGTACCGCTAGATAGCGCTGAAATACCGTCTTCGTATAGTTAACCATCCATGGCTGCACCTAGCCAAGTTTGCTTTAGCCTCCAGAAGGGATAGCGCTTTGGTGTTAGATTTCGTTTTTGAATTCTCGGCTCAGTCAGGGGCGTAACACAGGCCCCTGCAGCCCCCGCGGTGCGGGGGGGGGGGGCGAGCTGCAGAAGGCCCCCTCAGCACAATTTTTAGGCCCAAGAACTCCAGATTAAGCCCAGAGGGGGGGCACCTCTGTGTACGTGGCAGGGGGGCCACCTCCATTTTCGTTACGCCACTGGGCTCAGTGGTAAGGCCCAAGCAGACAAGAGGCTTAGGGTGGTTAGAGACAGATGCAAGAAGGCTCTCATAGGTGAAAGGCCCCCCTGTATTTCCAGCTAGAGGTGGTGGCCTAGAGAGCCCGTCCTTTCAGATTTGAGGCCATAACAACTATTCACAAAAGCTGCCTGACGAGCTAAAGTTTGCTTTACTAAGCCAAACCCTAACTCCAACCTAATTTGTGCTGGGGACGTACACTGGCAGATAAAAAATGAACTTGTAGATTTTCAATACTGTGTTGTCCAGAGTGGTACTGTTGCAATCGGTCAAGGCCTTGCTCCCATATGTCAGCGCGGGGAGAATCTTGGCTTGAGTCACTTGTAATAATGGGGATAGTGATGGCCCATTCAGCTTCCTTTGCAAAGACACTGGGCCAACAGGCAGAGCATTACCTTTTCTTTTAATTTCATTCAAGTGGGTGTTAAACGCCATATTGGAAATAGGATCGGAAACACGCTTTGCTCGGAGAACCCGAGATACTAATGATAGTTCCATAGAGCGAAGGCTGATGTTGCCTGGTGTTACTTACCAAGAAATTATATTAAGGAAGACTGTGACTATTGGGATAGTTGGAAAACCAATTGAAGGAGAATTATATAACAAAGGTCCTTGATATGAGCCTGATTGTATGACACTAAGAGTAAGAACAGTTTAGGCCCTGAAGAAGTCATTGGGTAATGTCCCTTGACGAAACACGTGTTGGTGTTTGGCTGTTGTGTACTGTATCAAGACTGTACTACTGTATCCACAAGTCTTCATGAACATCCATGGACTAAGAAAATAAAAATAAGGATTTTTCATACTTTGGATGCGCAGATATGGACAATTCTTTTTGAATAGATATTATCTGTAATACTCACAGATACGTGTATTTTGTGCTCAGGGAATCCTCTGTGTCTGTTCTATTGTGACAGCAATTGCTTTGCAATTGTTGTCTTTTGACAGCGGTGGGTGGTAGCTGTCTTTGGTTCCCTTGATGCCACTTTAAAATAATTCTTTTTATACTTTATGCTGCATGGGCTATGCGCTGGTAATACCTCACCACCTGCTGTTTTAGACTGTTCCTGACTCCAACCTAATTTGTGCTGGGGACGTACACTGGCAGATAAAAAATGAACTTGTAGATTTTCAATACTGTGTTGTCCAGAGTGGTACTGTTGCATTCCGTCAAGGCCTTGCTCCCATATGTCAACGCGGGGAGAATCTTGGCTTGAGTCACTTGTAATAATGGGGATAGTGATGGCCCATTCAGCTTCCTGTGCAGAGACACTGGGCCAACAGGCAGAGCATTACCTTTTCTTTTAATTTCATTCAAGTGGGTGTTAAACCTGCCACTGGTATTAAACCGCGTATAGAGGTAGCAATAGGTGTTGACCGGGTTTACCTTATCCCTGCCAAGAAACTATGAATGTTATTTGACTTTTTTTCGATGTAGTGTTAGAAATTTTGACTTTTTCATGTTTATAGTCAGACCATTGTTCTTGGAGTATACTAGCATGGTATCTAAGTTGCAGCCCCAACTTGGTCTTGCTAACTAGCACTAGGTCATCTGCATAGAATAGTTTGGAAAATTGAATTCCACACAGTTTTGGGGTGTGGCAGTTTACGTTAGTTAGGTTTGGAGGGAGACTGGCAATGACCATTTTGAAAAGGGTTGGAGCAAGCACACAACTCTTCTTTAAGCCTTGCATCGTTGAAATGACCTTGTACAGGTGGGAGCAATCCCCCAGTTTAACCCAAATCCAGGTGTTTGTATGAAGCATTTGTATTGCTCTTTGGAGTCTGGCTGGGATTTTCCATTATGCCAGTTTTTTTCCATAGTTTCCCCCGGTCAACCCTGTCAAAGGCAGATTTGTAGTCTATAAAGCATAGGTGCACTGGCTGTTTATATGTCGTTGCAAAGTCATTCAGCAAGGAGGCGACCATGATTTTAGTTGTTGTCCCTATGTGCTTAGTGAAGCCACTTTGATTCAAAGGGATTGTTGTATTTTCCTCGGCCCATAACTGAAATTCTTCTAACAAGGTCCCTGCAAGTATTTGGCCTCATTGTCTGGTAAGTCCACCAGACGGTCATTTTATGAGTTTGTTTTCTCTCCTCCTTTTTTTATGGGAGAGATAGTCAAACCGTTCCATCAAGTGGGGACACAAGTTCAACCTGCAATGAAATTACACAATGCAGAAAATTCTTCTGCCCGGTAGGTGGGCTCTTGCTTGTAGATCGCCAGTGGGATCCCGTTCGGACCCGGGCCCCTTCTTGGCACCCCTAAGAAATTTGTCTCTGGATAGCCTGTGGGCTAATTGAAAGCTTGGTATCCCTAGAATTGTCAGGGCTGCTTAGCAGTGCGTACTCATTTGCGGAGTCATCTGTTCCTCAGTGGCTTCGCAATAATGGAGCCTGTATGGCTGATAGCCACTGTGGATTGAGTAGCCTCCTGGCTGCACCTTGTGAGGCTCTTTGCCTTCCATTAGTGCTGTGTAGCTGAGCCTCAACCAAGGTTTTATGCTTCAGTGTTACGCACCCAAAAACATTGGGCATGGGGATATCTCCCATGGAATAGACTGGGCTCCCCGAATTAAAATGCCCCGATAAAAAGTGCACCCAGGACTATTCAGAGATGTTTTAGGTTGGCACTCTGGGTAAGGAGCTGTTGATGCTGTTTACCGTCCTTCAGAAGCATGGCAAGTTTTTTCTTCTAATGTTGAACAACATTTTCACCCAGATGGAGTTGTTGCTGATTCTCAGGAACTCCCATTTTGATTTTTTAGGGCTTTCTTGGCTTTCCTGAGTTCCTGACATAACCCTAGGTCACACAATGCCCTCCTAAGTGCCCTGCAGATGGGATATACACGCCTTTTTGTTTCCCTGATGAGACAATTCCCCTCCCAGGCGTGTTGGTAGGGACCCTTGCGGCCAGAGCCCTCCCTTCGGACAGATATCGGTTTGGTGTATCGACCAGCAAATTCAACAGTGAAGTTTTTCTAATTGCTCAAGGGGCTTCGTCTCCCCACCTTTACTGCTTGCAATGTTTGCTTAGCACCATGGACAAGGTGTTGTAAAGAAGTGGGCATGCAATTAAACCACTTGTTGTTAATTGTGTAGCATTATATTGCCCGATCGGTAGAAGCCTCATATTCTCCTCAGGCAATTGACAAAGCTATCTCCTGAGGACAATGGTCACTGTCGAATCTCTCTCTAAGTCCAAATGAGATTACACACTGCATTAGGGGGAGGATCAACAGTGTATAATCAATCATTGCTGCTACTGTTTAACCCCTTCGCTGCTGATGACGAGCTCAGCTCGTCATCAGCCACGGGTGGCTTGTGCTGATGACGAGCTGAGCTCGTCATGTAACGCGGTAAATCGAAAAAAGCTGCACAGCGCAAAAATCGCCGCAGCAGCGATGCGGTTAAGATACGAGAGCCCAGGCAGTTTGTCTCAGACAAAGAGACCATTCAGAATTTGAAGGCCAAGATGCTCTAAATTAAGTAGCAGTCTCTAACTCCTATCTTTTTTTTTATGCCAGAGCGTTCTTTCTTGGTGCGGTATAACCCAATGTGTATCTTGTGCTGTCAAGATTTCATGTAGGGCGGGTAAGCCCATGAGCCACATATTGAAGTCTCCTGAAACTATGAATTCATTGTCATCTCTCTCACCTTTTAGTCTCATGATCCTATTAGTCAGGCTTACTGAAAGCTCTGCAAACACAAGGAGATGATGGATGGAGTGCTGAAACTTTTCAGACACTCACCCCCAGTCATAGATCTGGGTTGAATCCATCATCGTTCTTTACCTCACTTCGCCAACTCAGTTCCCACCCAGCTATATGCAAATCAGTGTAGACCCTGTGCCTCATGGGGGCAGTTCATCCCGAACTTCCAAGCCAGGTCTTCCCTGAACCGAAAACAAACATCCTGGGACCGGTTTTGGGGTAACACCCCTCATCAGCTAGGCTAGCTTGAATCCAGTGTCAAAGTGATTAAGTATTCTGTGTTCCCTGTCTGATCTTTCAGTCGCTTCATAGCGAGGTCCAAGTACCAGATGTTTCACAATCAGCGTCTAAGTCACGCTCATTCGCCGCTTGTGGGGAGTTGTTCCCAGCTTCCCCATCCATGTATTTTAATTCCACCAGTATTGTATCTCAATGTTGTGCAATGGGGTATTTACGTAGACCTGCTGTTTCTACGCTATGTAATGACATACTCTCGGCCTGAGCCCACACTGCAGGTGAGTTTTTGCAGCTATTTGGGACAGGGGGTTCTGCACGTTTCCATCTTTTTGTAATCAGCCTCTTGACCACTGTGAGTCCCAGATCAGTGAACCTTGCTGTGACTTTGTATCTCTGGTATAGGATAAAAGCCTAGTATGCTTTCCTCCCATGTTTGCAGAGGTGGTGGCGCAATGACCACATCATATAAAGAAAGTCCGCATTTATCTGCACACATCGGGGGCATGCCGAAATAGTCATATTAAAATATTTGTTCAATTTGTCTGGTGAGAGGTATGCCCTATGCGTGATATCTGTTTGCATAAGGTGGAATTTAGAATTCCTCGGTATGTGTGGGCTTAATTAATATTGTCTCCCATTTGTGGCTCTTGGCTCTATTGATGCTTGGATTAACCCCTGCCATGAAGACCTCACATTCAGTGCTATGGCTATTTATTGTTACGTTCTACATTCCAAAGTCCGGGCCCTTCTTCACTATTTCCTTCTGCTGTAATTGCGGCTGTGGGCCTTCACACTTGGCCTCTACTACAGCAACTCTGTCTGACTCCAACTCCCCTACTTCTGCCCCAGTTCCCTTGCAAGGCTTAAACTTGAGCTCATGTCCATTTAATTGCTTGATAGTTGTCCAAGTTATTTGCTTGGTAGCAGATCGTTGCTGTATTCTGAGAAGTGGCCAGTGGTCTTACTTTCTGCTACACTGGTGCTAAAGTTAGGTGGGGCGTCTTTGGCATATGTGGCTAGAATGTTTTTCCATTCTTTGATGTTTAGGTATGAGAAATCTTTCACTTAATCCAATGTGTGGACAACAAATTCTGCTCTCTCTGTTTGTGGTGATTGGTGGGGCGGGACAATTTATATTTGCCCATGCAGACCAGGTCCCCTTCTCAGCTGGTCCTCACGTGTGAATTCCTCACCATCTGTAGGTGCCACTGTCTTGCCAAACAGTTGCTGCCTGGTCTCCTCCTCCAGATGATTTAGTAAGTGAGACTACGAGGATCTGCACAAAATGGTGGAGATATCCTGCTCTGGTTCCTTTGGGCCCTTTGGCGTGTGGTTGTTGGGTGCCTATGTTACTGACCCTGGCTTGTCCTCTTATGGATGCGAACTAGGCTTTATAAGTTTGCTGGGCGCTACCTCCCATTCTGTTCCGACTTGGTTCAGATCATTCAGCATATGAAGAGCCCCCAAATTAACTTCGGAGGCCCCTGGCCCTCTTTCTTCTTCAACTCTGTAAAGTGATGGTTGACTGTTTGGTGTCCCCCACTGTCGTTGCACCACCACAATAGGACTTTGCCGGGAAAGGAGCCCAGTGATGTTTTTATTACTTAAGTAAATTGCCACACCATACATCCTTCAAGTACTAAAACTGTATTGTGATTTTTGGTGGTGATGGGCTTGATTCTAGATTAGACTGAGAAGTGTCTGGTAAATTGACTTTGCCTGGCCATTGCGGAACTACTGAAATTAGCGTTGGTGTCTGACCTGTGGTCCTGGGCGCAATCAGGGTTGTCCTCCTCTTGCGGTGGAGTCACCACTGGGTCACTGGTTTTACCAGAGCGCATATTGCAATTGGCCCAGGTGATAGATGTTTGTCTTGTGGTAACTGGAACTGCGTTCCCCTACCTTATTTGCTCTAGTCTGGTCCAATCTTGTGCCCACAGTAAGCTATAATTGTTAGGGTTAGTATATATATGCTATAACGGGGGTAGCAAGCTTCTCTCTCTTGCTTCAAGCTGTAGTTTCTATGAGTGGAATGGAGTGGCATGGGAACTTTGGGTCAGAACGTGTGGAGAAGATGGTGCCAGGACCGGGAGAGACTAAGGGGAACTCTACCTTCGACAGATCCCCTGGCAAGCCCACTCTTGGCTTTTCAACCCTCGACCACAACTTCCTCTTCCGCAGATGCAGTAGCTTCAGTTCAAATCAAGCCAGCAAAATATGAAGAGATGTATCTACAGTTTACCATCACTGGCAGATGGTGAAAAGTATTGCAGTTTGCGCTGATGGTCTCTTGAAGAGGACTGCCATACAGGATGACAACAGTGCCACTGTTTGAGCAGTGGAGTCCCAGATCAGAAAGCTTATATCGCTCTAGGATCGGTGCCGTTCGGGCTTAACGTAGATTGAAATACAGAACCGGTGTAGGCTGAGCCATCAGGCGCAGTTTCATCTCTCACATCTCTACAGGGTGGTACCAGAACCAGGATGTCATGGTATATGGTGTTTTGCTTTATGGCATCTATGCTTTATGCTAAGTATGCTAAGCTCTGCTACACGAGGGTCACATACAGTGCTCATTTTCTTCTTTGAACCACCTAGCTAGACTGAGATAGGAGAGAAAAATATTCCTAATCATTAAAAAGCCTGTTAGAAAAAGGTGTGTCACTCCCCTTGATATAAGCTGTGTAGGTAGGAAATTCGATGTCATAGACGTCTCTAAACAACAAAGCTCCTGCAAAATGCCTATGTTTTCGATAGGGGGAATGATCAGGTTAAGATTGCATGAGGAGGATCCTGGCCAAAACTTAATTTGTGCAACTAATCCTCAGGTCGATCAAGCCCATCTTTTGTTGCACTCTATGGAACACTATCAGGATTCCAAACTTGACTTACTTTATTTAAATGGGCAACCAGTGTGGTCTAGTAAGGGATGAAACTGCATGATCTTTGCTTTTGTGTTTTCACCTCTCCACAGAACCCTGGTTTGTAATATTGGTAATGCCTTTGTTTCTTCAGGATATCTTTGAAGGGAATGTCTGTAATCAGTATGGATTAACCTTAAGGCTCCACTCACCAGATTCTTGCAATGGGTACGGTGGGGAGACACAGTGGAATGGTTTTGGAGAGGAGAAGATATGGAGCTCAAGAGATGTATCTTTTCGAACCTCTGAACATCCTAACTACAGCCTGTAACACATACAGCTCAGCTGAGCTGCAAGAAAGGATTAAAAAAACCTGGAACAAATAGTTTACAACTACATTGAGATACGTGAGGAAGGAATGTAGGAGGGCCGACATGTAGTAGAAGACATCTGGTTATAGCAAAGTCAAGTTATTTGTAGAAAAGCAGTGGGAAAGGAATCTTTCCTACCAAAGGGGTGCATTTCAATAATTTAGATGAAACACTCTTTCAAATGGTTCATATATTGTAAAAATTTGTTTTGCTAACATGCGACCATTCTGACCTATCAAGAGTAGTCAAGAATGTAGTCTACTTTTTCCACTAGAGAATCCAGGCCGTCAGGCAGAAGATAAACAAGTAACATGACCAATGTGTTGTCTGTATGCCTACTGCTCGGTCTGCATCTTTGATATTATTGTTCAGGAAGCCTCACCAATATTACAGTGCTCTAATTGTCTTAGTTCCTATTAGATCATTGCCCTGAAGTCACGCTTACAATACACATCATCCTGTTACTGCCTCCCTGAAAAGAGGAAATCCTAAATCTATGAGGAAGGGTTTCGTCAGTAATCAATAATCTTTATTCTGTAATTATTTCCTGATTAGGAACAAATTAATATTCTTTCTGTAGGAGATCGTGTTTTAATCACATTCTGTTATTATTACTGTAAATAGAGCATGCATTATCTTTTTCAATGAAATCCAGTCGTTTGGCACAAAATTTGTATTACCAATTTTCAATATTTATCCATTTTTTTATTTTCCTTTCAGCTGTATACAAAATGTGTGCCTTGCTCTTCAGCATTCATCATATTGCATTCATTTAAAACATACTTACTGGTCCTTGTTAGCTTTTTACAGCATTTAAATTGGCAGTAGGAGGATAGTTTCTAGAGCAAAGCACTCGACTTTCTCAGTCAAGGAGTCATATTTCTTTGCTTGTTTTCTAGGTTTTGCTGCCACTTCTCAGACTGAGAAATCTTAGAAATTATATTTTGTGTGGTATATATTTTGTATAAAATTTTAAGGAAAAGAAAATAATGCATAAATAACAAATTGTGATAAGTCTTCATGTTAGCCAAAGGGCTGGATTTCATTGAAAATACTGTGGTCAAGAGATAGATTATAATGTGATTAATTTGCACTGTCCTAAATTCTGGATTGTGTGAAGAGTTGTAGTTTTGTAGGAAGTCTTCATTAAGTATATTCTGAAAGAAAAGATCAACCAATTAAGAGTCATGACATTATTACTCATCCAGTAACCAATTGACGCTGATCTAGAACTTCACTTGCTTCTGCCCACTGACCACAAAATGTAACTTTTTTGAGAGGGAGTTTTAGATACCGCAAACATGACACAAAGTTATCAGAATGCTTTACCTGAGCACCAGTTTCGTTAAAGAAGGACACAAACTTGTCTGAGAAAACTTTTAGGATTATTATCAGACAGCTTTTAACAGTAGTGTTATGAGTGCAAAGCGTGTACCTTATCTTAAAACATAGAAGCAGAATCTAACTGCACTATGGTCAGTTGCAATGGGTACCTATGATTGAGTGGTTTCAGTTTAGGCCTCTAACACTTGTCCACAGAGCTTATTGAGTCAGGCTGTCTAGCTATCTACATCACTTGAGCAGACTTGGATTTTTCAGTCAGTATTACTTAATGAGCCTAAACCCAAGAGATATTACAAGGTAAAACTGTGGGTAGGACATATTTGGTTCAAGTGGCTCGAATATAGTATAACTTTCTTTCAGTCTTCAGAACAACAGAGGAACCGTTTTCTAGAAATATCCAAAAGGGGCCTTTTAAAAAAAAAAGCCTTTAATCCTAATTTCTTACTGGTCTCCTCTGGCTTCCTTGTTGAGCTAGGATCGTTTTACATTGATTCCATACAGTAACTTATTCCTGCAGCACTTGTAGCAGTAAGCAGCATCGTCTATAAAAATCATTCATAACAATATAACATATCAAATAGGAGCATTTTCCAGATAGACTGTGGTGTTAACTACACACTTGGCCATTATTTTAGTTTGGATTTCAAATTCTAGTCAAAATTAGATCTAGGCTTTTTTTTACTGCCATGAGTGCAGGGCTTAGAGTAAATATTCAGTTGAAGAGGCTGCTGATAGATTGAGCTAACCTGTATTTGGAAGGTAATTCCACAGTTGTCACCTGAAGCAATGACTGGCTAAAGGCTGAGATCCTCCCTAGGCCCTACTTTGTCTGTATGATGTACTTTTAAAAAAGTTAGTGAGTGATGTACTCAATCACAACATTGGTCAGCAGCCCTCTTAAGTATCATAAAAGGGCAAAAAAATAAAAAAAATATGTAAGCAGAAGGTGGTACGTAATTCAGAGACTGATGAGGGAGCATTTGCTGAATAGTTAAAAAATAATGACTGACCTAAGTGATGGGAAATTACCAATTACAGGGCCCAAAGAGGAGTTTCAGTGGTTAGTTCTGAGGGATCAAATAAATGGAAAGACTTGTTTTCAGTTACACTACTTGCAAAGAAATTCTTTGATCCCCTGACGCCATAGGTGACAAATGAATGGCACTGGTTTTATTGTGGAGAATGTAATAACATAAGGGTCAGAGGTCTGAAAGAAGGATCCTTGTCCTCAGATAGTGGCAACTTAATACAGCCTTATATCCCATGCTGAGGACTTTACTGGAATTTAAAAGCCCTGAAGCCAAGCGATTCTCAGCCTTATGATGAAGTAGAGCACCTTTAACAACTCTATAGTCCAAGGCAGAAGGCTATAATGGTATTAGAACTTTACTCTCACTGAGGGTAGAATGCTCTAAATTAAAAAGAGGGAAACAGAAAGACAAATATTAGAATGCTGGACCACAAGGTATATGTCAACCAACCATTTCTTCACACCATTCGATTGTGTTCCATGTAGTTCTTAACATTCCAATGTTATAAAATAGCCTTACAGCTCAGTGCTGAGTGTTATACCAGTTGCAATAAAAAAAGCCCTGAAACCAAGTACGGCTAAAGCCTATGACTAGAGTAAAGGCCTTTAACAACCAACTAGTTTGGCCAAAGGCAGAAGGGGTGTAAGACTATTAAAAATTTTCCTTCCAATGTGGGTAGTATGTTCTGAATATAACAGAGAAATATAAACAGACATTTGAATGTTGGAGCAAAAGGCCTATACCAGCCATTATTGACCCTTAGTCACTCCATTGTCTACTTATTTGTGACTTCACAGAGAAAGTCTTAGGAGATGTAATGTTTGAGAACATTAAGAAAGGAATTGATGTAGTGAAAACTTAGATAGATGGTCATGCTGCGTCAAATCAGACTTTACTGAGATAACCGGCTGTCAGTTTATTAAAGTATTCAATAAATGAGTGTGCTATTTCGGAAGCCATTTAGTAAAAGTCCTTCATGTGGTACAATTAAATCATTTGCATAGATCAATACTTCTCAGGTGCAGGTAAAAAAATGCAATGTATTTAGTCAAATAAAAAATTATCTGAAATCAGAGATAAAAATATATTTGTTCTCTCCTGTGGCTCTCAAGCTTCCTTTCCGGTCTGCTGGTGGTGCTAAACTTATCTTTATGAGTACAAAGGGGAAAAGATATACCTTAATAATATCGCTTGGTACTAAAAAATAGTTGTGTTTTGGTGACTAGAAAACATTAAAATGTATATTTTGTTCCATAATAAAAAAAGAAGATAATGACTTTTAGTCACAATCATTTGATGTTGGTGCTACACTAATATTAGCAACTGAGGTCAATTTTAAGTTCAACATGTCAAAAAAACTGTGTTCCTATTGATTGATGCGTTTTATTTGGGGGTAAAACTATGAAAGGTATGACTAGTGGTAAAGACAGATGAAGTGGGGGATGTTTTGTATTCATCCATGAATAACCTCCTCATCATCAGTAAACATTCTGTCATATTGAGTGGGCATTTACTTAATGCAGCAGCTGTAGTTTGTCAGTTGATTCCTCAGTGTTCTACTGTAGCTTTGCTCCTAAGGGCTCATGTTCTGTGTTGATGAAAAATGACCCACACATGGATGCCATTTTGCTTGAGCAAGAGATGTGCAGTTCATGTTCTTTACTATGATTCACGCTTCAGTAAACAGGCATGGGGTTTCATTTGACTATTTATTTTTAAAGCAGATGTGAAGCTTCTTTTTTATCTGTGAGTGATAGGGTGGTTGTTTAATATTCTAGTGGCATTGTATAGGTTAACAAAAATAAACCTAGTGAATGAGAGATCCCTTGTCTACATACAAAACCATCTTTTTCCTCAGGCTGTCCAACCCATCTGTGACTTTACATTACTAGATTTTTAAATCACAATATTTTGGAAGACAATGGAAGTATTTTTTTAGTCTTCCCTTGTAATGTATAGGAATATGTGTGTTTGAGAGGCAAGAAACAATTTGCAGATAAATGTGATATTCATAATGAATAGTTTTGTGCTGATTGCACACATGGTTACATTGATATATACATTTTAGAAGATTTAGATCCAATAAAAGACAAAGATGAAGTTAAAGAGGAATTAAGTAAATTGAATCGAATCTTAACAAAGATGAGTGTGACCTTTCGGAGATAAAGGTGAGGAAATGAAGTAGAGATCGTCTGGAGTAACTGCATGGTCGCATCTACACTCTTTTGCACAATGATATGAACCTTTAAGAACCAAGGAATAACTGAACAAAACTTTCAATAAGAACAAAGTTCTCAATAAAACTGAAGAAAGTTCAGAAGCTGACTCTTCAGTGGATAGGGGGCCGAGCACTAAACTTATTTTATTTTTTAGAGGAACTAAGACTGGTTCGAATTACTTGCTGACAAAGAGGCAGGGACGGGCAATCACCAAAAAGGAGCAAAAGGAAATCGAGAGCAAAAGGAGAAACCACACATGAAGCATTAGAACAGCTATCCACTTCAGATATCGAAAAACCCTTGGTTATCAACAAATCAATATTCTGAGCAAGGGTTTAACCTTCTGTCCACATACACATTGGCATTACCCTTAATTAAAAAAATTGACCTGCATAAATGTGTGAGAAAGTTAGAATTACTGAAACTCTTTGAAATGAATCTGCAAAGACCAAAAACCGAAACAACTTGTAAGCCGTCAGCATTTAAAGGTACAGAATTACACGAACTGTTGGAAATAGAATTGTTCTTTCTGGAAAGTATAGATAATATATCCACTGCAATTGAAAGATGGGAACCAATGAGACTTGCACCTGATGTATCGAACTAAAGCAATTTGAGAGGCAAGAGTAAATTCTGCCTTCGTCTTCCCGTGGGTAATAGCGTGCGTCTATTCCATGTGTTGGTAAAACATTACCGTAATAAGCTTAGATCCAACAATAAAAAAAGGTGTTGCTATACTAAAATTAACAGGACCAGCCAAGATTGTAAAGAGTTGCATAACTGAAAAATTACAATAGTCTAATTATAAAAGCACCGTGTAAAGGAGGGAATGTTGTTGTAATGGACATTCACACATATATCAAGGAAGCCAATCACCAATTAGCAATGTATATTTAAAGACTTTCACAACAAACTACTCACCTGACATCGACCTGATCTCATAGATCAAAGCTAATTTGAGTACCTGAAAGTAGAGCATCCGATAACTCAAGTTAAATATTTTCTCCCCAAGATTAATAAAGACTTGGTGAACCCCTGAGCATGCCCAAAATTGAGTTCCATTAGTTCTTGTTTGGAGAGCACATCCCAATTATTGGACATATTTCTACTTACATTAGTTTCAACACTCACATCCTACATAAGAGACTTTTCAGAAATCTATTCTAGCAGTTGAGAGGCACAGCTATGGGCACCTGCTTCGCCTTCCGCTATGCTAATTTGCATATGGGATGGTGCTCTGGGGTACCACCATGGAACATTGGCCCAAAAATATTGCATTATGGCTCAGGTTTATAGATGACCTCTTAGTGCTATGGAAGGGCACGGAGGGTGACGCCAACCAATGTTTTACTGAAATAAACAACAATGACCTTAACCAAAACTTCACAGGTAAAACTAGCCAAACAGCTACAGAATTCATGGATGTATTGATACAGGTAGGAAAAGAGAAACTGGAAACCACCATATTCAGGAAACCCACGGCAGGAAATACAATTCTCAATGCCGGGAAATATAATTCTCCACACCAGTATCTTCCACCTCATTACTCTCATTAAAAGTATCCCCTTTGAGAGTTCCACAGAGCCAAACATATCTGTAGTACACATGAAGAGTATGATCTGCTAGAGGCACAAATGGTGGAGCGCTTTCAACAGAGGGGATACCCTCATACCATACTGAAAACAGCATCACAGAGAGCACAAGAGAAAGACGGCTCTTTCCAATTCTAAAAAAAATCTAAGAGAAAGAAAAAGCAAAACCAACTGCATAGATTTAATACCACCTATAACCATGAACATATGAAGGTCCGACACACCATACAAAACCACTGCTACCTCATTGGACAAAACCCTGTTATAGATTCTACAATAACCAGTCTCCCCCAGATTACATATAGAAAATCAGAGTCTCTAAAAAAAAATTAAAAGTTAGGGGTAACTTGACGTGGAAATACAGTTTTGTTGTTTACATCTTCAAGTGTCCATGCGCAAAATGATATGCGGGTAGCACCACCTTACCTGTGCACAAACACATATTGTAGCAAGTCAAAGGGATAACGAATAACGGTTACAGCTACCCTGCATGTCATTTTGAGAAAGTACACCATAGCGACCCTGCCAACTTAAAATAAAGTTGCATAGCTCAAATTCCCTGAAACAAAAGAGGGGGGAGACAGAGAAAAAGAACTCCGATAGCTAGACACATTTTATTCTAGAACTAGGCAGTAAAAAGACAAATGACGTTAATGTGGAAGAGGAGCTACATACATGTCTATATTCATGCCTTCCCGCTACATGCATATCCTTATTGCCCTGTTGTACATATGATTCATATGTTTTAATCATGTCAGGAACACTTAAGCTTAATTTTTCCATTTTATTATATTTTATCATTTTTAACTTAGAATCCTTAGTAGGCTACACATTATCATTACGCAGTGGCAGGAGACAGTATAGTATTTGGTAGTATTATGGTTCTGAATGAAACCAAATGTATATTCAAGGGTTCTCTTGGGGACCCTTTCCCACTGAGGATTTATACTCCAGGGGTTATGCAGGTCAAGGGTTCCATACCCTCAGTCCTATCCTTGTTATCCATTACCCACTTGGGATTTATAAAATGTAATAGGCTGACACCTAATATGAAGTATTTAGTTTCACTCAATGCATAAAAGTTGCAGACGTACAGATTATGCAGTATGTCAGGAGCATATTAGCATATCGCTGGTTCCGTGACATAATAAATTTGAAAAGAATTATAGATTGATGAATCCTGTAGCCAGCGCTATGTATGTATGCACTTTTGCATGGTAACACATAGCACTTTCTTGTGATGGATTTAAATCAAGTTGGTGGATCTGACATTTAATTAGTTGCAGGTATTTCAAATATTGAACATTCAGTTTGAATAGAATGGATTTTAAACATGCATTATTAATTGCATTCGATTTTACTGTTTTGAACATGTTTATGGATGAGCGCCACAATGAAATGTACTGATTCCTTTTGTTTCTATGTTTGTTTTTACTTTCACATCATGTGACATTATATATGTATGAAAAACGATGGTGCTCATTGTCGTAAGCAAGGTTGCAAGTCGGCAACCGAAACGCATTGACTTTTTCCTGTTTCTCTAATTAAATCACATTAGGATCCTTGATTTGGAGTGCTCTTCTCTTCTCTTAACAGAGATGAGTATTGTTTATTATATATATATATATATATATATATATATATATATATATATATATATATATATATATATATATATATATATATATATATATATATATATATATATATAGCTTAGGTTAAAAAAGGAAATTCACAAGAAAAAACTAAGTTTAAAGTTATGTTTTGCAATGAGCTAAGAACTAACATTTAAAAACAGCCCCTGGAGTTTGCCAGTTATTTAGTTCAGTGAACCAACCAGAAATGACACCTTCATTAAGCTTATGACATCACATATTACATGGCTCATTACATGTTAAATGAGGTCATTGATAACATCTGAAATGACATCATTGATGATGTCACTAAAAGCATCATAGTCTTGCACAGCATAAAGTTACTGTGTGTACGTGTGTGGTCCGATTAAATGGAAATAGCTTACACCCTGGAGGCAAATATGGGAGTGCATGTTCAAAGTTATAAGGTGCACTATTTACAAAACTGGTGAAGTTTGGGTTGCAGAAGTACTCCATGTTAAAGAAGGTAATGGCTGAGTGCACCTGATGTAAGTTGCAGAGGCATGTTTTCAGAGAAGGTTGTGGCTTAAAGCCAAAGCCTTTTGCAAAATCTCTCTGAGAAAAGCAAAGCTTTCAATGACAGTGGATTATCCACCAGGGGTTGTCTGGCCATGTGCCCATGTTAAATAGTTGTAATACAGTGCTATGAATAAATGATATGTGACGAGGATGTTTATAAGTGGTAAAATATTTGGGGTTATATGACTTTACAACGCATACCATTACTATTCATGCTCTTATCAAATATGTAATGCAGCGCTTTGACCTTACCAACGCGGTGCATTATGACATGGACATTTGCCACATAGACACATATCACATTTTATATATTTCTGTAGAATTATATATACATACATATACATATAAGTGTGCAGTTAAGCGCACACGCATATATGCACATATACCATATCTCTCTCTCGCTCTCTCTGTCTCTCTCTCTCTCTCTCTATATATATATATATATATATATATATATATATATATATATTGCATACAACTTGTCCTGTCGCAGCGGGAGCACTCTTCAGTCGGTGCCAGCGAAGGGACCAGGGCAGTGTCCCGTTTTGATGAAATACCAATAATTCGCCGCACACGCCTTGATGTCAATTGCAGTTTCTTTTATTTCAAAACGTGACAAACACCTACGCGTTTTGAACCGTAGTTCGTGTTCACGGTAGCTATACTGTGTGGTCCCTTCATTATTTCAATGCACATTGGCCTTAGGCACGCCCCCATTTGTTTGAGGCATGCTGGGACATGTAGTGTTAACAAAAATATATGTGCCCATACAATGTTTGTTGAAGTCCTGGGTTTATGCAGTACTGGGGCGACATTGGGCGTTACTGCATTTAAAGCGTGTCCCCAGTTAACTAGGACAATGGCGCTTTGTATCACACGTGATGACACGTGCGTGTGTAATCAGCTCTCTATTTAACCGAGAGTTGATTAAAATGCGTAACTATATGGATGCAATTCCATAATTACAATTAAGGGCTGAGTGCCCTACGTCCCCAGTACTGACATTTGCCCACGACTTATTTACTTTAAATTAACTTTTTCGGCACTGTCAGTAGGGAGAGAAATTCTCAATACAATTCAACTTAGGTAACTGTGAATAGCACAAAATGATTATGCACATTATTGGTTTGGGTCATTTGTTAGAGTCTTTCATGGTCAAAAGAGGATGCCTATGTACAGGTTTACTGCTGGGTGCCCATTCAATCTGTGTCATTGTTCTCATAGGTGGACATAAAGTTCCTCATCGCCATTGAGGCCAGCAGGCTGTTTGGTTCTGAACCTCATGATTAGTTTCGATTCAAGCCTTCTCAGTTTTTGAATCCGGTTGCCTCCTCTTTCATGTTGAGGTACCATCGCCAGTCCAAAGTATCTGACATCAAGCCACGTTTTGTTCTCATGATTGGCTAAATGTTTGGCATTGGCATAGGAGTGGTCATGATTCTGAATGGCTCGAATATGTTGGAGTATGCGAGTTTTGATGGAACAAGTTGTGCTGCCGATATAAGATTTACCACAGTAACACTGGATCATGTACACCACAAAGGATGAGTCACAGTTGATGTTATTTGTGATTGTAAAGTTTTTACCGGCTGCATCCTTGAGATTTTTCATGTTGCGTCCTATTTTGCACGCCTTGCAGACTGCGCATTTGTTAAATCCTTGTTTTCTGATATCAAGCCAGGACTGAGTTTTCTTGATTTCAAAATGACTTTGAGTTAGTTCATCCGCCAGATTGCGTGCCCGTCTGTAGGAGACAAGAGGGTAGTCTCCTATTGTTGTTCCAATATCTGGGTCTTTGCGTAGTATGTGCCAATACTTCATCATCGCTTTCTGTATTTTATAGCTTTCTTTACTGAAAGTCATTATCATCCTGGGTTGATCAGTGGTTTTGTTGTCTTCAACTCCTTGCGTGGCATTAGAACTTTTCTTAGTGATTAGAGTTTGTTCTCTTGATTTGCTTCTTGCTCTTGTTTCACATGCGGTTAGATCTGTTCGATTGTATCCTCGCTGTTTGAAGCGTGCTTTGGTTTCTTTGAATTTCAATTCCATTTCTTTTTCCTCAGAGCAATTCCTTTTCATCCGTAGGAGCTCACCGTACGGAATGCTTTTTATCAGTTTCTGTGGGTGAAAACTCAGACCGTGAAGAATGCTGTTGGTTGCTGTTTCCTTCCTATGGACGGTCGTCTGGATCTTGCCGTCAGCTATGTACACCTTTGTGTCTAAGAATACAATTTCGTTAGGACTGATGGAATATGTGAATTTTAATCCCACTGAGTTCTGATTGAGGACATTAAAGAATGTCAGGAATTCCGTCTCCGTGCCTTTCCACAGGAGGAACAGATCGTCTATAAAGCGTAGCCAAAGGGCTACCTTGGCCATATGATGGTCGTTTTCTTCTCCCCAAGCTACGGTTTTCTCCCACCACCCCATGGTGAGATTTGCGTAGCTTGGAGAGAAGGAAACTCCCATGGCTGTGCCACAACATTGTTTGTAAATGGTTTTGTTGAAGAGAAAAATGTTATTATATAGACACAATGTCATCATTTCCATGATCATTTTTGAATGTTCTCTCCGGGTGATTGGATGTTGGTCCAAGAAATATTTTACGGCTGTCAGTCCGATATCATGATTTATTGACGTGTACAACGACACCACATCGATCGTCACTAGCATGTAATCCGGTTGCCACTCAGTTCCCATGAGGGTGCGTAGGAAGTCACCCGTGTCCTTTATGTAGGAGCTTAAGGTTGGTACCAGTGGTGCTATAAAATAATCCACGTAATTGGAAACGTTTTCATAGAGGCCCCCACAGCTTGAAATTATTGGTCTTCCGGGGGGCTTGTTGAGGGTCTTATGTACTTTTGGTAAAAAGTATATGGTTGGAAGGATGGGATTTTCAACCATCAAGAATTTCCTCTCCGTGTCTGTAATTAGACCATTTGCTTGCCAACCACTCAGTTTTGTTTCCAGTTCCTGTTTCATTGCTTCTGTTGGGTTTCTATTTAGTACCATGTAGTTGTCGGTGTTGTTTAGCTGTCGCATTGCTTCTTCTACATAAAGTTCTTTGTCCACTATTACAATATTCCCGCCTTTGTCCGCAGGTTTTATTTCTATTTGGACGTTGTTTTTCAGGCTTGATATTGCTTGTCGTTCTCCGATAGTTAAATTTTCTTTTCTTTTTTTGTTGTAGTTTTTTGGGCATGTCCTCAATCTCATTTGTCACCAATTCATAGAAAATATCAATTTTATTTCCTGGGTACAAGATCGGGCAAAATTTTGATTTTGGTTTGAAATCCGTCGGTTGTCGTTTGTTTGATTCGATGTTCATTTCAGATAGTACTTGGGTATCTGTGATTTCGGATTGGTCTATTTCATTAGCCAGTTCGTAGGCTACTCTTAGTTGTCTTGTACCCAGGAAATAAAATTGATATTTTCTATGAGTTGGTGACAAATGAGATTGAGGACATGCCCAAAAACTACAACAAAAAAAGAAAAGAAAATTTAACTATCGGAGAACGACAAGCAATATCAAGCCTGAAAAACAACGTCCAAATAGAAATAAAACCTGCGGACAAAGGCGGGAATATTGTAATCATGGACAAAGAACTTTATGTAGAAGAAGCAATGCGACAGCTAAACAACACCGACATCTACATGGTACTAAATAGAAACCCAACAGAAGCAATGAAACAGGAACTGGAAACAAAACTGAGTGGTTGGCAAGCAAATGGTCTAATTACAGACACGGAGAGGAAATTCTTGATGGTTGAAAATCCCATCCTTCCAACCATATACTTTTTACCAAAAGTACATAAGACCCTCAACAAGCCCCCCGGAAGACCAATAATTTCAAGCTGTGGGGGCCTCTATGAAAACGTTTCCAATTACGTGGATTATTTTATAGCACCACTGGTACCAACCTTAAGCTCCTACATAAAGGACACGGGTGACTTCCTACGCACCCTCATGGGAACTGAGTGGCAACCGGATTACATGCTAGTGACGATCGATGTGGTGTCGTTGTACACGTCAATAAATCATGATATCGGACTGACAGCCATAAAATATTTCTTGGACCAACAACCAATCACCCGGAGAGAACATTCAAAAATGATCATGGAAATGATGACATTGTGTCTATATAATAACATTTTTCTCTTCAACAAAACCATTTACAAACAATGTTGTGGCACAGCCATGGGAGTTTCCTTCTCTCCAAGCTACGCAAATCTCACCATGGGGTGGTGGGAGAAAACCGTAGCTTGGGGAGAAGAAAACGACCATCATATGGCCAAGGTAGCCCTTTGGCTACGCTTTATAGACGATCTGTTCCTCCTGTGGAAAGGCACGGAGACGGAATTCCTGACATTCTTTAATGTCCTCAATCAGAACTCAGTGGGATTAAAATTCACATATTCCATCAGTCCTAACGAAATTGTATTCTTAGACACAAAGGTGTACATAGCTGACGGCAAGATCCAGACGACCGTCCATAGGAAGGAAACAGCAACCAACAGCATTCTTCACGGTCTGAGTTTTCACCCACAGAAACTGATAAAAAGCATTCCGTACGGTGAGCTCCTACGGATGAAAAGGAATTGCTCTGAGGAAAAAGAAATGGAATTGAAATTCAAAGAAACCAAAGCACGCTTCAAACAGCGAGGATACAATCGAACAGATCTAACCGCATGTGAAACAAGAGCAAGAAGCAAATCAAGAGAACAAACTCTAATCACTAAGAAAAGTTCTAATGCCACGCAAGGAGTTGAAGACAACAAAACCACTGATCAACCCAGGATGATAATGACTTTCAGTAAAGAAAGCTATAAAATACAGAAAGCGATGATGAAGTATTGGCACATACTACGCAAAGACCCAGATATTGGAACAACAATAGGAGACTACCCTCTTGTCTCCTACAGACGGGCACGCAATCTGGCGGATGAACTAACTCAAAGTCATTTTGAAATCAAGAAAACTCAGTCCTGGCCTGATATCAGAAAACAAGGATTTAACAAATGCGCAGTCTGCAAGGCGTGCAAAATAGGACGCAACATGAAAAATCTCAAGGATGCAGCCGGTAAAAACTTTACAATCACAAATAACATCAACTGTGACTCATCCTTTGTGGTGTACATGATCCAGTGTTACTGTGGTAAATCTTATATCGGCAGCACAACTTGTTCCATCAAAACTCGCATACTCCAACATATTCGAGCCATTCAGAATCATGACCACTCCTATGCCATTGCCAAACATTTAGCCAATCATGAGAACAAAACGTGGCTTGATGTCAGATACTTTGGACTGGCGATGGTACCTCAACATGAAAGAGGAGGCAACCGGATTCAAAAACTGAGAAGGCTTGAATCGAAACTAATCATGAGGTTCAGAACCAAACAGCCTGCTGGCCTCAATGGCGATGAGGAACTTTATGTCCACCTATGAGAACGATGACACAGATTGAATGGGCACCCAGCAGTAAACCTGTACATAGGCATCCTCTTTTGACCATGAAAGACTCTAACAAATGACCCAAACCAATAATGTGCATAATCATTTTGTGCTATTCACAGTTACCTAAGTTGAATTGTATTGAGAATTTCTCTCCCTTCTGACAGTGCCGAAAAAGTTAATTTAAAGTAAATAAGTCGTGGGCAAATGTCAGTACTGGGGACGTAGGGCACTCAGCCCTTAATTGTAATTATGGAATTGCATCCATATAGTTACGCATTTTAATCAACTCTCGGTTAAATAGAGAGCTGATTACACACGCACGTGTCATCACGTGTGATACAAAGCGCCATTGTCCTAGTTAACTGGGGACACGCTTTAAATGCAGTAACGCCCAATGTCGCCCCAGTACTGCATAAACCCAGGACTTCAACAAACATTGTATGGGCACATATATTCTTGTTAACACTACATGTCCCAGCATGCCTCAAACAAATGGGGGCGTGCCTAAGGCCAATGTGCATTGAAATAATGAAGGGACCACACAGTATAGCTACCGTGAACACGAACTACGGTTCGAAACGCGTAGGTGTTTGTCACGTTTTGAAATAAAAGAAACTGCAATTGACATCAAGGCGTGTGCGGCGAATTATTGGTATTTCATATATATATATATATATATATATATATATATATATATATTCACAGAACTCCGTTTCTTTATCCTGAATTCTCCAGAGAAACGAAAACGGATCCAGACAGGTGATTTACAATCTTCTTTATTTTGCGTGCAACACAATGACCGCCATATATATATATACATATATATAAACATCCACTCAAAGTAAGGATTCTGCAGCACCTACGTGCCATCACGATCAAGGACCATAGCTATCCTATGGCTCGCCATTATGAAGAGAGTCATAATAGCAATAATGGCAGCCTGAAGTTCTATGGCATAGATAAAATACCTAAAAACATCAGGGGTGGAGACCGCAAGGTGCAACTAAGGGTCAGAGAGTCCAAAAACATCATAGATATGGAGAGTAAGACTCCAAAAGGACTCAATTGCGGGGAGGAATTGTCCTCACACATAGGCATCTGAAGCCAGGATAGGACAGGACAACAGTTAACCCGCAATATGTTGAGTATTGTATGTTCAGAGTAATCACTATCACAATTTTAAAGGTGAGGCCCATACTCATATTTGCAATTGCTAGTGGGTAATAGTAGGTGTCAGCATCCACAATTGTGGAGCACCTGGGGGATGCAAGTCGTCCCACATCCCACACAGCGGCAAGAGGGAGCCCCACAAAAGTCACCTAGGAGACATGTATGTTAGTTATTTATTATGTATTTAATTCTTTACTGTTATTTTGGATTGCAATTGTCACAAACTCACTCAAAAAATATCTCACAAATCACTCATCCTTGATTTAAGCACTCGAACATTAGACCTACCACCATAATTTGCAACATTTCCCAACAACAGGTGGGAGTGCCCACTTGACCAATATGTGCTATTAGGGGTTCACCAAAATTAGACACAGCATTTAGCAGCCTCGAACCCCACTACTCATGTCCCTATTTGACAATAGTGTCGTTGTGTACAAATCCAGGGAGCACCCGGACAACACGATATTATACAGGTATATGAACCGCTAGGAAGGGCAACAATATGTATTTATTGGGGACGATAAACTGCGTATGCAAGTTCGTTATAACAGTCTCAAACCCCGCACATGCCGGATTAACGGAACTACATTTCCCGGCAGTTGACGCGATTCTGTAGTTCTGAATCACGTATCATGGGACAGTTGCTAGTTGACACGCCAAAAGTCTTACCATTATGCCCAATTGAATGTCCGTATGAAAGTAAAATGGTAACAGAATTTGAACACAGAGAATGTTTATAAATGTTATGTGTTTTAAATGCTGAAATGTTTCGAATTTTCGAAATACGGACTGATAAGACATCAAAGTATTTTCTTTATGTTTATATGTTTGGCAATGAAAGTAGAACTTAAATGTGGCGAAGTTCAAAATGGTGGCTACTTGAAAAAGGCTAACGCCGAAACGCGTCGTCCTTGTTCTATGAGTGCACAATAAAGGATTTGTGCAAAGATCTCCTGGTGTGCCGTCTCTGTGTCCTTCTACATAGTCGGATTGAGAACTAGTGTAAGATAAAGAGTGGCGGCTGCTGCCACCAGCGGCACCAGCGTTGAACGGTCGAGGATTGCTCTAGCAGCGTTTTGCAGCATATATATATATATATATATATATATATATATATATATATATATATATATATATATATATATATATATATATATATATATATACATATATATTCCAAAGAGTTCCAAAATCCCAGGTAAACCAAGGAGAGCCGAAAATTTAATAGAACCACCAACTCCGTGCTGATCTTTCAGTGCCTTTATTCGTGCATATTAATAAGCCCACAAGTCGCCATGACGCGTTTCGCCTCAGCTGAGGCTTGATTACATGTCATGTCAAGGAGATAGAAAATGGCATTTATAGTGCAGGCAACCAATTGCAAACTGGCATAGTTTTTAAACAGGAAAAGTAACAGACAACCGTTTAGTAATATAGGACATAGTGTCCCTATAGACTGGGGAAAACATGTTTCGTCTAAAAGTGCAAGAACACGAAGGGGAAAGGAATACAAAACTCCATGTAGCTCCAATGTATAGGTACAAACCTCATAAAGTGCAAAATGTCATTTCTGTTATTTAAAAACGACAATTAATATATTTATACATAAGAAATATTTCCCAACTTCATGCTAATTTCTTTAAAACCAACATTAAACACCATAAATCCGTTATAAATACAGGGAATAAAAGTTTTCTTAAGAAATTTTCTTGTTTCTGTTTAAAACAATCCTGTTGTAGCCTATTTAATTCCCAAAAGTGCCTGTTAGATTTCTGATTTCTAGTAATACCCCAGTGGGTTATTCAAGAATTCTATACCAGCCCATCAATCTCATTATGGTTGCTCTCTACAAAAATGTCTCCCTATGGGAAAATATAAAATACAGAGTTTAAAGTGTAAGTGATAGAGAATATATAGAAAGGAATTATATTAAAACCTATTATCACAGGCTGCCAAATCTGTTCCGTCAGGCCTCTAATGCATCATCACTATCTTTTATTCTTTATTATTCATTTTTTCTTTTTTTCTTTTTTCTTTGTTGCTTCTATCACTCATGAACATTTCAGGTGGTTAGAGGCAGGTGTAAAGGTCCTCACTGATGTTGAGTCCCCCAGGCTGCTTACTATTGAACTCCAGCATGTAGAGTGTCTCCAAAAGACTGAGTTTTCCGTCTCTGTCTCCTCCCCTTTTCAGGGGTAAGATAGAGTCTACTAGATAGTACTGGAGCAAGCTTGGGTCGCTCTTATGGCAGCTCTCAAAATGTCTTGCGACAGGGTACGTTTGATCCTTCCCTGTGATAGCCCGTAAATGCTGCAGGATGCGTTTATGGGCGGGAAGCCGAGTGCTTCCCACATACTGCAGTCCACAGGGGCACTGCAGTACGTAGACCACAAATTCAGTTTTGCATCCCGGTTTCTTGCTAATCGCAATGGGTCTATCCTGGAATGGGCTAATATAGTGGGTTTTGTTAATGCCGTGTTTGCATGCCTTGCATGTTTGGCATTTCTTAAAACCCGTAATGCGATCCCACCGGGGTGTCCATGTTGTTACTGACTAACACATTAGCCATTGAGGGAGATTTTCGGAAGGTTAAATCTGGCCTTCTCTTAACAAGGTTGCCAATGATTGGGTCTCCCTGCACTAAGTTCCAGTTTTTAGTGAAAATCTTACGGATATCTGCATGCTGTTGGCTGTAGGTCACTATTGCCCTGCATTGCACTGTTCCTCTACCTTGTCCGTCATCATAGGCTTTTGGGAAGACTCTAGTGCTTGATCTCGTGTTAATCTAGCAGTTTTTGCTATAGCATCCTCAATCATTTTGTTACTGTAACCCCTCGCCAAAAATCGCTTCTTACATAGATCTTGGGCAAGTGCGCATTCAGCCTCAGTACTGCAAATGCGCTTCAGCCGCAACATCTCCCCTTATATATATATATAGTGTTGATTTTGAAAATAAAGGACTTGGACAAGTCATCTGTCGTCGAGTGAGTCCTTACCTTCAGGACAACTTTGGAAACATATATATATATAAATATATGTACTCCCAATTACCTCCTTTGTTCCGAAGTAGACCAGGACACACGGAGTTCGTTTGCAAAATTTATTAGCAGAGTGAAAAAGTGCGACACGTTTCGCCGATTGAGGGAGATTTTCAGAAGGTTAAATCTGGCCTACTCTTAACAAGGTTGCCAATGATTGGGTCTCCCTTCACTAAGTTCCAGTTTTTAGTGAAAATCTTACGGATATCTGCATGCTGTTGGCTGTAGGTCACTATTGCCCTGCATTGCACTGTTCCTCTACCTTGTCCGTCATCATAGGCTTTTGGGAAGACTCTAGTGCTTGATCTCGTGTTAATCTAACAGTTTTTGCTATAGCATCCTCAATCATTTTGTTACTGTAACCCCTCGCCAAAAATCGCTTCTTACATAGATCTTGGGCAAGTGCGCATTCAGCCTCAGTACTGCAAATGCGCTTCAGCCGCAACATCTCCCCTTATATATATATATATATATAGTGTTGATTTTGAAAATAAAGGACTTGGACAAGTCATCTGTCGTCGAGTGAGTCCTTACCTTCAGGACAACTTTGGAAACATATATATATATATATAAATATATATATATATCACCAGCAACATGGCCGATGCCCAGAGCAGCTGCCTATGTAGCTATAGAGGAGATTGGCTTTGGATCTCCCCCTCAGCCGTCACCTACCCTCTGGACCTGGGCACTCTCTCTCATCTCCTCCTGGTTCTCCTTTCTTTCCTCGCCGTCTGGTGGACTTCGAGGGTCTGCTGGTTGCTGATCCTGTAGACGTGAGGGTCTTGTTTCCACCAACACAGCCGCCTCGAGAGTGCCACAACCCTGCAGCCCTTCTCACCGAGTTTGTTTTCCCTTTTCTGCATTGACGCGCCCTCCTGACCCCATTGCTGCCTTCCTCTTCCGGGCTGCTGCCTGGGCGCCTGCGACTTTCCGACTTTCCCTGGATTTTTGACGACTCGTGAGGGATCGACGACCTCCAGCCTTCCTCCATTCCAGATCTGGTGACTGCCTTCTCCATTCAGCCCTACTCTTGGGGTAGGTTTCCTTGTTGGCTTTTTTACTGAATTTTTGTTTGCCCAGAATCCCGCCATTTTGTTGCAAGGTACTTGGGGTCCATGAACTGAATTCTCCATCTTACGGTCTCGACATACTCCCGGACTGATTCATGCCGCTGGTCAGCGCCTTGTACCGCCTGATTGACCATCGCCCTTAGTCGACCCCCTCTTGAGTCACCCCTCTCTTATTGCAAGATCATGGTGAGGTGCCCTATTTGCCCCCTCCCTCGGACCCGTTCCTTCTCTAATTGCGACCTGACACTGTGAGGGAGTCCGGCTCTGGATGTGGTTGATTACTGAAACCCTACCTGTTTGTTTGGCTCTGACTTTTTGGTGGCCAGTCTACTGTGACCTGATCTGTATTCTATACCCCTTTTACTTTATCCCCCTTACCCTCTATGCTCATTTGGTCTTGTTTTCTATGCTATTTAATGCTCTAGTAACGGATGTAACTTGTAACTGATGTAACTTTGTTACACTGTGTAACCTCATGTAAAGCGCTCTAATACCTCCGGGAAACCAGCCAGCTCTATATAAAATTATTTAGAGGCAAGGACCATCTTTTTTCAGCATTCTTTCTTTTATTCAGCCATTAGACAGGTTGTCATAACGCGTTTCGGCCGTCCCAGCGGCCTTGGTCACATGGCGTTACAGATTGCTTTTGCCCTTTTTAAAGTGATATCGTGCAGTCACATGTTCAAATGATGGACATAAACAAAATACTACATGTATAAATACATATATATTTTTTCTCTCTTATCCTTACCATTACAAATGGTAGTTGTTAACTGTATAAATACATAAATTAATCCTGCATTTTTTGGAGATACATTTACAATTCTCTGTTCACCTATGGGGATATGTTTTAACTTTTCAAACATTTAAATAACAGCATGAATGCTTTTAACTCCCCACGAAAGAAGGATTTTTTACAGAAAGGATTGTTTCAGCCTTGTCCATCAATTAATTAATAACTATAGTGCATAATCAGTGCTCACCAACGTGTATAAAATCATAATACAAAAAATAAAAATCTCTATTATTACATAATGATAGAGAAAAAGAAGATCCAAAAAGAATAAAATTTATCTAAAAGGACCATACAACAAAAGATGTGTCCATATTGGACATTTTTCCAGCCACTAAGTATTTGGATAAGGAGGTAACAATACCACTTGGTATTGTTTAGCTTTATGAATGCATTCTCAACTTCAACTACATTATTGCACAAGCTATTTGCCATAAATGATTTGTGGCATCAACATAAAGTGACTTTGTGTCAATTTAGTATAATTTTCAATAAAGTGACATCGTGTCAAAAAAAGTGCAATAAGAATAAAGTGACTGGTGCTAAGGGATTACGAGGAAATGAAATGGTATAGGGAGGGGAAAATTTAACAATTTTCAACAAGAATTATACTAATTTGATTCAAGACTATTGATATATATATATATATATATATATAACACACTCTTCCGATTTCACGAAAGTAATGGGCGCACACTCGCTGCCTTTCCACAATTGTTTTAATCAATTTTTACAGCTTGGAAACAAACAAACCGATCAACGCGTTTCAGTGCTCCTGGCACCTTGCTCACATATATATATATAAGGAAAGAAGTTGCCCTCGGCAAAAATGCATAGGCAAGCGATTTTAGTCCCTCACAGGCGCGGTGCGTCCATTGGGGCGTAGGGGCGTAGCCCCACCAGCCACATGGACCCGCATCGCGGCCACGGCAATCCTTTAACAATATGTACAAGTGTGTACATTACAACAAGTCAGCCGCCGGGACACACCCAGCGATTTCGGAGTGCGCAGGGGGGGTAGGGTGGCCTGCTGCAGCTTAAGTCACGTGACAGTCAGTCCAGTCCACACACTCAGGCTGCAGCAGACAGACCGTAGTGCGCAAGTGCAATTTGGGTTGCAACTTGCCCAAGCATGCACACTGTAAGTTCCCCAGCGGGACGGTGGGGTACTTGTTAGCCTGCCGTAGCCCGGGTTTACATGGGCCGACAGGGCGAGCAGCAAATGTGCCCCCCTAGCCAATCGTGGCGCTGCATGCAGCGCCAGGATTGGCTGGTCCACCGCGCAGCATCCATCACTGGATGCCGTGCTTGGGGGTGGCACACACTGCCTCAGCCACAACTTAATGGCCAATCACTGCATGGCTTCACACAGTGAAGCCATGCAGTGATTGGCCATTTCACCGGGATGCGTGCGTTTACGCGCGGCTGTGACGTCGCCGTCGTTTCCCTCATCCAGAGACGACCTGTGTGAGTAAGCTAGTTGAATTATTACAGATTATCACTTAAATATTTATATTACAGTTGCACACTGTATATTAGTGTAAATCGCATGCAATTGCGACTGCTTTTTTAACTTTTAGAAGTGTTGTATAAGTGACAGGCGGGCATTTTAGTGGTATTCTTTTTATCTGACGTGTTATCTGACGTGTTAGGATGACAGGTCGTTTTAGTGCATGTAGAATGCAGATTCAACTGTAAGGCACCCCCGTCTCCCAAATACAAACATACCTAAATAAAGAAAGTATTTAACCTAGCGTGCAAAGGGTGGCTGCCACATAGAATTGAAAATTCATTCGAAGGTAGTTACATTAAAATATATATATATTTCTATCGTAGAGACCACTAACAATGCCTGTGTTTGGTATATCCCTGTGAATTCTTCTTTGTATTTAGGCAGAGTTTATTTTTGTGTCCCTTGCAAACCTGTGGGCAACTCCAAGTTATTGATCCAAGCATGTACCCTTCCATGTAGCTCGAACCAGGCCACAGGTTTACACAGAAAGGGAAAGCAGGGGCACTGTGCAACCATCTCTAGTATTGAGAGCCAAACACGAATCCTTGCACCCTGACTCCATTTTTTATATGGACTGTTGTGCCAGCCCAGCAGACATATTTTGAAATATGTATATTTTTAATGAAGGTTAAAGTCACACGTTAAGTTGCTTAAAAATGAAATCAATCACTGACCAGTATTAACTTGCTGTTCGCGCAGCATCTTTCAAAATATTTTTGTCAGATTTTAAAATATTTAATTTTAGACCTTATTGGAAAAGACACAGAATTGGGTTTCAATAGTATTGCCATTCGGTTGCGTTCTGTGATTGACTGGAAGGGTGACTTTGGTATCCAAGTTCTTATCCTGAAGTCTGCAAGAGTTGTTTGCATCTTTCGTGTCATGAATAACTATGATTTTTTAATAAATCTTAAACCGCTGCACTTTGTGCATGCACTAAAATGCTAATGTATGGTTAAATGAATGTGAAAACATAGCAGTTATAAAATGTTAACCGAATGAAGCATGCATCTTGCTAAAGATCAGCAAAAAAATACTCAATACTAACAAAAGTAAACAAAAAATCTCATTAGGCAGTCTCAGTATGCAGGATGTAATTTATCAGGGAGTTGCCTCAAACTTATTCCTGGCCTGTGTAGATTGGGTTAGCTTGCGAGTCCATCTTAAACTGCCTAGAGGCCTGTTTGTGCAGAGGAATTTCCTAATGTAATTTACTGTATGCGACATCAACAAGCAGATTTGTTTTAAATAAATAAATCCCCAGATAGAGGGATTTCAGGTGACGACCAGCTGGAAATAAGTAGCATATGGATCTGGTCTTGAAAGTAAAAGGTTCCTTTACCTAATGTCTGACGAGTGAATGAACACATCTTTCCATGCACTTTGGTATACTCTGACTCGCCTATGCAAGACTGATTCAGCGGAATGAGGTAAATAGTTCGACAAAATGGCAGATTATTTTCAACATTGTTGGTCTCGTCTCACAATTTGTAACTAAATTAATCTCAAGCGACTGCATTTCACACAAGCTTTCAAATGACGAGCTAAAATATGGAAAGATTATCTGGTTCTCAGTTTAAAGAAGCACATGTAATTTAACCTTCATTGATGTTTGAAAGACTATGGTCTTGTTGTTCCGGTCTCATGAATATATAGACTACTGTTTCCGCATATACTCTCTTTGTTCCCCAGATAGAGTGGGTTCTCTTAGACACATTTTGTAAGTTTCCCTAAGTGATAGTATAAATTACTTGTAATTAATTATGTTCTGGTGAATGCTGAGGGTTTGTTTATCCTCAAACATAAGTGCAGAGGTGCGTTTTTTCACCATGGAATGTGGGCACCGTTAACACTTTTAAATAAAGACGTCGCCTTTTTGTCTTTTTCTGTGACCTGGTGCGTCATCCGGGGAAACCTCCAGGTAGCTGTGTGTCAAGTGCTCCAGTGTGCTGCTAGGAGTGTCCTAATCTAAATAGATGTTGGGATTCAGGTGACCAGACCAGGTGGCTCTATATCAGCCGGATAGCACATTTTTTTTCATTAAAGGGCATTATTAAAGATACTGTGAATAAAAAGTCAAAAGTTGTTCAATCAGATGGAGAAGCAGTTGTATTATTATTAGTGAAAGAGTGGATATGGGTGTTGGTTAGGAGGGTTGGCGATGGACAAGCCGGCCTGGTGGTCGCCAAGGACGGGGTTAGATATTTTTTCTGCTGGTATTAATGTACTTTGGAAGAGGTCAGGTAATGGCTGAGTAAAGTAGGTACGTGTCTGCTGGGTGTTGACATTAGGGCCCTTGTTGAGATGTATGTATGATGCTGTTTGACGTGAAGTGCTAGTAGTGATAATATCGGTGTGGAGGTTTTGTATTTATTCGGGGAAGTGAGGGTCATCCTAAAACGCCCCTCATATGTTGACAAACCTTTGGTCGGAAAGTGCCTGTTACTAAAGTTGTTGTCAAGGACACTGAAGTCTTATAGTGCCTCTGAAAGGGGGTTTCGTTATTGAATATCCCTGACTTGGGGCGAGGGGTCATTTAAGAGGAATCACTGGCAATGAGGGCACTTGAGGTTGCAGCGGATTTCCACTATCATTGTTGCTTCCAGTGGTGGCTGTCCTGTTAATGCTCTTACTGTCAGTGATGATTGTGTGGGCAGTGATTTGTGTTGATTTCCCAAACAATGCATGGCTGTGATGTTGCTAGCCGTGAGTGCTGATAGCTGGTGATTCTGCAGGTAAGGTTTGAACCATTGTGTTGCTGGAGTTGGAGGTCTAATGTGTTTGTTCCATTTGGAGACTACACAGATTTTACTGATCAAATGGCATATTAAGTACATTTTGTTTCACCTTCACACTATCATCTGTGTGGAAAGACATGCGTGATAGTCGCATGCGTTCTAATGGTAAAGGTAAGGCGTGGTTCCCAATGCTTTGTGAAGGCTGTTTCCCAACTGCTGTGCAACTTCTTCTACTCTTAGAGCTGAGATTTCCATGAAAGTCTTATAGTCTGAATTCAGCACCTGAGCATAATAGGACGGAATGTATGAAGCTCTGTAGTTATACTGAATAAGCAGCTACCTATGTTATGACATCTATTAATGTAATAACTGCACTTTCACAATTGCTTTATTAACCCTCCTGCTTTCTCAAATTTGCTTGAAAATGCACGATTTTTCTTCTTTTTTTAAAAAAAATTCTTGGGGGGGGTAACCCCCCCAAACCCCCTTTTGGGGTTCGGGCTCGCACGCTGCGCTCGCTCGCTACGGTGCTGTATGCAAATCACTTTGCGCCCCATCACTTTCAAATGTCACCCACCGCCCCTGTTCCCTCATAATCCACAGCAAGCCAAAATTGTAATCATACTCATGCATCAGGCCTAGAGCGTTTCAAACTTCAACAGTTCTTGTTCACAGGCCATGTCGAGTAAGGCAACAAAAACACAGCTGTCATTCATCTGCAATAAATACCATACCGCCCCCAGTGGGCCTCAAGGTGAATATTCTGATGAATTATGGTGCAGGTAGTTTTGCTGCAAACATTATTCCCAAGTGAGTTTGCCCCCAGTTCGACAGTTTAAAAAACAAAATGTTCAAAACCCAAGTGGGTGAATCTGATAGCACATTCCTGATTTCACAGGGTATTTCATTATATTATATTTCATATTATATTTTAGTTGTTTTATTTTGGGGTAGGACCCCTATTTTGGGGTAGGACCCCCAAACACTCCCTTTTTTCTCCAAAATTCCCATTACATGTCCACATTAAATCTTCCCCTACTTCGCTTTACCTGTCCCCATCCCATAACCCTAAATTACCCATAATTTGCTTTACTTCTACCCACCCCATATACCCTAAAATTACCCATACCTCCCGTTAGCCCTACCTGTTCCTAAACTGGTAAAATACCCTTACCGTCCTCTCCCTCCATCCTCTGCTTAACCCTAAATTAATTTACCCTTACATCGCTTTATCCCTACCCACCCAAAATCACCCTTACCTCCGTTTACCTCTACCTGCACCTTGATCTTTTTTTCTGACAATTTCATAAAATATTATTTTATTGAATAAAAAATATTACCTGCGTGGTCATGTACCACATGGTAAAGGATTCATGATAAAGGTAACCTATGTAGTACACTTAACTGTGTGGTACTTACCTGCGTGGTAAAGACTGTGATAAAGGTCCCACATGATAAAGGCAACTTTGTAAAGGATGTTTATCTATTTTGTGACATTGCAGATTGCTGGATAACATAGAATGTAGGTGTTACACACTTGGATGTGATTTAACTCACTCTGGTGTTGCATGCATGGCTCTAAGGTTGCATGCCATTGTGCTTGTCGCATGAATGTGTGTAGTGTGTTTTAGCAAACTATGGAGGGTTGTACAAAGGGTCTGGCAGAAGGTGTTTTATAATTGGTAAATGTATACCTGTCAACTTCTTGAATAAAAATTGTTTTGAACAGGGTAATCCTGTTAAGGTGAATAAAGTACAAACTCTTTTTGGAGGTTGTTCAAGGTGTTAAAGTCTATTGAGACATTTTTTGTAGATGGGTGTATATCAGGAAAAAGAGGGTAACATCCACTAAATGTGGGTGACTTGACAGATATGTTAAGTGTCAAGCATGTGGTCAAAGGCTATGTCTATTATAACTTGATAGAAAATTGGGCAAAAGATGAGATTGTTGAATTACTTCAAAGGGAGGGGAGGGGCTGGTCTTGAACCCATGTGAACAAGTTGTGGTTTATAAATAAGGATGATTTGGTTGGTTTGCCTGAGCAGAAAGAACCATATTGTACCATAAAACATATTATACTATATGAGCTGAAGATATATCAAGAGGATGTGTATGTACTTAAAATATTAATTGTGTATTGTGTGACACAGTCTCTTTACACTGAATTATGCCTGTAAAACCAAAAAATAATAAAACAAGTTTTAAAAAAGAATGTGAGGTTATAAGCAGGATTGGCGCTGCACAAGTTCTAATTAGTCCAATAAACCAGTGCGTCCCAAACTTTATTGCACCCCGACACTGTTTTTAGGCTAACAAACTTTCACGATTTACCTAACTTTAATGGATCGAAGGCGGCAGCGATTTCTTAAATGTAATAGTAGACATGCTTTCACAGTGCTGTGAATTACCAAAATGGAATACTCTTTGCATCCTTGGCCACACACTTCAAAATGCCTTTATTGAACTGTGGCCAAAATATTGATCTGCCCATAACAGTGGCAGATGATCTGCTGCACTGGAGCTGGAACACTTTTCAAAGTGTGGTTCTGGCCTGTGTGGTATCCGTTCACTAAATTCACAAGGCTTCTGAAAAATGTTGGTGTTGATACCAGTGATTTTAGCAAATTTGAAAAACCCCTTCTGCAACAGAGTATGATGTATGGCCTGTCAATTTTTGTGTTAAAACTAGGGGTGGGCGGAATTTGCGTAATCGCGTTATGCAAATCTCCGCAAAATGGTAAAAAAATCTCCGTGAGCACGCAGAAATTCCACGAACATGCAGAATTGCTTGTTCGCAAAGGGTTTTTACTGTTCGCAATCGCTGTTTGTGTGCTCAGGGAGAAATATCTCACAAACACGCATTTGAGATCGCGAAGAAGCAAAAAATTTCGCAAAGTCGCGGAACGCACAATTTTGGGCAATTTCGCGTTCTCCGCGGAATGCAAAATTACCCAAATTCCGCGAATGGAATGGAATTTATCACCCAGGCCTAGTTAAAACTAGGCCAAGCCGTACATTTTGGAAAATATATATTTTAATTTTATTTTAAGCATGGGAGATTAACTGATCAACCCCGAGCCAACACCTGTACACGAACCTGTTTCCCAAGATCCAAATTCAGCAGCTCTGGCCGTTAGGCCACATCCAAATTTCTCAATTTATATGTGAAAGTCATAAACAAGTGGGGTGATTGTGTATGATTACGTACAGTGACCACATTCTCTGGTGAAATGGCCTTGTGAAGTAAAAAACTGTCAGCAAATAAATACTGGAAGTTTCTCCCAGAGTCTTGCTTGGCAATACTTACAAGAATTTGTTTTGAAACTACACTCAGGGACATAGTTCAGCACCTTTGCACGAGTGGTTTTCGAACAATTTTCACAGTGGGGCTGCTGCCAGAGTGGTAAGGATGCAGTAATTAGCTGGTGGTGCATTTTGGAGCGCATTGTCACAAATATATTACTAAAGCATAGTGTTATAGTGCACTGGTATTTATAGACACCACATTTTCCATTGAAATGACTGCTAAATGTATACAGACATAAACTTTAACTTCTCATGCTAAATAGCGCACAAATTATAGTGTGTGGAAGTCGGGTTTCAGTGAATAATTAGCATTTGCGCATCACCAATTAAAAGCGTTTTGATCTTATAAAAATCTTTGTTTCTATCACACTTCAAAATGACAAAAAAAGTGATTCCTATTTGGTTTCCTAACTGCAGATACGTTCAGAAATATGTGTACAGTTCTATTTATATTTTGTTGTGTTACAAAAAAATGACATCCAACAGCCTTTCCTTTCACAGTTCATGTACCCCAGCAAGATTGTCATATAGTTCACTTTAAAAAAAAGTCCTTTCACTTTGTAGTCAGAGAAAGAAAAGTAGACACCAATCCCCACGTTAAATGAATAAGCCGGCAATTTCTCAAAAGACAGAAGACATAGCCTGACATTTGAACTTGGTCTTTGAAGCACAGCAAGTGTGACAAGATAAATGCAAAATGTAAAGGCATTTTTATTTATTGCTTATTTTTTAACCCACAAGAAATAGTCTGGCGACCCACTAGTAGGTTACAACCCACAGTTGAATTTTGTTTTAAATTATTGATCCACTTGAGGGGTGGCCTCTAGTGTCCCCCACCCCACATTACCCTAGGGGCCAGGGTGTGTCCACCCTGCCTCCATATGTGGCCATTTCAAAATATTTTCAGGACTCGGAGACCGAATCCTATAGTGCCAGATTCAACATTTTCTGTTACTCATTTAGTACCAAAATGACCGAAGGGCGAAAAAGCTCCCTTGGCAATCAGAGCGGCCTATTTTTTTTTATATTTGGTACCATTGGAGTCCCATAGGACCAACCAGATGTACATCACTTTTTCTGAGGTTTAGCCCCTTTATGCTCAACGCAAGACCCTCTTTAAATGCTGATTTCTAGAAAATAGTTCAACGGATTTAGACCACATCACAAAATTAATGCTTTTTGAGTAACGTTCTAACTTTTTGCTAAATATGGTGTCATTCAGCCGTTTCGTCTGTATCAGAGAGAGAGCAAAGTTCTTATGAGAACTAACATTATTTCTCGATATTTGTTAATGCTTCTCCAAGAGCATTCTAAACTGTTCTTGCATGGCCCGAAAAGAAGCCAGGATGCTCTTGAAATGAGACATGTAATTCATGAGTTCTTTATACTTCTATGAAGTCTACATCCACCAGTGTCTGAATTATATTTCGGATGCACTGTCCATCCCTGTTCCATTGCACACCCTTAATATAGCTCGTCGTGCGCAGAACAGGACAGTGCGACTGGTTACAAAATCTTCACAGTACAGGTGCCTGCGCTGTGAACAATAAATTAATGAAAGGCGGACCAGCTGTTTGAAGCTGTCAGTCTGTGTTTCTCTGTAGGTGCTGATCCGACCTCTCTATGAAGGGGGAGCAGGGATTCCCTTGCAGGTGGTCTCTGTCGAGTCTTTCTGTTGGGGTGTTTGTTGTACTTATTGTTAAGCACACGTTCAATAGTTTATCATATAGAAAATGCGCTTCATTAGATTAGAAAAAGAGATGAGTGGCCTCGTGCATAGCCAGATCCAGTAACAGCATAACTATGTTATGTAGTAACTTGATTAGAGTGATTATGATCTTTCAAATAGATGATTTCAATGTATCTAAACTTTTGCATCTGCCACTTTTATTTAACTCGTTTGATGTATAATGTTTTATAATGAAATGTCAATAAAAAAAATGTTAAGCGCATATGATTTGTTAGTCTTTCTTCCGTATAGCATCTCCACAGATGTAAGTAAAGGGCGGTCAGTAGAAATCTTCACTGTTAGCGTTGTCTCTCCTTTATGCAGCTCCACTGGCTGTGTTCATAGGAACAGTATTTATTTTGGGCCTGTTTTGAGAATACATCATATTTGAATCTGCTATTTTCTGGTATCATCAACCTGACCAATAGTTGCCTGTGATGTCATGTTGGAATGTTCATTGAGGCAAACTGTGTGATTTGAATCTTGGCATTTGGGGGAAAACAGGATGGAGCAAGGGGTGGCGGCTCCTGAAGGCCTGTCACGAATCCTTAGAAGAGCCACATCTAGAGAGGCCCCAGAATAGCGCTCGCTTAAAGCCCTTCTTCGTACTCATGAAGTCTGTCCGGGCTTATTCATGACCCTAAGTGGCTAAACCTTCCATTTTTGCAGCAGAGGACTGAATGAGAAACATACTCTGTGATTAAATAAACAGAAACTGTCAGGGGTGTATTACATGCTGGAGTTGTAATTATGTCTATGTCTCTAGTGCTAGTACATGATGGTTATGGAGACTATGTTTTAATCACTTTCGAATTGACAAGAATGCACTGAAGTGCTTTGTTCTGCGATAGATAGTTCAACCGTCGTTAATTAATGCAAGAACTGTGATTTTAATGTATATGTATTGTATGTGGCTTTTATGATTTTTTTTAAATCGAATGAAGTGTGCTTTGACTTTGACTTTTAATGCAAGAAGGTTATCTTTGCACAAACAATTATATTGAAGCTCTGGATTTATGAAGTTGTTTTGGTAGTCCTTAACTCGTAATGTTTACATGCGCACGTTTAACAAAGTCAAAGACAACTCAGGGGCAAGAACTATAACAATCTATTTCTAAAAGCTAATATAATGTGTTATTGTGAAATTTACAAAAAGGAAACATGATTCTTCAGCTTGAAAGTGATTAAAAATGGATAATATGTGTTAGCTGGCTTAAAACATCATATTAAATATTATGAAGTTAGGCACCAAAAAGCAGGGCAGGTGGTTACTTATTTTTGTGGTTGCCACTTATATCGTTTAGGTGGAGTACATCTGTCCAACCCATAGAGTAAAGTTATTGAAAAGCTGGAACTATTTAAGAGTGTGAATCGAGTTAAATCATTTGCATACACTCAGTATTGAGATGGTCTATGCCTATGTAATCTGCGTCGCTGCAACCCAAAAATTCGGATTTAACTTTGATGGGCTAGCTAGATCTCTTTTCCTGTAATACCATTTTCTATATGCATAGTACCTAGTAGCAACCTGCACGTTTATTTATTTATTTATTTATTTTGTGATTTATAAAGCGCCTGGTGACCCGAAGGCATCCCCGCGCTATAAGGTTGTGAAATCCAGGAGGGGGAGACCAGGAACTATTTGGGGAAGAGGAAGGTTTTAAGTTTTTTGCGGAAGAGGGCGTGACAAGGTTCAAGGCGCAGCATGCGAGGAAGTGCGTTCCATTTTGAGGAGGCCTTGACCGAGAAGCGGCGGCCACCGGTGCGCGACTTCTTAAATCTTGGGACTATGGCCAGATGTTCGCTGTACTGGTGATCCAGAATGCAAAAGGTGCTATAGAAGGAAAAATCATTTTTGTTACTGGGTGCTAATAATACGAACTGTCATAATGTATGTGGTTTAATGGAATATGAAAATAACGTTTCTGATGGACCCTTCTACCTGCAGATTCATCTCCTTTTAAATATTCCAAACATGAGTCTGGATTGGGAAACTTTTTGATAGCCCTCCCTCGCCGGTAGGGGGCCCCAGCTCTACCTCAACACCGTACGTGTACTTGTGACATCATTAACATGATCAAAAGTTCGTCATTCAACAATGTCCTCGTTCTCTTACCTTAATAGATGCAGTCTTCTTTAGAATGTTGCCTCAAAAATGATCCGGATTTAAGCAGTTTCAAAACTGCGACAGTCAGATGGCCATCACGGACCCTCATTATATCTGTCTATGGTGCCATGGATCAAAACACGACGTTGACTCCTGTCAAAAATGCATCCCAAGACTCTTAGATAAAGAGAAGCTAAGATGTTCATGGCCAAAGCTCGGGATGAATGTTGGGGACTTCAAAAATATCATCCAAGATCAAAATCTCCATCTCCTCACTCTTTCAAGTCTTCAAAAAGAAAATACAATGAAAAGAGAAGACACAAGCTCAAATGTCGTTCTCCACGAAGCAAATGGCAGAGGGCTTCAACTTTTCCACTTCCAGTGTCAGACCAAGAACAACCGACTGAAGATGATCCTGCACCCAGCTCTCCATCTATGCGACAACTTCAACAGACCAGCGCCGGTGGCTCCACTTGATCCAACGCCAGTTCCAGCTACTGTTTCACCTGTAGCACGGATTCCGAGGCCCCAGTCTCAACACCCGTGTCACCAGTTTCCTACAACAGGATCGATAGATCTCTGTTTCTGAACACCATATTGAATATCTTCAACAGGGCTGTGATCCCCTCAGGTGCACTGTGTAGCCCCGTAGGACAGATGGCATACTCAGGAGGAGAGTTTCTAACTCCCTGCCAGCCACCACCCTTCAAGCTCTTTTTGCCATTTCCTTAAGTGTCCTGGGCGACTACACAACCGACAACCAGGGGTGTAACGAAGGCCCCCAAAGTGCGGGGGGCCTCCAGGCTTACCTATACTGGGGGTGGCCCCCTCAGCCCCTTCTGATATGAGTGTGAGGCCCCCCCCCTTCAGCATAACTTACAGGGGGGGGGGCCCACGTTTTGTTACGCCGCTGCCAACACCAGGGATGCTGAAGTCGACTCTACCTCCGTTATTTGTTCCCGCTTCGTCCCCTTCAGCATCGGAAAGCAGCAGATCTCTGTGCCTTAGTCGACTCAAGTGGTGCCACAAACTAGGCCACTGGAGCCACTACCAACCCAGTCTGAATCCTAAACCGATACATTATCATTCTTTAGTGCCATGATTTTATGTGTGATAAGTTTGTCTATAGTATAGTCTTTTTTTAATATAAAACTACAAAATAAAATGTATATTAATGATATTATAAATTAACTCAGTGGTACTCCTTTAAACGATCTTAGAATGATGATAGACCGCGTTAGCCCTGCTGGGATCAGAACATTTGGTCTGTAGGTCCCTAGGAAAGCACCAAACCAGCTGAGCATTTTAGCCCACTGAGCAGCTTACAAGATATGCATGTTATGTAGATAATATTGTGATTTTTAGGTCGAGCCTGTGCAGTGCATGCGCTTCTCTGCGAGGTATGCTGTATTAGAGCATGGACTTGAAGCTTCGTCCATTCTCCGCCCATATTTTTCATTGGCTTGTGGCATTGTCCTTTGTAAATGCTGGCTTCTGATTCGTTAATAGACTTGTTAGTCCCTCCTTAGTGCCGCCTTGTCTTCATTTGTAACCTCTCAAGAGGACAGGACCTTTTACTTCTGTAGTTACACGGCATGTTTTATTTAGGCTGTAAGCACTGATTTCTTTTATGAGTTTCTCCTGCTGCAGGCACGACATTGTTTCCTGCAACATTAAGAGTGCCATGCGCGCTTTCACTTTCCCAGCAGCCCCGGACAATGGCGACTGCTTCTTTGAAATAAAATAGGTCTCGCATTTACAAGAGTTTCAGCTATTGGCATTGTAAACGACACTGCATTTTATGTATGTGTTAATTATCAAAACAGATAAATAAAAGGCATTGTCATTTTAGAATGCCAATAGCTTAAACTCTTGCAAATGCGAGACCTATTGCATTGCAAATGCTTGTTATTGTATACTGTTAGAGGTCAAGAAAAATATCTGTATATGCAAGAGTTTTGTACTATACCAACACATATAACATAGCCAGTTAATCCCATTAAAACAAATACTGGTGTAGTTCTTCAGATAGAGATAATCAATTATTTTTAAAAATGTACAATTTGGATTATTGCTAAAAGACAGACTCTATAATAGACTCTAACAAACGTTATATTTACTGAGTACATTTTTTGTTCGATAACTCCGAATGCTGTGTTTCCTCGTCTTTGCAGCATGTATACCAGCCCAGCCAGAAATAGTAAACAGTAATAATCAGATCAGGTAGTCATCCAGTCTGACCACTCTGCTTTTTAATACTGGTTCAGATCATTTTTTTGTCAGTGTAATAGGAACTTCTCATGGGAAAATGTGCATGTAATGAGATTGTGTGAGCACCCTACAAGAGCTGTGGAGATGCGCGCGTTTTATGTCTTGGGCCTGATAAGCTCACATTGTGCTATCTTTTTCCGCAGAGCTGCTGGGCCCTCTGGACCGAGAGGATGGCGAAGCCTTTGTTGACTTGTCCCTGTCTCCTCGAGGGGAGGAGGCCTGTCCGGAAAGCCGGCCTCCCTCTGGTTCAAGCGGCCGCCGAGCCTTGCAGACGCCGGCAGCCAGCAACATTTCTATTAGCAGGTGAGATATGCTGGGTGGCTTTGGCACTTCGTGTTGCAGAGCAGGGGTAGTAATGGCGCTTGTGAATGCAATATAAGGCGCTACAGGCCGTTGGTTCGGAATGCCTTTGTCAGAATTTAGGGCAGAGAATGGGTAATATTTCCAGTTGACTGAATGCAAAGATACAGCGTGGCGTTAGAAAGCAATTGACTGGTTAAGCACATTTTCTACAGACGTCCATACAATCTGGGATCCTAAGAGTTTTCATTACCAGGCGGATTCTTTTGGCTTTCTATTAAGATAACTGAAATGGGTTCTGAGGGAATTTTAACTCTAAAAGAGGTTCTTTTGTGATGAAATATTCCTACGGGGCTCTATTCTTTAACAGTGTGAGTGCTTAAATGGCACGGTATAGGAAAATACATACGTTGTCTATCACAGATGTTAAATAGAATATATTTCTCATATTTTATATTAGCGTCGTTCACAGTCCAGGTGCTTTCTATGAAAACATTTCTGCACATAAATCATAAAGGGCCTCGTCTTGAAAGGGTTTGATGATGCAGGTTTCTTTTCAATTGGCAAGCAGTGAGGCCTGACCTGGCGCATGCGCAGTCCGGGCATCAGGTTATTGTACAGCTTTTCTAAAGCGAAAGAAATACTGTACCTCCAGAGACAGTGATGCGAGGGTACCGCCGCTTGTGTTAGTTTTCTTATTTTTAAAGTGATGCGGAGCACTGATGGTTATACAGGCTAAAAGCATGTTGGAAAAATGACATGAGCGTCTTTATCACGGGTGGAAATTGTTTCGGGCATCTGTTTTGTAGGGCTGTTTAAATATTCTTTTTTGTTTTGGCTTACCCCGTGCCTCGTTGAGCATTCATGCCGTTTCTGGGTGGGCTATGAGAAGGAACACGGGTGTACAGCGTGCAGTTTAGAGTTGGGCCAACACGTTAAAAGTGAGAGCCGAGCCAAGTGTCTGGCTTGGCTCTCAGCAGAGCCTGAGCACCAGCCGAGTCCTGAAAATAGTTGGCATTTAAATCATGCAACGAACATCATGTAAAAATAACACAAAGTCTCTTCAACATTATTATTTGTTTTTTAAACACACAGAAGCGTTTCACCTAATTCACCTCATTATATCACTGAGTTGAGCGGTATTAAAAGTGATAGCTTTTAAAAATGAATTTAGAAACATTCCTATCCCCCGCCCTAATGACGATACCATTTATGAACTAAGGGGCAAGTCATTTGTATCCTACATGTATCATGGATTCTTATTATACATTGACAAGGTTATGGCCTATTAAACCAAACACAAGGTTATTGATTTGTCTTTAATTCTTTAAGGAGCTACATTGGGTTAATGCTTTGTCTTTATTCAACGAGCTAAATCACCAAATTGTGTTAAATAAATGCTTATATTACATGTTAAATCAAGCTGAAACAGATTTTCTTGAAAAAATGACAATGTTTTGTTAAAGGAAGGTAAGGTACTCTTTTTAAGGTAGCTATCACATGCTTCACCTGACTTAAGAAAGAGACAGATTTCAGGACAGGTTCAACCCTTTCAATTAAGGTAAGTGCACACATTAACAAAACAAAGGTATTGAAGAGCCCACGAAGTTCACATGACACAATTGAAGTGCTGAGCTCCATTGCCAGCAGACTTTCACAGAGAGCCCACGACGTGTGGGCTTTCTGCATTTTTCACTGGCTCCTAGGTTGGGGATTGCCTTTCAGATAGGTTGACTATTAAGACTTTGCAGAGTGCTGTCAGAATGGATGAAGAACATTTTTTAGCATAACATCCCTCTTCAAGCATTTTTACAGCACGAAGCAAAGTCTTCAATGTTCCAATTTATAAACTTTATTTCGATTTTTAAAAAAAATCACAAAAGTCAGCAAGGTACAAAGACGGGTTGAATTTTACAATGACATTACACTATCACAACAGCGAGACTGGGAGAACACTCAGATACACGAAATTTAGTTAAAAAAATAATAATAATTTAAAACAGAATAAAAGTACACAACCAAACAACGGGCCGGAAAGCCTTCACTATCACCCCATTTGCAAAATGAACATGGCCTATCGCTAGACAGCCCCTAAGCTACCACAGGCGTGCTTGGTGATTGAGGTAAAGAGTGGCAAAAGCCACGCGAAGGCTTGGCTCGTTTTGGCTCGAAGTTCCAAAAGGAACTCGACCTGAGTTAAAGGCATCCGACTCGAGCCTTCAGTGACTCGCTGATTTTGAATTGTAAACTTGTAATTTGCTGACTAGCAGGAATGCTAAGGAAATAACAATGCCACACATTGGGTCTAAAGGTAAACATAGGCAACTTAACAACCTCTCGCGAGCTTGGTTTATACAAACAAAACGACGAGGTACTGACTAGGGGGATCATTCTCTGTATAACTTATAGATTAATCCAAAGAATAATTTAGGGCAGATTCATGCATGAAAACTTAAATTAAATGAAGATAGACAGCTATCACAAACGCAAAAAGAGAACACATTGTTACTAAAACAAAATGAAAACCACAAGATAACACATATATCACATATAAAAATGATGGGGTTGTTAAGTTTCTAGCATCCAACACCAAAGTGACCCTTAATCATTCCAAACAACACAGTTGGTGGTAAGGGTCACGTTAGTGTTGATCCACTCTTGCTGTCAAATATTGATCCTATGATGAGTACGTTGGTGAAGAGATTACTTATATGTTGATCGACACAGTACTATTATTGCAGACAGTGGCGGCTGCTCCCAGGCAGTGAACAATTGGAATATCAAGGTGTGATTGAAACTTGTGTGTCACCGATGAATAACCCTCTTTTTACTGTGAACAAGCCTGACGGTTCGTACAGTTTGGTATTGGATTACCGGCATTTGAACTCGCATTGCCGTACCTGTGCAGTACAGAATACGCACGGCTCTGCTTTAGTTCATAGTCTTGTGCGGAAACGTTTTAAAACCACACTTGACATTTCCAAATGTTTTTTTGCCCACAATTTAGACGGACTGAGTTCCCAGTGGACTCGTTTTAGCTGTGGCGGCAAACAGCGCCAGTATCGATGTTTACCTATGGGCTATAAGAATAGTCCAGGTGTGTTTGCTGCCCGTATTGTCTCCCTCTTGGAGAGGATAGACACGGATGCGTGTTCGTATGTGGATGACATATATCTCACTGACGACGAACTTTGGGCGCATCTGTGTCGCGTTGACCGCATAATTTGTAACTTTGCGGACTTCGATTACAAGTTTAACTTTGCAAAGTCCCACATTGCGGAGTATACAGTGTTGTTCCTGGGCTATGAGCTCAACAATGAAGGTCGAGGACTGGCTCCTCACTTCTTGGAGAAATGCGCACAACTGCGCACTCCTACAACTCTGAAAAAATTGCAGTCCTTGCTGGGATTTTTGAATTTCGGGAGTACTTATATTCCCGAATATGCCCAGCGTATCAAGCCTTTGTATGCTCTGATACAACCTACTTTTACCAAATCTTGCTGGCTGCTGGAACATTCAGCTATTTTGCAATCTTTGCAAGCTGATCTTCTAGAAACTAAATTCTTACTGACCCGTGATAACCACACCAACCTGGTGATAAGAATCATCCCTGGGGCGGTGGGTTTCACATACCTTACTTTTACCGAAGGAGACACAGTACCTATTGCTTACAAGTCACACTCGTACACTTCGGCTGAAATGCGGTTTTCCTCTGTGGAAAATGTTTTGACAGCAGTGCAAATGGCGATTCTCAAGGAACGTGCACTGTCGCAGGGAAAACGCATGTTGGTTGTAACCCCGTTTCCTGCATTAGAGGCAGTGACGAAAGCCAGTGTACCAAATTCAAAAACTTTGCACCCTCGGTGGATACAATGGGCAGCATCTTTGATTTCTCTGGATGCCACATTTATTTTTGATGCCTCCTTACAGTCGCAGGAGTTTTTGCAGTATGAATTTTTTCATCCCGCACCTTTGGCTATGCGGCCTTTGGAGTACTTCCATTGATTCATATACACTGATGGTTCCGCGCAGGTTGCCCATGGGTCTAAGCACGCATACGTTTCCGCTTGCGCTATTGTGGTGGGTGCCATGGTGAATGACGAGTTCAAGTCCAGGGTCGTGCACACGCAGACTCTAGCGGACTGCACCGCACAATTGACAGAGCTTCGTGCTCTGATGCTTGCATTGGAGTACGCTGATCCTGGTGTGTCAACTCTTATTGTGAGTGATTCCTACTACTGTGTCCAGTCTTACAATGAAAACCTTTTCTTTTGGATTCAGAATGATTTTCGTGATTCCAAGGGTAGCACAATAAAACATAAAATGATCTGGGTCCGAGTAGCTGAGCTTAAAGAGCAGTAGCCATTTATTTTTTTGATTCATACTCTCGGTCATCAGCGCGTGGGAGTCCACGCTGGTGGCAATTCGCTTGCCGACGAGGCAGCAAAATCAGCAGTATCGACATATTCTGTTGCTGCAGTTACACGTTCCAAAAGTAAGGTTGATGATGATATCTTGGCAGCTGTTGCTGCAACTGAGAAGGGAGGTAAATATCCAAAAGAATTCCCTTCAAAGTATTCATGGTGAGAGATTGCTTCCCAACGCGGACCGCAGGCCTTCTCTGATTACCGCAGCCCATGAAGGTGTTGCGTCTGCGCATGCGGGCGCTTCGGCTACTGTAGCTCAGTTACAACAACGTTTCTGGTGGCGGGGACTGTACAAACAGACGCGTGATTATGTCCTTCAATGTGACATATGCCAGCAGATTAAGCCTTCAACTGCTGCGCGTCCGCCTCAGACTCAGTTGTACATTTCTAATAAACCCCTTGGGTGTGTTTATTTAGATCACTGCTGTCCCTTTTCTTCTGATACTGCGTATAAGTACGTCTTAGTAGTAGTTGATTCATGCACACGCTTTGTGTGTGTTTGGGCGCACCGCAGCGCTGATTCACGGACTGTCATAAGAGACTTGCGTATCTTTGTAGGGATTTTTGCCTGTGGTACCTTTATTCGGATCAGGGTCCGGCTTTCGCCTCTAAGGCGTATAAGGATGACATGACTTCGTTGGGGGTACAAGTCAAGTTTTCGTCTCCATACAGACCTGAGGGTAATAGTGTTGTGGAACGAATGAACCGAGAATTAAAACAGTCTTTGACGGCCCGAGTTATGGGTACTGACAGGAACTGGCTGGCCCATCTCAATGGCGTGCAGTGTGCTCTTAATAATCTCCCTAGTAGGTCTCTGGGTGGGCGGACCCCATACGAAATGCTCTTTGATATCAAGATGTATGTACTGGACCGTAACAGTCTAGACTCGGTGGCTCAGGCCGCCTCCTTTGATGTAGATGAACATTGCAATGTTTTACAGGATTTACAAAAGACAAGAGACAGTCTTACAAAGGAACATTTGCCCTCCACCTCGGATGATGCTTTGCAGATCCCAGTAGTTGGCTGGCTACCCCAAGTTGGAGAATTTGTTTGTGAGAAAATCGATAACAAGAAAGAATTTGGTCCCTCTTATCGAGCTCCGGTTCCAGTGCTTGGTGTGAAGGGCACGAGAACAGTCATTTTACCACCACTTCCAGGTCCTAAGAAGAACAGGTATATCTCCATTGACAATGTCAAAATACACAGAGTGGCCGATTCTTCTTAGTATGACACAGGCAGTCTCATGTCCTTTGATCTTGAGAAATTCTGTTTTGGCCCCGGTTTCCAATCCTGCGCCTGATGTTGCTCTCGAGTTGCCTGCCATTTCCAATCCTTTATTGAGTGTACTGCCTGGTAATCAACATGATGAAACTGACTATACTTATCCTACTGACTTATCAATGCCTGATTTGCAAGCTCGCTTGGCTACAGAATCCAGATTTTCATTTGACACTGTATCGCAGACTTCTAATAAGCCCTCGAAAATTTCTAATTTGGCAAGACTGTTTAAAAAAAAAAATTTGATTCCCCATTGGACTTATGTTTGGATGGTGCTTTTTTTTGATTTACCATTTTATGACAATTGGTTTTGTGTTTTATTTTTTCCGTCTCGTCAATGGACACTATGTCGAGGAGAGAACTGACATTCGACATATCAATGGAACTTTGGCTCCCCATTCCTCATCGCACAGAGTGCAAAGAGACTTAGCTTTTGTTAACATCACAGCTTGGCCTGTCCTAGATGGGATTGTGTGGGATGCGGTTCGATTTCAAATTCATGGGCCCACTGAGGTTATAAATGTCCCCAGTGTGCTTAGAGTGTCTATGGAGGGATGTGGTTAAACTAAATATACGTTCTGATGATTGGGATGTTCAGGCCATTGAATCATTGGTCTATGATTTGAAATATTATGCTGCCTTTAATGCTGAAGAATTGTACTTGGAGTCTGCTAATTACGGTGATTTGTATTGTTATCAACATTTTGGCAATCACTACCTGCAAAAGCTAATACCAGGAGACTTACTGTAAATTACACCCAGTGGGAACACTGTCCTGCCCCTATACAAGGCAGTTCTGCCACCTTTTTGAAAAGGTTCACTTACTTTACAGATTTTAATCAGTCTAATCCTAAAGCCTTTTATTTTAAAATGGCCGAAAAGTCAATTTCCAAAGTTAGACTTACCGATACTAAATTACTGTATTGGAAGTCCTTTCTAGACTAGTTGGATGTTGAGGGCTACGAGTTGTGGAAGAATACAATTGACCTTAAATCAGTTTGGGGTTCTAAAGGTTGGCAAGTGCAAGGCACAGAGGCTTTGCACCGAGCATGCCTCATCGCAAACCATATGTTGTTTTTGAATTCTACTATTTCACAAACAACATGCTTTGGATTGGCTACTCCTAAAAGATTGAATGCTCCTTCCTTTCCTGACTTAGAGGAATATTCCTGTTGGGGTAATTTAACTAAATATTCCATGAGAGAGTTGCAAACTCTGTTAATGAATTCCTCCTTTAACATATCCAGTTTGGATCCCGAAGGCTGGTTCCTCTGGCACAGAAGTGTTGATTCATGCCAACATCGTTTTCTGGGTTTAGCTCCCGGCTATACACAGGTCAGGGTAGATCCCTGTTTTGAAAGTGGTCATTCTGTTACTACCTACTCTGTGGGAAAATTGTGTCAGAACTAGCTCAGACATTCTACCATGGCACCAGTTAAACTGCATTTATCTAAACTGACTGATGATGTTGATCTGAATGATTTTATTAAAGGCCCGGCTAAAGGTAGATCAAAAAGATGGATATATGCTGTTTATAATGAAATTTGGAAAGCTTCCCAGATTGAGGCGGCTACCGGCCTTAGGGCTATTGATCAAGCTAATTTAGAAAAAGTGCTAGCAGTTGTAGATAACAGCATTAACACACTCTCTTCTCGCATTTACACGTTAGATAATATTGTGTCATCAGTTGTAGATATTGTCCAAGATGAGGTATCTACCCTGTACCATGGTCAAAATCAATTACGTTCCATTATGCAGTTTGCATGGACCTTGCAGACACTTAAAGCCTCTAAGGTGCCATGGCATTACTTGAATACGTCTGCCTTGTTTGCCCCCTTTAATTTGACTGACAATCAACGCTTACTATCAATGAAGTATGCTTCTTTTTCCATGTTGCACATTGAGAAGTTAGAACCTTTACCGTTTTCTATGGCTGAAGCAAATGCTGCTACTTGGATTATTCATGGTTTGATTACTCTTCCTTTTCCTTTATTTGCATTTACGAATTGTGTGAAGTACTTAGCCATTGGCAGATACGAGCCTCTAGGAAGTTCTTATCTCCATGAAGCCTGGTCGCTTCCTTTTACATACAGATGTCTTAGGGAAGGAAGAGAAGTTTATTTAAATGGTGAGGAATAGACTGACGTGCCAGATCATTCCTTAATGTGTCGACATATCCAAATACATGGCTCTTGCAACCAAGACGAGCCTAATTTAGCCTGTGTTTTGAAAGGTACACCCATGCCTGCAATAAATCCCACATTCACATTGCTGGATAACCGGAGTTATTTACTTTTAAACAATGAGGATTGCTGTGGGTTAAATAAAGGGATTGCTTATGTCGTTACAGTCAGTGAACGTTTAATTTGTTGCAAGAATGTAATGTATCCTCCCCCGCATGGGAAACTTGATGTTTCCATCTGGCCTAAGATTCCGACCTTGAAGGCAGAGTTCAATAAGATGAGTCGCATAAGAGCTCTATTGTCCCAGAAAGAAGTTGCCCTCACATCTACGCGTGAAACATTTGTCCTTCACGTGGCTAACACCCGCACAGAAGTACATGCCTTGTTAAACACTGATCTGCCCTTGCACTTTGGTGAATTAATTCATACTATCTTCAATGCAAACTCCACTTCGGGGCTGGCTCACTTTTTTAAAGTTGTAAGCAGTGGCTTAGTGACTTACTTCCAAAATATTTTCGGAGTCATTCCAGCTTTTTTCCATTCTATTTTCTCCAGCCTGTTTGGTGGATTTCCCTTGCTACTGGCAGCTGGCGTACTATTGCTGTTCTGTCTATTTCAAAATGGATGCACATCCTGTGTTGCAAGACGGGCTGTCTCGGCTAGGGCTTCTTCGCGCCCTGATGCTTGAGTACTATGGTGCGCTGCCGCTTGCCACACTTAGCGCAGCGTATGGACTATTGTTTCGATTTTCCTACTTTACATGCGTTCAGCCTGTTTTCCATTGCCTGAGTTGCGATTTCAAATGGGCCCTGGATTTGTGTCTCTGCAATACGGTATCTCCCGAAGCGGATTATAATCAGCTTATGAGTCCCTTAGTTGCTCATGAAATGCTTTGTTCTGATGGAGGGATTATGGCCTTTGCAGCGATGCATGTTGTTCTGGGACGTTGGAATGTGTTCGCAGCGGCGCAAGATTTCTTGGCTCGCAGTTTCCTCGAGAACCCACCGAGTTGTCCTCTGATGGTGCAAGAGGCTCTGGTAATCGAAGAGCATGTATGTTCTTTCCCTTTGTTAAATTGGATGGCTGATCTGTTTTCAGAGGATAACAGTGACTTCCTGTTGGAGGCTATTGCTGCTTATTTTGCCTATTCATTATTAGGATGAACTGGGTTTGCAGTCTCAAGTTTTTGACCGGAACATCTCGTTTGATTAAAAAAAAAAGTTTGAACTCTCCAAAGGATTTTTCTTTTCAAAAAAGATTGCCTATTGACTTTATCAATGTCCAATGCTGAGTTACTTCACGAATATTGCATTTTTTTTTCCTCTCCTTCGATTTTTTAAGTGCCAAATTGGAGACTTGTGTTTGAACTATCGAAGTTGAACTCTGCGTTCCTAAATTGCCTCTTTATACTTGTCCTTTCAGTGCTTGGATCAAAGGGAGGGTGTCTTGTGTATGGGTTTCGTCTTTGCACTGTGTTAAGTTGACATGTGTTAGTTAGAGTTTTAAACGCCATTTTTTCTTTCCTGCTGCCTCTGCACACAACACATTTTGTTATTAATGCTTTTCACCTAGTTTGGTATTTTGCTTTACACAAGAATAACATGTTTGCTTATAATATCAGTCTTGCTTGGTTAGCTATGTCTGTACAGTGGGTGCCGAGGCCTTCAAGGTTATCTCAACACAGTGCTTATTGTTTGGATTGATCAGCGCACAGAGTAAACATAATATGGATGCAGCTGTGGCCAACTTTGGTTTTAGGCGCAAATTATATTGCACTGCGTAAGACAGGAGACACACACTTGATGAATATCCGTATGCAGAGTGTTGGTGTAGGAGATGATGTGATCCATTTCCACTGAACCTAAAGGTATGGGCCCGCCCTTCTAAACCCAAAGAGACCTTCTGTAGATATAATATAATATACTAGCTAGGGAGGTTAAACTAAGGTTCTATTTAGACCTGTTTCCTTTAGCATTTTTAACATGCTTTCTCCCTTTGTATTTTATGGAATAGTAACTATGTTGTTAACCTTGATCTTAATAATATGTTTGCTTGTATTAGCGAAGATACTGCGTTTGAGAACACTGCATTAGAAATAAACATTTCAAACTCGCACGTGTCCTCATTGACTCCTCGTTCTGGATTGATATGTTAGGATAACGAAAGAGTGTTCATATGTTCCACGTTACCTGAGGTGTTCTAAGTCAATGTTCTGGGTTGTCTAAATCATTGGGGTTTTGTTAGTACCAATGAGACACTGATTGCTAGTCTCGTAGGGGATTTTGGATACTAAGGTGAGTTTTGGCACACCCTAATTCACTGAGGTTCTAAGTCTCTATGCACAGTTCTGTGTAGGAGCAGAATCCCTGCAACAAGGAGATAGAGGAGGAGTCATCAACATCAGGTGAGGAAGAACCTAGAAAAACGTTTTGTATTGATAATGTAAGATCACATTTAAAAATGTTTATGCAAATAACCCAAACAGATTTCCAAAATGTTAATACATTTGAACAATCATAAAGTTGATGTCTCAACTTGCCAGTATCATTAGAACAAGACCAGCATAATGAGCATAATGGAAAAGAGGCTGGGGAAAACTTGGAAATACAAACAGGAGTGAAATCAGCCCTATTATAAAAAGTACAAAGATTGAGTTATACGTGCAGCAGCAGAAACTTTAAATAACTTAGACCGTAACTTTTCCCAAGTCGTGATAGAAAAAGAAACAGACAAGTCAGTTTCCCACGCACTTTCAATAGGGGATTTAGGTCTCTCAGTAACATGTGACATCAATAGTTTATATACAAGAGCGGCTTTAGGTCTATGTGTCTGAAATAAACTATATAATGGGGTGAGTGGGGTAAGAGATGGTGTATCAGTTGCAAGGTCAAAAGAGGCAAATTGTGATTGTAAGGCTGTTGAAATTACGACATATTCATTAATGCAAGAGTTAGGTAAATGAAATTGTACTTGCAAATCAAGAAAGGAAATAACAGAATTTTGGTGAATTAATTGGTGTACGAAAACAATTCCCTTCTCCTTACAGTATTTGTAATAGAATGATTTACCTTTATATTTGAGAGATTTATTGTACCAAATCGTAGAGGATAAACAACATTGAAATGGAGTTAGACCAGTGGAAAATGTATTGTATAGTAAACTCTGGGAGTATTTTAAAGTAAGGTTTGTGAATATGAAGGCACTATTGGACATATACTGTACGTTCTGAAAGAAAAAATCCTTTAATAATGAGCATTCAAAAACAATTCATCTGGGAATAGGGATATCAGCAAAATTGTAGGATAAATCAAAGGATTGTTTAATTAAAAAGGCCGAGTGATAAGCTTTACAATTTGGAAAACATACGCCACCTTCAGATTTAGGATGAGTGAGTTTTGTAAGAGCAATTCGTGGGAGCTTTTTTTTTTAAAAACATTTTTTAAAACCTTTATTGAAAAAGTGCACACAGCTATTCAGCCTAACATCCCGGAGGCAAGGCAGCACGGTGAATCAGGAGAGCAATACTGCAAGAACAATTGAAACAGTACAATGAAGGTTGTTTTTATATTTTATGTCATAGAGGGAACATGGAACAAGGAAAAGAAGAAAACGCCAAGGGCGTTAAAGAGTGGCAATGGAGTAGAAGAAGCCTTCGAGGTGTTGGAACAGGGCAGGGGGACAGCGTGCACATAAGCACGAATACAGGAGAATAGATCAGGATAAAGGGGGGGGGAAAGAAGAAACAGGATTCAGCAGTATAACGTATCACAGTTGGCGTCACAGGTTATGGTGACAAATGTTCCTCCTAAGAGACAGGTTCCGGGGGCAAGCAAATATCTTCCCTGTAAGCATTCCAAGCCCCCCACACTTTCGACCACTTTTTGGGCTTACCCCTGGCAACATAGACCGTCTTTTCTCTAAACATACACCAATCCATGTTGGCTTTCCATTGTACCACCAGGGGAGCCGTCGGAGCCCCCCATTTCTGCGCAATATCGCGTTTGGCCACCATGTTGCCAAGGGTCACCCACTGCGTCTGAGCCACATTGTGATCAGATGGCTCCCAGATGTTGAGGAGACATCTCCTAGCTTCCGCAGTCGCCACCACCCCAGTCACCTCGTCCATAATCCGGTGCACATGTCTCCAGTAGGAAGCTATGATGGGGCATTCCCAAAGAATGTGCAGAAAGGTAGCAGAGGCGCCACAGCCACAGCGACAGAGCCCATCGGTCGAGTAGCCCATATGCACAAGCCGGGGGCCAGTCACGTACACCCTGTGCAAGATCTTGAACTGCACCAGCCGAAGACGAGAGGAAATGGCGACCTCCTTAGGGGAAGACACAGCGCTCTGCCAATCCTCGTCGTCGATCTCCAGGCCATCACGCACCCACTGATCCCGCACACCGAGGAGGAGGTCAGTGCAAACATTAATTAGTTTCTTATACGACAGTGAGATGGCACTGTCAGGCATATGGCCGTCCAACACCCTGTTCTCCAGCGGGGAGCTTTCTGGAATCGCCCCTTCTGCCGGCTTAGCAGAGAGCAGCGCGTGTCGCAGCTGGGCATAACGGAAAGACTCCGTGCCGCCCAGCTGATACTCAGCCTGTAGCTGGGGGAAGGTCTTAATCTCGCCCTTTGAGATCATATTGTCCACCCTGGAAATACCTATGAGGTCCCATTTATCAAATCCCTTGGTGTGCCATAGTTTGCCCAAAATATCGGAGTCATACAAAGGGGTGAATCTAGTCAGCCTGCCCTGCCAGCCCTGCGCCTTGGTGATCGTCCGCCAGATGTGGACCGCAGTTCTCGTTGGACCCGACATCCGCCTATCCAGAGACCTCGAGTACAGCGCTCTGTAGTAATTGCCGCCACCCAAAAGCCACTTATCCATGGCGTAGCCGGGGTTGTTTTCGGACCGTAGAAACCATGATTGATAGCCGCCAATTGGGAGGCCCAGTAGTACCTGCGCACATCTGGCAGTGCAATACCCCCGTCGTACCACGGAAGTGTGAGCTTCGTGATAGCGACGCGGGGACGGCCGTCCCAGAGCAAGGCACGTTGAAGGCTCTCAATCTCTCGAAAGTAGCGGGCGGGGACCGGATCTTGGGTGTTCTGCAGGGCGTACAGAAACCTGGGCAAAGACATCATCTTAAATAATGCCACGCGTCCAAGTAGAGAGAGTGGAAGCTTGCGCCAACCCTCCACGTCACGCCGGAGGCGCAGAAGAGGGGGAAGCAAGTTGTGGTCGTACCTCACCCTCGCATTACCAGAGATATAAATCCCCAAGTATTTAAAGCCCTGGCTGGCCACCTGGATGTTACAGCCTCTAGGGAGGCGTGGTGTGTCCCCTTTCAGTACGTATAGGGAGGACTTGGCCCAGTTAATAACGAGGCCAGAGTACCTGCCAAAAAGTCTAAGTACATCGCATGCCACAATGAGTGACTTGCAAGGGGAGGTGAGGTAGAGAAGAATGTCATCGGCATAGAGAGAGGTTCTGTCCTCGAAACCAGGGGCCCAGCTTATGCCATGCAGATCCGGGTGCGTGAGCAACATAGCCGCAAGCGGCTCAAGAGCGAGCGCAAACAATAGAGGCGACAAGGGGCAGCCCTGCCTGGTGCCCCTATGAAGGGCAAAAGATGCCGAGATGCGGCCATTGACGGCAACGTTAGCCAGTGGGTCAGCATAGAGGAGCTTCACCCAGTCAATAAACACCGGGCCAAAACCGAGCTTCGTCAACACCGCCCAGAGGTAACTCCATTCGAGAGAGTCAAAAGCCATCGTGGCGTCCAAGGAAGCAAGGACTGCCGGCTCCTCCAGGGTGTGGGCCCTAGCCAGGGCACCGTGGAGTCTACGCAGGTTAAGGGCAGTGTTGCGATGAGGAATAAAGCCCGACTGGTCCGGGTGCACTAAGTCGCCAATAACCCCAATCAGTCGATTAGCGAGTAGCTTGGCGAGGATCTTAGGCTCAGCATTAAGGAGAGAAATGGGACGATAAGAGCGACACAAGTCTCTCGGCTTCCCATCCTTATGGATGACCACAATGGTGGCCAACCTCTGGTCTAAGGGAAGTAGGCCGGCGTCCCGCGCTTCCAGAAACATGTTACGCAGGTGTGGAGAAACCACATCCGACCTGATCTTATATAACTCAACCGGGATGCCGTTAGGGCCAGGTGCCTTGCCCGATCGCAATGAGCGGATCGCAAGGGCGAACTCATCAACAGAGATGTCCCTGTCCAAGTCGTCGCGCTCCTCGTCCGAAAGACAGGGAAGTTCGACTGTCGAGAGAAGCGCTGTCGAATCGATCTCAGACCGGTCCGAAACAGAGGTGTAGACGCCTCGGAAGTAATCAGCAAAGGACTCGGCAATGGCGCTGGGATCAGAGACGACAACTCCGTCATCCCCCATTATCTCGGGTACGACACGGCTAGCCATCTCTCTCCTGTCCAACCAGGCCAGCAACTTCCCAGCCTTATCGCCGACGTCATATATCCGACCCTGCTGTTCCTTAGCTAAAGTAAGGGCAGCATTCGTGGCAAGGTCACGGTATTCCGACTGTTTGAGGGAAAGGTCGTGCAGGAGAGCGGGATCGGGTTCTGTCTCCAACTGGGAGTCAAGCTCCATGATCGCCTCCTCGATGCGCACCAAATCGGCATCCCTGACTCTACGGGCCTCCGCTATAAGAGCGAAAGCCTCACCCCTCAAGACAGTCTTAAACGCCTCCCATAGAGTCGCGGCCGAGCCAACCGATCTCTCATTCTCAGAAAAATAGAGGTCGATGGCCTTGGCCAAGAGATTGCGAATCTTGGGGTTGCGGAAATACCATGGATTAACAGCCACCGGCCGATCCGACAAGACAATGTCAAAATCAAAAGAGACCCACAACGGGGAATGGTCGGAAATGCCCCGTGCCAAAAAACGGGCCTCAGAAACAGCAGGCGCATGTGCAGCCAATGTGAGAACATAGTCTATCCGGGAAAGACTACCATGGGCGCCGGAATGGAAGGAAAAATGACAGAGCGTGGGATGTAAAAGCCGCCAGCTATCCACTAATCCCATAGTCTCAAGGAAAGATGGCAACCACAGTTGGGAGCCCCGGAGGTCTCTAGGCGGATGGCGGTCCAAGGAGCCGGAGCAAACCGAGTTGAAATCACCCCCTATTATCAACAAACCAGCAGGCAAACTTAAAATGGCGCCACCAAGGTCTTGGAAAGTGCTAGATTGTAAGCCCGGGGGAACGTAAACTGAAAGTAATGTCAGGGCACGCCCCTCCCTTCGTCCCGTCACTGCGGCGTATCGCCCCCTCTCATCGATCAGAGTGATGTCGACCTCAAGTGGAAGGGACGTACGAACAAGAACTCCCGCCCCCGAGATCCCGAGGAGAACCCCGAGTGGGCCACCATTTTGTATCCCTTTTGATTGAGTGCTTTACACGTGTTCCCAACCAGATGCGTCTCCTGAAGGAGGACAACATCGGGCATGTGGCGTTTAATCAGTTGAATCACGACCCCCCTCTTGATGCGGTCACCCAACCCGTTAACATTCCAACTGAGTACTCGTAGTTTCCTACCCCCCATCATCGTGTCGCCAGCCCCACCCAACCCCAACAAACCTCAACAACAAGTGAAACTGAACAATGTATACAACCCATTGCCTTAGAGATAGAAAGAGAGAAAAGTAAACAAACAAACAAACTTTCCCATCACCACCCCCCACCCTGCACCCCTGCAGCATACTAAAAAGCCCCTCCAACCAGCAGTGTGCCTGTCGCCCCATGAACTAGACTACAAAAAGTCCCCAGAGGAGTAAGGAATCTCCACAAACCCCTCCCGCCACCCTCCATGTAAACGACAGGAGAATCATCAAAATCGAAGTAACATTGGTATTAGCAGTCACAAACAGCAGGGACACCAACCGCCATAATCAGCTCAGTAGAAACAAGTCCTAGAGGTCGGAACCACCAGTTGCGCCTCCGGAATGCTCGTCTTGTTCTTCCCGACGTTGTGGCAAAGTGTCCAGCCAGTCGCTTGCATTGTCCGGCACATCGAAAAACAGGGCACGGTCCTCGTGCTCAATCCGAAGTTTGGCAGGGAACAGCATCGAGTATTTAAAGCCAATGTCTCTCAGGCGCCGTTTCACCCCTGCGAAACTCTGGCGCTGCCTCTGCACGGCCCTGGTGAAATCCGGATAAAAGTGCACCTCAGAGTTCTGGTATTTGAGCGGTCCATGCCGTCTGGACGCCTAAAGGATCACGTCCCGGTCTCTAAAGTTGAAGAGCCGGGCAATGATGGGTCTAGGCGCCATACCCGATTTCGGCGGGCCGCCCGGGACCCGATGGGCCCGCTCCACAGAGAAGAAGTTGCTCAGGCCAGAAGGTGCGAGATGCCGCCTCCTCCGCTCCCTCTGGAACACCAATAATACGGACATTCTGCCGCCTGGCACGTCCTTCAAAGTCCTCCAGCCTTCTAGAAAATTGGTCTTTGGCCAGTCTCAGGGTCCGGACCTCCGTCTGCAGGTCTGAAACGTCGGTAGTTAGGCTGGAGGTCTTGAGATCAAGAGACTTCACTCGGTCGTTAGTCTTTCCCAAGTCAGCCCTGATAAGGTTGAGGTCCACAGCCAGAGTGTCCACCTTGTGAGTCAAGACCTCGTGTTGTTTTTGCATTTCAGACCGAATGCCCGCGATGGCCCCCGGAACGTCACTCAGGGTAGGCTCAGAGCCTTCGGGTGAGCTCGCACGATGAAGGTCTTTAGAGGAGGCCACCACCGTGGGTGAGGTCCGTTGCTGAGCATACCGGTCAATTTTGTTCAGCTGCGTTTGAGTCGTCCTACGAACACCTCTGTTCGACGTCTTGTCGGGGTCCCCTCTGCCCGCCATGTTGGGTCCAAGGAGGACAAAGGGCTACACCGCCCGAGCAAAGAATCACACGAACAGAGCAGAGGCAATGTCAATAATCACACCAGGCCGGTAGTAGGCAACTCCGCAGCTACAAGCACTCCGCCAGCAGGGACCACAAACAACCGCTTCGCATTCAAGTCATGCGGAGCGTCGGTGAAGGCGGCAGCCACCCAAGAGACAATGGCGCATCCCTGGCACGGAGTTTAGCTCGACGTATCTTCACCTAGGAACCACCAATTTAGAAGCGGAAAGCTGCTCCCGTGTCTGCGACCATCCACCAAGTAGAATCCACTAATGTGGATCAGGATTTCCAACAGGATATTTGCGGAGGGTCGGAGGGTCCGCGGAGCTCCGAGCTTATGCGGCCATCTTGGTTGCCCACGAAGCTCCTCCCCTCTCGTGGGAGCTTTTCATTCCATAAACATTTTGTACAAATGGAGTTAATTTGAGAAAAATATGAGATGGGGATCTGAATAGGTAACATAGATATTGTATATAGGACATATTGGACAATCAACATTTTGATAGTATCTAATCCACCCCACCAGGAGAGATAGAGGGGAGTCCAAGTGAGAAGTAGTGATTGAATTTTTAGTAATTAATACATTGAACGTATATCTAATTGTGGTAGACAAAGAAGCAGAAAACCAAATACCAAGGTATTTAATTTTTGTGGGGCAGCATGCAAAATTAGTTTCATTAAACATAAATTGATAACATAAGGGGTTTAGAGGTAAAACTTCTGTCTTAGAGAGGTTTATTTATAACCAGAAATACTGGAGTATAACCGAACCTCATCCATGAATTTGGGGGGGGGGGGCGGGGGGGGGGGGGTAGGTAAGGGAATTTGACATGTAAATTAATATATCCTCAGCATATATGCTGATATCTTGGTTTCTATGGAATTATAAGTGAAACCAGAAATATGTGCATTGGCACGGATGCGTTCAAGGGTTCAAGGAAGGGCTCAAGGCATAAAACAAATAATAGGAGAGAAAGGGGACAGCCCTGGCGTGTACCTCTAGATAATGGAAAAAAGAAAAGTGATTATTTACAAAAATACTGGCCCGTGGACAAGAATATAATAGTTTAATATATGAAATAAATGTAGGACCAAAACCAAACCATTGGAGAGTTCTAAACATAAATTTCCAATTGATACGGTCAAAAGTCTTTTCAGCATCCAAAGACAGCTCTGCAAGAGGAGATATTTTTTTTTCTCCCTTTCCATAAGAACTAATATTTGCAAACATTCGAGCATTATCTGATGCTAACCTGCCCTTCACAAATCCAACTTGCTCAGTTTTAACCAATAATGGGATAATATTTTCAAGACGTGATGCAAGAATCTTGGCAACTATTTTACAATCATAATTCATTAAAGATATAGGGCGGAAATTTTTACAAAGGGAATGATCTTTGTCAGGTTTAGGAATGAGAATTATTAAGGCGGAGGAGAGTAAAATCTTAATGTCATTCCAAAACTTAGGGTCTGGTTTAACAGGGCCATAAATATTTAGCAAGACCAGAGTTTTGTTTTGTATAACAATCTTTGCCATTACCCAACATCCATCATCATCATTTTGTGTAGACTGAATTTGTACAGATAACGACTTATGAAACAATATAGCGACACCCCCTTTTTTGCTAGAGGCTGGAGAGTAAACAACCCGACTCACCCATTGTCTATTCAACGTAAGCGATTCTGCTTCATTACAATGTGTTTCTTGAAAAGAAACCTGAGAATTTCGTTTGGATAAGTGAGATAATATCTTTTGTCTTTTGACAGGATGTCCAAGACCACGAACGTTCCACGTGACAAACTTATACATGATGGGGGTAATACACGTATAGAGGTGATACACGCCAGGGATATAGCTAAAAAACCCACAAATGAGATGAATAGAAGAAATATGCTACAGAAAAACAAGCATTACTAATGGACACATGCAACGAGTTAAACATCACCAAGTGATAAAAACAGATGGAGAGAATCCAGGAAGAAGACAAAACAGAGAAAGGGAATGAAAATAGGGAAAAGGGAAGATAGATCAAGAACAGAAGTCTAGATCTATGAGGAAGTAAGAACAATAAATGCATGATGCGTAGCTGCAGCGATAAGAGATGGAATGACAGAGAAAAAAATACAAGTAATAGAATTTCAAACAGCCATAATGAATATGACAAGTAGAAAAAATAACAGGAACATTAAGGACAGTAGCTAGAACCTTCCGTAGAATTGGCAGAGATGTTCTGGAGAAAGGACCTCAATTTAAGAGGATCGTCAAACGAATGTGTGGAACCATCATCAGTAATTTTACACAGGCAAGGATGAAGGATACCATATCGGATGTTCAATTGTCTCATCTGAGGACGTAGAGCCAAAAACTCTTTTCTTGTAGCATTAGTGGCATTAGAGAAGTCTTGAGATATGAAGATGTTGTGACCAGACCATTTAAGATGACGCTTTGCTTTGGCTGCAGAGAGGACTCGCATTAAGTCAGTAAATTCCAAGAACAACATAATTATTCCTCTATGTTTGGAAGCATGAGGTTGCATTCGACCAAGTCTAGGAGCACGTTATATATTTAATGCAGGCTCTGGCTGAAGGTCCAGAAGTTCTGATAGGAATTTCTTTAGAAAAGAAGCATATCCGGACCTACAGGATTTTCCGGAAGACCATAAAGACGTAGGTTATTGCTTCTATATCGATTTTCAAGGTCCTCTGTATGAAGCTTTAAACGTTGAATTTCCTGTTCCAAAGACAACATTTTAGTAGAAACATTGTGTAAATCACGAATACTTTGCTCCATATCTAACACCTTAGCTTCCATACTAATCCATCTATCCTCTATTTGTTAAAGTTTCTCGTTAATCGTTGTCATAAAAGACTTAAGACCCCTCACTTCATCCAAAATAATGTCAAGAACAGCGTTTTGAGAGGATATAATTGGTGAAGGAGGGTCATTTTTGGCTCTCTTGGGCTTGGTACCTGTTGCCGAGGCTCTTACCGAAGTTGGAGCATCATTGGCCATCTTGAAATGATGAGATGTGCGAGAAGTGATTTTTAATAGCGTTTTCATAAGCCTAATAAATACACATCAAAAATGAATAAGGCTCCAGAGAAAAATATATCAAAAGAATTAAGTCACCCTCCTGTCAGCACTCAGGTATTCGCTATTAAGTAATATAGCAAAAGCAATATGGCAAGTAGTAAATCACGAGCCAGTTCTTCATGAGGATAAGGGGTGTGACCAAATGTAGAAAAAATATGAAAAATTGGCCCAAACTTGGACAGAAAGACATATGCTCCATAAATACAGCAGCTACTAAGGCAATCTCCATTCATTCAAAAGGCTGGGGAATGAGTTATGCAGGAAAAGAAAACTTTAGGCGAGTATTAATATCAGCAAAGAAGAAAATAATTAGTTTGACTGAAAACGCCGAAATCAGCATTCTAAGGCCCCTAGCAACAGCATTCGCGATGATATGCAGGTTAGTGGAAAGAGAAAAAGCCTCACGTTGCCGTGCATTAATAAGCTAAACGCCGGTTACCTTGGAACTACGTGAGACGAGCGGCCGGTTTAAAATCGCGGCCGCCGCTCAAATAGCGATGAGAGAGAATTGGCTTCCCCGGCGCTGGGTCCCCGTGACAAGTTGGAGGTGTCCGAGCAGTTCAAACACCTCTCCAATCCTCGGACACAGGAATCCGACATTATGGTTCCCGCTGCGTCCGCAATGCAGGCTGAAATCTGCAAAGAAGTTCCGCGGTCGCACGGAGCTCACAGGAAAGGACCACGCCCCGCATATACACATCTTAATCGTGTGTATGTTCAATCAGTTCTTCCAGATTAAGCATCGTGCCCATAGGGACCAATGTCCTGCCTTTTTTTCAGCTATTCCTTTTGTTTCAGGTTGCTTTTATTAGGACTCAATTTAAATACAGTTTTTTGGATTCCACCAATGTTTTGGTTTCAAATAGATCAGTAGCTTCATGCATGTTCAGTGCCCGAAATCAGGTTTTTTTTTTTTACTATTTTTTTATTGTTTTCTTTTTTATTGCAAGCAGGTCAGGTTATTTACATATTCAATAACCAAAATCAGAGAAATAAATAAAGCAGAGAGAATGGGTACAATATATACATAAAGGTTCCAAATTAATTATACATAGAGTAGAAAGAACAACCCCAAACAAGTATACAAAGTATGACAGAAAAACCACTAGCCCAATTCCCCCTCCATCCACCGCTGGACAGGCGCCTAGATTTTTATACCTAATGCCCTTTTTTTCCGCCCTTTTGTTCTATAAATAGCGCGTTCTAGGGTACACATAGCCAACAGGCGCGCCCTCCATGAAAAGAAAGATGGTGAGTCTGGGTTGATCCAGTCTTGAGTGACACATGAGCGCAGAATTCCCATGGAGATAGATAACAGGTTTTTATGATCATCAACAATAGCTGCCGATGAAACTCCAAACAGTACGAGCCTTGAAGTTAGTATTACTGAGATGCCAAGTATCATAGAAAGAAAGGTTTGGATTTCAGATAATATAGAAAGTAAATGCGTACATGAGAAAAAAATGTGCGCTGCATCCGCAGCATGCAGACCGCATCTACTGCATGAGGTACCGACCGATGATCCCCATTTAGAGATTTTAGCTGGAGTATAATATAGGTGGAACAACGCCATATAATGCTGTGTCCGACTTCTGCACGAAAGCAGTATAGAGTTGGCTAGGTGAATTGACTCCTCAATCTTAATACAATCAACTCCCAATGTCTCGGCCCATCTCTGCTTTCTAGACAATAAATTATCTGGGAAAAAGGACAACAATAAGTTATAAAAAAAAGCAATCTTTCTTTTATGATACATAGAATCAATCAGAGGAATTCGCTGTAATGCTACGCGTTCCTGATCCGTTAATGAGTTTTGGGTTTGAATTATAAGTACCATGCATGTTTTTTAACTGCTTCCTGTCGCAAAGAACCATTGTGTGCCTATGAACATGTGTGTGCATTCCAAACGTGACTTGGAAATCTTACAGAATGGAAGATCAGTCCTATCCAGTAGTGAAGTAACACAACACATTGATTATCAGATTTTCAGTAATGTTCTTAAGAGTGACCGACTCGATAGAAGGTTGCAACAGCGCTTTACACAGCCACTGATTCATAAATTCTAAATCATGATACAAAGTTCCATATGGATACAACAGTTAAGGGTGACTGATCAGTGGATTACAAATTGGTACACAGTTGGGAAGCCGAGGTCAGCCATGTCAATGAAAATAACCAATATTTATAGTCATGCTCAAATCAATGCAAAATTTAGAAACGCAAGAACAACTAAATCAACTAGACGGATAAATCGGCGATAGAAGTACGGAGTGACCCAAACTGTACGAAAAGCGTAAGAATCAGTACAGAATAGTAACAGAATATTGGGAGTTTTGCTTTAGTTGTCCAATTTGGAAATACATTTCCCCTGTGGATGGAAGCACTGTTCAAATAACAAGTTTTTCAGTTCCCTTTTAAATATTTTAAAAGATGATATAGGTAATAGGATAGAGTTCCAGAATCTGTGTGCGCTATCCTCTGAGGACGGCCTAAGTGTTTTTCATTTCTTCAGGGCTTGAAGTTCAAGGAGAAAGGTGTTGTGGCTTCTAAGTCGGGTGAGCCTCCTGGCGTCTGCAATGTTTGGGTGAGATAGTTTGGGGTACCTACACACAGTGCTTAATGCATAATGCATGGATGTTTGAAGATGCTCCTTGACTCGAAAGAAAGCCAGGTCAGAGAGGTAGGAATGGGTGAGATGTGGTAGAACTTCATTGAGCAGATGCCCAGCCTGGCTGATCTAGGTAGTGCTGCTCTGAGGGGAGCAAGATGAATGTTGGAAGCTTCTACCAGTAAAGAGTTAACATAATCTAACTTCGAAAGTACATGGGACTATGTTACTTATTTACCATCTTTTTTTTGGGTGATCTTTTGATACCTCTGAGGAGTCCTGGTTGTAACCAGGTCTTTTCTCTCTTGTAAATTGATGTGCACTTGCAAGTCCAGGATGAAGCACAGAACTGTAAAGCAATCCACATTAAAGAGCTGCAGTTCAACAGACTCTTCTCTCTAAATCACTTCTGAACTGTTCTTAACATGATATCCCATATACAACCAACTCCCCTTAGTCTCCTTCTGCTCATTGTTCTTCAACTCTAATAGAGGCTCTGCTCTGATGTTCTTAACCAAAGATTAATGTAACTATTACACGGTGTGTATGTTGTGTAGAATAAACCTTGGTGGGAGACAATAGAGAACTTATTTATTAAGTGTTCTTATCCCTTGGGATATGATGTGTGCCTGCCCTACAAAGGGAAAGGCGTTCACCAGTCTCTTTTTTCAGCCACTCTATTTCCTTGGGGTTAATTTCCAGCTCATATATTCGCTTGCGCACTTCCGCAGGTATGTACAAGTGTAACTTCGGATTACCCTATAGCAAACAGCCAGAAGAATCTATCTCGACAGACTCGGCTCTCTTGAGCTGTTCAAGCACTTTAACTGCATTGAACCAGCTGAGACATTCTGACCAATCGGCTCACAGTCTATGTTCCTCATCATATGGACATGCTAGCCAACTATGCAGAGCCAAGGCAACTTCAAACATGTAACCCATGACACATTCATACCTCTTGTGACAGATAACTGTGTGCTCCTGCATGTTCATTCAGATACATTTATACCTGTAGTCAGGGCCGGCTTTAGTGCTAGTGACGCCCTGTGTGACAATGGTTTTGGTGCTCCCCCATGATATCCTCCAAGGATGGCCACACTACCACCTTCAAACAGTCCTCATCATCACTCTATAGCCCCCGTTCACATACATTTCATTTGTTTTAAAGAGCTGGTTGACTTTAATAATAAGAATGTATATCTGGACAAACAAACCCGTTTTAGCAACATTAGGGATAGATGATGAAAGACTGGGGAAGAAACTAGCTTCTCAACTATTCTATGCAGTTTGCATGCAGCTCTTTGATGAGTTCATAAGTCACTGTTCTATATAATAATATGATTTATAAAGCGCATGGCTACCTCAAGTGAGGTGTCCCAGCACTGGGAGCACATCTCCACACCCTGCCTATCGCTTTCAAATACTCGAGCATCCTGATCTAAAAAACAAGTTTTAAGTTCTTTCATAAAAAGGTCTTCCAAATGCACCCGACAAACCGATAAGGGCAAGGTTTTCCACAACTTTAGCGCCAGGTAGCTGAAAGACCTCCCAACCAAGCACACTTTCTTTACTTTTGGAACAGTCGCCAGCAATTCTCCTGCAGATCTTTGATTCCTTGAGGGGACATATAGTTTTACTAGCGACTGAAGGTATTCCGGCCCTTTGTTAGCCAAACATTTGTGACCGTAGCACAACCCTTTAAACGATGATCTATGCTTAACTGGCAGCCAATGTTATTTTCTGTCTACGGCCTCAATAGCCACAAGCCTCGGCAAATTCAGAAGAAGGCTTGCCGCAGAGTTTTGCACCCTCTGGAGTCTGGTGATCTGTCCCTGAGTGATTCCCAGATACAGAAGATTACAATAATCAATCCTCAATATAACGAAGGTTTGGATAACCGTTTTTATTGCTGACTCTGGTAATAGGCACAAGATTTGACTTCAGCATCTTGAGCAGTCCAAAGCATTTTCCTGCCACTGCAGTGACTTGACTGTCAAAAGTCTCTTATCATCAAGCCAAATGCCAAGGTTTTTGTCCTTAGGTTTAGGGAGAGGAGCTGAGCCCAACTCCTGAGGCCACATACAGTGGACCAATTGTTTGGTTGCCTATGGTCAGAATCTCAGTATTCTCAGTGTTAAGCTTGAGAGAGAGTTCAGATCCATCCACCTAGCAACCTCTGCAAGACATAGGCACAGATTGGAGGCCTTGTGAGCCGAAATATGTGACAATGTGATGATAAGCTACATATCATTTGCATATAAAATGATGGTAAATCCATAGCGTTCAATGATATCCACCAGCGGTCAAATGTACGCATTAAACAAAGTTGGGCTCAGAAAATAACTCTGTGGCACTCCGTGGTTCACAGGAAACCTTTTTGACTGATGGGATTTTTGTGACACTTGAAAGGTTCATCATTGCAGAAACAAAGTGATCCACTTCAATGCTTTATGGCCCACACCACAACTCGAGAGCCTCTCAATCAGGATGTTATGGGACAGGGTATTGGACGCAGCACTAAGATCCAATAACAACAGTGCCACAGAATCGCCTGTGTCCAGAATCTGATGGCCGGCCTCTGTCGTCAATAGCAAGGTTGGTTTGGTACTGTATGAGGACTGAAATTCAGATTGAGTCATATGCATCAGGTTATGGCTCTCTTAGAAACTTGAGAGTTGTTCATTAACAAATATCTCCGTCCAATAAAACAAAGTTCAAGAGTGGAACAACCACTGCGTGCTTCTAATGCCAGGGAACCTGACCTGACAACATTTTAGGATTGTAACTTATTAACAGCTGTAACGTAAAATACAGTTCTGTGATGTGCATGGTACGCTTTCTTTGCACCTGGCAAAGTAATTTAAAATGAAAAGGTAGAGGATGTGGTACAAAAGTGGTGGTGGGGGGGTGGTGATGGACGGAGCATCTGAATCAATCAAACACTCACACCCAGTCAAAGGATCTGGGTTCAATCCATCACCGTTCTTTAGCCCACTCTGCCACCCCAGCTCAGACATGGCTATATGCAAATCAGTCTGACCCTGTGCCTCATGGGAACAGTCCAGCCCGAACTGCCAAGCCGTGTCTTCCCTGGACCGGAAACAAGCTTCCGAGGACCGGTTTCTGGCATTCCAGCCGTCTTCAGCCCGGCTTGCTTGAATCCAGTGGCAAAGTGAGCAAGGGACTCACGTCTGAGCATACCCTGCCACACTTATGGCGGCCAAAAGCGGTACAAAACGGGGTGGTGATGGACGGAGCATCTGAATCAATCAAACACTCACACCCAGTCAAAGGATCTGGGTTCAATCCATCACCGTTCTTTAGCCCACTCTGCCACCCCAGTTCAGACATGGCTATATGCAAATCAGTCTGACCCTGTGCCTCATGGGAACAGTCCAGCCCGAACTGCCAAGCCATGTCTTACCTGGACCGGGAACAAGCTTCCGAGGACCGGTTTCTGGCATTCCAGCCGTCTTCAGCCCGGCTTGCATGAATCCAGTGGCAAAGTGAGCAAGGGACTCACATCTGAGCATACCCTGCCACACTTGTGGCGGCCAAAAGCCGTACAAAAGGGGGTGGTGATGGACAGAGCATCTGAATCAATCAAACACTCACACCCAGTCAAAGGATCTGGGTTTAATCCATCACCGTTCTTTAGCCCACTCTGCTTCCCCAGTTCAGACATGGCTATATGCAAATCAGTATGACCCTGTGCCTCATGGGAACAGTCCAGCCCGAACTGCCAAGCCATGTCTTCCCTGGACCGGAAACAAGCTTCCGAGGACCGGTTTCTGGCATTCCAGCCGTCTTCAGCCCGGCTTGCTTGAATCCAGTGGCAAAGTGAGCAAGGAACTCACGTCTGAGCATACACTGCCACACTTATGGCAGCCAAAAGCGGTACAAAAGGGGGTGGTGATGGACTGAGCATCTGAATCAATCAAACACTCACACCCAGTCAAAGGATCTGGGTTTAATCCATCACCATTCTTTAGCCCACTCTGCCACCCCAGTACAGACATGGCTATATGTAAATCAGTCTGACCCTGTGCCTCATGGGAACAGTCCAGCCCGAACTTCCAAGCCATGTCTTCCCTGGACCAGAAACAAGCTTCCAAGGACCGGTTTCTGGCATTCCATCCGTCTTCAGCCCGGCTTGCATGAATCCAGTGGCAAAGTGAGCAAGGGACTCACGTCTGAGCATACCCTGCCACACTTGTGGCGGCCAAAAGCGGTACAAAAGGGGGTGGTGATGGACGGAGCATCTGAATCATTCAAACACTCACACCAAGTCAAAGGATCTGGGTTTAATCCATCACCGTTCTTTAGCCCACTCTGCCACCCCACTTCAGACAAGGCTATATGCAAATCAGTCTGACCCTGTGCTCCAAGCCATGTCTTCCCTGGACCGGAAACAAGCTTCTGAGGACCGGTTTCTGGCATTCCAGCCGTCTTCAGCCCGGCTTGCTTGAATCCAGTGGCAAAGTGAGCAAGGGACTCACGTCTGAGCATACCCTGCCACACTTGTGGCGGCCAAAAGCGGTACAAAAGGGGGTAGTTTTGGACGGAGCATCTGAATCAATCAAACACTCACACCCAGTCAAAGGATCTGGGTTTAATCCATCACCGTTCTTTAGCCCACTCTGCCACCCCAGTTCAGACATGGCTATATGCAAATCAGTCTGACCATGTGCCTCATGGGAACAGTCCAGCCCGAACTGCCAAGCCATGTCTTCCCTGGACCGGAAACAAGCTTCCGAGGACCGGTTTCTGGCATTCCAGCTGTCTTCAGCCTGGCTTGCTTGAATCCAGTGGCAAAGTGAGCAAGGGACTCACGTCTGAGCATACCCTGCCACACTTATGGTGGCCAAAAGCGGTACAAAAGGGGGTGGTGATGGACAGAGCATCTGAATCAATCAAACACTCACACCCAGTCAAAGGATCTGGGTTTAATCCATCACCGTTCTTTAGCCCACTCTGCCACCCCAGTTCAGACATGGCTATATGCAAATCAGTCTGACCCTGTGCCTCATGGGAACAGTCCAGCCTGAACTGCCAAGCCATGTCTTCCGAGGACCGGAAACAAGCTTCCGAGGACCGGTTTCTGGCATTGCAGCCATCTTCAGCCCGGCTCCCGTCCATCACCACCCCCTTTTGTACCGCTTTTGGCTGCCATAAGTGTGGCAGGGTATGCTCAGACGTGAGTCCTTTGCTCACTTTGCCACTGGATTCAAGCAAGCCGGGCTGAAGACGGCTGAAATGCCTGAAACTGGTCCTCGGAAGCTTATTTCCGGTCCAGGGAAGACATGGCTTGGCAGTTCGGGCTGGACTGTTCCCATGAGGCACAGGGTCAGACTGATTTGCATATAGCCATGTCTGAACTGGGGTGGCAGAGTGGGCTAAAGAACGGTGATGGATTAAACCCAGATCCTTTGACTGGGTGTGAGTGCTTGATTGATTTAGATGCTCTGTCCATCACCACCCCCTTTTGTACCGCTTTTGGCCGCCATAAGTGTGGCAGGGTATGCTCAGACGTGAGTCCCTTGCTCACTTTGCCACTGGATTCAAGCAAGCCGGGCTGAAGATGGCTGGAATGCCAGAAACCGGTCCTCGGAAGCTTGTTTCCGGTCCAGGGAAGACATGGCTTGGCAGTTCGGGCTGGACTGTTCCCATGAGGCACAGGGTCAGACTGATTTGCATATAGCCATGTCTGAACTGGGGTGGCAGAGTGGGCTAAAGAACGGTGATGGATTAAACCCAGATCCTTTGACTGGGTGTGAGTGTTTGATTGATTCAGATGCTCCGTCCAAAACTACCCCCTTTTGTACCGCTTTTGGCCGCCACAAGTGTGGCAGGGTATGCTCAGACGCGAGTCCCTGTCGTGTTCTCTGCAGCGGGCGCCAAGCAGCACAGTATACTCAGGACACAGGTTAGTTCTGGTATGCTTCGTTTATTTGGTATTGCATGAGCTGGTTACATATACGTCCGTCCTGTTACTCGTCCTGGTCAATCTGCTGTCCTTCCTGTCCCTGACCGGATGTGGTGTCCGGTGACCTGGTCACCTCCCTCATGACCCACAGGGTCCTAGTGTCCCCTAGTCTCCCGTCCTGTCATACTATCTGTCGGGTCACGACATCTCCCCCTTTGTTGCAAACAAATATTCATGGTACAGAAACACATTTTTTTTTAAGAAAGAAAGAGAGAGAGAGAGAGAGGGAGAGAGAGAGAGAGAGAGGAGAAAGTTGATGATGCGCGATGGCCCATAGGCCCCTTCATTTACGCCTCTTCAATTAGTCTCTTTGGTTCCGTCTGTTTCCTTCTTGATCGCTGTTTTCTGATGTACGCTTGAGTTTCTTACTTTTGTGTGTCTTTCTACAGTTCTTGCTCTGACTTTTCCACTTCTCTTGCTTCTGCCTTGCTGACATGCGAGAGGTGCCCTGTGACGTGACACTGGCCAGACTGCCGCCTTTGCCATTCGTTCTTTTGCTTTTGTCCTCTTCAACTTGCCTCCAGGGATCTCGTTGCCACCTTTCCTCGCTTGTCCTTCTTTTACCATCGGGATGCCTCCTTTCTTTCTTTTTCGTTTTGTCGCCTGTCTTCCTTTCTTTTCATGGGCCTTTGTTGTTGCGTTTGCTGTTTGATCTCTTGCAGCAGTGTCTTCTTGTTCCACTCTTTTTACCCTTCTTGTGTGTGATAGTCTCATTCTTCTTGATTCCCTCATCGCCGTTCCATTTCTGCTTTCTTGTGCCACCACCTGTCTTCGGTGGTCTTTTCCTTGTTGGTGTTGTGTCACCTTTGCTACCAGTTTCATTTCGTTGCCATCTGACTTTGGCTCTCTGTGCAGCCTCCCGTCAGCATGTGCTGGGTCGTCCTTGGTCGTCATAGCAAATCTGATCTCTTTCAATTCTTTGTGGTGCTCTTCGGTCCATGTGAAACGTTTTCCTTTATTTGTTAGCCCCCTCAGTGGGGTGCTTGTGGCAGCATCATCTTCTTCCAGTCTTTTAGTTGCCATGAGACTCATCATTTGCGTTGTGATGTTACTCACCAGGCACGGCGCTGGGACGTCACCCTGCAGCACGTGAATGTCCTCTTTAATCTTTTTGTCCTTATATGCTATTTCTTCTGTGAACTTGCCTCGCTCCATTTCCTTTGCGTGTGCTGTTGCTCTGGCCTCCGCTCTTGCTAGGGCCAAGATGTTTTCCAGTGACGTCTGCTCTTTTAGTATCTTTGCACGGAACCCCGTGTCACGGCAGCCTTCTATGATTCGCTATTTTATTGCCTGTTTGTTGTCAAATTTGTCAAATTCACAATGTGTTACAAGTTTCCTCAGTCTGGTCGCAAAATCATCTGGTGTTTCGTCTATTTGTTGAGATGCAGTTGCGAACGTGTATCGTTCAAAATCAATATTTCTTTGCTGGTCAAATTTCGTTGTTAAACATTTCTTTAGTTTCTTATAAGTGGTTGTTTCCTCTATTGGTAACGTCACTAGTAGGTCCTCAATGTCATTGCCTGCAAAATTTATTAATAAACCCAGTTTCTTTGCCTCTGTCACATCAGTCGCTTCCATGTATCTCTCCAGTTGTCTGATCCAATTCTCCCACCTTGTTCCTACTTGTGGCTCCGACAAGTTGAATGGTGGTGGTTTTCTGTATTGTGCAATTTCTCTTTCTTGCTTGGGGTCTGTCATTTCTTCTTTTCTGTGCTCTTCTTGACACTCTTTTGTTATTTCTTCCATTATCTTTTCCTTTTGTCCTCTTTTCTGTATTGCTTCTGCTTTATTAGTGCTCAACTCAGCACTTTCTGCTCCTTTTCTTCTTTTCTGTGCTCTTCTTGGCACTCTTTTGTTATTTCTTCTGTTATTTTTTTTTTGACTCGGCACTTTCTGCTCCTTTTCTTCTTTTCTGTGCTCTTCTTGGCACTCTTTTGTTATTTCTTCTGTTATTTTTTTTCTTTTGACTCTGCACTTTCTGCTACTTTTCTTCTTTTCTGTGCTCTTCTTGGCACTCTTTTGTTATTTCTTCTATTATCTTTTTCTTTTGTCTTCTTTCCTTTCTTGCTTGTGCTTGTTGGTGCTCAACTCGGCACTTTTTTTTTTCAGCACTTTACAGTCTTTATTTTCTCTTATGTGTCTTTATTTTCCTTTCTTTCCTTTTATTTCTTGCCTTTTTCTCTTATTTGCTGTTCTTGTCTTTGCTTGTGCATTCTTTCCACTTTTCTTTGCCTTTGTTGCCTTTGTTTGGTCTTTATACTTCTTTTTCTTGTTGTTTGTATTTCTTTGTCTTTGTCTTTTTTCTGCTTTTTACTGTCTCTTTCTTTCTCTTTACTTCTATTTCTTTTGTTGCTCTTTATCTCCTTTGATTGTCTCTTTTTCTGTTAATTTTAGTCTTCTCCTTTCTCGCCTGGTCTTGTGATGGCCGCCCCGTTATTTCTGGTGCCTTTTCCTTTGTTGTCCCACACAAAATGGCTGCCGTCGCTCTCGCGAGATTTCGATCGAAAATCTCGCCTTTCCTAACCCTAAAATGGCCTCCTTGCTGATGCTGCTCCTTGATTGGTCCGGTCGCCTGGTTCAAAGATGGCCGCCGAGACTTCTGAGCTCTCGCGAGAGCTCGCGCATCAAATTCAAACGAGCTCGCGCCTCAATTGCAAGTGGTCGCGCTCTTACCGCGATCGGTTACACGCTCTCTTGTCTGTCGGGGTGAGCACCCGCGTCACTTCCTCACTTCGTCTCTCGTCGTCCTGGCGCATCCAGGGTGGGCACCTGGTATTCTTCAATGCTGTCCAGCCCGGACACGCGACGTTCTCCGCGTTAGTTCGTTTCTAACCCTCGTCGCCAGTTGTTGTGTTCTCTGCAGCAGGCGCCAAGTAGCACAGTATACTCAGGACACAGGTTAGTTCTGGTATGCTTTGTTTATTTGGTATTGCATGAGCTGGTTACATATACGTCCGTCCTGTTACTCATCCTGGTCAATCTGCTGTCCTTCCTGTCCCTGACCGGATGTGGTGTCGGGTGACCTGGTCACCTCCCTCATGACCCACAGGGTCCTAGTGTCCCCTAGTCTCCCGTCCTGTTATACTATCTGTCGGGTCACGACAGTCCCTTGCTCACTTTGCCACTGGATTCAAGCAAGCCGGGCTGAAGACGGCTGAAATGCCAGAAACCGGTCCTCGGAAGCTTGTTTCCGGTCCAGGGAAGACATGGCTTGGCAGTTCGGGCTGGACTGTTCCCATGAGGCACAGGGTCAGCCTGATTTGCATATAGCCATGTCTGAACTGGGGTGGCAGTGTGGGCTAAAGAACGGTGATGGATTAAACCCAGATCTTTTGACTGGGTGTGAGTGTTTGATTGATTCAGATGCTCCGTCCATCGCCACCCCCTTTTGTACCGCTTTTGGCTGCCATAAGTGTGGCAGGGTATGCTCAGACGTGAGTCCCTTGCTCACTTTGCCACTGGATTCAAGGAAGCCGGGCTGAAGACGGCTGAAATGCCAGAAACTGGTCCTCGGAAGCTTGTTTCCGGTCCAGGGAAGACATGGCTTGGCAGTTCAGGCTGGACTGTTCCCATGAGGCACAGGGTCAGACTGATTTGCATATAGCCATGTCTGAACTGGGGTGGCAGAGTGGGCTAAAGAACGGTGATGGATTAAACCCAGATCTTTTGACTGGGTGTGAGTGTTTGATTGATTCAGATGCTCCGTCCATCACCACCCCCTTTTGTAAAGGTAGAGGATGTGGCGCAGCGGCTAGAGCTGACGACTCCGGAGCTGAGCTTTCGAGTCTCGGCGTAGATCAACAGACTGTGATTCTTGGCAAATCACTTGATCTCCCCGTGCCCATGGACAGCGGCCGAATACCCTCACGGGTGATAACCTGCGCTATATAAATCTACTAATTAACCCTTTGTGCTACCTTATGATGAACCAAACCTGTCACTATATAAAACTCCTCTCTCTCTCTAGAGAGAAAGAGCGTTAATCACCAGAGTTATATTGACATTTTTATTGCTGCCTGCAAAGTGCTGGACACACAAGGAATTCTGCAGCAGCTGTTTTTAAAACCATAAGTTATTTCTAAAGACACGTCCCTCCCCTCCCCCTGAGGTCACCCTCAGGTGCGGCTGCATCGGTTGCACCCTCTTAAAGCCGTCCCTGTCTGCGGTATACTGTTAAGCCTTGCTCATATACATACCCTGCCTCATTGTTTCTAGTGGGCTAGGAATGCTGGTTCTGTAACTCAGATGTCCAGGGTACTTCCATATCACGTCAGCCTTCTTACTTGTCCTCTTCTTCCCCAGGCAGTCCTCTCGAGGACATTGACTTAGAGGACAGTGCAGAGTGACAGAAGCTTGTAGAGTTCTGAAGACCCAACCCTCTGACTCCCCCCCAACCCCCCCCCCCTCTCCCCCATCCACGGCGCGGTGCCATCCACGGCAATCAGGGTTGGTTAACATCAAGTTTAGCTCGTCGTGCTTGCAGCAGAATGGTCAGGCCTTAGATATTTTGGGGAAATTCCGAAGGTAACATGAGTACTAATGCTTTTTGGCATGTAGCCTGTTCCAAACACAATGCTCAACATACTGTGACGCATGCAAATGTTTTCCCAAAATCATGTGGCAAGAACATCCATCTATCTATAAACTGTGCTCAGCCACCCGTGCCAGTGTTCCTTAAGACAATGCTGTATTAGACATACATTCTGTTCTAAAAGTATTTTTAAAAGTCTGAAACATCATTGGCTCTGGTCTCTTGGGGAAGCCAAATGTGTAGCTGATGGAAGTTTCAGTGTTTGCAAAACAGTGTGCGTAAACAACATGCTTGGCAAATGTCCCACTAAAAACATTTTCTAGTGTAATGAGTTTTGCGAGCTCCTAGCCAAAACAAATCGCCTCTGCTGACTGAGGAACCTGACAACTATGTTACGTTGATCTAGCTCGAGCCGTCCTATATTGACCTCGTTTCCTCCGCTCGAGATGTTTTATGCATATTAACTTGGCGTAAAAATGGATCATGTGGCATCTGTGCTGAGTGCCCTTGCTTTAGGATAAGTGTGGTACACTAAACATTTCCAGTGCACGCGGCTCTTCGGTGGATTATAATGCGGTATTTGGAACTGGTTAAATTGTTTTTCTTTTTATCTCCACTGAGCTCTCCAAGTTTGCAAAATATAGAATGAGAGCCTGTTGGAGGCGACATCTTTCTTTTAAGCCTCTGCTCTGCATGCGTCTAAAATCCTCCCTGCATTGGCCCATTTTAAAGATATGCCCGAAGTGGGCAAGCAAATTTAAACTGTTTATTAAAAATAATAAAGCACAGAGTTGCAGCTGTTTGGCAGAAGAGTTCAGAGCGCCGCCCAGAACGGCTTCGGTGTGTTGGATAGCTGGCGCAGATAGTGAGGGACAGATAATGGCGCCTGACAAGGGCCGGGGCGCCATCTTGGTTCCTGCTAATCTGGTCTCCAATGAAGTGTCATTGTTTCGCGTGCTGAGCCAATAAGGCTTAATGTGACGGAGCGGTGGCATTAGTGTGGCTTTAGCCAGGCTCAGGGAAAGCCGATGAAGAGCACACTGGCTCTCTGGGTTTACAGCTGCGTGCATCCCTTTCACTCTTCGCGTCCACTAAGACAAAGGCCTAGGAGGGATGAGCTCCCGCCTTAACTCGCCCACTCTTCCAGGGACGGATCTATCTTTGCGACTCAGTGTCATTAGTAGGACACCGCACCCCTGCGGACACCTCCGAGGGGCGCTTCTTTGGCAAATTCACTTAAGTACATCAAAAAGAACAGCACGGACAATAACACTATAAGTGAGTACGTTGGTGAATATATCATCAGATCGACGACAGTGTTGGAAAAAAACAGTGACAGTGTTCTTCGCAGAACCGGAAACTAGAAAAATTGTTTTGTTACCCATTTATTTTAAAACTCAGCTGTCAAACAACTGGAAGTGTGCGGAGACATGTCGCCCCACCCTACATATATAAACAAAGGCCTTTGGGTTCACTACGACGCAGCTTGCGCAATCGAGTTAGAAGACTGGAAGGATTCGTGCAACAGCACAGAATTTCATTATATACATACCTGCCAACTCACACGTGACACAAGATATCAGCCCTCATCACACGGGCACGAGCCGAGAACACACTGTGGCAGGGGAAACGAGCTGAAAACCACAGTACATAGTGGGATTTCAGCTCGTTTTCCTGAGACATGAACGAGATAGTTCTTGGCATGACGCTCCACCCCTCCTCACACTGTGAGATTGTTCTTGTGTTTGCATTGTTCTTCAAGTTGGCAGGTATGTTGTATATGACAGCTTATTTGATATTTATTTATTTGACTTTTCTGTTTTTATGTATCTATATTTATTTTGCTACTAGTATCTTCGTTTATCCATATTTATTTTGAGGTTTGTGAAACAAATTAAACTGAAATTCGTAAATTCCATATTTATTTAATCAAACCTTTACTATCGTACTTGAATGCCTGACAGTTTCTATGATATTGTAAATTGTATTTATTTAGTGCCTACTACCCCTGACAAGGTGTTGAAGCACAATTTCACCACATTGCACTCTACTCTAAACCCCAAGGTTAAAGGTATATTGGTAGCAGCTGTAGGAATCTGGCCTTTTATTTCGTAATGCTAATGTAAGGCCATGCCCAAAGTACAGACGACCCTTATTGGTTTACAGAGTTTAAATTAATAATCTCAAGTGCTTTATTTGTGGTAGTGGGTCGAGAATTGTAGGCTTATAAAATAGTAATGTTATGCATTTGTTGTACACACAGAATCAATAAATGAGACACACACTCAAGAAGGAAATCCAAGACCTATTTAGAATAATAACACAGATTGTTATCTATACTACTATAATAAAGGAAGAACTTTCAGCCTTTGAGGCGGGTAAACTCGGGAATCATAGCGCCAATCCACACACCCAATACACCGTTGGAATCGTCAGGGTGTGTAGATGGTTATAGGCTATATAAATGTAAAAAATTAACGTTATTTTAAAAATTTACAGTAAAAAAAAAAGTAGTCCCCCTGAAGTAGCGCCGGCCGCGGCGTGCGTGCTCACGTCAGGAGTGCGGGGAGGAGCGGCATCCAGGAGCACGACGAGGAGTGGCGGACATGGTGCGGGGGAGGAGCGGTGACGTGAGGAGCAGCGGACAGGCCAGCGGCGGTGCGAGCAGCGGACAGGCTGGAGGAGCGGCGGCTGAGGTAAGGGAGCGGCGGACATGGCGCGGGGGAGGAGCGGTGACATGAGGAGCAGCGGACTGGCAAGCGGCGGTGCGAGCAGTGGACAGGCGGGAGGAGCGGCAGCTGAGGTAAGGGGACCCATGTCGGGGCAGGCGGAGGTCGGGGCAGGCGGGGGTCGGGGCAGGCGGGGGACGGGCCGGGCGGGTGCCCGGGCTGCTGGACAATGTCAGGGCAGGCGGGGTCGGGGAAGCCTGTTGCTCCCGGACAAGGTCGGGACGGGCTGCTAGTATAATATAAGACACTAAGATCATCGGAATCAGGTAAGTACTTTCGGAGTTATAGATTTTGTAGAAATAGAATATACAGGTGGATAACGGTTTTGAGGTATGAGCCACAATCAGGGTAATGTTATCCTACGGAGAGAAACATGCACTGCACAGACATACTTACAAACATTTTTGAAGGAAGCCTTCTAGGACTTTAGGTGCTTAGGGCCAATGTCCAAGGAACCACCAGCAGTTCAGTTCCTGCCCTGGTGTGTCTGGGTGCAGAGGTGCTGGTTGCTTTGGTAGCTTCAAGTGCCAGTTGGTAAGCTCTATGGAAGAAGTGCCAGCAAAAGAAAGGCTGCAAGTGGGGACTTGGGGACAAGTCCAGCAGAACCAAAAGAGGGGTCTCTGATGCACAGGGACACAGACGGTTTACATGAAGCCGGGCTGGGGGGGCTCAGGTCCAGAGGTGTTTTGTCTGGCGGCTTGCTGTAGTTAAAGGCTCTCAGTTGACTTTGGAGACTCGGAGAAGAAGAGAAACAGGACAGCAGGGCCACTCTTGATGAAAACCTCATGGATCCTGAAGCCCCTTGACGACAGGTCAGTGTTGGCGTCAGTGGTGTCTGGACTGGATACGCAACAGGCCTTGGTAGTTGCAAGGGCGCTGGTGCCCAGGGTATTGGAGCTGAGAGGCCCCTCGAAGGGTCAGTGGCTCGAGACTTGGTGAGAGTAACAGAGATGACCTTCTGGACTCACGACAACCTCCTTCTGGTGAGTTGCTCCCTCGGCGGGCACGATGGCCATTAAGACGAAGTACCCACTAACTCTCCGTGGGAAACCATCGCCTTGGATTCATTCGGCTCCAGCACCAGATTGACTCAGGTGCCTCGCGGGCTTGATCCACCGAGACCTGACCCCCCAGCCCAGGATCACTGCTTCATCCTTGATCGCCTGGGCCCACCACCGCTGGACGACTGACTTCCCCTTCCTGTCAGCGTTCCCGGACCTAAGCACTTCAAATCAACGGCAACCCTGTCCTGAAGAGGATCCCGATTCACAGAGGATCGAAACGCCGTCGACAAACACAGCGCGATTTTACGGCGCACGACTAATAGGCTCAGAACTGTGCCGAATTTGAACATTTTAATTCTATACACTCAATGTAGAGCCTATGTGTCTTTGCTTTTTATCACTTCGCGCCGACCACGCTGTTCACCACGTTCACTTGCGTCGTCACCTTCACTTTGTTATCATGTTGTCACCAAGTGCCCATTGGGTTGCTCCATGAATGTTTTCATGTACAGTGCTGCTACCTAACTGTGCTTCCCATTTTCATATAAACTGGTGATTAATAACCTTTTCACAAAATGTACTGAGACTCCTTGCTTTCCTTCCTTGTAATACATATTGTATGCATTTTTCTAAACTGTCTTTGCTACTGTTACCTAGTGGGACATTGTTTGCTATATATACTTCATACCCAGTCCCAGCTTGGTCTATGGGTTTCACTCCTGTTCCCTTTCACTCACTTGGTAGTTGCAAGGGCGCTGGTGCCCAGGGTATTGGAGCTGAGAGGCCCCTCGAAGGGTCAGCGGCTCGAGACTTGGTGAGAGTAACAGAGATGACCTTCTGGACTCACGACAACCTCCTTCTGGTGAGTTGCTCCCTCGGCGGGCACGATGGCCAGCAAGACGAAGTACTGGGTCGATGCATTGAGTGCCTGCAGATGCAAGGGGGTGACTCCACCACAAAGGAGATGTTGAAGGTACGAACAGTCCTCCAATGGCTTGGGGAGGCTGTTCAGCTACTGAACGAGTCGGTCTTCTGACTGTCCTGGTGCAAACAGCCAGGTACGGTTTGGCGCAAATTTCGGTGCAGGACTTCTGTTCTCAAGATCTCAGTTCTTTTTTGTTCTAGCTTCGGTTCCCAGAAAACAAATCTGAGTTCTTAGTGTTAGGGGTGTTCTTAAATGCTGAATTTAGGGGTGTTAAGGGGAGTATAGGGTAGTAACCAACGGGCTACTTACCTCTGGGGTGACTACACCCCCTATATAACCACTTCTTGGGGAGAATGGACATGAACCCGATCCAGAGTTCCTACTTTCTCCAAATCCACGATGGTGAAACACTTCTTTCGTTGTTTGCTTCAGGTAGCCCATTTTAGGGATGTGACTAGCCTGTAATTGAACATGCCTTCTGACTATCTCATTTTCTCGCCTGCTCTGGTGCCAAATGGGCATCAGGGCAGGATTCCCCAGGTCTGGGGGGAAGCTATAGTCGCTTATGCATGGCGGCAGAAGCTTTTAAGCCTCTGACCTTTACATGGTAATTCGCTAGCCATCATGCTGGAGGAGGTGTGCACACCTTCCTCCGGAGCAGGCATTGTTTCTGGCCTCAGAGAGCATGGGCTCTCACTTGCAGAGGGTCAGAAATCCATCTGTGGAGGCAGACTGGATTATTCCAGTCAGCCACCACACTAGAGGACTAGTAGGTTTTCAGGGGGTACCTCTGAGGTGCCCTCTAGATGCATGTCATAATCAATCTAGTACTGGCATCAGTATAGATTTATTAAGACGAGGTGTTTGACACCGAACACAATTAAAGCAGTAAAGCCATTTTGTAGCTGGGTAACTTATAATGACCAGTGCCCAGTACATATGCTTAAGATGGCTTCCCGATCAATGTCGTGGCAATGGAACCCGACATCACAGGGGCATATCTGCTCATGCAGGTATGCCGTAACATATAATATAATGCACCCTGCCTAAGGGCTCTAAGGCCTGCTTACTTATAGTATATGCAGTGTACCTTGGCATGGCACACAGGGAGTGTGCCATGTTTTGTTTTCAAAATGGTTTGCACCATTTCATGCATCCTGCAATGGCAGCCTGCATGCAGTTTTGGTGTGGATACCTTTGGGTGGCATAATACATGCTGCATCCCATAGGGATCCTCTTTCGTACCCATGCCCCGGGAAGCTGGGTTACCATTTGCTAGAGACTTACTGGGGTGCTGAAGTCCTTGCCTATTGGCTTACAAATTAGACATTTACCTTGTTTTAAAGGAAAGAGCACTGGCGGCCAGCATGGGCCCACTGCACTTTCAGTCAAAAAGCATCAGTACTCGCCCCAAAAGTGGGTGTGACCATGCAAACAAGCATTTGCAATGCAATAGGTCTCGCATTAGGAAAGTTTGAGCTATTGGTATTGTAAATTACACAATTTTTATTTGTGTTGGTTTTGAAAATAGCGAAATTAATAGCTTTGTCATTTACAATGCCAATAGTTATAACTTTTGCAAATGTGACACCTATAGCATTTGTAATGCAATACGTGTTGTATTTACGTAACTTAGATGTATTGATATTACAAATAACAATGGCTTTTAATTTTTTTAAATTAATACTTAAATAAAAGTTATTGTAATTTATAATGGCAATAGCTTAAACTTTTGTAAATAACTTTTGTGAAGATTATGTTCAGTGTATTTTATTGTGACGAAAATCCAAGAACAGAAGTGAAATATTAACATATTTTTGTGACATTTGTAATAAAGCTTGAAACATTGAGAGAACATATTTGAACCAGTTGTTGTTGAATGGTTGCACAGATTGATGCTGTGGTGGCGCTGAGTGATGTGGTGGCGACGAGTGATGCTGTGGCGTTCAGTGATGCTGTGGTAGTGCATCGTGATGTTGTGGTGCCCCTGAGTGATGCTGTAGTGGTGCTGAGTGATGCTGTGGTGATGCGATAGATAGATAGAGTGAGTGCGCTAGATAGAGAGAGTGAGGGCAATAGATAGATAGATAGATAGATAGATAGATAGATAGATAGATAGTTGGATAGAGTGAGTGAGGGCGATAGCGATAGATAGAGTGAGGGTGATCGATAGATGGATGGATAGATAGATAGGCTGATGGCGATAGATAGAGTGAGTGTGATAGATAGACAGAGTGAGGGCGATAGATAGATAGAGTGAGGGCGATTGATAGATAGAGTGAGGGTGATAGAGTGAGGGCAATAGATAGATAGAGTGAGGGCAAATGATAGAGTGAGGGCGATAGATAGATAGAGTAAGGGTGATAAATAGACAGCTAGATAGAGTGAGGGCGATAGATAGAGTGAGTGGCGATAGAGTGAGGGTGATAGAGTGAGAGCGATTGATAGATAGAGTGAGGGAGATAGATAGTGTAATTATGTGCCATTGAGTGGTATTTGGAGTGTATGTTGTGTTGAGCGCAGTGTAAATATGTAGCATATATTTATGTGGCACTGAGTGGTATATGGAGTGTAGTATTCAGTAGAGTGTAATTATGTGGCACTGAGTGGTAATTGGAGTGTATGTTGCGTTGAGCGCAGTGTAATTATGTAGCATCTGTATGCTCTGATTCAGAGGAGCATCATTGCTGGCCGATACTCAACATGTTTTTGGTGCTGCGACCTGGAAACATAAATTTTATTCTGCTGTTCTGAAAGCACACCGCCCGCACACTGCTGCCCACTAAATCTGAGACCTGCCAGATATCAGGAACTGTCCCTTCAGATGTCTCTTAGGGCACCAGGAGGCCCACAAACGATGTAATTGCTAACTGGTCAACATTCGCAATCGAACTGATCGACAAACATGCAAAACCAATAAGGCAGGCGAACTTGTACGGGCAAAGCCAGACGCCCAGTCGCAACCCCGCAATACAATCTGCTACAAGAAACATGAATCGGTCATGGCGGGCTTTAAAAACAAATCCTACGGATCCTCAGTTGATAACAAATTTGAGAGAGGCTCGCAGCTACCTAAAGAAGGCTAAAAGAGAACAACGCAGAAGTCTCTGGAACTCCTTCTGGGCTAGGCTGCAAAATGACATTAAAACAAACAATTCCGCTAGGTTCTGGCGAACCATCAATAGCATTTCTGGGCAAGCCCCGAAGGTTGCGTCCTCATGCATACTGGAGTCTGAGTGGGTCGCCTATCTGTATCTTCACTTTAATGACCAAAAAGTAAAAACCCTTCATCAGAATCTTAATGTCGAAGACATTCTTGCTCACAAAGTGCCTGCTAATCCAACTGATTGTAACATCAAATCCCCTTCAATGAAGGAATCTTTCAACGTTGGCCAGAAAACTGCGCAACCAAATGAGTGCCCCATGTCGCAAAGCAACAACGAATCAACAACAATCGAGGTGGCCTAAGTTGAAAAACTGATCAAAAAGGGTCGGAAGGACGGTGCCCCAGGCCCTAGTGGAATTCCTCAGACCCTGTTTAAGGAGGACACAACCTACTGGGCCTTGAAGCTAACCACCCTCTTCAACTGTATCCTGCAAAATAACATCATACCACCCTCCTGGCAGGGATCCATTTTGGCACCAATCTTCAAAGGAGGGGATAAAAAAATCTCCCGGGAACTATCGCCTCATAGCCCTCATTGACAATGAAGCAAAGTATTTTGCTGGTTTGCTACTTAACTCACTTAGAACGTGGGCTGATGATCATTCCGTAATTCCTCCGAACCAAACTGGTTTCACAAGCAACACCGGCACCTCGGTCAATCTTTTGACCCTCTCTTGTCTGATCGATCAGGCAGAGGTAAGCACTTGCCCACTTTATATGGGATTTATTGATTATAAAGCTGCCTTCGACAAGGTGAATAGAGCTAAGCTCTGGCAGAAGCTGTACAGCTTAAACATCCCAAATGATCTTTTAAGAGCTATACAGCTTCTCCATCAGGACACATGGGTCAGGATAAAGATTGGGGACGGGTCCAGACTATCACATCCAATTCCGACGACAAAAGGGCTTAAACAAGGATGTGTCCTTGCCCCCACACTTTTTAACTTGTTCCTATCCGACCTTCCAGAAGCCTTAAATAAGGTAAATTCTCATTCTCCCAAAGTAGCTGGTTTCTTGTTGTCAAATCTTTTATACGCTGATGATGTTGTACTTCTTAGCAAAACAAAGATCGGCCTGCAAAGACTCATGGACGCCATCTCTGACTATTCAAATAAGAATGAGCTCCTGATAAACAGCAAGAAGACCAAAATTTTGGCGGTGCGTTCAGGAAAGGCCAAGAAGCTGGTTTGGGTCTTGAATCAAGAAAGGATTGCTGAATCCAAATGCCACAAGTACCTTGGAGTCTCTTTTAACAACAACGGTAGATACAAAACACATCTAGAAGAACAAAAAAAGAAGGGTTCTGCGCTTGCTTTCGCAATCAGCTCTATACATAAGAAACTACAAGGCCCAACGTTCGCTCCAACAATCCAGGTAGCGCAAGCAAAAATTATTCCCACATTAACCTACGGAAGCGAGGTCCTAAAAGGTTTGGATAGCGGCCAACTGGACAAAATTATTACAAAAATTTATAGAATAGTGTTCAAGCTACCAAGTCAAACATCACCGGCCCAAATTAGGTTGGAACTGGGAATCTGCCACCAATCACTTGCCAGAGCCTTGAGTTTTCTAATGTGCTGTCATAAATTGAGGTCATCGAAGGAAGGCAGCCTAGCACAACATTTATGGTCTTGCCTTCAAATGAATCTATGGCGAGCAGGGCATGCATATTGGGAAAGAGGATTAAGAACACTAGGCCTGAAAGACCTTTGGGGCATGCAGGTAAGCCATAATGAATTCAAACGACTAGCGAAAATAAGCATAAAAAAGCTCTCTTCCGTGGAAGACAAGGCTCGGCTGGCAAAAAGAAGTCACGGATGGATGTCTTTGTAATCCTATGTCCAGTTGACCCCACAGGAGTACCTAACTCAACCATTCACTACTCGAACAAAATTAAGTTTCCTAAAGCTGAGAATGGGAGTAATCAACCTGTTGGTCCATTTGCCAAAATGGAAAAGAGCCCACGGACAGGAACAATGTAGACTCTGCGGGAATCAAAAAGAAGGCATAGTACACATCCTTTGTCTTTGCCCAAACCTGCTGAACGAAAGGCGGTCCCTCTTGAGGAAACTCTGGAACACAAACATGATTAGATCGTGTAGAGCAGCAGTCTTGGCTTGCTTTGACCCTCGGAACACTAAATTAAACTGTGCCCTAGTAAGGTTTTTGGAACAAGCAGATAAAAAACTTGGTGAGGTATCCCAAGTACGCGATTTCTCACCAGCACAATTACTAGCCTAGTTCCAACTGCCACCTTATGGTATAATGGACATGATCCTTAGCTCTCCTTTTTATAAGTATGTTTTTACACATTTTTATAATCTTCATAACGCATATGATCCTATACTTATTTTTATATGTATTCATTGATATATCGTTCTTAAAATTCTGTAACTTGCAAAGGTTTTTTAATCATGCAATAAAGATTTCTACTACTTTAGATGTCTCTCAGGGCTGGCTGTGAATGTCTCCAGGGCACATATGTGCTTAAGAGACCTACAGCTCAGAAGACCATATGAGCCATTCATATTTCAGAGCTCGATAAAATCAATACAGTTAAATTAGGTAATATTGCCAGTGTTTTCGAGCCCTAAGAAAGGTAAAACTATGATAGCTACTGCTGTTTGTATTATAGCGTGTGCATTTTGACAGAGGTTTTGAACTCAGTGTATGAGACTTCTTGTATCCAAATTCATATCCTACTTACTGTTGTAAAAAACGTGCTTTCTACTAGTTGTGCAATTTTAAAGCGCTGTACGTGCTTCTAAGTATTATTTATAGTCATTTTTATGCAGAGAATCCTGGCACCGCTGCTTGGGCATGTTACTTCCCTTATCTGCCTGGAATGGGAGCGCCTGAAGTTTCCAGACTCTTCTGAGCGCTGGGAGGAGGAGGAATGCTGCCCTGATATCAGTGGAGAATGTTTTGCATTCCTCTTTTATTGCGTGCCGATTTGGGGGCTCCCAAAGTGCCCGCTTAATTACACAAGTAACATAGTGGTAGGTGTGAGGGACGGGAGCACCTGGCAGAAGGAGGAGTGGGAGGGGTTGCAATGCCTCAGGTTACATACGGAGCTGGACTCTGGAGCACGATTAATTAGGACACATTAATTTGGCAGATATGGTGTTTGACTACAAACTCAGTGTGTCTCACCACTGCTCACATAAAACAAGGCTGGTAAAGTGACTGAGGCTAGGTGGTATGTTCTTGGCGGTGGGGCCCAGCGGCACAGAGAGCAGAGCCAAACACAGCAATCGGCCTGAGGAAGGAATTCCAAGCAATGAACAAGGCTGTAGTCAGCAGCCTGTGACGATCCTGAGAGGAGACAAGTGCGGCTGCGAAAGCGCTGTCGAGCAAAGCCAGAAACGGCGGGGGGAGGGGGAGCAGATTCCTTTGAAGTCTGATGCCGAGGATCACAGGCTGCCAAATGTGTGCGATGTGCACGTGCCCGCACACATGCACTGTAGGCAATCCGCCTGGAAAAAGCCTTTGGGAATTTTTTTAAAGCCCCTACTTAATATCTCGCCAAGCATTGCTAACGCAATGGCTTAGACGAGACCTAAAAATGGCACTCTCCTACACAACTCTCACTACCCCTCCACCCACCCCCAAGCAAAAGGGAATGAGACTAACCTTTCCCAAGAGAGTCTTCATTGTCTAAGTGGAAGAACCTGGAAAGGCCATCTGCACTGGCATGGGCAGTCCCAAATGCCTGTAGGTAGATGGGCCACCTTAACAGATTAGGATTTTCCCCTTTCATTTGCATCAACCATCTGAGAGTCTGTGGTCAGTGTAAGAAGCTGGCCTGGTATATGATGTCCACTATTCTGGTGGGCACCTTGCACCAGTCCAATCAACGTTTATTGTTGGTGGTTGTAAAGTCAACCTTATAGAAAGCTATCCTAGGGGTAGCAATGGCGAGCAGTCTTCAGGCTAAGACTTCAGAGAGCGAAGTAAGCCAGTTGTTTTACCAATTATAATCCCTTGAGTACCAAATGAAAGCACACCACACAAGGTATATATCAAATATATATGTGTTTATTCTAAACACAACCCCTCTGGACTCTTTATGAGGTCAGAGATAAAAGTACAATACAAGGAACTAAATTAGCATACAATAAGTTGCACAATATACGTTTTGCCCTAGGGGCCTCACAAACCATATACTAAAATAGTGATATAAGAACCACGTCTGGGATAGAATGCAGGCCTAGGGCCTTGGGAAACGCTGGGGCTTCTAGGAACAACCAAAGGTTAGGAAGTAGGAGGCCCACGGGAGACGCGTGCAGTGTCTAAACACAGCCATGGGTCACCATTGACTTTCTATGGGAAACTAACAAGTTACAAATTTACAATTTAACGACACTTCTAGGATAACTACGATGGAACCCTTTTAGACTTAGACACTTGGAGCGCCAATACCCTAGAGACTACCAGAGTACTCGTGTTACCTCACCCACGGAAGCCGGGTGCATAGGTGTCTTTTGGTATCGGGTTTCGTCGTCGATTCCAATGGAGAGCTGCGAAGAAGTGCTGCAGGCGACCAGAGGAAAAGTGTCCGGGTGGATCCAAGGGTGGATCGAAGATCTGAAGAACCTGAAAGCAGAGGAGACAGAGTCTGGGCCACTAGCCAGTGACCAGGGCGGCGATATGAAGATGCCACCAGATGTCGGGTGATTTCAGGTGAAAAGGTGAAGTTTGTCTCTTCAGCCATGAGATCCAGGAGGCGTCTATGATGACCAGGAGCTGGATTGGAGCTGTCCTACGAAGAATCTAGTTGACTGCGGTGTCGGTATCCAGATTGGGCCCAACAAGCCTTGGCAAACGCAACCCACACAGGATGTCGAGATTGGCTTAGTTGCAGACCAGCAAGGTCTGGGGCGCCTCTCCTTTGCAGGGAAGCTGGAGCGAGCCTGGAGCAACCAGGAAAGCAAGTTTGATTCAAGATTGGTCTTCTTTGGGGCTCACTAGCCAACGGGCCAGGAACCGTGAAGACGCGTCGAGCAGAAATGCACAAAGCGGGCCTACTAGACACATTGTGGGCCTCTGAGCTTCGGTGCAAATGGTGCTCGGGGTTAGGGCTTCAAGCACCCCAATGCACAACTTCAGGATACCTCGGAAAGTAGGTGCAGCGTGCAAAATGCAGCATGTCCAGGAGTTCCGGTCCCACGTCTCTCATGTCCGCCACAGGTCTCAGCTTTGCTGTGAACGAATGTCGTGGTCAGAGATGTCTGGAAGTCTGTGTCCTGTGTCGCAGATTCTTCGGGATCCGGCAGGAGCCTCGAAACTGCAGACCGACAAAGTTGCTGTTGGTGCCTGTTTGAAAAGGGTGGTCACTCCTTGACCACAAGGGAGATGTATTCCATCTTCCAGTCGAAATGGAATGTCAAAGGTCCAGGATATATGTTTCAGAGTTTCTTCCAGGGTAATCTAAAGTCCTAGGGACTGGGGTTCTATACTTATAGTAAGTTTAGGGGTTGGACTAACTCTAAGGCCCCTCCTGTGGGTGGACCTGGGGAGGGGGTGGTTACACCCCTTCCCCTTTGTCCAGTTTCGCGCCAGAGCTGGGGCTGAGTGTCCCAGCAACCGGTTTGTACTGGGAAATGCATGGAGCGCCCTGTGTGCCCCAGGCAGTGTCTGAAAAGCATTCAATGAATGCAACCCACCCTGCCCCAATACACTAAAGCCTGTCTGGGGAGGTGCTAGCACCTCCCTGGGCAGGAAACCTATTGTCCAGGCCTCAACTGCCGGAGTTTCGTCCAGCAGCAGGAGGGAAAACTCTTGTCTGTGACAGCAGCATCCATTTTGTGATGCTGGGGCTCTGTTTAACTTTAACTGGGTAAACCAGTAACTACATATCTTCTCCCTCTAGAAGGGTGGAATGCTACCCCGCCTCCAGGGCTGGGGGTGGGGGGTAGTATGCCAAAGAGTTTAACACCTTTCACAACATGTGTTGATAAAGCCAAACCAAAGTTAGCATTAACCGCGAATATTATGATGCACTTAAGAGTATATGGTATGGCTATATCATAGAACAGCTATAAGGAGATGGTTCCGAAAGCTGCAGAGTGTCTCAGCTCATGCTAGGGCACCCTCTCACACAATACCAAGCACTCTGCCTCCAGGATTGTCAAGGCCTCCCATAGGAGTGACTTATAGGTTACTATGTGTCTATATATAAGGTAGATATAGATATACTATATCTAAGTAAGGGGTGATTACACCACCTTACCCAGGCTGTAAGAACAGACCTGTGGTGCCAGTTTGGAAGGCTAACCAGGGGTGGCACAATACATGCTGCAGCCCCTGGTAGGCATAGGGTGCACCTATGCCCTTGGGTACCTATGGTACACTATATAGGGGCTCACAAGGGTGACCCAGTAACCAAACTGGTATGTACCTAAAGTACATGGTATCTATTTAGGGAGAGAACAGCTAGGCTGTGGGCTTGATTAGCAGGGCCACAACCATACTAAAGTCGAAAAACCAGAGAATCACAGCATAAAGTGGGGGTAACCATAGGAAGCAGACCCTACTCTCCTACAGTCAGTTTGAACAAGGGAGTGAGTCCCAAACATGTATGGTCTCGGCTTCTTCAGGGACCAAACCACAGCAAAGGCTGCCGTCTCAATTGCACTCCAATACTGTTCTCTGAGGAGTAACCCCCTGCTAATAAAAGCAACAGGCTTGTCCTGGCCATCATTGTTGGTCTGTAATACAACTGCTATTAGTAATATGTTCTTCCTCTATCTTGTAGGATTAATTGTGTTAAAGGGTGAGTTTGTGCTCTTGGGTTCTAATGCATCTGATGTAGCTGTTTTTCCCTGTTTTCAACCTAAAGCACTGCTGATGAACCAGGAGCAATGTAAATCTTTTAAGGATTTTTTTGCTCCTAAGCTGGACTTGGTCAACATGTAAATCACATATCAAATATCAGAGCACAATAAGGATTCACAATAAAGACTCACAAGTGTTATAATGAAAACCATAACAGTTTATTGAAAAGTTAAAGGTATTATAGGTTGCAAATTAAAAGGCAAGAACTCAGACAGTTAGTCATTTGTCATAAAAGCATGAGGCTCAGAATACAATTAAAAAAATGGAATAGCAGACCAGTTTATAATTCAGCTCAGTAAATAAGTCAGGAATCAGCGATCAGACTGACAGTGTTGCCTTCTAAAGATCAAGGGAGATTGCAGCACACATTCTTAGTAAGGCTCATTTTATAGGGTGAAATACAATAAGATTCATACATTCAGTATGGATGCACAAGGGTCTGGAGATCCCATTCAATCATGTTTAAGAAAGAACAATACAGTTTAAAATCCCATTTATCAGCACTATCCCACAGGTTCATATAATGTAGTTCCTTTCCCCATTTCTCCAGTGACACCTCAATAGTTAGAACAAATTGCTACAAATTAAAGTTAAGTTCTCATGAGAATCACATTTTGTTCCCAAAAGGGCAGACCTTGGAAGAACGTTCACTTTGCTTACACAGCATGACAACGAAGTGTGAGAACGAAGCAACATGTACACGTGAGAATGAAATCCTGTTTATCTCACACTTATAAAACTAATAACAATAACATTCCTGATACTTTAGGTGCATTATGTGAGAGATGGATATCGGACACTTTGGAGATGGATGACACTGATTGCGTGGCCGCCTTGATGCATCCCCGGAAAGTTGCAATTAAGTCCCGACGCCGACTTATACAATTCAGTGTACTACATAGGATGGTGAGGGCGGACTCCCTGGAGTGTCTGAGATGTAGGGGAGACTTCCTGCACACTATTTGGTGTTGCCAAATCATTCAGACGTATTGGTTGGCCATTGTGCATGAACTGCAGGCTATATTTGAGGTAGAACTCCCACTTGACTCTAAATACATTTTGCTAGGTATCCCCACAGAGATCGATGTCCTGAGGGCCCAGCTCCTATTCTGTAATTTGGGCTTGGTTGTTGCAAAAATGAGATATGGCCAGGTACTGGGGTGTGTCAGAGGTCGATAGTCTAACAGGATGGGAGCCTGGATGCAGTGAGCACTGTTCCTGCAGAACAATTGTTCTAATGTTTGACCTTTTTTATAACAATTTTTCAATTTGTACAATAAAAACAAATGTACATATTCTTTTTACCAAGGAATTGTTATTTGAGAATAAATCATATAACTTGAAACAATACATATGATTTTTGATATATTTTTTCACAGCCTAGTGTGAACAGAATAACTGAACAGAAATAATCTTTGTCTTGAACAATACACAGATTTATGTACAGAAACATTTTGATTGACATATCATTAATTTATAATTGCATTGCTGTCACAAAGCCCAATGCATTTCGGGATTCCAGGTTCCCTTCCTTCCGGGGCAATTTTATGTAAACAGAAACAATTAACAGAATTTTACATACAAGTCGGTGTGTCTAATTTATTGTAATATAGAGGAAAGTCCCAAATGTCCAACAAAGAAAAATACCTAGTCTATGCATTTATGAAGGTGGTGTAGATGAAGAATTCCGAGACGGAATCCACTCAACATGCTGTATTAATGGTATTAAAACCCCCATGTGCAGTGAAATACAAGAGTGTCATATTTAAAAAGAAGTGGATTTGTTTTCTTCAAAACAAGGAGTGGCTTTATTGAGAGGAGGATGTAAATAAATCTTGTGCTGAGAATTAAGAAAACTGAAGTGCAGTTGTGTTAATCATAAGTTTATGTGGAGAGAGATTGAAAATCCATGATCCAATATGATCCTACGTTTCCAGGATTGGTTTAACCCGCAGTGTATTGTGTTGACGAAAAAGCCACGAAATGTAGTATAATTGACCTGTAAGATAAGCGTGTGCAGAAAGTTGCTACATGTCGGGAGAAAATTAATAATTAACCTTATTACAGGTGGCGTGCCATGATGTACAGCCCAAATACTTGCTGCTTGCAGCTAACTCAGTTAATAAACAATTACTGTGTATATGCTAAAAAAAATAAGTAATAAATTAAAGGCATATGGTGTATCTCACTGTGTTCTTTACTCAAGGTCAAATAGATGAAAAAATCTAATCCCTTCTAGAATTTGCTTGGTCTTTCAGAATCAATAATATACCAAAATGCGCGAATCCGCCAAATGTAGTCAAACAAATGAAAATTCACTCACCCAAACTCTAGTGTGTTGCACTTGAAATCTGCTAATATGTATGCCTCATTCTGCAAAACATTTAGAAAGAACCATGAAAAAACTGTTGTGCCTCCGTACCTATTGCAACTATGTGAAACGGCAATGCTTAACAAAACTGTAGCTCTGTCACTTAGTGATATGCCAATTTGAATCCAATACCACGAATCTAAGATGCCGAAGGAATATGAGGAGCATTATAACTAATAGCCAAATTAATGCCACATGATAAAAAACTGGACGTAATGTCTAGAGCTTCGTATTACCTGATGTGAAAATATGGCCCGTTGTACGCGTTCCATCAGCCATGCTGAAACAAGAGTTCTGGCTGATCAAACGAATGCCTGTTTGTGCGTTTCTGGTGTCAACAACTTAACAATCATAGATATGGAAACCGGACGTGCCCAATAAAGTTGGAACTGAACAGAAAAATCTCAGCCAGTCTCACAATGCTTTGTCTTGTAGGAAATGTAGTATTGTGGTGTCCCGCTGACATTATGAATGTATATAAACAAAATAACCAAAATGGCCATAAGGGAAAGAAGCTAATGTGTTCCATGTGTCCCGACAACTATACTAGAACGAAAATTTCCGCAAATCTGACAAATACAGATTAAAGCATTCTTAACCTCCAAAGACGTAAAAACATTAACATAGAAAATGGACCTACATGCTAAAGCTGGACAGAAGACTCGCCCAGTTGCTAGGTATTTGTTATCTGGGAGATCTAATATTATGTTTTCCCCAAAAAATGTCGACTGTTGGAATATATCTGGCCAAGTAAAAATAAAGCGTGGAATCTAAGGTGTTGTGTGGGCTTGTGTGATCATAACGATTGCAATAGTAATCCAGTGAATTTATGGCAGTGCCAAAAACTGGTGTCCAATATCCCCAGTTGCTGGACATGTACTAGCCTATCTAAAGGACAAATTTGACTGGCTACGTAGAATCATGTACCAGTTGTAGCATTCTTATCTCACTAAACACATTGCTGCTGCTGGCTGATATACATGTTCTAAAACCCAGTGCTATTCGGGCAGATATAAGAGGGGACAGTATATGTGTATGAAAATAAAATAAAAAGACACTGGTGCATAGTTTGAACTACCTAACAAGAGTGAAAGTGAAATTATTGTGAGAGAGTGTGCAGATGAGGACATCCACATGATTCACCATTAATAGAACCTGCAAGGCGTGAATGATGTCGTATTATATAACCTCCGTGAATATAACCTGGTTACACAGAGTTCTCAGATTGTGCTTTTGAGTGAATGGTTACAAGTAACAACTCATTTCCATTCTATCCTTCAGACCCTTTGGAAATAAAGTTTGCAGATAATCAATCCAAAATACCTCACGTTGCAACAATTTTCTGTTATTGTCAACTCCTTCCTGTTTTAGAACTACCTCAACAATTTGTCCTCTTAGTTGGGTGATGGTGTGTTTGGCTTCTTCAGTAACAAAAGAGAGAGTGAGGGAAGTTTACAATTATTTATGTGAGGTGGGAACTCCTGGTCCCCGAGATCAATTACAAAAACAATAGAGGAGTATCCCCTCGACAGCAGAGAAAAAATTCTCTGGACGTAGGCTTAAGTGCTCCATTCAGCACAATATGCCCCAACCTATTAGCGGATAATGCATATCCTTGTAGAAGACCCCTCACTCACCAACCTACTTGGTGACATGCTTCATCATCGGGGTCCCACCCCATAGGCCGAGTGCCTATAGGGTGTACTACGACACCTGACTACAGTGGAGCTGGTTAGTATTTTCTTTTATGTGTGCATAACGATCAAACAAAGTGAGTTAAAAAAGGGCCAAAACTACTCACTGCAAGTATTTATTCTTGAGTGCTTGAACCCTTGTTAAAAAATGTGTGGCACCTGTGCCTAGTTAGGTAGACTTTGGTGTCAAGAGTAGTGTTTTTATTAAAAATAGCCAAGTGTGCTATGTGAAGTGCGATATTTACAATGCTATTGATTAAAAAGGTCTACATGTTTCAACCATTGTATATATTCATTGGTTTTCGTCAGGACCGTGTTATTGAACTGGGTGGTCCACACACGCTAAGGTGCGTCCTGCCCTAGTCCAAGTTGGAGTACACAAATTGTGGACTCGTGTATTTTACACGAGTCCACAATTTGTGTACTCCAACTTAGCGTGTGTGGACCACCCAGTTCAATTACACGGTCCTGACGAAAACCAATGAATATATACAATGGTTGAAACATGTAGACCTTTTTAATCAATAGCATTGTAAATATCACACTTCACATAGCACACTTGGCTATTTTTAATAAAAACACTACTCTTGACACCAAAGTCTACCTAACTAGGCACAGGTGCCACACATTTTTTAACAAGGGTTCAAGCACTCAAGAATAAATACTTGCACTGAGTAGTTTTGGCCCTTTTTTAACTCACTTTGTTTGATCGTTATGCACACATAAAAGAAAATACTAACCAGCTCCACTGTAGTCAGGTGTCGTAGCACACCCTATAGGCACTCGGCCTATGGGGTGGGACCCCGATGATGAAGCATGATGAAGCATGTCACCAACTAGGTTGGTGAGTGAGGGGTCTTCTACAAGGATATGCATTATCAGCTAATAGGTTGGGGCATATGGTGCTGAATGGAGTACTTAAGCCTACGTCCAGAGAATTTTTTCTCTGCTGTCGAGGGGATACTCCTCTATTGTTTTTGTGTTTGGCTTCTTGCCAGTGAATTCCTACACTTGAGGTTTTACTCCCAATGCGAATCGTGCTCTTAAGCTCTGTTAATCTAATTTTAAATTTGCGTTCTGTTTTCCCTATATATGCTTTGCCACATAGGCATTTCAAACAGTAAATAATGTTAGTGGTGTTGCAATCTGAGGTGTTCCTTAATTTTATTTTTTTGCCTGAAAGCGGGTGTGTTAATATGTCACCTATTATTATGTTATTGCAGTGTATGCAATTAAGACACTTGCTAGTGACTTTAAAGTTCCTATTTGTCGTGGGTATCTCAGTGTTTTTATTAATTCTTGAAGATTCTTGCCTCTAGTATAGGAAAATGCTGGCTTTTTGTTGAAGATACCATTAAAGTCAGGTTCGTTTTGAAGAAGTTCCAATCTACTGTTGATGATCTTCTTGATTTGGATGGAACATGTAGAGTATTTAGATAGAAAGTAGGGGTGTCTTGTTGAGTACGTGAAGTTTTGAGTATTTGAGATGGTTGGTCCTTTTCTGACAGTCTAGATATACTCTTTTGTAGGATATCTTGGAGATATCCTCTTTGTTCAAAGCGTTGTTTGTACATGTTGATCTTTGTCACTGCTGTTTCTGATTCAGAACAAATACGTTTTATTCGGAAGAATTGCGAAAAGGGCAAATTCGAGATAAGACTTCTTGGATGTAAACTTGAGTAATGTAAAGTGCTATTTCTGTCTGTGGGTTTGGAAAAAACTCTGTTGTCAATTTTTTTCTTCTGGAATCCTTGATTACTAAGACATCCAAAAAGTTAACCTGTTGTGCACTGATCGTATGGGTAAGCTGGATTCTCGGATTTCTGGTATTAAGCTGCTGAATCAAGTGTTCTAGACGCTTTGATGGTTGTGTCCAGATTAGATATATGTCGTCAATGTACCTGCAATATTGTGCAAGTCCCTTGGTCCAGTTGTCATTTGTAAGAATATGATCATATTCAAATTTAGACATAAAGATGTTAGCATATGCCGGGGCACCCAAAAAGCCCATGGACGTGCCGGTAAGCTGTCCAAAGAAATTATCCTGCCATTTAAAGTAACTTGTGTAGACAGAAAAATAGAAGTTTTAACAAAAATACACTGTCTTTTTCTGTTAGTTCCATCTTCAATAATGCCCATTCCGTTGCTTCGATTCCTTCAGAGTGTGCTATAGATGTGTAGAGAGCTATAACATCAATTGTACTGAGTATCCAATTGTCCTGAAGGAAGGGTTGGATAGTTTGAAGTTTATTTAAAAATCGGTTGTATCTTTTGTGTAGGTACACCACTTCTGTACAAACTTTTGTAAAAAGTGATCCAAATATCTGCTCAATGGGTCAAAAATGGAACTGCACCTAGAAACGATTGGTCGGAACGGGGGGTTTAGTCGGATGTTTGTGTATTTTTGGTATAATGTAAATATTTGGTCTCTGGGATTTGTGGTGGTTAAATAAGATATTAATTGATCATCTATACACTCCATCTCCTCCGCTTGATATAGAATCTGTTGCAACATGTTTTGTAAAGTGGTTGTGGGGTCACCCTCAAAAGCCAAATACATTGTAGTGTCCATTACATGCTCATTAACCTTTTGAACATAAAATGTGGTATCCATTATAACAAGTGCACCTCCCTTGTCAGCTGGTTTCAAGGTTATTGCATTGTTGTTAGCTATTGATCGAATTATTCGTTTTTCACGTTCAGTCAGATTAGTCAATTTAGGGTTTTTATAATTCAACTTTGCTCAGTTGTGTTTCACTATGTTTTCAAAAGTATCTAAAATCTTGTGTGAGATAGGAGCTTGAAAATTACTTTTGGGTTTGAATATGGATGGAGTATCTTCTTGAAATTCCTTCGTCTCCCTGACATTCGCAAAATAATGTCTCAAGCGTAACGTGCACATGAATTTATAATGACCGTTTGTCTGTATCTAGTTTTGGGGTAGTCGTGGTGGGTACAAATGACATGCCTTTTTTTGGTGTTCTCATTTGTTGTTTCGACAGGGTTATCGAAGAGATATTAATAATTAAACTGTGCTCTTGCCGCTGCGAAAAGTTTTTCCCGCCTTGTCCTTTCCTGATTTTGCAATGGTTTCTGTTGCTGCTGTGGTGCTAGATAATGGCGGTTGCCCCTGATCCGGTGCCTGGGATAAAAAAGGCATGGCTGAAGTTGTGGGTATTTGAGAATCACCTGTTACTATGGATGTTGTTGTTGGTCCTGTGATGGTGAGGGTTGACTTAGATACTGGTGGTCGGTTAATTGATGTGTCTTGATCTTTGGCCACACTTTCTTCAGAAGAGGTAGTGTTTTTTTATCATTGAACCGTCTACTTGCATATATTTCAGCCCATGTATATACCTCATTGAGCTTATAGTCAATGGTGTCTCTGCGATACTTTCGGATCTTGCATTCTTGTAATTCTTTACTCTACCGATCTAGTTTTTGATTAAGATCTTCCAAGGTTGCTGTCCAAGTATTAGTTTCCAGTCTTTTTTCCAACTCATTTTTTAAATTGAAGATTTCTTCATCCAATTCCTGAATTGTTCTTGATAGTTCCTCAATAAATAATTAAATTAAGTCCAGTTAACATTTGTTTAGTATGGTGTAAGAAATGGGTTTGCCAAAGCCACAATGGGGGGTAGCATGGAGCAGAGCGGGCAGGCCAAACTTCGGAGGACATGTGAAGCATCAACGCAGTACCCACATACGACTCACCAGGCACACCGCAAAAGAGGCACAACACCAGCTTGAGTTGGAAAAATAATATTCTCTATTATCTCCAACCTGCAAAGGTAAAGCACGTTAACAGGGGTAATCACCACAGGGCGCCAACTGGCTCCAGAGCTAAGTATATCAAGGGGGATAATTTACAAGGAGATTGGGAACAAGGCTGAAACGGTAAATAAGTCCATGGCTGAAATTTAAAAAAAAAGGATGTGATAAAATTGACATGAAACCTGGGGCAACATGGCAGGGCCAGCTCAGGCCTTAATCCTTGGTAGTAGGCTGTAATTGCAAAATACAACATCAAGCATAAACCCCCATCAGGCATTATAACTTCAGCATCACCCCTGTAGGGGAAAAACAGCATGGCATCCCAGCATCTAATAACAGGCGGGTATAACCATAGGACCATTCGGCCGCCTTCGCAAGAGCCACAGGTCATGCAGAACACCAGCGCTGTAGCCTTAGGGAAAAGACCTGGGGAACATAACTCATTAGCCCCCAACCTACAACAAAAACATCAGGCAGTACAATGGCATCAATAACATTAGCAACAGGGGGTACCCCCAAGATAGACCAGGCCCACATTTAACCTGGGGCAGGTATCCTTGGCATAAGCCGGTAACTTTCAGTAGGCAACCTATTCTCTAGGATCCCTTAGACATTTCCTTCACCAGGCTTCTGTAATAACTGGGGACCTCAGGGCAATCCATGCAGCAGGGACTCTGAGCTCCTGCATTGGCGTCTCCTGTGAAAAGAATATGAATCACCCTGCGTTAACATCAGGCAGGAACACCTGTAATAAAACAGCAAGGCGTGCTCATCAGCATGGGGCATAACAAGGGGCCTGGAATAACATGTCAGGCCAGCATAGGGTGCCACCAGGCCCAAACCTGTAAGAAAAGGCACAATCACCTGCACGGTGGGCATGAAAGCATACACTCATCCATCAGGTGTAAAACACCAAGATACCTTGGCATTAGTAACATTAGCCACAGGACACCCAATCATGGGCAGGGGGGCATCATCAGTTACCTTGTGCATGTCACCACTGCGACCATGAAGACAACCCTTAGAGTAGGGGCAGTAGGTCTGACCTATGGGTGTCTTCTCAACAGCATAACGCATGGGGATACCCACCATTAACATGGGCGTTAATGCTAGGCCATAAGCGCACTGGGCGCGAAACCATCTGCCTAAACATCAACCCAGCATTAACATAAGACTTGGTCCAAACTCAGGGGGCTTTAATAATTCCTTGGGGGAACCAGGGGCCGGTAACTGGTCGGGGCGAAAGTCAGGACCCTTCGTTGCAGGTGCCCGCTGCCACCGGGACACCTGATGAGCAACACTGTTCCTGGTCCATAGACAATATTGGCCCCAAAAGAACACTGGGCAAGCTGGCGTCCTCTCTGTACACCTCTGGATCCCTAATGCTCCCAAACGTTACAGCACTGCAGGGGCACAGGTGCAGTAGATCTCTTCAAGGTCTCTAACAAAAATAGTACTGCCCCTCCGGGACAGGGATGCAGCAGCCCGCAACAGAGTCCTGGCCCGGGGGCCGGGCACCGTCAATGTTCCCTGGCACACCCTCACCAAGTCCCGTCTGGGCCCCACACACCGGCAGTCCAGGGCCTCTCGCCGTCACCAGAGGGCTCCGCTCTGGCGTGGGAACACGCAGGGGCTCTCCCTCACTCCGGCGAGAGCCCCGCGGCAGACACACGTTTCTGGTCTTTACCCGGGCCCCCCTCCTGGGACCCGGGGCTTCCGAGGACGTAAACGAGGCTCCTCTGGGGTCTCCTGGGCGAAGGGGGCAGGCACCGACCATGTGCCTCGAGGCACCCGCCGTGCAGCACTTTACTCGCGGAGCTCTCCCCACAAACGGGGGCCCCAGCCGCGTTAGAGCAGCCTTCCTCCTCACGACAGCAGGGCTCCCTCCGCACACGGAGCCCTCCAGGTGGCAGGCCGCTCCTCTCTCGGGGCACAGACTGGCGGGGTGGGCTCCCGCTTCTGTCGCTCTCCACGGGGCTCCCTCTCGACCACGGGGGCCCCGCACCGGCGCCTCTCACCCCTCGGCTTCACCCGGGTCCCCCTCCCTCACGGGGACCCGGGGCTTAGGGTCGGCTTCTCTTCCTCTAGCTGCCCGGCCGGCAGCCAATCCCTGCGCGGCCTTCTGGGGGTGTGGCAGAGCAGGCCAATCCGTGCGCGGCGGGCTGGGGGCGCGGCTGGTGATGTCACCGGCGCCCCAGCCACATGATGCGGCCCTGACGGCTTCAGGGCCTAACGTGGCCCTCTCCTTACTCCGGCAGCCCTCTCTCGGTACCGGGGGCCGCCACGACGACACCCACAGCAGCGGGGGCCTCTCCAAGGTACTGCCGGGCCGCGGCTGTGATTTTCGGCAACTTACAACTGGCGCGAGGCAGCGCCAACACTCCCCGGGCTGCGGCGGTGAGATCTGCAGCGATAAGGGGTAGGCTCCCTTTCATTCATTATTTCGATCACCAAAAGCACGCCAAAACGCAGGGTAGGCTCCTGCAGCGCTATTCCCTCAGAAAAAAGGCGCGAACACGTGGGGTAGGCACCCACAGCGCTATTCACGGCACTCAGCTCCTCTCTTCGGGCCACACAGCTTCCAGGGCTCTGGGGCTCCAGGGGGCACAGTGCTTTCGGTGCCCAGGGCGCTTGAAGGGCCAGCAACGCTTCAGGGGCCACCACAATCACAGGCCACTGCGCTTCCAGAACACAGCAGTTCCTTAGGGACACACATCGAAAAAGGGGGGGGCGACAGTCCCAGCAGCATACCCAGGGGTCTCCGGGTAACTCTCCCCACCTCCTGGGGGGGTCCTGTCCTCAGCACTCCTTCCCTTTCAGGGCGCTTCCTCACGCAGCGCTGGCGTGGTGCAAGGTCCCACAGCTTCCGGGACCTCGGGGGGCCCTCCTTCCTCAGGGGCCCTGGGGACAGTAGGGGGGTTCTGGTTGGGTGTGGGGTCCAGCACACAGACCCAAGTGGCGGTATCCCCTCGCAGCAGGTCCCCTCGCATTCCTGTCCCAGCCCTATCTCACTGCATGGTGGCACATCCCCCTTACTTATACCCTCCTCCCTGTCAGTGCCAAAACCTTCTAGAATGTTGGTAAAACTGGCCTAAACTGGCTATTGGGGAGGAGTAGAGCACCCTGGGTGTCAGGCTTTCCCTCCTACAGCTAGGGGTGACTGGGTACCTGATGACTAGACTGCTAACCTCCAGCAGTCAGGTGGCACACGCATAGCCTGGGCATCCATTTTAAAAACGCAACATTTCACCAGGGTACATTTTACAATGAGGGAAATTGACAAGTGCTCACACCATTGCATGACATTACATATTAACAAGGTGTCTCCCACCACACATGGCCTATACAGGTTTATTATCATGGGGAAGACATTTCAAATTAGGGGGGCAAAAAGCGAAAAGGTTTGGGGGAAAAGGGCCAAGTCCAACATATGGAAAACTACTTGTCCATGAACGTTGGATTAAGATGAAATCTGAATAGCATTAGACGTATAGATAACTATAATCACAGTGGTATTCTTTTAGCCCTATGGTATTGCACTAAAGTTGATGCGTGGAGTCTCTGATTGAGTTGTCGCCGGGTTAAGTATTCTAATTGTTTAAGTTGTTGAACAGTGGACCCTCCATGAGAATCTGACAATTTGACCTCTTTTATTAATGCATATATATCTGTGGATTGTTCATTGGTATAGGCAAGTGTTGATGCCCTATTATCTGTAATGCTTGTGACGTCATTGTGTGGTTTATATCTATGTGATCTCGTGGTGCTACCTCCTTGTTTGTCAAGTAACTGTGATAAGAAAATCTGGGGGGATGGAGGAGCACTCAAAAATTCACTATTGTCCTATTAATTAAACTGAAAATAAACCAAGGGTGCTTCACTGCTGCAATGTGTTGACATCACACGCAAACTAAAATTGATTATCTAACAGGATGGGAACCTGGATGCAGTGAGCACTGTTCCTGCAGGAATCTGGCTGCCGGACTCCGACAGCTCAGTCTCAGTCCCATCAGCCTCCCCGTCAGACCCCGTGGCCGGCCCTGGAGAAGATGCCTCCGCTCCAGCAATGACCGCCACCGCCTGCAACGCTGCCAATCGCTCTGCCTCCGTCTGGGACAGTGAAGGGCCCCCAGGCACTGAGCGCTGTCTCGGGTTGCGGCGGGATCTGCGAAGTCGTTGTTCCAGTGCTGGTCGCTGCGATGGTAGTCCAGCCTCACCCTTGTCAGCTTTATATTCCTCCAGCCATGTCCAGGCTTCCTCAGGACTGTTGCAAAAGTGTGTTTTGCCATCCGGGGCAATCCGCAACCGAGCCGGGAACATCAGAGAGTATTGCAAGCCTTCGTCGCATAGCGCCCGCTTGACCGCCAAAAAGGAGGCCGTGGCCCGCTGCACTTCAAGCGTGTAATCCGGAAATAGTGTGACATTGTTATTGTCCACAGTGTAGGGGCCAGATTTCCTGGCTTTATGGAGGAGTACATCTCTGTCTCTGTAATGAAGGAGACGTGCCACTACAGGCCGAGGTGGGTGTCCAGGATCCGGCGGGCGCGCCGGCACCCTTATGGACTCTTTCCAGCGTGTAGAACTGCGACAGGCCTTCAGGTGCGACCACCTCCTGGAACCAGCGCTCTAAATAGGTCACCATATCAGTCCCCTCGATCCGTTCCGGCAAGCCCACCACTTGGATGTTATTTCTCCCATTGCGGCCTTCCACATCGTCAGCTCTCTTCTCCAAGGTCTGCAGTCGGGCCGTGACATCCACCATCTGAGCGTCCAACTTATGCTGTGCATGCCCCACTTCTTTCAACGTAAGCTCCGTCTGTCGCACCCTGTCAGATAATTTAGCATGGTCAGCTTTCAAGAGCCCCAAACCCGTCGCCACCTGCGCGATATCTTGTTGAAGGGCCGTTCTAGTGTCCATTATAGCCTGCAGGATCTGATCCACCTGGTGTTGCGGGAGTGATCCAGGAAGGATAGTTTCCGGGTCTCGTGGTCCCCGCTCTATATCCGATTCTGCACTGTCCAAGGAGGTCCCTCCCTGCTTTCCTCAGGGTTTCCCCATGTTCAGAGTCCGCTGGTTCAGCTCAATTCAGGAGGCGGGTTCCCTCTTCAGGCCCTGAATTAGTCGTCTATTGCGCTCACCACTATGGGGGACAAGGGGTAGCCAAGCGCAGCAGGTACGCTCCAGATCCCTGCAGCAGTGATTCCCAAGATAAGGCAGGGCCAGGCCCAGTAATGCTACAGTGGCAAGTCGAATCCAACACTGTGAAGTCCAGGTGCTGCAGGGTCAGCAACTGGCCCTGTCATTTGGAGCAGATCTATCAGCAGCTGTCCTTCATGACCCTCCTTCCCGCTTGGCCCCTGCTATCAACAATCCTCGTCGCCCCTGCACGGTACTGACCAATCGTGCACAGCGTGCCTCCTACCAAGACCATATGTTGTAGAGCGAGGGGCGACCAATTGGTGAGGCAATGATCACGTCTAGATAGAGAAGGGAAATGTGCCCTCCAGGGCAGGGTCCTCTTCAAGGATTCTGCCCCATGTCGTCACAGGTCGGGCACCGGGCGCTCACACCAGTCGGGTCCCGTCAGTAGTCCCAGTCCATCAATAGGCATGGGCGAATTTTGCGGATCTCGCGTTCGCGGATTTTGCGGATTTGCGAACTCGCAATCAGCAAAATCCGCGAATTCTCGCGAATTTGCGGATTTTTTTTTATGTTCGCACGGGTTTCTGCAAGTTCGCGAGGGTTTTGTACAATTTCGCAAATTGCGAAATTGTACAAAACGCGTGCGAACTTGCAGCAACCCGTGCGAACACAATAATATGAAGAGAAAGAAGCTCCTGGTCACAGGAACAGCACGGGGATTGCGCTCATGAAAGTCAAGGATGCAAAGGCCTCTACCCAGCATCACAGCTGATTTTCCACAGTAGATTTGGGAAGATGCACACCTGTCCCGCCTCGAAGACGCTCATGATTGTTTTTGGGCTAATGAATGAGTCACTGATTTTGAGCATCAACTAGTTCGAGCGACCATGTGCGTGTTACTATGCAATCGCCCCGAAGGGCGCAGGGGTCCCTTGAGTGAGCTGTCCATCATAGTGGGTGAATGGCGGGAAGACAGTGCAAACCGCGAGTGTGTGGGCTGGGCCAAACGGGCAGGGCTACCATGTGAGTTCACACATGCTTTTAGTGTGTATAAAAGGTCAGAGAAAGATCAGTTCAGCAGATGAAGAGAAATAAGCTCCTGGTCACAGAAACAGCACGGGTATTGCGCTCGTGAAAGTCACGGATGCAAAAGCCTTTATCCAGCATCACAGCTGATTTTCCACGGTAGATTGTGAAGATAAGAAGTCACAGGAAGGGCATGGTAATTATTTTAGGATGGCGCCGGCAAGCTGCCAGCGCCATCCTAAAATAGTTACTAAATTAGCTTCAACAGGAAGCTCTAATAGATAAAATCGAGCACCTGCTTTATTTTATCTATTAGAGCTTCCTGTTGAAGCTAACTTAGTAACTATTTTAGGATGGGGCTGGCAGCTTGCCGGCGCCATCCTAAAATAGTTACAACAGGCAGGCTTCAACTTTTGCCCCCGGAAAAATACGCCGCTCGCGGATTTGCGAATTCTCGGTAAATTCGCGGGAGTTCGCGGATCGCGAATTTACCGAAAATTCGCAAAATCCGCGAGCGGAACAGATTTTCCGCTCATACTTATCCATCAACTTTGTAGCCGCCATCAGCCTGCCCCCACAGTTATTGTATGCTATTATCGGGGGAGGGGTGGGAGGGGGCCTGCTCCCGCAACGCAGGGATGGTCACGATCACCCACCGCTCTTCAGCCGCAGCCCACCTCAGGGAGACCAACCAGGCTCTCAGTTAGAGCTTCACGCAGGGCAGGGATCCGCTCCGTGCCAACCTCCGCAGCAATGTCTTTCCAGAAGGGGCTGCAGTGCAGATCCTCCACCGCCTGCACCCCAGTGAGCCTCAGCGCTTACGTGTCCCTAGGCGAGTCTCTCGCAGCCCGGGCAGGCCGCGCCGCCTCCCGCAGTGTCCGGTGGGCTGCCGCCAGGGAGGAAAATGAAAGGAACTAAAGGGAGGGGGCGGGGGGGTGGGAGAAGGGCGCACACAACTCTCCGTGCCACTCCCGCGCCACTCCCGCACTGCCCCCTCTCTTAGCCCACCGCCAACAATCCGCCCGCCATCCGTCGTCCCCACATCCAGTAGGGGTAGGTTTTCAGGGGTGGCACCAGGCTCCACTCGTTCCCCAGGCTAGCAGCCCTGCCAGTCGGCCGCCGGCCAAGTCTCTCGCAGCCCGGGCAGGCCGCGCCGCCTCCCGCAGTGCCGCCATGGAGGAAAAAGAAAGGAACTAAAGGGAGGGGGGTGGGAGAAGGGCGCACACAACTCTCCGCGCCACTCCCGCACTGCCCCCTCTCTTAGCTCACCGCCAACAATCCGCCCACCATCCGCCGTCCCCACATCCAGTAGGGGTAGGTTTTCAGGGGTGGCACCAGGCTCCACTCGTTCCCCAGGCTAGCAGCGCTGCCAGTCGGCCGCAGGCCGCCTCCGCCTCCAGGAGCCGCGTAAACGGAGGTAGCCGCGGGCCGCCACCACACTGCAGTCCACACAGTGCAGGCCACCGGGGGGGCTGTCTCCAAACCCCTCCCCGGCCTCCGCAGCAGACAGGCCTCGCCTTCGGCTCACCAGGCAGGTCGGCCAAGGCTCTACGAAGCTCCGGCGCTTCGTCTATTCGACAGGCGCCACCATTTTGTTCCGCGGTCCCGTTTCAAGCCGGGGGCTGCAGCAGGGCTCCCAGAGCGCCCAGGGGGGTGCCCAGCCTCATCGATCCACCGGGGCAGGAATTTCCGCCTTTCTGTTGCACTAGGGGTCAATTTGAGGGCCTCAACAGTCGCCAATTCAGGAAAATCGGCGGGGCTAGCGTGGAGCTGCAGGCTCACGCTTCCTCCGCCATCGGTTCCCAAGCCACTCCCCCTCCTGTCCTATCAGTGCGTCATGCACTGCTTTAGCGAGCTGCTGTTGATATTCTGGATGGAATGGCCTTGCCTCTCCCTTCTTGGGCACCCGTGATGCATCTTTGTTTAAAAAAGAAATACACAGGAACATTATACTCATCAAATGTAATATAGCACTATACATAGATAAATATATATATATATATATATATATATATATATATATATATATATATATATATATATATAATATATATATATATATATATATATATATATATAGCACTTCATACATGAACATGGGACAATGTTTTTCCTCCCTTTTTCTTCTGGCATGATTTCAGATTCTGGCAGTTGCTCCGACTCGCCCCTGTGAGTCCAGCATTTCCAGGGACTGCTCTCATGTACTGCCACCCATGGTCTCTTTTGGCTGCTTCATCTTTGCAGACCAATGTCTGTCTTTTCGCTTTGGGGACCTACCTTGTCACTTCTGGTTAACACAGCACTCTTCAAGGTCAGATATCGCCCATGGCGTCTACCTGCCTATCTCTTTATTCTTCAGCCCTCAGCAAATACTCCTTGTTCTGTGGGATGGCTGTTGTTTAAATCTTTTATGGAGGGTCATTCACCCTAGCTCCCCTTTTTTGCCTTAGAGTGGTTCATCAGGAACTTGGTTCCTCTTTTCAACTGCTCTTTTCTTCGTGATTTTCTCTTTTCCCTACACAAAATGTACTTACTCGTCTAGTCCATTCAGGGTTAGTTGTACCAGTCCTTCGTTGATTTCATACTCTCTCTTCGGAGAGTTACTTTTTCTTGTTGGGTCCTCATTTGAAGGCTTTGTGCGACCTTTATATGTGGTATTCTGCAGGATATTTTTTTCGATAGATTTATACTTCCTGCACTCCTGTAGAGACGCTGTTTTCTGGACTCCGTACTTGTATTCTTGAATGTTCTGCAACCTTTTGGGTTAATTTTTTCATGCATGCTATTATTTGCACTTTGCTTCTTAGGTACTTTGTCTTGTTTGATGATGTTCCCTCTCTATCTTATCCGATACCCCAGCCAGGTACACATCTGTCTGACTCACTATTGGATGTTTCGGAGGCATTCTTATACTAATCTTCCTGGTATTAGCATTTCATAAATGCAGGTGCAACTCTTGAATTCTCTCTAGCAAAGTTTTTCAACCTGCAGTCTTCCTTCAAATAGATAACCCTCTGGGTCTATTGACTGCACTAGTCAGTTGGCCTTGTTTCCCTGTGTCAGCGATTGTTCTTTTCCTTTTGTGTGTGATGCCTCTCACACTTTCCCTTTTCTTTTCTGTTTGTGTGGCACATCTCAACCTAGTACTCTTGTTGTCTTTGACATTATTGTGTCGTAATCGGGTCCTTGCCCACATCTATGTATTATCTATATTATATCTATACCTAAAAAAAAAAAAAAAAAAATATATATATATATATATATGTATGTATGTATTTATATATATATATGTGTGTGAAAGGGCTCCCACAGCAAGTACGTTTCACAGGAACCACAAAAAGACTCGCACACCAGGGTCCGTGTAGAAATTTGCGTTTATTGGCGACGCGTTTCGACCAGGCGGTCTTCTTCGATAGCCAGTATATATATGTATATATATATATATATATATTCGAAACAAACACTCCCAGTTTGCATTCCACAAACGACAGAGAAACGGACAACTTGGTTTCTTCTTCTAGAAGCAGATATTTTATTTCAAGAAATATTTTTTCAAGTGAACAGCTGTGTAAAAAATCCAGACGCGTTTCGGCGAACGCAGTCGCCTTGCTCACTGGAACCGGGTGATTAGTGACCTAACAAAAATTTTAATACACCGTCTACCAATCCTGTGTAAGCAGATCACATGGCTAGTTGATGAACATGAAAAACAGACTTTGTAATTCACGCTCTATCTGACAAAGACACTGGTATGGACCAAAATACAAAGACAACAAAATTTCCCCAAATTTTACAAGACTGCGTGAAATAATGTCCACATTACTCAAATTGGCGTAAATCATAACTATACAAATACATTGGGACAAGTTGTGTTTAGAGTGAGTGTAACAATAATAACTAATCAGTATATTGATTGCAAAAGGAAAATAAATACATAAAATGCAAAATACATTGATTAAGTAAATAGTGGCAATAATGACAGGACAATAATAACTGCATAATACGTCATTTTGAATTGTATACCTGAAATTGCCATTTTCCATATATTGTTAGTAAGTTAATATTGCACTGATGCACTACACTCAAAAACTATCCCTTTCGTTAATTATTAAATCTCAAAATATGTCCCAAACCCTATCTACACCATGATCTGCATAAAGTGCAAGTGCTAAAGTGCATATATAAAAACTTTTTGGCAATTTTTAATATTGATTAGAAAATTCCCTATGTACTAACCCCTACAAGAATCATAAAAGAATGTATGTGTTGGACAAATTATAGAATGTCCACCAAATCCAGCCGGATTTGGTATCATGGGGTTAGAAAAGTTGGGACGAAAGAGAGACTGTATGGAGGAGAAAAAATCTCTAAAACGGCAGTAAATCATTGATAATTCATCTGGGTATCAAAAAAATATAGAATAAGTATCTGATTGAAAAATATTATTCATAATACAAAAGTGTTTGGGCAAAGATGACAAACGTATAAACATGTGCAAATATGAATGGCAAAACGAAATTTACATAAAGTGGAAAGCACACACCTTTTCAGAGTATATTGAATCCCTGGTCATTCCAGAGACAGTTAATAAAACCGGAAATGCAAGTCAATAAATAGCATAAAACCAACAATTCACAAAACAAGGTTTCATAAATCCATGGCTCAACGCACATAAACCGACCACAAAACCGACATAAAAACCATCATAGCTAAAAAGACCATAAAACCCAATAGATATTCACTGTAATAAAGTACCCTCATAAAATAAAATAGTTCATATATATACACACATTAAAACAGTATACATGTAAGCAGATCCAAGTTAAAAACATGCCCTACAGGTAGTGATACAAATCTTCACAAATGTTAAGACCTCTCGGACTCTTGGTATCTATTTCAATGATATACCTTGTTTCCAATTGCCTGAGGGTCTTTTCCCTGTTGCCTCCCCTTTTGGTCTGTGGGACACTATCTATCACGAAATACTGCAGAACATTAAGATTGTTATTATGTTCCGTTTTTACGTGTCTTGCAACAGGGTTATTTAGGATCTGAATTGACTGTAGCCGTCAAATGCTACAAAATTCGAGCATGGACTTGAAGCTTGGTGCTTCCTACATATCTGAGTCCGCAAATACATTTTAAAACATAAACGGCATAGTCGGTTCTGCAAGTGAAATGTCCACTTATTTTGATTGGAACCTCAGAGAAAGCATTTGAATAACAGTTGGTATTAATGCCAAACTTACATGCCCTGCATGTGCTACATTTAAAAAAGCCTTTTTTAGATGATAGCCAATTGCTTTTGTTGTGAAGTTCTGGGCTGGTTTTAACAAACTCACTCCACATAGAGTGTGCCTTGCGATAAGTAAAATTGGGTCTGCTAGGTAATATTTCCGGTAGAACAGCATCAGTGAGAACTATTGGCTATTGTGTGTTGATGATTTTCTGAATGGAATGTGACAATCTGCTATAAGTTGTAATAAACCTGCAGGAATTCACAGGTTCAGTATTGGTCCTAGTAGTGGAGTCAATCATAACATCTGTTGTGTCCACCATTTTTAATAGTTCAGACCGGTCTCTTTTATTGGCCTTTTTAATTGCCAAATCAAGCTTGTTAGGATTGTAGCCACGTTTCATTAATCTACATTTAGCAGCGGTTTGTGCTTCTGTTAATGCTGCTTCAGTACTGCATGCCCTACGGATTCTCAAAAATTCCCCATAGGGCAAACTGGCAATAGTGTGGTGGGGATGAAAGCTAGAGGCATGTAAAAGTGTATTGCCCGCAGTAGGTTTTCTATATAGACTAGTTTCAATAGTGTTGTTGTAAATTACAACTTTAATATCCAAAAAAGTGTTTTCTAATGGATCAATGTGTGATGTGAATTGGAGATTTAGTTCATTCACATTTAAGGCTTCTACAAACATTCTTGCTTCCTCCTCATTACCTCTCCAAATTATAAAAACATTGTCTATATACCTCCACATATGCATAACGTGCTGTTCATAAAGTGCCTTGTGCTGTTTTTTGAGGACATGCTCCTCCCACCGGCCTACATGTAAGCATGCATAGCTGGGGAAGAAGCATGCCCCCCTTGCCACGCCCTGTTTTAGTTTATATACTTTTCCATCAAATAAAAACATGTTATTGAAAAGACACCACTGTAACATTTCTAAAAGCATCTTGTTATGTTGATACATGTGTGCGTTCCTATGCTTAAGATAAAATTCTACAGCATGGAGACCATCCTCATGTTTGATGGAAGTATAGAGCGAGGCTATGTCCACGGTTAAAAACAAATAATCCTGGGCCCACTGTACATTGTGTAACTTGGATAAAAAGTCTCTGGAATCTTGTAAAAAGGTAGGCAACAATGTCACATGTTCTTGAAGGAAAAAGTCTACATATCTTGATGTGCATTCAAAAGTGCTGTTAATAGCAGAAATGATAGGTCTTACCTGCAGTGGGTCTAATCCTTTGTGAACTTTGGGCATCAAGTAGAAAGTTGGCCTAATTGGGTATTCTTTAAATAAAAACTGGAATTAGTCTTTGCTGATAAGACCCTCTCGCTGCCATTTCAACAATGCAAGTTTATAATCCCCATTGATCTTTTTGACTGCAACCCCATTGCTAAGTTCATAGCACTGTGTATCATTTAGGTGTCGGAATGCCTCTGTTCTATATAGTTCCTTAATCCAAAGAACAATGTTGCCTCCTTTATCAGCATTGTTAATCACAACCGAATCATTGTTCTTGAGTTTGGCCATTAGCTGAAAATAGTCCTTATTTTTGCCATATTGGTTTGAATTACAAGATTTTTTATACAAAAATTTGATTTCCTCCGTGATGCGTATGTGAAAAATGTCTACGGCATCTCTTGGCATTATTGGAACAAAGGTAATATATATATATATTATAGATAATACATAGATGTGGGCAAGGACCCTTAGAGCCAAATATGGGGCAGTCTTTGACACAAAAGTGGTAGGATGGTATCTTTTTATTGATGACCTGTTTGTTGTGTGGAGAGGTGACCGAGAGGAAGCAGTTGAATTTGTATCTATGATCAACAACAACAATCATAATCTTAAATGTACTGCAACCATTAGCCAGACTAGTGTGACCTTCCTGGATACAGAGGTATATGTCCATCATAACAAATTAGAGACAAAATTATTCAGAAAGGCCATTGCTGGCAATACCATCCTTCAAGCAGGCAGTGCACATCCATTTCACTAGATCACCAGTATACCCTATGGTGAGATGCTCCGCCTGAGAAGGATTTGTAGAAACGATAATGATCTGCACTTAGCTCAGGAAGCATGTAAGAACAGGTTTCTAGAACGGGGATACACTGAACGGGTCATTAATGCGGCTATAGCCAAATCCATGCAAGTAAGCAGAGAAGATTTACTTGGCAAGTATGACACCACTGTAGTATCCACCATGCCTGCCACATCTGACAGCATAGAAACCAGTGGCCAGCCAATAACCTGGATTGACTCATTTAGGATCATATCGGGTTACAACAGGCAACTCAAAGAGCAGCACCAGATTATCAATCATAACTGGCCAACTAAGAAAGCTTCTATTACCTTTAGTCGGGCGCCTCCATGAGGGATAGATTGGTTAATACCAGCCCAGAGGTTATTGAGAAGACAACCTGGCTTCAAACCAGCAGTGGTTATTTTTAAATGCATAATCTGCAAATCTTTCACCCATGGCATCAATAAAAAGACCTTTACGGAAGGATTCAGTAACAAGGAACACCGGATAAGCAAAGTACTTACTTGCAAAACTGAATATACCATCTACGTCCTGCAATGTCTCTGTTCACTCAAATATGTAGGAAGCACGAAACATGCAGTCTATAAACGTATTCTACACATCTAAGGGCTATAGTTAATCAAGATAATACTTATCCTGTAGCCAAGCATTTCAGGAAATTCCATCAAAGTGATTGCAAAGGACTTAAGTATTATGTTATTGATGCTGTTAGCGCCAGTAGGCGGGGTGGTAACATAGAATACAAACTACGTAAAATGGAAACTAAGTACATATTACAGTTAGACACTAAACAGCCGGGGGGCCTGAATTACGGAGGACTTGCATACCAGTCTGTATTAATAGATGATAGGCCCTTTTTAGACATTTTATACAGTGATTTTTTATCTTAGTAGGAAGGATCCCAATGTGATCTTATCGTTTTGATAATTATTTATTGTTTTATTATGCATAAATTTATTATACTGTTTAGTGTCAATAGTAATGTTACAACAAATCTGCATTAGTTTCCAGGATGCATTCATTTGGTTTTAACTTCCAAATTAGCTCAGCTGTGATTGACCTCCCAGAGTTGTTTGCGAATTAATACTGCAATTCCTGTATGAACCCCATGCTAGCTTTGCAAATTATTGATCACCTGTAAGAGCCAATATGTAATCTATATAATGGAATGCCCATGTTCTTTAAAATACGCGGGCAGTACGATATGTAAACTTAAAAAACTTATCTTGGAGCATGTAAGGGCGACGATAAATACAGACCGGAGCAACGCCGTTTCATAACATATGGAAAAAGAACATGGAGGCAATTGGAAAGAATTTAAATGCTACGTGATCGAAGCAGTAGAAAGACATGTGAGAGGTGGTGACAGAGAGAAAATCTTAGGACAGAAGGAGTCACACCACATTCTAGCCTTCCGTACATTAACTCCTAATGGACTGAATAAAATTGAAGAAATGCACTCAATTTGTAAATAGAAAGGCAGCATTCCCCGTTTTCTCTAATGTGTTTCTAAAAAATACATTACACCTGCTCCTGTGTAAATACAATACTAAGATGAAGAAATGCATTTACAGTTGTAAATAGAAATGCAGTATTCCCTTGCTCTTTGAATTTCTTCGTATAAAATATATTGCACCTTCCCTTATGTAAATATAATACCTTTTCACTATTGTGTATATATAATGTTTCACTACATGGCACTAAAATTGGAAATTAATTTATTTGAGATTTGTAGAGAACACTCTCAAGCAACAGGATCAAATTGCTATAGTATCAATTTTGGGTAAAATGTGAGTAAGAGAATAGATACCAAATTGATAAAACATAAAGATTAATTGTCCTAACCTATCCATTGGTAGATGACACTACACCGATGGAGGCTGTTCGCCCACTGGAGGGCACGAATGGGAGATGCATTGATTTGCTGTTACAATAAAAAAGAAGGAATTGTTCATGAAATTAAACCTTCACTTGAAGAAATGTAACAATGGCAATATGCTCATGGGTATTATTGGCTATGGACAATACATTTAAAAATTAATTTTGGTATTAGAAAGCGGGAACCACGCGGATTTTTAACATAAATTGAATGATGAGTAACAATACATACATCGAACAAATGAAAATATAAATACTCACATATGTGATTATTGATTGTTAACTTGAGATAATGTGTAGCCGAATTGAGTCTTCACTTATGATTTATGTCACAATTTTCCGTTGAACTTTATAGCCTGTACTTCTTTTAGAAAGTTGGTAAATGGTGATAAATTTACTACATTATCCACAATGCCCAGCAGCTCTCCACAGGAAATGATGTAAAAATCTTGTAACTTTATTTTTAAAAAATGGAACAAGCCGTTGTTTGTTGTCCCTGTGAACAAAGTCTTTGAAGAGACTGAACCGCGTTGGGGTAGTGCTGGCATGCTACAATAAATTTATCAAGAAACAACTGTATTAATTCAATATCCGTGAGTGCGAGAGGCCTTTCCTTGGAAAACAGGTTTAATAATTGCAACGGCTGGGCTCTGCGTTACCACAAATCGCACCGCCTAAGAGTGCCCATGAGTGTCAGGAATTGGCCAGGATGGAGGATATATAAATATATATATATATAAAAATATATATTTGTCTTAATGATATTTTCAAAATTAATTTGACGGTCACTTCAGCTGCTGTCTTGGAAATTTCGGGGTGATCCGTCAGGCCGTGGCCGACTAAAGGGGGGTCCCAAAATGCTTTTTCTCAATGTTAATTTCCATATGAAACTTTAGACACCGCTACAGCCCAAACTGCTAAACGAAATTACTCCAAATTTAGCAAAAAGGTAGCTCTTGGACCAGAAAGCACTCTTTTTGATTAATGGTGTAAATCCGTTCAGTAGTTGCTCAGAAATGTAAAGATTTTCTCAGATATACAACTGCGGCCGTGGTTGATCCATAACTGCTTCCAATTTTGTGCTGGAGAGCTGATTGGCTGCCAACACTTCAAACCAGGAAGTGTTGGCAGCCATCTGGTGACTCTGCTGAAACGAGTCACAAGAAAAAACATTAAAAAAAGAAAAGAGGGCAGGGTAGAAACACTGTGACCCCCTGGTCCTCTTCAGGGGTCCCACAGGGACCCCCAGGACCAACAAAAAGCATTTTTGGCTGATTTAAAAAACAACAACAAAAAAACAAATTGCAGGCTCCTGTGCTTTAATCAATTTATGTCCTTGGGTGGGCTAGGTTTCAGGGGCAATAAAAAATAATGATGATGGGAGGGCCCCGCAGCCCTGGGGACGACACTTCCCCAGGGCTGAATCACTTAAATACGGGGGGCTATATTAAAACATAATGCGTGGGGGACAGCCCCCCACGAAGACCCAGGGACCGCTACCTCCTTGGGACTAATTTACTGAAATGTGGGGGAGGGGCACGACCCCTGCAGCCCCGAGACCGCCACCTCCCCAAGGCTATATTTATAAATAATGTGGGGTGGATCCAGCCCCAACCATGCAGCCCTGGGGCCCTCGCCTCCCCGGGGCTATATTGAAACATGGTGCGTGGTGGGTTTCCAGCCCCACCCCAAGCAGCCCAGGGATCCCCACCCCTCTGGACTAATCTACTGAAAAGTGGGGGGCCACGCACCCTCCGCAGCCCCGGGGAATGCCACCTCGCCGGTGCTATATTTACAAATAATGCGTGAAGGGCTCCATGGGGCCCCCATGGCAATAAAGGTCCGGCGAGGGGGCCCCCTCCACTTAAAAAAAAAATAATGAAGGTCTGGCCCCGGGGGATGGGGTCCTCGGGCTGAAATAGAACTGGGGAGTTGGGCCACGTGGTCCCCTTTTCCGTTTTAAAAATAAACAAATACAAGTCAGACCCTGGGGGATGGGGTCCCTTGGGTCAAAATTGCCCCAGGGAAGGGGGGGCATGTGGCTCTCTTTCCGTTATGTAACAAATGTTTTTAAAAAAGGAAAAGGCTGTGCCCTGACACAGACACTCACTCTCCCATACAGACACTCACACTTGAGAAACCCCCTATTCAAACAGTCACTCACTCACTCACTCAAACAGCCGTGTACACACCCAGTCACGTACTCATATAGCCATTCAGACACCCAGTCACTCACCCATACGTCACTACAAACCCACTTACCCACTGATAAAGCCACTTACACCGTCACTCACCCACCTATATATCCACGGACACACCCACTCATTCACCAATACAGCCGCTCACACAGCATCTCACTCATTCGCACAGCTGCTTACATAACCACTTATACAGTCACTCACACACCAATTCGCACAAGGATACTGACAGTTACACAGCCACTCACATGATATATATTAAAAGTAGTATCACTCAGTAGTAGTACACCTAGTATACTACTTTAAGCTTAGTATATATATATATTTAGCAATCATAAACTCTTACAAATTGCTTTTACTCACTGGATGGATTTGAGATGTCATCAGTGATGTAATATGTGAGGTCATAAGCAGTGCATTGCATGGGCCTAAGTTATAGTTAGCACAGCTACCTATAACTGCTGAATTTCTCTGGTTTTGTACGAGTGAAATCTGACACTAGCAAGGGTAAGAATTTAAGGCACCTTGACAGAGTGAAGTGCCCACGTACAATGTTTGCACCTGAGCTGAATGGCTGAGGTTTTGATTTTAAAAACTCTGGGAGGAATTTTAGAAGTTATTCAAAACGAATTAGTGACAGTGAAAGAGGAAAATAAAAGTCTATGGCAAGAATTAGTAGCTTCAAGAAGAGAAACCTTAGATCTAACCTTAAAAATGAGTGGAGTAATATTGGGAACTATCTTTAGACTTCAAACATCGAAGGCAGAAAACCCTAGTGCAACATCTAACCCAGCATCCAGAGCCAATACCCAAGTTATTCGCTCATTATCCCCTGTAATGCCACTAGCTCCCATTGAGTTCTTTAATGGAGACCCTCAGAAGGCCCAAATTCTTTTGACAGAATGTTCTCTTCATTTTATATGTCATCCATCGAGTTTCCCAGACACCCAATATCGAGTCGCCTTTATTTTATCCTATCCGCATCTAGCCGCAGATTCCTTAACTTAGAATATCCCAAGCGTCAGACTGAATCCGGAAAACTTTCCGCAGCAGCACCTCTGAGCACCGGGGGCGGCGCCGCATGGCTCCGCCCTGACATCATCCAAGGACGTGACGTCAGTGGAGCCATATAAGCCCCCCCACGCGCTGACGTCAATTCTTTCTTTTCCGTGTCCCAACGTGGATCCTGGAAAACCAGCGGTTCCTTGGCCTGTTTTTCAGGCCTTCTCGACGCCTTCGGCGTCACGGAACAGTGTGCTATGCCTTCGGTACACGGCCCAGAGGGCCCTCCCAGTCGTCCGTCCAGCCCAACCGTCCAGTCACCACATAGCCCCGTGCGGCTTCCTGCGCTGACGTCGGATGTGGCACCGAGTTGACGCCCTGTCAACATCTTTCCTCCCCGCATATAGGAGTTGGATGGCCATTGGACCGCGCCCAGGCCGAGTCTCCTCTGGAAGTCTTCGACGTCGATACGGCCCCATCTCGGCGTCGGTCCACATCGGTGCCAGCGCCTACGCCTCCTCTCTTGTAGGAGGTTGACGTTCCTCTGGACTCCCCGTGCCCAAGGTCGTTTCGGTGCCCGCTGGTGCAGGTACCTAGCGTTCCATGGCCCTCGGGTGGCGACTGAGGCTAGTGCAGCTTTCGCACGGGCTATTCGTAGGGCGGCAGATATTCTTCGATTTTAGCCCCCTTTGGTTTCCCTGCCTTCTGATCCTTTACTGGATCTCCTCCACATGGAGCCTGTTGAGGTGGAGCCTTTGCTGCCCCTTGGGGGGTCTTTGTTTGACATCCTGCTTAGTACCTGGGCAAGGCCCTCCTCTGGTGACCCTGTTGATCGAGCCATTGCTCGCCGGTATCGTCCGGCCGCGGATGATCCTCTCTGCCTGTCCCTTCACCTAGAGCTCAGGGTCTGGTTGTTCAGGCGGCTTTTGACTTGCAGCCTTCCCCCACTTTACCGTTGTCACCTCCCACTAGAGAATCTAGGTGGTTGAAGACATGTGGTCGCCAGATTTTTGCCTCTACCAGTGAGGGCATCCGTGCACCTGCGTGTTGGTACGTGCTTCCTTTGCCCTTTGGGATTTAGTCGAGCTCCTTCTTCCTTCTCTCCCAGAAGGGCCCCCGGCAGAATTACATCGCCTTCTTCCTGATGGCAGGGGAATGGCGTAATTTTCCCTTCGATCATCCCTTGATGCAACTGACTCTGTGGGTAGGGCACTTGCCCGGTTGGTTGCTTTGCGCCGCCATGCATGGCTGCGCGACAGTTGTTTCCCAGACAATGTTCGGGATGCTCTTCGAGATCTGCCATTCAATGGCGTGGACCTTTTTGACTGCCAGGCTGATTCAGCTGTCTCCCGCCTCATGTCTGGTCTACCGTGACTTTCTGGAATTGCAGCCTACATTTCTGCCTTCTGGTATCTTTTTCTTATCCATAGGCGATGTTGCCTTGTTTGTTTAAAAAGTCCTAGGTTCTTTACGTAGTACCCGGATGGTGTAGGCGGTTATTCTGCCATCTCTGAATTTGTTCAGTACAGCCGGATGACTGGTTCTGTCTTCCTTTCAGTCCTCTGACTGTGACCTTATCCCAAGAGGACCCCCATCGCAGGGGTTAAGACTTACCTTATGTGGGGTATTGGCTGGCTATTATTTAGCTGCCTTCCCACAAGGGGGGTCTTTTTTACGCTCCTATGGAGTCTTCCTCACCGAGGTCCTTCTGTGCATCAGTCTGTCCTCTCTTTCTGCTGTTATGCGATCCAAACGTTAGCATCGCTCTATTGCACTTTCAGTTGCAGTTGGCTAGGGTTGTCTGTAGTACTTCGTAGCATCAGTAGGGGTTCCCTACCATGAGGCTCTGCCTTGCCTGCATTTTCCAGGGACATTTTTCAGCTTTGTTGTGTTCCTCTTTGTCCATGTTGGCTGCTTTTTTTTTCACTACCCAATGTCCCTTGGGACCCCTTGTTCTGTTCCGTTGTGGCACAGTTTGTCCGCGGCTGACGCCCTGCAAGTATATGGTGCAAGGGCGGTGATGCTGCCCGGTACAACTCTTCAGTGTGTGCGCGTAGTGTGGGGGCACCCTGGTATGTTCGCTATCATAGGGTGCTTGCGTTCTTTCTTGCGCTTTTGCAGTGACTGGCTCCACCCTCCACTTTCCGGGATATGTTGCGTTTTCTCGTTCTTCAGCCCTGTCTGGGATTCTCTATAGACGTGGCGTTTTTGCCACGTGCACCTATGATGTACACTGCTTGTGTCCTCATTTTTCTAGGCACTTCCCAATCAGGAGGTTTTTCCTATTTCCCTGCTGCCTTCCGCGCAGGTGTTTTCCAAGCTTTTGCTTTGGGTTCCTGCTGTAACACTCTCAAGGGGAGTATTCTCTTCAGGATACTCGCTTTCTTGGATGTTCTTGTCTGTACATCCTTATGCCATTATGTTGGTCCTGACTGTTTCCACTTTCGTGTCCTGCTCCATCTCCTCCTCTGTCTAGAAGGGGACCGTGGCTCCTCCTGGAGGGGTGGCTGATGTCGCTTACGGATCTGGACATTGATTGCCCTGTCCAACTTGGCTTCAACATAACTGTTGGTACTTTTGGCGTACCCTTGTCTTGTTTTTTGCAACACCCTTTTTGGATGTGTATCTTTCTTCATTTAGATCTCCTCTGTCCTCTTACCACGACGGAGTCGCGCAGGCAACATACCCTGCTGCAATGTTGTGGTCTTCACCCCGGTCTGCTCATGGTGCGAGCTCTTGTGTGTTTGTCCGGCTTGCCGGAGGCCCCTTTTTGCGGTTGCCTACCTGGTCATGCGTACTTCATATCTAGGTTGCTCAAGTTACCCTACAGAGGGATTTCCATATACTTGGTGTGGTTCTGGCTTCCATTCTGTATGCTTATATGTATTCCTGTCTTCCACATGACTACCAGTCTTACTGTGGTTTTGTTCTGGGTGTTTCTGCTTGTTCAAAACAAAGAGGGATGCAGTTCCTGGGGAGGGGGAGAGAGAAGAGTAAGTTAACAAAAATGAGGAAGTTGTGATACTAAAGTGCCAAACGAGAGGGAGGACGGGAATCCTTCCTTTCGGAATGAGGGCCCTCACACACCCAGCCCGCTGGGTTTCCTGCTTCATCATAGGGCATGCTCCTCGTTGGGTCGGTACTGCAATACCCGACCGGCACCCTATGCAGGGGCTCTTTGGCAGAGATCTTTTATTCCTTGCCGTTTAGTGCAGTGGGGGTATGGGGCTTGGAAAGTGTAGAAGTGTAGAAGAGTATGTCAAGTAGACCTTGTGAGTTAAAACAGGGAATTGGAAGAGTCAGGAGGAGTAATTTTAATGGTCCTGCCTTCCACCCTGATTAAAAGAGGTGAAGTGGCGACTCTCTGCAATAGTTGCAGATTGTTGCGCTCAATTATATACGGTCAACATGTTTCTTGCCTGTTAGTTGGTAGATTTGGCGGTAATTCTTCAGGACCTAGTAATTGTATGTATTTACACTAAAAAGAAGGTGGTACTGTGGTGTATTAGCCTAGTTTTACCATCAAGATGCACCTCATGCCGTGAATCGATGGGGCCGATAATTAATATTTTATAGATTGGCCGCTGCATCAACTGGTACTACAATTCTTTTTATTAACATAGTTCATAGTACCATACAACGACAGATAATCACAATGCTATTCCCTGACATGCTTTTTGGATATTAACACATTAAGACACGCGAGGACACAAATGGGATATCCCATTATTGTAGTTACTCCCCGACTCTCCCTCCAACCCTCTGTATTTCAACCAAGGCCCCAACTTTCCTCCATTTCTTAATACAGCCCCTATTCCTGTATACAGTCTCTTCCGCCCTTTGGCACCAATCAAGGTCACACCTCCACTGTTCCCATTGTGGAGGTGCCTCTGACCCCCACCCACTGGGGATGTTTCTGTTTGCTACCCTCGCTGACAATGCCAGCCAGATCTCAGCATATCTGGACTAGTCAGTGGCACCTTTAATCATTAGCAACAGCCACTTTGGCTCCAACTGAACTGTGTCGCCCACTACAGCAGACATAGTGTCTGTGACCCTGGTCCAGAAGTGAACAATTTCAGGGCACTCCCATAGTATGTAGTAAAAGGAGCCCGCCCCTTGACAACCCCTCACGCAGAGGGCCGACTGACTCCTGCCCCAGGCGTATAGGTGTGTGCGAGGATAGGATATGCGGTGTAGGATCATTAACTGCACCAACCTGAACCTTGAGTGGATTGCTATTTCACGTTAGACACTGTATGGCGTCTTGCCAGTAGTCGTCGTCTAGGGTACCAATGTCCCGGGCCCATGCCGCCCGAAGTGCCAACCAAGGGTCAGGCATATTGTGATGCAAAAGATCGGGGGCAGTCCCTTTCCAAACATCACCTAAATATTCAACGCCAATTAGCTTCCACCCCCTGAAACCTGTCAAGTGTGTCACCTCTCTCAACTGATCTCTGTGTCATAGAGGGGTTCTGCCAGTCAGCGTATCTGTCCATCCCAGGAACTTGTTTGCCTCTCTCCAATATTGAACAACGACCCTTGTATGTGGAGGTTACTCCTTCCGCGTTCTCCTGGCATAGAGGAGGGGCTTGCAGTTTCCCCCGGGCATAATCATCCTATCAACTCTATAAGCAGGTTCAGAACCGTCCGTGTATACCCAATCATTCACTACTTGGAGTTGTGAGGCCCAATAGTACAGTCTGATGTCTGGAAGCACCAGTCCACCATCGTATAACCCTCGGGTAAGCTTGTTTTGCGCTATCCTCGGGTTACCCCATCCCAGAGCAGCGTCCGTAGCGCCTGTGATATTCGCGTGAATACACCCGGAGGGACAAGATACGGTGTATTCTGTAAGATGTATAAGAACCACGACAGCGCGAGCATCTTAAATAATGCCGACCGGCCCATGAGGGAGAGAGGAGTGAACGCCAGTGACTCACGTCGGCCCGAGGTGAGCCAGTTGGGGCTTGAAGTTTCTAGCAAAGAATTCCTCTTTGTCTCTCGTGATGTAAATCCCCAAGTACTTAAAACCGTCGGTGGCCACGGAGTCGGGACCCCTAGTGGGGATCCGAGGAGGAGGGCCCGACAGTGGGAAGATCACTGATATTGCCCAATTAATTGTGTAGCCAGAGTAGCTGCCTAATAACTCAAAGAGGTGTAGCACCTGCGCTATCGAATGGTACGGTCTTGCCATATATAGCACAAAATTGTCGGTGTATAAGGAAAAAAGCTCTTCCCACTCGTTGGTGAGCGCCAAGCCCCAAAACTACCTGTCTCTCTTGATCCAGTGAGCCAACTGCTCCAGAGCAAGGGCAAAAAGAAGGGAGAACAGGGGGCAGCCCTGCCTGGTGCCCCTCCTAAGAGGGAAGACCCTGGACATGGCACCATTGACCCTCACACGAGCCGTAGGTTGCTCATATAGAAGGCGCACCCAACTACAAAAGATCGGCCCAAAGCCCAGTTTCTGGAGCACCATGAACAGGTAGGCCCATTCAATGCTATCTAATGGCATTGAGGAATCTAACGCCATCAATGCCATCTGTGTGCTCCTCACGTTCTCGGTCATGTAGTGTACTCCATACAGGCAGCGCAAATTGTGGCGGGTGCTCCTACGAGGCATAAATACTGATTGGTCAACATGCACCAAGTCAGGAATAACAGACACCAGTCTGTCCTCCAGAGCCTTGGCCAGGAGTTTGGCCTCAATAATAATGAGTGAGATGGGGCGATACGAGGAGCATTGGTCTGCCGGCTTCCCTGCTTTTTGAATGACCACGATCGTGGCTTCACGTTGATCATTGGGGAGCATACCTAACTCGCGCGCCTCCGAATACATCAGAAGAAGGGGGTTGATAATGACGTTCGCCAGTCGTTTGTATATCTCCACTGGAAGCTCGTTGGGTCCAGGCGCTTTCCCAGATTGGAGGGAGTTGAGGGCATTCCCAATTTCTTCCCCCGTGAAGTCTGCGTCAAGGCAGTCTCATTGGTCTTGGGATTACGTGTGCAACGCAAAATCGCGTAGGAACTCTGCACAATTCCTGGTGCAGACCGGGGAATATACTCTTTCGAAGTAGGTCGCGAACGATTCTGCTATGCCCGTGCTGGTGGATACTAGGGATACCGACAAGTTTCGCACTTTGGCTACCCAGGAACGCTCCCTATCTCGCCGCTCGAGCCACACAAGCAGCTTCAGGGCTTTGTCGCCTACGTCGTAGATCCGGTGTTGCGTGGCAAGAGCGTAGGCTTGTGCCTCCCCCTTGGCTAGGGCTCGAAGTTCCCTCTGTTTGAGTGTAAATCTGTGGCGAAGTTCAACAGAGGAGGCGATGCTAACATCGCGTTCCAGCTGCTCGATTTAGTTTTCTAGTCGACTAATCTGTATGGATGCCTCCTTTTCTTGGCACCAAGGAAACTACTTAAGAGAACTATGAAAAGAACGTGGTATATCCCCAGAGACACCCTCTTGACCCCTAAAGATAAAACCAACGATGAAACCCCAATAGTATGCGTGACAACATTTTCAGGAGCTACCACTGAAATAAAGAAGATTGTTTCCAAAAATTGGAACACAGTAAAAGGTTTGAAACCCTTTGAAGCTCCGCCAATATTCGCATTAAAAAAGAATGAAAGCGTTAGAAATAAACTGGTTCGAGCAGACACATCCTTGCCCAGACAAGCCACCACTATCCAGTCTTTCATGAATCTCCCACCAATAAGAGGACACAACAAATGTGGAAATTGTATATCGTGCGATAGCACGTTGGAAGGGACTATATTCACATATGGTCAAAAACAAATCAAACACGAGGATTTTACTAACTGCAACACACACAACGTTATATACTGTGTGGTGTGCCCATGTGGCCTCACATATGTGGGCAAAACAAGTCAACCTGTCAAAACAAGAATATCTCAACACCGCTCAAGGATCAGATGTAGAAAAGAAAGTGCACCAATGGTATCCCATTGCATCGCAAAAAATCATGGACCATAAGACATAAAATGGACAGTGGTTAGACACATTAAAGGAAAAAATGTGGCGAATAATTTATCGAAGCAAGAAGCAAAAACCGTCATGTACTTAGGGACAGTGGATAATAGACTGAATGAACTTGCAGAAATATCAAACTTTATTTGAAGTACCATCATACACCAGTCAAATAACTGATCATCAAACCTGTTATATCTATGACACTATCAGCACCCATAACATGACACCCTGGAAGAATCACCCCTGACCACACACGTGGTCATGTACCAGCAAGGACACCTCGGGTACTTGAAACATCAGCGACATGGCGCCCCTCCCTCCCAGTGTCAAGATCGGCTTGGGAGAACTTAAAAAAACACGACACGCCTCGTGCCCACTGTGCATTGAATAGACTGTCACCTTGACATCTAGTGTTGACAAACCAGTTCGCTCGGAAACATAAGAACCACCGTTCACCCGTAGACGCGGGGAGCGTCATGTATCCCAGCAACGCGAGCCCGCTATGATGCACCAATCGGGTAGAAGCTTCTACGCATCGAAGGCGCTTGTCCAATAAGGAAGCGGTTGTGTGGAAACCCGTCTGTAAAGAACAAATGACCGAGATCTCTGTTCAAACACGGAAACAGATGAGCCTGGCTACGAGGCACCACCGCAAAGCGAGTAGACGCCAACCCAAACGGACCGAAGGAAAAAGATACACGGCAGGTCATTCAACAGAAGAATAGCAGGTATTAAACACCGGTGAGGGCTGGCTTCCCCTGCGTTTCAGCCCACAAGCGAACCACGCTTACAAATCACTGAGCGCTGCACAAGCCCAATCCCGTTTAAAATATAGAAGGCTGGCTTTCCCCGCGCTTCAGCTCACAAGCAAACCACGCTTACAAGTTACAGAGCGCTGCACAAGCTCAATCCCTTCTAAAATCTTTCCCAACGGTGTTTCTTCCTAGCTGACATTTAAACCAGACAGATTAGAATTGTAGGGAAAACCATTTCCTCTTTTCTCTTCCCTCCTTCCGACTAGCGGATCCCTGATTAATTCAAGCCCATCAATCACCTCGCCGGCCTATCCAGAAAAAACGTCACGACGCTGGGCTCAGCGATCCATGTAACATAAAGACATTGACACGATGAAGAGGAATTCCCTCTTTTCTACTAGGGTACGTGTCTTATTTTCCGTTTACCAGCACTTAAAACTAGTTTCTTTTTAACTAGTGCATAGAATACTCCTATCTAAAACATGCTCTTTACACTCCATTAGGTGTAGCATGATGTCCTACCATAACAGCATTGAGCCCTGATGAAGACCTTCCCCTAAGTGATTTCCTGTCATCCTACAGAAGGTCGAAACGCGTAGGCTTACCAGCATTAAGGCCAGGAGAAGTGTATGCCAGATGACCTGATAAATTAACAGGACATTCCCCGTGAGAGACGTATCTAATTTTAAGGCATTTAAAAAAACTTTGCAAAGAACTCTCCGACCTTACACAGGATTACATTGATTGTTTCTTTGAGGAAAAGTATTTACATCCCAAAGACAAGTTAATTTATTGTTTTCAAGTAGGACTTTTCCCTCTTCCTGCAGCCAGCTTGGAAGAGTAGCAAATCTGAAAGATTTTGTATGTTTAGGAGTAAAAACATCAGGCCAATAGGTCTCTTTAACGTTTTGTATATATGGTAAAACACTGTTTAAATGTTGTGTAGAGTAATGTAAAATGTCCACGTAATGAATTTATTGTCTTTTACTTGTTGAGATATGTTGAATGTTTTTCTAACATAGGAGATGATGATAAGCAATGTGCTAACACCCAATTGTGTATCACTGAATAGTTTTGAAGAAAACGCAAAAGTATAAAATTGCTGACAATGTCAATAAACTACGACATTGGAGAAAATTAAATGTTTAATCTATGGTGTCAGAGGCAAACTATATTTGTTACAATTTACCCTGATTCCAGCCTCTGATTACCTTAACTGAATCAATCCCCTGTGATTGTTTGCTTAACTTTAGTGTAGACAATAGTCTACGAGGGAAATTTGGGGCATTCAGTTCTACAACTGAGCTTTAGTGCTCCAGCCATTTGGAGCAACATTCTCCTCCTGGCGAGACTTTCCTATGGCAATTGTGGGTGTGGCACCACAAGAAATTCCATCACTTAGTCATTCCCTTTTTCTTACTTTGCTTATTTAAAACTCACGTACCCCAAAAGAGGAAGAAGTCAGCCACATTATTATCACTTTTAGACATTTAAATGTCTGAACCCAAAACATTGAGTATTAGAGAGGAAGATATAGCAGCATTACTTAGGAGGCCATCAACACTGAATCCAGGCAATGCAATAATCAACGCCAGCCAGTCCACAGAATTAGAGAAAATCACTCGTCTGAAAAAGAAACAAATTAGGACATCCCTGCACGGAGAAGTATTACTAGAACATTTAAGTGCAGGCACCACACCGGTTGGATTGCAAGTCAAGAATGTGCCGGTAATATTTACAGACGATCCAGAATATCTAGAAGGATTCAGCCATATTGGTACAAAATGTTCCAGAGATTGGATGTTCCACTCAATTAAAACCGCTGAACGACTTGGATTAAAAGAACAGCAGCTAATCAAAGAACTAGAAGAAGCCTTTTTCAATAACAGAGCAATTGAGAACGCCCAAGCACTTCTAGCTAAACTAGAAAAGGAAAACCAAACCTTTCAAAAAACAACTGAAGATTTCAAAAGGCAAAAACTACAAAAAGACATTATAAATTATTCAGAGAAAAAAACATAACCCTACTTGGGAAAGGATTTCTACAAACAGCCACAAAACATCGGGGCTCTACGAGTATACGGAGGCAGAAGCAGGAGACAATTCATCACATTCTCTGACGACTCCTCGGCGTCAAACAGCTCAAGTGACGCGGACGTGCCCACTGGCAACAGAGACGATCAAGCCTGCCAGCACTACCAGCCGGCACCTTTTTCCGACAGAGGCAGAGGCAGACTACGTGGCCGCCAAAGAGGAAACAGATGGTTCAACCCCAACAACCAGTACAAAGGAGAAATCACCACGAGGAGACGAGTATACAGATGGTGAACAAGAACAACTGTGCAGTATTCAATTTATCTAACCATACTCTCTCATCCAGCGAAATGAGTGTATTACAAAAAGGTCTCACATTCATTCCGACAGTGAAACCAGATATTTGCCAAACCAAATTGGAGCTAATCCAACTTTTCAGAAAAATGAGGTTGAAAGTATTTTTTCAAGACCAACAAGATCTGACATCACGAAACTACTCAGGACTCAAAAAACCCTCAACCTTCTTTCCCCACTCCAGCCAAATGCCTGTAGAATTGTTAACATTCGAGAAAAATGTGCTACGAGATCTTGATATACTCTAAAAGAAAAAGAAAAGATACATAAAATGGAATCTAAAAAGAGATGAAAAGACCGCCCTTTATGAACTTCAAGAAAACAAAAATCTAATCATAAAGCCGGCAGATAAGGGCGGAGGGATTGTTATCCTCCCACGGGAAATGTATGAAACAGAAGTCCAAAGGCAAATTTCTGATGAGAAGTACTACAAACGAACTGACGAAAACTGGAATAAAAAATTGACAAACCGATTGGAGACACTTGTAGACGAGGGCCGAAGAGAAGGATGGCTATCTAAAAAATAGGGAGAATACCTAATAAACAAGAATCCCAGAACACCACTAATGTATGTCCTCCCGAAGGTCCACAAGGACCCCTTGAATCCACCAGGTCGACCAATAATCTCGGGGGTGAACTCCATACTCGACCGCCCTGCCAAATATGTGGACACTTTTCTTAAACCCCTTGTGGGGCAAACAACAAGTTATATCAAAGACACAATGGAAGCAATAAACTTCCTTGATGGACAAAACTTTGACGAATCAATGGAAATTTTGGTTACCATGGATATAGTGAGTTTATACTCTAACATTCCACAAGAAGACGGCTTGGAAGCCCTTGAATTCTTCTTGGATAAAAGAGAAAGACCACATAATGTTCCCACGGATTTCCTTTTACAATTAGCAGAAATCTGCCTGAAATTCAACTTTTTCAAATTCAATAATGTTCAATATTTACAAATCATGGGGACAGCCATGGGATGTCCCTTTGCGCCAGAAATGGCTATTATGTACATGGCACTCTACGAAGCAATGTGGATTTACAACAACAACCCTTATGACGGCCATATTAAAATATGGCGACGTTATATAGACGACGTCTTCATGTTATGGAGAGGTGCAGAACATCAGTTGAAAGAGTTTGTTGTGTGGCTTAATAACAGAAACCCCAACATTCAATTTACATTATCGTATGATAAAAAGGAAATCAATTTCCTGGACCTTATGGTTAAACATGAAGACGGTACCATTTACACCACTTTGTACACTAAGGAAACCGACCGGAATACATTCCTACATTTCTCAAGCTTTCACTAACGCAATCTACGCGAAAACCTACCGCTAAGTCAATTCATGCGATTGCGTAGAAACTGTTCAAGGAAAATTGACTACTTTCTTAATGCCCAAGAGCTGATGCAAAAACTACTCGAGAGGGGTTACCCAAGGAAACTACTTAAGAGAACTATGAAAAGAACGTGGTATATCCCCAGAGACACCCACTTGACCCCTAAAGATAAAACCAACGATGAAACCCCAATAGTATGCGTGACAACATTTTCAGGAGCTACCACTGAAATAAAGAAGATTGTTTCCAAAAATTGGAACACAGTAAAAGGTTTGAAACCCTTTGAAGCTCCGCCAATATTCGCATTAAAAAAGAATGAAAGCGTTAGAAATAAACTTTTTCGAGCAGACACATCCTTGCCCAGACAAGCCACCACTATCCAGTCTTTCATGAATCTCCCACCAATAAGAGGACACAACAAATGTGGAAATTGTATATCGTGCGATAGCACGTCGGAAGGGACTATATTCACATATGGTCAAAAACAAATCAAACACGAGGATTTTACTAACTGCAACACACACAACTTTATATACTGTGTGGTGTGCCCATGTGGCCTCACATATGTGGGCAAAACAAGTCAACCTGTCAAAACAAGAATATCTCAACACCGCTCAAGGATCAGATGTAGAAAAGAAAGTGCACCAGTGGTATCCCATTGCATCGCAAAAAATCATGGACCAGAGGACATAAAATGGACAGTGGTTAGACACATTAAAGGAAAAAATGTGGCGAATAATTTATCGAAGCAAGAAGCAAAAACCATCATGTACTTAGGAACAGTGGATAATGGACTGAATGAACTTGCAGAAATATCAAGCTTTATGTGAAGTACCATCATACACCAGTCAAATAACTGATCATCAAACCTGTTATATCTATGACACTATCAGCACCCATAACATGACACCCTGGAAGAATCACCCCTGACCTCACACGTGGTCATGTACCAGCAAGGACACCTCGGGTACTTGAAACATCAGCGACATGGCGCCCCTCCCTCCCAGTGTCAAGATCGGCTTGGGAGTACTTAAAAAAACACGACACGCCTCGTGCCCACTGTGCATTGAATAGACTGTCACCATGACATCTAGTGTTGACAAACCAGTTCGCTCGGAAACATAAGAACCACCGTACACCCGTAGACGCGGGGAGCGTCATATATCCCAGCAACGCGAGCCCGCTATGATGCACCAATCGGGTAGAAGCTTCTACGCATCGAAGGCGCTTGTCCAATAAGGAAGCGGTTGTGTGGAAACCCGTCTGTAAAGAACCAATGACCGAGATCTCTGTTCAAACACGGAAACAGATGAGCCTGGCTACGAGGCACTACCGCAAAGCGAGTAGACGCCAACCCAAACGGACCGAAGGAAAAAGATACACGGCAGGTCATTCAACAGAAGAATAGCAGGTATTAAACACCGGTGAGGGCTGGCTTCCCCCGCGTTTCAGCCCACAAGCGAACCACGCTTACAAATCACTGAGCGCTGCACAAGCCCAATCCCGTTTAAAATATGGAAGGCTGGCTTTCCCCGCTCTTCAGCTCACAAGCAAACCACGCTTACAAGTTACAGAGCGCTGCACAAGCTAAATCCCTTCTAAAATCTTTCCCAACGGTGTTTCTTCCTAGCTGACATTTAAAGCAGACAGATTAGAATTGTAAGAAAAACCATTTCCTCTTTTCTCTTCCCTCCTTCCGACTAGCGGATCCCTGATTAATTCAAGCCCATCAATCACCTCGCCGGCCTATCCAGAAAAAACGTCACAACACTGGGCTCAGCGATCGATGTAACATAAAGACATTGACACGATGAAGAGGAATTCCCTCTTTTCTACTAGGGTACGTGAGTCTTATTTTCCTTTTACCAGCACTTAAAACTAGTTTCTTTTTAACTAGTGCATAGAATACTCCTATCTAAAACATGCTCTTTACACTCCATTAGGTGTAGCATGATGTCCTACCATAACAGCATTGAGCCCTGATGAAGACCTTCCCCTAAGTGATTTCCTGTCATCCTACAGAAGGTCGAAACGCGTAGGCTTACCAGCATTAAGGCCAGGAGAAGTGTATGCCAGATGACCTGATAAATTAACAGGACATTCCCCGTGAGAGACGTATCTCATTTTAAGGCATTTAAAAAAACTTTGCAAAGAACTCTCCGACCTTACACAGGATTACATTGATTGTTTCTTTGAGGAAAAGTATTTACATCCCAAAGACAAGTTAATTTATTGTTTTCAAGTAGGACTTTTCCCTCTTCCTGCAGCCAGCTTGGAAGAGTAGTAAATCTGAAAGATTTTGTATGTTTAGGAGTAAAAACATCATGCCAATAGGCCTCTTTAACGTTTTGTATATATGGTAAAACACTGTTTAAATGTTGTGTAGAGTAATGTAAAATGTCCACGTAATGAATTTATTGTCTTTTACTTGTTGAGATATGTTGAATGTTTTTCTAACATAGGAGATGATGATAAGCAATTTGCTAACACCCAATTGTGTATCACTGAATAGTTTTGAAGAAAACGCAAAAGTATAAAATTGCTTACAATGTCAATAAACTACGACATTGGAGAAAATTAAATGTTTAATCTATGGTGTCAGAGGCAAACTCTATTTGTTACAACCTTTCAGTGCCTGAGCCTGCCCTCTCAGCACCATTTTGTATGCTTCCCATAACGTTATATGGGACTCAACTGAGCCCCTGTTTTCCTCAAAGTAGAGCTGAGAACACTCCCGGAGTTTATCCCCCATGGTCTGGTCTCGGAGACGCCACAGATCTATCTTTGGACAGGATGCCATGTTGATCACCGGGCCCCTAAATATGATGCTGACTGGGGAGTGATCAGAGATCCCATGAGCCATAATCTGGGGTTCAGCAAAGTCGCCCACCTGATCAGTGCAGGTGAAGAAATGGTCAAGTCGTGAGAAGGACCCGTGTCGGGCTGAATGAAACATGTATTGCCTATGTGAAGGGTTGTGAGTGTGCCACAGGTCACCAAGTCCCATGGCCGTGACAAAGCCATCCAGGCCCCGCTCCCCCCCTTGCATCCCACCCCAGCACTAGAACGGTCCAGGTCTGCGTCCATAACTGCATTAGTGTCACCACCTATCAGGAGTACCCCCGGGGGAAGATCCGCCAGGAAGGAACCCAGTCGCGGAAGAGTCAAGGAGTGTAGGCCAGGTGGAATATAGCAGGAGCAGAAGACTATAGCACCCCTCCCATTTACCCACTGTCACAGCCAAGCAACCCGCATCTTCAGTCCATTTACCTGAAATAACAATGGGTAGGGTGTTGCAGACTAAGATGCCCATGCCCCGTGAGCCAGATGTGGACCCCAAATGGGCCACCATTTTTACCCAAAACGATCCAGGGCCCAGCACTTATAGCCACGCAGGTGCGTCTCCTGAATTAAGATCACAGTGGGTGAATGTCTTTTAAGGTGCTGTAGTACCAATGTCCGTTTGATCTTGGTATCAAGCCCATTCAATTTCCATGTCCATATTGTTATATTAGCTGAAACAACAATATACGTCTGAGAGGCCCACCTTTCCCGGATAATCGCACTGCCCCATTGTGTCCCCAGGTGAATTCCCACATGTAAAAGGACTAAGTTGGTCTACAGCAAAACATTCTAACCCCTGAAACAACCCCCCCTCCCAACTCCCACCTTCCAAACTTGCAGAGTGCCTGTCGCCCCATCAACCCAACAATCAAAATTGGCAAGGAAACATGAGCATGCAGTCAGCCAGAAGAATTATACATAACTGACGAATGTCCCACCCACTTTGATAACTGTACTAGTGCAACCCAATGTCAGCCCCCTAGGTCTGGCCCCCCAATGCATTCCCTGCTAATTCAAACCACATTGTGAACATTACATTATTGCAGATCAGTGCAAGGGAGTTCGATTTGAAACAAAGGAATCTTGAAAACTGAAGACATAGTAAAAAGAACATTTTGGTGGCCACAAATAACTAAAGATATCCATCAGTATGTGATCACTTGTGAGGTTTGTGCTCGGGAACAATCGGGGAAACGGCGGTCCCCAAAGGTTTTGTTACAACCATTGCCAATCTCCCCTAACCTTGGCATACACTAACCTTAGATCTAATAGTTGACTTACCTTCTACTCAAGGGTTTAATACCATTTTAGTGTGTGTGAATGCCTTTACTGAGATGCCCAATTCATTCCTATAAAAGGAATACCTACACCTAAAGACCTCTCACTACATTTGGTCAACACATGATACTTGCATATGGCATTCCAAAGGAAATTATTTCAGATAGTGGTCCTCAATTTCTGTCACATTTTTGGAAGGCCTTCACTAGTGAGTTGAACATTGAGACCAAGTATTCAACCTGTTACCACCCAGAAAGGATTGACAGACTGAGAGAGCAAGCCAAGAACTAGAACAGTATCTGAGACTATTCTAGATCAAGAGGTTGACTGACCAGAGTATCTTTGGGTTGCAGAGTTCTCACACAATAATGCGAAGAGTGTCTCTACATGTTACTCACCTTTTCATCTAACTTATGGTAGAGATCAAAATTCTTTAGTAAACTTCTAGGAAGTCAATGTTCCTGCAGTGAAAGATGTTGTCCAATATTAAGCACACAAATCAGCAGTAGAAAATTTAACAGTGGCCAAAGAGGATTATAAGTTCTATGCAGACATGGGGGGCGCTAGAGGGCGCACTGCGGAATGACTGGCTCCTGAGACAGCTCCGCCGGGCGGGTGCTGAATGATGCCTATTTTGACCATTTTGCGGACATGAGGAGATCAAAAAAGCGCTGATTTGTGGATCGGAGGATGTCGGGCGTACATTGACATCAAGCAGATTGCGCGTGAAGGCGCGGATAGCTGCGGAACATGATCGAGGCGGATTCCTCACGACCGAGACAAGATGGCGGCGCCCTAGATGTGGAGCAGTCCAGAGACTACGGAAGAGCGCCAAACTTGTGGCACCACTCAACCTGTAAGGGCAATATGCGCTACATGCACAGGCAAAGCGTGGTGCACTATATTTGATTGCGGACTTAACATATGTGCTGCGTGTACCTACAGACACGTAAAGACTGAAAGTGCCGGCTCCCTCAGGCGCCAAAATGGCGGGCGGCTATGCTATTACCGTGAACTGCACACTGTAATGGGAAAGCAAACACTGCAATGCAAGCAGACTGATGCAACTACATATGTCCTCGTATCCTCAACACAAAAATAAAAGCTCGGATGGGATAACACATATCATCGAAGCTGAGGGCTATAACTGGCGCACATATGCAGCAGACACGATACCGGGACGTACCTACTAGCGCGGGGACAGCCGGCTCTTACCGCTAACGAACACTTTTAAATGCAAGACACGTAAAAAAGGCGAAATTCTACTGGGCAGCCAATTCTCACCTCTCATCGGCACATCGGCGATATGACCCTGTAGCAAACATGTACAGCGCGAACTCCCTGCGCCAACACTAACTGTGGAGTGGACGGATAACAAACAATTATTTCCAGGACTGCGCGCTGCCCTACTAGGCCAGTAGGAATCTGTGCACCGGTGTGCTGGCAATTCGACCATATTGTATGTGTAAAACCGGTGGACTGCGTCATTTGAAACGGACCTTTCAGAATAATAGCTGCCCTGTCCCCTCTGCTCAACGTTGATCCCACGCTTTGCTGCACACACAGACGACGGTGGTAACTACCAGCTTGTGTGACGTTCCAATCACTGTGAAGTGACGCATTAACGTTGTAGAGCTACCCACGCACAACAAAGTGAAAATGGGTAAACCAGAAAAACAACAAACAAAACTACAGTTCGAAACGAGAGGGCAAAACAAAGGTGCAACTGCAAAATCAGACACTGAATTAGACAATGACCTGGCTGACGGCGGAGAAGTGGAGCGGGTGTTGCACGCTATACAACAAAGCCTCCAAGAGATGAATGGCAAACTAGACAACTTAACGCAAAGAGTAGATAATATGGCGGCCAAACTGGATAAACACGGTGAGAGGCTGGTTGAAGCAGAAATCAGAATCTCTGCAGTAGAGGATGAATCCAGAACCACCACGAAAACATGTGCGACGATGGAGAAAGTTCTGGAAGTAATCCGCAACAAGGCGGAGGATTTGGAAGCCAGATCCCGCCGCAATAATGTACGCGTGACGGGTGTGCCAGAATCCACGAACATTGGTAAAATGGAGATTTATGTGGAAGAACTGCTCCGCAACATATTTGGTGAGGAGGCTCTATCGTCAATATTCCTGGTGGAACGAGCGCATCGCTCTCTCGCTCCACGTCCTAAGCCAGGTACTCCACCGCGTTCAATTGTCGCCCGACTGCTCAACTATAGGGACAGGGACACAGTGCTAAGCCTGGCTCGTGAGAAAGGCGAAATCACCTACCAGGGAAACAGGCTGGAGTTTTATCCAGACTACACAATGGCAGTTCAGCAAGAAAGAAAGGAATTCAACACGGCAAAGAAAAAACTGAGAGACATGGGCATAGAGTATGCCATGCTCTATCCCGCAAAACTCAAGGTGACACACGATGGCTGGTCTACCATACTCCTCACACCAAAAGCTACAAATGATTTCGTAAAATCTATCAATCGCAATCGCAGGGAGAAAAGTAGAGAAGAGCAACGACAAGATTCAGACTGAGATATTACTATTAGGTACTGGAGAACCTGCGATTGTGAGCCACGCTCCTGGTAAGATGCAACAAACAACCTTTATTAACTTATCAATCCGTCTTAGGAGAGAGACAGAAGGTTTATGACGAACATTGCTTTGTCTATGCCAACACTTCTCAGTACATAAGGGCCAATTTGGAGACCTTCGCTACCCATTATACACTATAGATGCCCCTTGCAAACTGTTGTAAATGTTACAATCGTCAGCCCTATCCTGTTGCATATTCTGCTATATGGTTTTCACTGCTTTCCTGCTTAAGTTGTACCTAAAATACTCAGGGCATGCTCGGTGTATCTTGTACATATGTCGATATGGTAAAGAACTGCTCCGTAATTGCTTTAGTTATGCGGTCTCTGGACCGGTTTTATCCACAGGACAGTATTAGATTGATGCAACCTCCTGCATATCTTATGTTACTGCATTTCTTCTGTGCACTGATATTATCCAAATTACTTCCTACACTGTGCCTTATCTGACAGTTGTGTATTATTAGAAGTTAATGGTTGCCCTAACCCATCAGGTTTATAATGGTTATTGTTCTACCTTGTGTCCTTGGATGTATTAGTCCGCAAGATATTTTTTTGTTGGGCACCTGCCCACATCCACTATGTGGATGCAGATGTGTGCACCGAGCGGACCCCCACATGGGTTCTCCCCAACACCAGTTTGTACCGTACTTTGGTTTGTTTATGGGTTTGTGTTTGGCAAGGTTGGGATGCTGAAGTAGGAGGGGGAGGGAGAGGTGGATTGTCGGGGCGTTATATTTAGACCAATGCACTTGAGAGACATTGCAGCCTCCTGGCCACATATGAAGGAAATAGATGTAACTAGCCCTGTATGCGACACTCTATGGTAATACTTGCTATGTATGTTATTGCTACCTAGTCCGTCATATTTCTGCCATATGATTCGCTGAAACACTGCAACCAAAGCATCTGAACGTCTTGGCCTGGAATATCAGAGGGCTAAATAACCCAAAGAAAATTCGCCAAATCTTTGCCTATCTAATTAAGCAACATATAGATATTGCGTTATTCCAGGAAACTCACATGGCGGCTAATGCACCCAAAAAAATTGGTAACAGATGGGCTGAATCAGCGTATAGCTCGAATTACACCACATGCTCTAGAGGGCTCCTTATTCTTATTAAGAAAGGTATACACTTCATTGACGAAAAGGTTTTGAAGGATGTTGAAGGCCGGTACGTTATAGTAGTGGGCACCATCCGTGGCCAGCAACTAGCTTAAGTAAATACGTATGGTTCTAATGTGGATGACCCTTTATTTTAGCATCGGGTGTGGCGAGTCCTGTCGGATATACGTGATATCCATCTATTGTGGGGAGGTGACTTTAATGTTGCACTACAAGATGGGCTGGATAGATCCGGTCGTAGTGCTGAGCCTCATAGGCATGCCTTAGACACACTGAAAGACACTATGTCAGATTTGCAACTCACGGACATATGGAGAGCAAGACACCCTGATCGCACAGAGGCCCCTCACATAACTGCTGCCCATAGCAGTTGGTCGCGCATAGATTACTGGTTGGGGTCAGGGGAAATACCACTTTGGACAACCTCGATTAAGCACCTACACCGTACTCTGTCCGATCATAACCCAGTACTACTGTCACTACAAATACCTCATTACTCCCCACCTTCTTTTAGCTGGAGATTTAATGCCAAAGCACTCTTAGATTCAGTATACACTGACACGATCCATGCCGCCATAGTCGAGTACTTGGAACTGAATGCCCCAACTACTGATGATCCAGGACTGTTATGGGAGGCTTTCAAGGCGACAATTAGAGGCAAATGTATTAGTACCACTGCAGGCATCCTTAGAGACATCAGACAACAGCTAACCACTCGAGAAAACAGACTGCATAACTTAGAACACCAATATGAATGTACACAAGACGCCAAAATCCTAAGCAACATAAAAACAATCTTAATAGAACACCAAGCATATGCCAATGACGAGCTCAAATACATCACGAAAAAACAGACGGCACGCGCTTATGGGGAGGGAGGCAGGCCAGGGAAAAATCTGGCACATAAAAATATGCGCAGGTGGATGGTAGGATGTCGGGCCGACGAAGACAGCTGTACACATATGGCGGGCAATCACAAAGTTACAGGGGTGGAAGGGTAGGCTTACGATGGCAACTCCTCTCTTTGACTCTGAAATACTGGGCAAACTATGGCACACGAAGGGCTTCGACAGGTGGGACATGATAGGCATATTCTAATCAAAAGAGGGGAGGTGGAAAACGGATCCATTAATTTTCCAGGTAGATATAGGCTAATCAAAAGAGAAAGGATCACTTGTCCTGCTCAACCTTGAGTGTACAGGACTAGTAAGGGGTGTCCCAATAAAAAGACCCTCATGCACGTGATGGGTAAGGTGGGTTCAGAGCGGTATATCTTGGTTCTCCGCTTTTATATCACGTGTGTGCATAATCATAAGGTCTAGTTTCGTTATGCAGCCTCCACCCGGAGGTATTTTACCCAAGGTTTGTGCAGTAGTGAGCCAGAGATAAAAATTGTTAAAAAACCAAAAACTCAGCAAAAGGAAATTTTATTCAGTCTGGTTTATGGTCTGGTAAACTCTGTTATAGTGCAGCTTGTTGACTTGATAATGAGTAATAGTTGCACTTAGAGTCATGGAATTAGAAAAACAAGGGGGGGGGTGATTAAAAATAGGTCGACATGTTTCTGCCTTGGTTGCCTGGGTTCTAGGACTTACGGGCATTCATCAGGACCAATAGTGAGTGAAGTGAAGGATTAAATAATTGAAGTGCTCGAAAATGTGAAAAAAAGGAAAAAGGTTATTGACCTGTTCCTATGTTTGGAGGTCTTATGGTACCTGTAACGAGTAAACACAAGTTTGCAACACTCATACAGGGAGGGGGGAGTGGGGGGACACACGTTAAGCAAAAGATGCTTTTCATATTTACCAATTGTAAACAACTATAAAATGACAATACTTTACATGACCGGTTATAGTTTGCGGCAATGTCAACTCTCTCTTGTACTTTCCTATCTCATGCAGTTGGCTATAGCATGCTTCCGGGTGAATCAACATGCATGTCTTGTGGACGAGTGTGGGTATCACTCGGATTGTGTAGCAATGTTGTGCTCATAAAAGTTGCTACTAATTGTGGTAGTTTCTATTTTATTTACTTATTCCGCTGTGAAGTATACTCAAATTTTGAACCACCTACAGCATATCGATTACTCACCAGACACTATGCTTCTGGTAGGGTTTGACGTAGAAAGCCTGTATACTAGCTTGCCGCAAGAGAAAACCATGGAAACTCTTGAAAACATACTTGTCAACACCACCTGGATGTACAAAACTCCCAGACATTTTGTTCTGGAATGTTGCCGACTGGCCCTCATGGAGAACTTCTTTCAATACAGAGACACCCTGTATTTGCAATGCCACGGGACTTCGATGGGCAGTACCTTTGCCCCCAGCGTGGCAGGGCTGTATGTGAGTACTTTTGAAGACACATATATTTTGAACCAAACCAACAATCCTTATCATCAATGTATACTGTTTTGGAAAATATACATTGATGACATTTTTGTTATTTGGAAAGGGGATCAAGCAACCTTGTCAGATTTCCACAAATGGTTGAACCAACAGGATGCCTGCCTACAGTTCACATACTCTGCAGACAAAACGAGCATTGACTTCTTAGATGTCACCATCTATGCTGAAGCAAACACCCTCCAAACCAGGACCTTTTTCAAGACAACTGCGAAAAACAGCCTTTTGTCCTTTAAGAGCTTTCACCCAAGACCTTTACGAGAGAACTTACCCTACAGCCAGTTCCTCAGGTTACGGCGTAACTGCAGCAATATTTCAGAGTATAAATCACAGGCTAACGATCTTTGTAAAAAACTAGAAGCCCGAGATTACCCAAAGAAGATCATATCCAACTGTAAGAAACGGGCCAGAAACCAGAATAGAGAGGCACTTCTGGACAGCATCCCAAAGACTCCGCAAGAGGAAATCCTTACATGTGTAACCACATACAGCCCCATGACAAATAACATCAAGAAGATTGTCAATAAAAATTGGCGGATACTGACATCAGGTAACCTAACTTGGCCGAAGCCTAGATTTGCAAATAAAAGGAGTAGAAACTTAAAAGACATGCTAGTTCATACAAGACCACCCCCTAAAACACCAAGAGACAATGTTTCTCTGTGGGGCAATCCAAGAGTGACAGGCCACTATCCATGTGGCTCGTGCTCTGTCTGTGATCTCACAAGACCAACAAAAGAAATACAGCTCTTACCCAACTTCAAATGGACATTGAACAACCATACTAACTGTAATACGACACATGTTGTATATATGATCACTTGCCCGTGTAAACTAAATTACATTGGGATGACGTGCAGGAAAGCAAAGCAGAGAATTTGTGAGCACAGGAGCAACGTGAAATGCAAAAAAAGCACGACGAAAATGGCCTCACATTATCTGGAGAAGGGCCATACTGTTCTTGACCTACAATGGGTGATTCTTGAAACCTTATCGAATAAGGATCACAATGCGGAGAGAACCCTATTCGAAAAAGAACAGAGATGGGTACATAGACTCAAGACTGACAGCGAGGGACTGAATGACAATATACCTTGGCTGTCTTTAGCAAGAAGGTGATTACTCTGCAATAAGACCAGACCTGCCACCAATTACAAATAATATAAAACCTTAATGGTGACCATTACATTCTCCCTTATGAAAGCTGAAACTGTGCCCTAATGAAAAACATAATGGAACACCAACGAAAGGAGGAAGCAACATACAAATGCCATAACGTATTTATCTTCAGCCCTCCCTATTTCGAAAAACTAAATGAGCAGGCGATTTACAGAACAGAGTACCTCAATTAATGCCTTCTCAAACCGTAGCGCAACACCAAGATTAACACACTTGGTCACCATGGCTACGTCAACACAAGGCTTAGACCAATAGGAAGTCTCTAAACGCACAACTAACGCCCATTAATATGACCCGGAAACAATACCAATTGCTTCCGGTCCGGTAAGAGCAGCACAGCGCATACACAGGGAAGCTGAGGAACGGGCGCAATAGGTAACATGAAGAAACACAGCGAAAACGCCTCTACAAAACCGCAAGTATAAAACTGTGCCCCATCTAACTTTCGGATCCCTCTTTTTCTCCCCGTAGCCCATTCTAAGAGCTCTACCACCGAAGGGAGTGTGCATAATAATTGCGCGAGGTAAAAGAAGGGATTTAGTACACGCCGACGGTTACTATGCCGCCCTCCCCCCCATACGCATGTGAATCCTAATACCTTGCACCGCGCTGTATTTCCCGCATTTAGCACTATGTTTCACGTATGAAATATGCACCGCCCAGTAAGATCTACTTCACTCACAAAGCAATTTGAGTATACTTCACAGCGGAATAAGTAAATAAAATAGAAACTACCACAATTAGTAGCAACTTTTATGAGCACAACATTGCTACACAATCCGAGTGATACCCACGCTCGTCCACAAGACATGCATGTTGATTCACCCGGAAGCATGCTATAGCCAACTGCATGAGATAGGAAAGTACAAGAGAGAGTTGACATTGCCGCAAACTATAACCGGTCATGTAAAGTATTGTCATTTTATAGTTGTTTACAATTGGTAAATATGAAAAGCATCTTTTGCTTAACGTGTGTCCCCCCACTCCCCCCTCCCTGTATGAGTGTTGCAAACTTGTGTTTACTCGTTACAGGTACCATAAGACCTCCAAACATAGGAACAGGTCAATAACCTTTTTCCTTTTTTTCACATTTTCGAGCACTTCAATTATTTAATCCTTCACTTCACTCACTATTGGTCCTGATGAATGCCCGTAAGTCCTAGAACCCAGGCAACCAAGGCAGAAACATGTCGACCTATTTTTAATCACCCCCCCCCTTGTTTTTCTAATTCCATGACTCTAAGTGCAACTATTACTCATTATCAAGTCAACAAGCTGCACTATAACAGAGTTTACCAGACCATAAACCAGACTGAATAAAATTTCCTTTTGCTGAGTTTTTGGTTTTTTAACAATTTTTATCTCTGGCTCACTACTGCACCAACCTTGGGTAAAATACCTCCGGGTGGAGGCTGCATAACGAAACTAGACCTTATGATTATGCACACACGTGATATAAAAGCGGAGAACCAAGATATACCGCTCTGAACCCACCTTACCCATCACGTGCATGAGGGTCTTTTTATTGGGACACCCCTTACTAGTCCTGTACACTCAAGGTTGAGCAGGACAAGTGATCCTTTCTCTTTTGATTAGCCTACATGATAGGCATATCCATGATGGAAGATATGATTGTTAAAGGGGAGATAAAGTCTTTTGCTCATTTACAGACGGAGTTCCAGTTGGGTGAAACGGAATATTTCCGATACGCCCAGCTGTGTCATGCCATCCTGGCGGCGATGCCGGAGGGCGAGAAGATTCCTGAGTCTTCCCCGTTGGAGGACAGGGTGCTGGACGGCCATATGCCGGACAGTGCCATTTCCTTAATATATAAAAAACGTATCAATGTCCGTACGGACCTCCTCCTTGGGGTGAGAGACCAGTGGGTGCGTGATGGGATTGAGCTGGACGATGAAGATTGGCAATGTGCAGTGTCCTCCCCCAGGGAGTTGGCGATCCCGGCCAGGTTGCGGCTAGTTCAATTAAAGATCCTCCATAGAGTGTACGTGACGGGTCCCAGGCTGATACACATGGGGCATTCAGTGGATGGCCTCTGCAGACGCAGTTGTGGTGCATTGGCCACTTTCATGCATATTATCTGGGAGTGCCGGATGATCGCCTCCTTCTGGAGGCGTGTACACATGATCATGAGCGAGGTGACTGGGGTGAACGTGATGGCAGAGGCCCGGCACTGCCTCCTGAACGTGTGGGGTCCTACTGATTATAATAGTGCACAAACACAATGGGCCACCCTGGGGAATATGGTGGCGAAACGAGATATTGCTCAGATGTGGGGTGCTGTTACAGCCCCAAAGGTGGTACAGTGGAAAGCCAACATGGATTGGTGCATGTTCTGAGAGAAGACTGTATACGTGGCCAGAGGTAAACCCAAGAAGTGGCAAAAGATATGGGGGGACTGGAACGAGTATAGGGGTGATATTTGCTTGCTGCCTGACACCGCCCCCCTGGAAGAACGAATGTCCCCGTAGCCTGTAGCTCCAACACACACCCTATTAGCTGATGTATCCTGTATCCTCCCCCCCCTCCATGATTTTGCCATAGAGGCTGTTCACATCGTTTTTATGTTATTGGGCTTCGCTTTTCCTATGATCGGGCTCTGTTACACAAATGTTTAATTGCCTTGTTTCTTAGCACTAATTTGGTGCTTTTCCCCCCCTTTTTTCTTCCGAGTTATTCTTAACTTTAAAAAAAAAAAAAAAACCTTGTCCGATTTGGTAACATGCTTACTGTACGCCAGCCGATTGACCGATAATATGCTGCCTAGCCTCCGGGATGTAAGGCTGAATAGCTGTGTGCACTGATTTGAAAATAAAGGTTTTCCAAAATTTAAAAAAAATAAAATAAAATATGCGCAGGCCATGCACCACAACTGGTTCAGATGATTAAAGACTCCACAGGGACCCCCAAACATGAGACACATGATATACTGCATGAATTCATGCATACATATGGAGAACTATATACGATGCGCCCCACTGCCACTGCAGAGGAAATCATGGACTATCTGTCCGATGTAGAGATCGCATGGCTTTCAGATGCCTATAAAGTCTACTTGTCACGACCTGTTACTGACGAAGAGATCAAGGATGTAATTAAATCCCTACCAAACGGCAAAGCACCGGGCCCTGATGGGTTTACGTGCAAATTTCATAAAACATTTACGGACATCCTTGCCCCACACATGATACGAATGTATGGGGATGCTTATGACTAACAAACCCTCCCACCCACATTACGGGAGGCAATGCTGATTGCACTGCTTAAGCCCGAAAAAGATCCGGAACACTGCGATTCCTACAGACCACTGTCATTATTAAATGTAGATACCAAGATCATTGCCAATTTGATTGCCACGCGTCTCAAGCCATTGAGGCCATTACTGGTTCGGCCAGATCAAGCAGGTTTCATCCCAGACAGATCTACAGCACATAACACGAGAACGCTCTTTGCACTGTCACACTACCTAATCTCTGAGACTAAAGCTGCTGCAGTCCTGCTGGACGCGGCCAAAGCCTTCGACACAATAGAATGGCCATACTTACATACGGTTTTGAGGCGAATGGGTTTCCCATTTATATTCTTACAATGGGTGTCAATGTTATATACTGACCTATCCGCTCGAATAAAGATTAACAAATATGTATCTGACCCTATAAAAATAACAAGAGGCACAAGACAGGGATGTCCTCTATCTCCATTATTATTCGCGCTTGTGCTGGAGCCATTGGCCTGCAAGATTAGACAAAAACACCATTATTCAGCACTCCAATTCCAAAGCGCCCGCTGCACATCTCGCTCTATGCGGACGATATGGTGCTCCGTGTCCGTGACCCCGCCCAAAACCTGAATCCTTTATTGCGAGAATATATAAAGTTCGGACAACACTCAGGGCTCAAAATCAACTGGTCCAAGTCACAAATTATCCCACTCACAGATACTACATGTCCCATCCCTATGGATTACCCTTTGGAATGCCAGGAGGAACCATCACGTTATTAAGGAGTCTGGTTCCATGGAGACCCGGAACTTGTCATACGCACGAACTATGGCAGAGTTATCAGCAATAAGGAAGATAAAGTTAAGAGGTGGAACAGTTTACTACAGCTATAGTGAAAATGGTGATCCTACCAACATTTCTTTACTTGTTTAACAACATCCCCATAAAGCCACCAATGGCAGTATTTCAAAATATAAAAAAGTTAATACTAAACCTAATATGGGCAGGTAAACAAGCTGGAATTGATTTGCAGACATTAACTTTACCATACTCGCAAGGTGATTTTAAAGTGCCAGACTTCCTGCTTTATTATCTATGCGCACAAGCGCAATACACCCACTACTGGTATCACGAAATACCCTTTATGACACACGTCGCAATAGAAGAAGGGGATGCACTACCAATACCTCTGTCGGCTGTCTTACCGCATGGGAGACCCCCATTACATGCCCAAGACATAAACACGATAGATGCCACTAATGAAGCCTGGTATTTAATGGGCAAGAAGGCGAACAAACTAACATTATGTGCGGCTGCACTTCCTTTACATTACTACCCAGCACTCTCGGTCACTCAAGAAAAAGTGGGAATGGATCTGCTTAAACAAGCGGGTATAGACACCATGGGGGATCTTTTTCAGGATGGGCAATTCAGAACTCTAGATACTCTGTCTTACATTAGTAACCCAACATTACTTTTTAATTTCACATACTATAGACTGCAAAGAGCGATACGGGAACTTTACCCATCATACCCAGCAGAGAGGCAACAACTGTCCTCCTTGCAGTTTGTTCTGACAGTCCCCACAGCGCATCACATTGTTTCTATACTTTGTCAAATTGCAAGAGGATATTGCGGGCACCTCAATGAAAGCATTAACTAAATGGAATGCTAGTCTATCCACCCCGTTAACAACGGAAGAATGGACTACAACGTGTACACTCACTAGTCTTTTGACACCTAATGGCAACTTGAGAATAATACATTTCAAATACTTACACCAAACTTACTACATGCCGCAGCGACTCCATAGATATGGATTAAGCGCAGATTCTAAATGTAAACGATGTCAAGAGGAAGATGCAGGCTTTATACATCTTGCTTGGAGTTGCCCGAAAGTAGCAGACTATTGGGTTAAAGTGACTAAATTAGTAGGCAAAATGATTGCTGTTCCTATCGAATGTACAATACGTTCATGTTTATTGGGACTGGTACCTAATGTAAGAGCAATGAGGCGTAAGTTTTGTGTAATAGCGCTGTTAATGGCAAAATGCAGGATCTCTTTTTGCTGGAATGGGGTGGGAGCTCCGAGTGTATGGCGCTGGATTGAGGACCTAACCTACTGCAGAGATACCTTAATGACATACGAAGAGGAACTCCTGGCGAGCTTGCGACCAAAGGACTACTGGCTGTATCTTGTTGATTATCTGAGATCGCATCCAATAGACTAAGATATGTATGTTATGTTCTATATATGTGTCACTATGCAGGGATACAGTTATATTGTAAATAGGCGGGAGCATGAATGTTGTTGTGCAACGGTCAATGTTCTCTTTTTATGCTGACTTACTGAGTCTGAAAATGCCAATAAAAACAATTTTAAAAAAAAGTTCCATGCAGACATGAAAAAGAAAAAAGAACCAGATCTTAAGGTTGGAGACAAGGTATTACTTAACTCACAAAAACCTTAGACTCAAAGACGATCAAAAGTTCCAAACTCGTTTTGTGGGACCATATCCAATAAAGGAAATAATAAACTCAAATTGCCTCAACATGTTGAAATACATCTTGTATTCCATGTCTCATTTTTAAAGAAGGTGCCACAGAATTTAAGAATAATGCTGCATCATACCCAAGCTTGAGGGAGGGTTAGAGTTTGAAGTGAAACGCATTTTGGACTCAAAAGAAGTGAATTGTCAAATATATTATCTGATCGGCTGGAAGTGCTATGGACCAGACAAAAGATCCTGGGAGTTGCATACTGATGTACATGCCCCTCGGTTGACCAAAGTGTTTCATCAAAAGTTCCCAACCAAATCTCGACTGGGAGAAACCTCCTTGCGTTGGGGTACTGTCAGGATCCCACAGAGTTCACCTAAGTCCAGAACTAAAAACAGTGAATGTTATCGTCTCAAAAGAATGGTTCCAGCCAAAAGTAAAGATCAGGTCTTATAGCTGGACAGTGAATTGGCATCTGAGAGACACTCAAAAATGGCCGTCAATGATACTTTTCTCTGGCTTTGCTCTAGTGTTTCAAACCTTTACATGAATAGAATGTGTAGCGCATGCAGCTTCTAAACTGCGCACTTCACTGAGGGAAATTCCCCTGTGAGCGGCCTTTACCTTTAGTCTCCATTGTGAAAGTTTAATTCAGGGTAGTGGCATCGTGTTTAGGTGATGTTATCGTTCTCCGTGATACTCCAGTTTTGACTAGCACGCCCTGATCCAGTAGAAAAGAGAAGTAGTGTCTCAATTGGGAGCTCATGGTACGCATGAACCGGGAAGAACGAAGGTGCCTAATTCACTTTGGTAATTTAATTACGTGACTAGCACTTTGTGATAGAATAATACCACTATTTAAAATAACAATGAAAAAAACCATTCAAAACAACAGTCTAGCAACCTGTGCCGGAAAAGACTGAAGACTAGTACTTTGTGATAGAATAATACCACTATTTAAAATAACAATGAAAAAACCATTCAAAACAACAGTCTAGCAACCTGTGCCGGAAAAGACTGAAGAAAGAGATAAATAACAAGAAAGAAAGACACTTAACCTGAGCCTATAATCTAGCATTTCGGCATTAATCTTCAAAGAAATATTGCAGAAGATTCTGTGACGGCACACAAGTGTTCTCTGTGGAGATATATGAATTAATTATTTTGAAAGACTTACATGAGATAAAAAAAAAGGTTAATTGAGATGTACATCAGATAGTGAACTGTGAACACAAATGCTACTATTACAAGAAAGCAGAAACTGTCTGACACAAATTTGCATACAATAAAAGAGAAGCTAACACCATAGTCATAAGGAGTATGTAGTGTTTTAGGGATACATAGATAAAGTTTACATATGTATTAAAGTCGTTAGTAGATTAGAAGATGAAGTTAATAGCTTGTGGGCATGTTTACAGTGTCAAGACACTCCGCACAAGAACAAATCTAAACTTGCAATTAGAAGGAAGAGCAAACCCAACCAGAGCGATATATAAATATATATATATATATATTCACTGAAAAAACCATAGGTTATAGACCATATATAGTTGGGGATTAGCATTTTTACAAAACCTTATTTTACTCACACAAAACCATTGAAATTCGCATATATAGTTAGTTGCACTAACTATATATCGCGCACCCGCAATCCACTGCTGATCATGTCACATATTACATCATTCATGACATGGTCAGTGACATCACTGATGACATCTAAAATGACATCACTGATGACATCTAAAATGACATCACTGATGACATCACTGATGACATCTCATTTGACATTACTGATCACATCACTGATGATATCATTTATGTGATAATACGATGAACCTCTTCAGACTCTAATATAACCTTAGATACAATCAGTGTAAACAGACACTCACAGACTGTCACTCATCCATGGAGTTACTCACACACCTAGTCAGTCATGCAAAGAATCAATCACACCTCCATTTCCTCAACTATACAGTTATACACACCTTACTTATTCAAACATATACTAACACATATTTACTCTCTTATACAATCCCTGATACAAGTTCACAATGATCCATACAGCCACTCACAAATTCACTGGCTTTTATGCACAGTTATTTATATATGTCAACTCTCACATGTACTGTGTTTTACATATGTACTTACTTTGACACGTAGCACTGAGATATCCATTCACTCACCAATACACTCATGCACACAGTCAACCGCCCATACAGCTGTTTCCACATGCACTTTTGAACCCATACATCTAGTGAATCAACTGCTCACACATCTATGCACAGAGTCATACACCTCCCAGCCACCCACACACACACTCAGTCTACCATACAAATACTTGGGCAACCAATCAATAACCCATATAGTTACTCATATAGCTACTGATCAACACATGCAGCAGTTTACAGAACAACAGACATAATGATGCACAAATTAAGACAGTTTAGTCACTAACCCATGCACTCAGTGAGACACATTTAATCACTCACTCATACAGTCAGTCATGCACCTACTAAATCCTTCATCCAGACACTTATACATCCACTCATTCTTCAATATGTAAGACATATTTTAACTTTACAGAAACATACAGTCACTGGATGTTGTCATCAGTGATGTCACTGACCATGTCATGAATGATGTAATATGTGACATGATCAGCAGTGGATTGCGGGTGCGCGATATATAGTTAGTGCAACTAACTATATATGCGAATTTCAATGGTTTTGTGTGAGTAAAATAAGGTTTTGTAAATGCTAATCCCTAACTATATATGGTCTATAACCTATGGTTTTTTCAGTGAATTTTTAAGGTTTTGTAAATGCTAATTCCTAACTATATATGGTCTATAACCTATGGTTTTTTCAGTGAATTTCAATGGTTTTTTAATAGCAAATATCAAAAGCTGTAAAATGTATTCTTCTTTTAAAGGAAAAATATATTTTATATGTATTTAATATATTTTTTTATGTATATAAATTTTTTGAGGGAACGAATTTATCAACTATCATGCTGAAGTAGAGTGTGGGGAAAAAAATCAAAGAGGAGGACTAAGAGGAAAGAACAATCATTTCAAAAATGCAATTGCTTTAAAGCATGAAGTGCTTTTCCACACATTTACATTTAAATAACCCATATTAGAACATGCAAAATATCTACAGAGGAGATGGTGTACATTGAATTTTAGACTCTTCATTGGTACCTACATGTTGGTACTTACATCACCCACACAACACAACAGCTTTATTCAGAGCTACCCTACCTCAAAGCACTCTAAAATATTATTTTACTATTTCCTTGGTTTTCCCCTTGTTACGCTTTCCGAAACGCTACCCGGTGAGCGGACCGGGCGCTAACCGTGTGAAAATTTGAAAAAAAAAAGGTTGTTTTTTTACATATATGGGCCTCCTCAGCCACCCTCAGAAAACCCAGGGGGTCAGGATATGTCTCCCGTGCCCCCTTATACCCATTCCCAACATTCTTTATCCTCCATCTTGTGACTAAATTCGTCCGAAACACAAGATGGCGGACTCCCGTTACGCTTTTTAAACACATCATGTAAGGAAATTAGTCTCCCAGATTCCTGGGAGAAGTACCTTAAAATTGTCTAGCACACATAGAGGCGTATTTACAAGGCACATGCACCAGGGGAAAATGACTTAAATTTGCAAAGCACTCATGAGGGTGTTTTTACAAGGACCTTGCACCACCTTTAAAGTCACTTTTAAAATGGGGAAAATGACGTGAATGTGTCTCATAAGCCTTGTAAATATGCCCCCATGTTGACTATGTAACCCTTGCAAAACATATTGTGAAACCTAAATGACTTCAAGAAACGAGTTTTTAAACCAAGAAACAAGCAAATAATTCTCCCATATTCATGTTGGAAAGTGAAATATTTATTTAAATTCTCATAAATGTAAAAAGCATGTCTTTTTCTTAGAAAACGATTTTCTGGTCATAATTTGAAAACACAGCACACCTCCTATGTACAAGCACACCCTGTCAGTACTAATACTTCACATTATCTATAATTATAATTTGTCAAAGAAGCAAAATCTTTTTTGAAAAAATAATGAAAACACTTGACACAAAACAACATTTTAAATGTACAGCTAACTTCATTATTTTCTCAATATACTATACTACTCTCTATCTAAATTAAATGATTTTTTTCTTACCTTAGCAAATGCTTTTTGAATTTCAAAACAGTCTCAGAAACACACCAATTTTTCTTTAGCAGAGCAAAAGGTATGCACTCCAGAGGCTGGAACCAACAAAGGCACTGAAATGCTGAAATTCATCACACATATCTCTCATGTGACCCAATCAAAACTCTTCCCTCACTTTTTTCAAATCAACACCTTCCCACCTATGCCCTTTCTGGCCTTTTTCCATAGCAACTACCTCCTGCCAGACCTCTCATGTTTACAAGTTCACACAACAATGTTTCAAATGAACTCTGAACTCTCAGTACACCTGCTAATCCACTGCAATGTTTCTTAAAATCATGTTTTCTTAACCATTCAAATTACATGTTTCAAAGAACACATCTATGCACCCTAACTTTCTGTTTTCAGCAATGGAAATCCACCAATCACTGCTACTGAATCATTAGCACACAAACTCCACATTTTATTTTCTTTACAAACTCCTACTGTTTCAACTGCCATTTCATTCCCACACTTCATCTGACTGCAGCAGAACCTCCTCTCGCCATGTTTTCTGTCTGTATTGTTGGACATAGTTACATTCACTGGGCTCACAGGTATGCTGAAAACAGAAATTTACACAACCTCAATTTACAAAATGTGGAAATCAAATGGATTGGCCAAAGAGGATTGAGATGTCACCAATTGATACCATTGGTGAAAACCTTTTTACATTTGCCAAACCCTGACCTCATAATAGTGCACTGTGGAGGAAATGATTTGGGCGCTTTGACTGGGGTAGGTCTGGAAATGCTCTTAAAGGACACCTTTGAGCAATTAATGGCACTTTTCCCTCAAACTGCATTGGTATATTCCAATATATGCCAAAGACAGAAATGGAGGTGGTCCAATCAAATTTCTCCACAAATTGAGAAAGCGAGGAAGCATGTAAATAAGTCTGTTTCAGCTTATATGAGAGACCATGGAATGGGTGCCAACTACAACAATAACTTGCGTTATTACATGCAAGATATCTACAGAGGAGATGGTGTGCACTTCTCAGATGAGGGCAACAGAGTTTTCATACAAAATTTAAGACTGTGTATTGGTACCTACTTATAAGTACATAGAACTTACACAGAACCCAAAAGCTCTTTTCAGAGCTACCTTAATTATAATTACTCTTTTAAAATTTCAAATGTACCTTTTTTCACAAATTTTCACTTATGTTCGCTTCCCGGTTTGCTACCCGGTTCGCGTACCGGCAGCTAACCGCGCGAAAAATTCAAAACTTTTTTTTTCCCGACATATATGAGCCTCCTCAGCCACCCTCAGAAAACCTAGGGGGTCAGGATACATCTCCCGTGCCCCCTTATACTCATTTCCCCACATTGTTTTTCCGCCATCTTGTGATTAAATTCGACTGAAACACAAAATGGCGAACTCCCGTTACGCTACCGGTAAGCTACCAGGTTCGCGTACCGGGACGCGCCTCTACGGCGAATTTTTTTTATTTTTTTTGCCCCGGGGGGCACTTTAATATCCCCCTCATCAATCCTAGGGGGTCAGGAGGGGTCTACCTTGACCCCTTTCATTAAATTCCTCCTTCGTTTTTCTCCACCTCTTGTCTCTCGATCCTACCGAGAGACAAGATGGCGGCCGTTCCGGACTGTTTAGAATGTTGACAGACACCGGAGAGCCAATCAGCTTCGCTTCGCGAAGTTCCGTTACGCGTCAGGTACGCGAACCGGAGCGCTAACCGGAGCGCTGTCAGAGATATATCTGTTTTTAAAAACGTTAATTTCTCAAAATCCACTGGAGCACATATATTGAGACATAGCAAAGGCACGTCGGGCAAACCATATCTACAATTTTGCCAAGTTTCGTGTAAATCCATTCAGCCGTTCGAGCTAAAAGTGATTCCAACCGCCCTATGGAAAAATGAATGGGAAAAACGCGTTTTGGGACCCCCCTTTTTTCTCACCCCCCCCAAATTTTCAGGGGCTACTCAGAAACAAAATGTGCCATTTTCCTGATAATGTCAGCCAATTCCGTCCAAAAACGCCAAAGTTATTCGACATAGAATTTTCAGAAATCCCATAGGAAAAAAATCCTAACTATATATACCTACTGGCGACCGCCAGTAGGTTAAATATATATATATATATATATATATATATATATATATATATATATATATATATATATATATAATAGGTTTATATTTACCCATTAAATACTTACATATTCGTAGTTTTTTTGTTTACATTTGTTTATTGGGTTTTAACAATCGTGTATCATGACAGTAGATCTCAATACATTAATACTTTTTTGCAAGAAACAGTCGAAATGCAAATTTTGTGCTCATAGTCACTGATCCAGTATACCTCGGTAGTCAATTTTGCATATGGTTTGACCGGGTCCGTGCATATCGTGGTGCTCCGAAGTGGCAACATCGTACAGCCTATAAGTAAGCACCATTGGGTGTACCTAACATGTCCCCGTCGGGTCTCCTGTGATATTGTATTGTGGGCTGTGGCCGGATATATATATATATAATATCACAAAAATTAGAAACCAGATTCCTGTTTACTAGATTTTAGCCAACTCTATTTGTTTTTATTTGGTTTAAATGATTTTATGTAATATTGTATAATATTGTATATCCTCATTTGTGGGAATCAACTGTATACAACAGATAGATACTTTGATATAATGGCTTTTGGTTGCTTTTCCTGCCAAGATTGTAAATAACACGGTTTTCGATATGTGATAAATATAGTGGCATTAGCCAATATATAACAGTAAATTGCTGCTAAACCCTTATAAAACTGATTTTGCATATAAATCGCACATTTTGCACACAGATAACTTTATAGACTTGCACTTAGGATAGGAGGTACTCACGCAATAGTCACTTTATTATAATAATAGCACAGTAAATGTTTGAACAACAGATACAATACTAGGGATAAAAAGGTATGTATTAAAGTCATTAGTAGATTAGAAGATGAGAAGTTAATAGTTTGTGGGCATGTTTACAGTTTCAAGACTCTCCGCACAAGAACAAATCAACATATGCGATTAGAAGGAAGAGCAGACCCAAACAGAGCGAGATATTTATATATATATATATATATATATATACACAAACCAGATTCATATTTACTAGATTTTAGTCAACTCTATCTTTTTTGGCATTAGCCAATATATAGCAGTAATCTGCTGCTAAACCCTTATAAAACTGATATTGCACATACATCGCACATTTTGCACTTAGATAGCTTTATAGACTTGCACTTAGGCTAGGGGGTACTCACGCACTAGTCACTTTATTATAATAATAGCACAGTACGGACCATGGGGGCCTGAACTGCAGGAAGATTTGGCAGTGTGCAAGCGGTGCTGTTAATGCTTTTCAACCTAATGGAAATTATTTTCAACCATGAGGCAGAAGCGACAAGCCACTGGGTTCGAGAACATTAATGGAGTCTGTGTGGCAGTATAATGGACTACCAGGACCACAATGCCAATAGCTACGCCCACTGGAGCGGGACTCTTTACTTAAATAAATTATGTTCTTTAATGTCCGCTTCTGGCCTCATTCCTGCCAGTGAACAAGAGCTCAAGGGAGCTCGAAACGCGTATGGCCTGAAATGCGCGCAGCCTGTCACCACTGCTGCCACCTGCAGAGAGTGTGCGTGTACCTCAGGGTGTGTGACCCCCTCTTTTGAGCAACCTTTGTGTACGATGTTAAAGGTGCTAGTTCGGCCGCGAGCAAATCCTGATGCCATTGGAGCGTTTCTTGATGCTTGTACTTCAAGCGCTGCTAAAGACCATGGGGGCCTGAACCGCAGGAAGATTTGGCAGCGTGCAAGCGGTGCTGTTAATGCTTTTCAACCTAATGGAAATTATTTTCAACCATGAGGCAGAAGCGACAAGCCACTGGGTGAGAGAACCTTAATGAAGTCTGTGTGGCAGTATAATGGACTACCAGGACCACAATGCCAATAGCTACGCCCACTGGGGCGGGACTCTTTACCTAAGTAAATTACGTTCTTTAATGTCCGCTTCTAGCCTCATTCCTGCCGGTGAACAAGAGCTTGAGGGAGCTGGAAACGCGTATGGCCTGAAATGCGTGCAGCCTGTCACCACTGCTGCCGCCTGCGGAGAGTGTGCGTGTACCTCATGGTGTGTGATCCCCTTTTTTGGGAAACCTTTGTGTACGATGTTAAAGCGGCTGGTCCGGCCGCGAGGAGGTCCTGATGCCATTGGAGCGTTACTTGGTGCTTGTACTTCAAGCGCTGCTAAGGACCATGGGGGCCTGAACCGCAACAAGATTTGGCAGCGTACAAGCGGTGCTGTTACGCTTTTCAACCTAATAGAAATTATTTTCAACCATGAGGCAGAAGCGACAAGCCACTGGGTTAGAGAACATTAATGTAGTCTGTGTGGCAGTATAATGGACTACCAGGACCACAATGCTAATAGCTACGCCCAATGGGGCGGGACTCTTTACTTAAATAAATTACGTTCTTTAATGTCCGCTTCTAGCCTCATTCCTGCCAGTGAACAAGAGCTCGAAACGCGTATGGCCTGAAACGCGCGCAGCCTGTCACCACCACTGCTGCCGCCTGCGGAGAGTGTGCGTGTACCTCATGGTGTGTGACCCCCTCTTTTGGGCAACCTTTGTGTACGATATATATATATATATATATATATATATATATATATATATATATATATATATATATATATATATATATATATATATATATATATATATATATATATATATATATATATATATATATATATATATATATATATATATATATATATATATATATATATATATATATCCACACCACTCCACTGATAGCTTGCGCTTTCTTTTTCCAGAAAAAAACAACGTGGAGCACAGACCCAGATTGGTGCCAAGAGTTCTTATTTATTCAGCTGTTCCTTTGTCGGCCATTACACGTTTCGGTACCTGACGTACCTTGATCACATGACACGGAAGGTTGTCACCTGACTCAATATATGCCAACAAATCACACTTCTTTCTTTTTTCGTGATGCATTTAAAGTGACAGTGCTCTAATTTAAGTGCAGAAAAAGCTACATTTTTTGACATTTCCATTTTCATGTCGGTATAGTACCCAATTATGTCTGTTCTTTTTTACAAGTTTAAATACATGATTTAACACATTCGATTGTGCAATAACGCCTTGTGTGCAAATTATGCAGTGCAATACATCTTTTTTTGTGCAAGTTTCTGTTATTTCTTGTGCAAAGTTCGCAATTGTTATCTCGGTTTAAATACCTTTTTGCGCAAATTTCCCTTTTGTGTGCAACCTTAGCAAATAAATATTATCAATAGATATAATATACATTCAAACCTTTATACGTAAGTAAAAGCCTGTATAAAAAATATATCATTTCTATCTATATACATATAAAACCATGTTCCCATGCACAAAATATATACTTTTAATTGGCGTTGTTTTATTTTATATTTTTTCAATGGTCATGTTTATAATTGTATGGGTTTACTTTTGGATATGGTATTTCTCTTCCATACTTATAAGAGGGTTTCTGGGGTTAAGATATTTGAATTTCCCTATCAGTGTAGCTTTTAGTATCTCTCCACTCAGAAGCCTCTGTTGAGAGTATGATCGTGATAGAAATTTTTGCAAAAGTGAAGTTGGATAAAAAAATAAATCGTGTTCAGAGTCTAGTTAGTGAAGAAAAGAAATTAATATTAAAACATGAACTTCAAAGATTTTTTTCTACATGTGTCTTAAAAAGATTTTTGTTTCTGTTTTTTATGATTTCATTTAGAAGGATCCTGTTCTTTTTCTTCATGAGGCTTTGTTGTTTTTGTGGGCTATAGTAAAGGGGATGCTGATATTTTATCTATTGGACTGGCCAATCTCCCATGCTTGTTATATTGAGACTGGCTTACATATTCCCTTCATATATCTGTAAGTTATTAATCTTATATACAGGTATATAGGTCTTCTGTTATATTCAGACCATTTGGATGTTTGGAATCTAATTCCAGAATATATCTGGTTTCTAGTTTGGGGCGTGGCTTGGACGCCGATCGGGATGGCGGCGTGAGCTCGCAGCTCCGCGCGGAATCCCGCTAATTCTCCTGTCTTTGGCACCCTGGGCGACCCGAGGTCGACGCTCCTGCCCTCTGAAGGGTGAGGGGACAGTCGGGCACAGACGGAAAGTTGCTGGGGGACTGCTGGCCCCGAGGAGACCGAGTTGGGCGACGGCCGAGGTGTTGCCGAGAGTGAGAAGAAAATGGCGCCGATGAGGACGGGCAGCCCCGGACATCAACTTTGAGCGGAGTTGTCGCCGGCTGGCGGGAGGCCCTGCAGCCGATAGATCGAGACATTGGGGACAGAGGCGCCAGTTCCTGAGGTCGGGGAACAGTGAATCGCCCCGCCCGGGCCTTGTGGTCTCTCGCTGGCCGCCATCTCTGTCTCCTTCTTTCCCCCCTCAGGCTTCCTAGGGGACCGGCGGAACAGTGCCCGCCACGCTGGCCATTGGTCCTGAGGGCATTGGTGGCGGCGCTTGACCCTGCTCAGTGTCAGGCAGTTCGCGCCGGACTACGAGCGCAGAAGCTGGTCGGCTTGCTGGCCTGTGACGCAGTACCCTGAAATGGCGGCGGCCGGAGGGCTGGTGGCCGAGGAGCGAGCTGAGGGGGACCTGGCGGCATCATCCCGGATGGGCGAGACTCCCCCGCCGGAGTTGGATCAGGAGCAGCGGCTGCACCGACGTCTAGACGCCATACTCGATGCGATCACCTCGACCAAGGAGGCGCTGCACCAGGACATTGCACAAGTGGCCACGGGACTGGGGCTACTGCGAGCTGACCATGCGAAGCTGGCAGATAGGGTCAAGGACCATGATCAGCTGCTGTTGGACCTGAAGCCGTCGGTGGTGACCGCAGAACACAGGATCACGGATATACTAGCCCGGTTGGACTCGCTGGAACGACGGGCGGAGGATGCGGAAGGCCGCAACAGGCGAAACAACGTGCGGGTCGTAGGCCTGCCGGAACGAATTGAGGGGGAGGATGCGGTGGCCTACATGGAGAACTGGTTTCGCACAGTGGTGGCACCGGAGGGGCTTACTCCTTTCTTTACTCTGGAGCGAGCCCACAGGGTGCCTGCTCGCCCGCCAGGGCTTGGCCGCCCCCCCCGACCGATGGTGGTGCGGCTCCTCCATTATAAGGACCGGGATCTCCTCATCCAGCGGGCTAGGATGTCGGGCCCGTATGAGGTGGAAAACAGCAAGGTCACGATCTTCCCGGACTACACCCAGGCGGTCCAGAAGAACAGGGCATCGTTCCTAGCGATGAAGAAGGTGCTCCGGGAGGAAGGCATCCAATATTCCTTGCTCTACCCGGCCAAGCTGCGGATCATAATGGACGAGACTACGCACTTTTTCCAGACCCCAGACGAAGTTTGGCAATGGCTGGAGTCGTATAGAGCGGGGACGGACAGGTCACATAAAAGTAGGCGAGATCAGCCTAAGCAACCCCGGATCAGACAATCACAGCGCATCAGGTCCCGCAACAGGCGCCAGCGGGAGAAACGGGAGGCTCAAATGGCTGCGGAAAAGAGAGACGCGCTCGCAGCGACGGCGGCCATCACGGGGTCGCAACAGAACAGTGACCGGGTGGAAACGGACTCGGGCGGAGAAGGCAGCAGAACGGGAGAAGACCTCTCAGAGGCGGAAAGCTCGAAGGGGCCGGTGGTGACCCCCCAGACCTTTGATGGAATATTTTGCGGTGGAGACTGTGTTGGGACTTGCTCGAGACCTAATGGTAGGGCGGTATCCTGTTGGAGATGAGTGGGTTGCCGGGGGGGGGGCTGAGCGCGCAGTGCACTGAAATGCTGAAATTCATCACACATATCTCTCATGTGACCCAATCAAAACTCTTCCCTCACTTTTTTCAAATCAACACCTTCCCACCTATGCCCTTTCTGGCCTTTTTCCAAAGCAACTACCTCCTGCCAGACCTCTCATGTTTACAAGTTCACACAACAATGTTTCAAATGAACTCTGAACTCTCAGTACACCTGCTAATCCACTGCAATGTTTCTTAAAATCATGTTTTCTTAACCATTCAAATTACATGTTTCAAAGAACACATCTATGCACCCTAACTTTCTGTTTTCAGCAATGGAAATCCACCAATCACTGCTACTGAATCATTAGCACACAAACTCCACATTTTATTTTCTTTACAAACTCCTACTGTTTCAACTGCCATTTCATTTCCACACTTCATCTGACTGCAGCAGAACCTCCTCTCGCCATGTTTTCTGTCTGTATTGTTGGACATAGTTACATTCACTGGGCTCACAGGTATGCTGAAAACAGAAATTTACACAACCTCAATTTACAAAATGTGGAAATCAAATGGATTGGCCAAAGAGGATTGAGATGTCACCAATTGATACCATTGGTGAAAACCTTTTTACATTTGCCAAACCCTGACCTCATAATAGTGCACTGTGGAGGAAATGATTTGGGCACTTTGACTGGGGTAGGTCTGGAAATGCTCTTAAAGGACACCTTTGAGCAATTAATGGCACTTTTCCCTCAAACTTCATTGGTATATTCCAATATATGCCAAAGACAGAAATGGAGGTGGTCCAATCAAATTTCTCCACAAATTTGAGAAAGCGAGGAAGCATGTAAATAAGTCTGTTTCAGCTTATATGAGAGACCATGGAATGGGTGCCAACTACAACAATAACTTGCGTTATTACATGCAAGATATCTACAGAGGAGATGGTGTGCACTTCTCAGATGAGGGCAACAGAGTTTTCATACAAAATTTAAGACTGTGTATTGGTACCTACTTATAAGTACATAGAACTTACACAGAACCCAAAAGCTCTTTTCAGGGCTACCTTAACTATAATTACTCTTTTAAAATTTCAAATGTACCTTTTTTCACAAATTTTCACTTATGTTCGCTTCCCGGTTTGCTACCCGGTTCGCGTACCGGCAGCTAACCGCGCGAAAAATTCAAAACTTTTTTTTCCCGACATATATGAGCCTCCTCAGCCACCCTCAGAAAACCTAGGGGGTGAGGATACATCTCCCGTGCCCCTTATACTCATTTCCCCACATTGTTTTTCCGCCATCTTGTGATTAAATTCGACTGAAACACAAAATGGTGAACTCCCGTTACGCTACCGGTAAGCTACCAGGTTCGCGTACCGGGACGCGCCTCTACGGCGATTTTTTAAAAATTTTTTTGCCCCGCGGGGCACTTTAATATCCCCCTCATCAATCCTAGGGGGTCAGGAGGGGTCTACCTTGACCCCTTTCATTAAATTCCTCCTTTGTTTTTCTCCACCTCTTGTCTCTCGATCCTACCGAGAGACAAGATGGCGGCCGTTCCGGACTGTTTAGAATGTTGACAGACACCGGAGAGCCAATCAGCTTCGCTTCGCGAAGTTCCGTTACGCGTCAGGTACGCGAACCGGAGCGCTAACCGGAGCGCTGTCAGAGATATATCTGTTTTTAAAAACGTTAATTTCTCAAAATCCACTGGAGCACATATATTGAGACATAGCAAAGGCACGTCGGGCAAACCATATCTACAATTTTGCCAAGTTTCGTGTAAATCCATTCAGCCGTTCGAGCTAAAAGTGATTCCAACCGCCCTATGGAAAAATGAATGGGAAAAACGCGTTTTGGGACCCCCCTTTTTTCTCGGCCCCCCCCCCCCCCCCCTTGACGAAACCCCCCCAAATTTTCCGGGGCTACTCAGAAACAAAATGTGCCATTTTCCTGAAAATGTCAGCCAATTCCGTCCAAAAACGCCAAAGTTATTCGACATAGAATTTTCAGAAATCCCATAGGAAAAAAATCCTAACTATATATACCTACTGGCGACCGCCAGTAGGTTAAATATATATATATATATATATATATATATATATATATATATATATATATATATATATATATATAATAGGTTTATATTTACCCATTAAATACTTACATATTCGTAGTTTTTTTGTTTACATTTGTTTATTGGGTTTTAACAATCGTGTATCATGACAGTAGATCTCAATACATTAATACTTTTTTGCAAGAAACAGTCGAAATGCTAATTTTGTGCTCATAGTCACTGATCCAGTATACCTCGGTAGTCAATTTTGCATATGGTTTGACCGGGTCCGTGCATATCGTGGTGCTCCGAAGTGGCAACATCGTACAGCCTATAAGTAAGCACCATTGGGTGTACCTAACATGTCCCCGTCGGGTCTCCTGTGATATTGTATTGTGGGCTGTGGCCGGATATATATATATATAATATCACAAAAATTAGAAACCAGATTCCTGTTTACTAGATTTTAGCCAACTCTATTTGTTTTTATTTGGTTTAAATGATTTTATGTAATATTGTATAATATTGTATATCTTCATTTGTGGGAATCAACTGTATACAACAGATAGATACTTTGATATAATGGCTTTTGGTTGCTTTTCCTGCCAAGATTGTAAATAACACGGTTTTCGATATGTGATAAATATAGTGGCATTAGCCAATATATAACAGTAAATTGCTGCTAAACCCTTATAAAACTGATATTGCATATAAATCGCACATTTTGCACACAGATAGCTTTATAGACTTGCACTTAGGATAGGAGGTACTCACGCAATAGTCACTTTATTATAATAATAGCACAGTAAATGTTTGAACAACAGATACAATACTAGGGATAAAAAGGTATGTATTAAAGTCATTAGTAGATTAGAAGATGAGAAGTTAATAGTTTGTGGGCATGTTTACAGTTTCAAGACTCTCCGCACAAGAACAAATCAACATATGCGATTAGAAGGAAGAGCAGACCCAAACAGAGCGAGATATTTATATATATATATATATATATATATACACAAACCAGATTCATATTTACTAGATTTTAGTCAACTCTATCTTTTTTGGCATTAGCCAATATATAGCAGTAATCTGCTGCTAAACCCTTATAAAACTGATATTGCACATACATCGCACATTTTGCACTTAGATAGCTTTATAGACTTGCACTTAGGCTAGGGGGTACTCACGCACTAGTCACTTTATTATAATAATAGCACAGTACGGACCATGGGGGCCTGAACTGCAGGAAGATTTGGCAGTGTGCAAGCGGTGCTGTTAATGCTTTTCAACCTAATGGAAATTATTTTCAACCATGAGGCAGAAGCGACAAGCCACTGGGTTCGAGAACATTAATGGAGTCTGTGTGGCAGTATAATGGACTACCAGGACCACAATGCCAATAGCTACGCCCACTGGAGCGGGACTCTTTACTTAAATAAATTATGTTCTTTAATGTCCGCTTCTGGCCTCATTCCTGCCAGTGAACAAGAGCTCAAGGGAGCTCGAAACGCGTATGGCCTGAAATGCGCGCAGCCTGTCACCACTGCTGCCACCTGCAGAGAGTGTGCGTGTACCTCAGGGTGTGTGACCCCCTCTTTTGAGCAACCTTTGTGTACGATGTTAAAGGTGCTGGTTCGGCCGCGAGCAAATCCTGATGCCATTGGAGCGTTTCTTGATGCTTGTACTTCAAGCGCTGCTAAAGACCATGGGGGCCTGAACCGCAGGAAGATTTGGCAGCGTGCAAGCGGTGCTGTTAATGCTTTTCAACCTAATGGAAATTATTTTCAACCATGAGGCAGAAGCGACAAGCCACTGGGTGAGAGAACCTTAATGAAGTCTGTGTGGCAGTATAATGGACTACCAGGACCACAATGCCAATAGCTACGCCCACTGGGGCGGGACTCTTTACCTAAGTAAATTACGTTCTTTAATGTCCGCTTCTAGCCTCATTCCTGCCGGTGAACAAGAGCTTGAGGGAGCTGGAAACGCGTATGGCCTGAAATGCGTGCAGCCTGTCACCACTGCTGCCGCCTGCGGAGAGTGTGCGTGTACCTCATGGTGTGTGATCCCCTTTTTTGGGAAACCTTTGTGTACGATGTTAAAGCGGCTGGTCCGGCCGCGAGGAGGTCCTGATGCCATTGGAGCGTTACTTGGTGCTTGTACTTCAAGCGCTGCTAAGGACCATGGGGGCCTGAACCGCAACAAGATTTGGCAGCGTACAAGCGGTGCTGTTACGCTTTTCAACCTAATAGAAATTATTTTCAACCATGAGGCAGAAGCGACAAGCCACTGGGTTAGAGAACATTAATGTAGTCTGTGTGGCAGTATAATGGACTACCAGGACCACAATGCTAATAGCTACGCCCAATGGGGCGGGACTCTTTACTTAAATAAATTACGTTCTTTAATGTCCGCTTCTAGCCTCATTCCTGCCAGTGAACAAGAGCTCGAAACGCGTATGGCCTGAAACGCGCGCAGCCTGTCACCACCACTGCTGCCGCCTGCGGAGAGTGTGCGTGTACCTCATGGTGTGTGACCCCCTCTTTTGGGCAACCTTTGTGTACGATATATATATATATATATATATATATATATATATATATATATATATATATATATATATATATATATATATATATATATCCACACCACTCCACTGATAGCTTGCGCTTTCTTTTTCCAGAAAAAAACAACGTGGAGCACAGACCCAGATTGGTGCCAAGAGTTCTTATTTATTCAGCTGTTCCTTTGTCGGCCATTACACGTTTCGGTACCTGACGTACCTTGATCACATGACACGGAAGGTTGTCACCTGACTCAATATATGCCAACAAATCACACTTCTTTCTTTTTTCGTGATGCATTTAAAGTGACAGTGCTCTAATTTAAGTGCAGAAAAAGCTACATTTTTTGACATTTCCATTTTCATGTCGGTATAGTACCCAATTATGTCTGTTCTTTTTTACAAGTTTAAATACATGATTTAACACATTTGATTGTGCAATAACGCCTTGTGTGCAAATTATGCAGTGCAATACATCTTTTTTTGTGCAAGTTTCTGTTATTTCTTGTGCAAAGTTCGCAATTGTTATCTCGGTTTAAATACCTTTTTGCGCAAATTTCCCTTTTGTGTGCAACCGTAGCAAATAAATATTATCAATAGATATAATATACATTCAAACCTTTATACGTAAGTAAAAGCCTGTATAAAAAATATATAATTTCTATCTATATACATATAAAACCATGTTCCCATGCACAAAATATATACTTTTAATTGGCGTTGTTTTATTTTATATTTTTTCAATGGTCATGTTTATAATTGTATGGGTTTACTTTTGGATATGGTATTTCTCTTCCATACTTATAAGAGGGTTTCTGGGGTTAAGATACTTGAATTTCCCTATCAGTGTAGCTTTTAGTATCTCTCCACTCAGAAGCCTCTGTTGAGACTATGATCGTGATAGAAATTGTTGCAAAAGTGAAGTTGGATAAAAAAATAAATCGTGTTCAGAGTCTAGTTAGTGAAGAAAAGAAATTAATATTAAAACATGAACTTCAAAGATTTTTCCTACATGTGTCTTAAAAAGATTTTTGTTTCTGTTTTTTATGATTTCATTTAGAAGGATCCTGTTCTTTTTCTTCATGAGGCTTTGTTGTTTTTGTGGGCTATAGTAAAGGGGATGCTGATATTTTATCTATTGGACTGGCCAATCTCCCATGCTTGTTATATTGAGACTGGCTTACATATTCCCTTCATATATCTGTAAGTTATTAATCTTATATACAGGTATATAGGTCTTCTGTTATATTCAGACCATTTGGATGTTTGGAATCTAATTCCAGAATATATCTGGTTTCTAGTTTGGGGCGTGGCATGGACGCCGATCGGGATGGCGGCGTGAGCTCGCAGCTCCGCGCGGAATCCCGCTAATTCTCCTGTCTTTGGCACCCTGGGCGACCCGAGGTCGACGCTCCTGCCCTCTGAAGGGTGAGGGGACAGTCGGGCACAGACGGAAAGTTGCTGGGGGACTGCTGGCCCCGAGGAGACCGAGTTGGGCGACGGCCGAGGTGTTGCCGAGAGTGAGAAGAAAATGGCGCCGATGAGGACGGGCAGCCCCGGACATCAACTTTGAGCGGAGTTGTCGCCGGCTGGCGGGAGGCCCTGCAGCCGATAGATCGAGACATTGGGGACAGAGGCGCCAGTTCCTGAGGTCGGGGAACAGTGAATCGCCCCGCCCGGGCCTTGTGGTCTCTCGCTGGCCGCCATCTCTGTCTCCTTCTTTCCCCCCTCAGGCTTCCGAGGGGACCGGCGGAACAGTGCCCGCCACGCTGGCCATTGGTCCTGAGGGCATTGGTGGCGGCGCTTGACCCTGCTCAGTGTCAGGCAGTTCGCGCCGGACTACGAGCGCAGAAGCTGGTCGGCTTGCTGGCCTGTGACGCAGTACCCTGAAATGGCGGCGGCCGGAGGGCTGGTGGCCGAGGAGCGAGCTGAGGGGGACCTGGCGGCATCATCCCGGATGGGCGAGACTCCCCCGCCGGAGTTGGATCAGGAGCAGCGGCTGCACCGACGTCTAGACGCCATACTCGATGCGATCACCTCGACCAAGGAGGCGCTGCACCAGGACATTGCACAAGTGGCCACGGGACTGGGGCTACTGCGAGCTGACCATGCGAAGCTGGCAGATAGGGTCAAGGACCATGATCAGCTGCTGTTGGACCTGAAGCCGTCGGTGGTGACCGCAGAACACAGGATCACGGATATACTAGCCCGGTTGGACTCGCTGGAACGACGGGCGGAGGATGCGGAAGGCCGCAACAGGCGAAACAACGTGCGGGTCGTAGGCCTGCCGGAACGAATTGAGGGGGAGGATGCGGTGGCCTACATGGAGAACTGGTTTCGCACAGTGGTGGCACCGGAGGGGCTTACTCCTTTCTTTACTCTGGAGCGAGCCCACAGGGTGCCTGCTCGCCCGCCAGGGCTTGGCCGCCCCCCCCCCCCGACCGATGGTGGTGCGGCTCCTCCATTATAAGGACCGGGATCTCCTCATCCAGCGGGCTAGGATGTCGGGCCCGTATGAGGTGGAAAACAGCAAGGTCACGATCTTCCCGGACTACACCCAGGCGGTCCAGAAGAACAGGGCATCGTTCCTAGCGGTGAATAAGGAGCTCCGGGAGGAAGGCATCCAATATTCCTTGCTCTACCCGGCCAAGCTGCGGATCATAATGGACGAGACTACGCACTTTTTCCAGACCCCAGATGAAGTTTGGCAATGGCTGGAGTCGTATAGAGCGGGGACGGACAGGTCACATAAAAGTAGGCGAGATCAGCCTAAGCAACCCCGGATCAGACAATCACAGCGCATCAGGTCCCGCAACAGGCGCCAGCGGGAGAAACGGGAGGCTCAAATGGCTGCGGAAAAGAGAGACGCGCTCGCAGCGACGGCGGCCATCACGGGGTCGCAACAGAACAGTGACCGGGTGGAAACGGACTCGGGCGGAGAAGGCAGCAGAACGGGAGAAGACCTCTCAGAGGCGGAAAGCTCGAAGGGGCCGGTGGTGACCCCCCAGACCTCTGATGGAATATTTTGCGGTTGAGACTGTGTTGGGACTTGCTCGAGACCTAATGGTAGGGCGGTATCCTGTTGGAGATGAGTGGGTTGCCGGGGGGGGGGCTGAGCGCGCTGTAGGGGATGAGGGCGCGGGGTGCGGGCTCCGCTAGCTGGGATCGGCGATAACTCACCCCCTTTGGGCCCTTAAGGCCTGCTGTGGTGGAGACCACAGGGTAGGAATATGGGTAGTTGGTTCGAGGTTTGGATTGGGGCTGACATTGGGTTTGTAGGCTCTGTCCTGGGGAGTGGGGTTTGGGGTGTTTTTTTGTTCAGGGTGTGTTCTGGGGGGGCAACTGCTTTGGGAGGGATGTGAACTCTTGTTATTTGGATCGGACTGCTCGATGTTGGTATGGGGACATTACCTAACCTGAAATGCCTGACGTGGAATGTCCGGGGGCTGCGAACTATGGTTAAACGCCACAAAGTACACGCATACCTGGTGCGAAGGGGGGTACAGATTGCTATGCTGCAAGAAACCCATCTGACTAAAAAAGAGTGCGCTGCGTTGCAAAAAAGATGGCGGGGCCAGGTGTTCGGCACCACTTACTCAGCATATGCCAGGGGGGTGCTGATTTGGGTGAGAGCGGGGATACCGTTCCAGGTGCTGAATCAAGTGGTGGACCCTGATGGTAGGTTCGTAGCAGTGGAGGGGAGGTTGTATGGAAGGGATGTGGTTCTCTGCTGTGTGTATGCGCCAAATACTGATCAGGCTCGATATTTTGATGGCCTCTCTGGGTCCTTGGCTTCTTTCCTGGCGGGCCCGATAGTGTTAGGGGGGGACTTCAACTCGATTACGGATGTGGCTCTGGATAGGTCCCATCCCCCCCTAGTAGACTCCCCGTTGCGCAAGTTGGCCATGCACAGGAAGGATTGGCAGGACAGATGGGGGTTGCTGGATGTATGGCGGGAGCAGCACAGGGACACCAGGGATTATTCCTTTTATTCTGCTCTCCACGCTCTGCATGTGAGGATAGATTCGGTGCTCTGTAGTGGGTCCCTAGCCCCATTGATTTCTCATACGGAGTACTTGGCCAGAACCATTTCGGATCATAACCCCCTATTGGTACACATCCAGTGGCAGCGGGAGCGCTCGGCGATACCAACATGGCGGCTTCGGCCGGAGACGCTAGAGGACTCAGTATTCAATGACGCTGTCCAGCAGGGTATCGGCCGTTACTTTGATGAGAATGAGGGCACGGCCACAAGTCGGTCCACTGAATGGGATGCAATGAAAGTGGTGGTGAGAGGGGTGTGTTTGGGTAGGTTTTCGAATGCTCGCACGACTGTGTTGAATGCACTTATGAACGCGGAAGAGACTTTGAGAGATTTGGAGCGCCGCAGGCCGGCCAGCCCGGACTTACAGACCCAGTTGTTGGAAGCGAAGGAAGTGGTCGCCACCGAGACGGAACGGTTGAGGTGTTACGACTACAGGCAGTACACCATAAGAGCGCATGCAGAACGGGACAAGGTGGGCACACTCTTGGCCAGACTTGCTAACCCGGAACTTAGGGGTTGCCCGATCCTTAGCATTAGCAATGCACAGGGGGAGATGGTGTATTCCCAGGCAGCGGTGTTGGAGTGCTTTCGGGTGTACTATCAGGAATTGTATCAGAGTCAGTTGGGAGTGGAGGTCCAGGACATAGCAGAGTACCTAGGGGCGAGGCAGCTTCCGGTCCTAGATGAAGAGGACGCGAAGGAGTTGGGTGGCCCGATCACGCTCACTGAAATACGGGTGGCTATTAAACATATGGCTCGTAATAAAACGCCCGGGGTGGACGGGTTTCCAATAGAATTTTATCAGCAGTATGTCGACAGTTTGGCCCCCAGGCTCCTGGTGGTGTACACGGAAGCTTTTGAGACAGGAAGCTTGCCTGGGTCCATGCGGGAGGTCTTGATTGTCCCGCTCCTGAAGCCTGGCAGGGATGCAACGGACGTGAGGTCCTATCGCCCGCTGTCCATGTTGACGGTGGATTACAAGATCCTGAGCCGGATATTGGCCACCAGACTGGCCCCACACATGACGGGCCTGGTGCACAGGGATCAGGCTGGGTTTATCCCCACGAGGAGCACGGCGCTGAATATTCGCCGCCTGGTGGGGATAATGGACGCCATCTTGGATGGGGACGGGGCCCAAGCGGTCCTGTTCGTGGACATCGAGAAGGCCTTTGACAGCTTGGAATGGACCTTCCTGGATGGAGTGCTGGAGAGGTTTGGCATGGGTGAGGGGTTCTGCCGGTGGACGAAGTTTTTATATGCCTCGGTGACGGCGCGGGTGCGTTTGGGTGGACTGGTGTCTGCGTCATACCCGGTGGGTAGGGGCACGAGACAGGGGTGCTCCCTTTCCCCCTTACTGTTTGCTCTGGCGATGGAACCCTTGGCGGTCCATGCGAGGTCGGGCGACAAGTATGCGGGAATAACCAGCGGCGGGCAGCAACATCACATATCGCTGTATGCGGACGACCTACTTCTGTATCTCGATGATACGGCGCGGGCCCTGGAAGGAGCGATGGACCTGTTGTCGGAGTTTGGCCGGCTGTCGGGACTTAAGGTCAACTGGGCGAAGACCTGTGTGTTCCCGCTGAGAGCGGAGTCGCCCAGCCCTACTCATGACTTGGGGGTGCTCTGGGAGCCATCTTGCTTCACTTATCTGGGAGTCCGCATCTACCACGCGACCGCGGACCTATTGGAGGGCAACATCGGTCGGTGCGTTCGGGCGCTGAGGGGCAGCATGGCCTTCTGGTCGACCCTCCCGCTGACGGTTCTGGGTAGGATAGCCCTTTTAAAAATGGTGGCGCTCCCCCGCTTCCTGTATTACTTCCGGACGTTGCCTATCTGGATTCCTCAGGGGATCTTTAGAGATCTGAGGACGATGATTATTGGGTTCCTATGGGGGCATGGCCGCCGTAGAGTGGCGCTGAGCACGCTGCTTCGCCCCAAGGTCGAGGGGGGCATGGCTGTACCCGACTTTGAGCTATATTATTTAGCGACGCAATTGCAGGTCCTCACGCAGAACGTGGCCAGGGTGTTTAGGGGGCCGGAGGCGGACCGAGAGCAGGGGATACAACGCCATGTGCTGTCCTACATCGTCATGCAGCAGAGACTTGAGTTGCGGGGCCTTACTATGGAGGAACGGGCACTCAGGCTGTGCTGGCAGAGGAGCCTTAGGAGAGCAAAGGCGACACGGCCTTATGCGCCGGAGATCCCGATCGGTATGCTGACGGCCTTGCCGCACGGGGGTGACTGGTCCCCATTGCTGGATTGGGAGGAGGCGGGCCTGCAGGTGGTAGGAGACCTGTACATCGATGGGGCCCTGGTACCCTTTGAGGTGCTTCGTGAACAGTTCGGGCTGCCTGATGGGGGGTTTCTCCTACACGCGGCGGTGGTGGCGGCTATACAGAAGCACTGGAAAGGGGGGCTCATGGAACCGACCACGACTATGGCGTGCCAGTATGTGGTGATGGCAGCGGGCACGTTCAAGGCTGTGACATGCCTCCATAATAGGATGCTGAACGAGGGACTGGAACCGCTCCAGGGGCTCAAGGCTAAATGGGAGGAAAGTGTGGGCAGACCCATTCCAGACACGGCGTGGAGTCACATCTTGCGGCGCACGTGGAAGGGCACGAGAAATGCGCGCTTCCAGCAAGTGCATTTCTATGTGCTCCATAGGGCCTACCTGACCCCCGAAAAAATACGGCGGTATTTCCAGATACAGGACGCTCGGTGCCCACGGTGTTCGTCTCTAGGAGCGGACATGGATCATTTGCTCTGGGGGTGCTCGCATTTGGAGGCCTACTGGGCAGAGGTGGGGGACCTCTTAAACGATGTGACCGACAGGGAGGTGGAATTTGATATGGCATCGTGCTTGCTGCTCTGGTTCCCGCACACCAAACACACCAAGGTGACGAGCAAATTTATTGATCTGGGTCTGATACTGGCGCAAAGAGAAATAACATGGCATTGGAAGTCCAAGGGCGGGCCGTCACTGTGGAGATGGAAGAATGAATTGCTGCGGTGGTCTGAATGCGAGAGTGTGCTCCGGATGAAGCAGGCTGTCAAGCTTGGTAATGAGAAGGCTTTGGATGCAGCGCGTGCGTGGGAGTTGGTGGTGCAGGCTTTGCGTGATTCTTTGGTGGAGGATGAGGACTGAGGGAATAGGACCAGTGGACACTGCGGGGCAAACGAACACAGAGTTGTCATTGACACTGTAGTGGATCCATCCAACACATCAGCACGAAGCACACACCATTAGCAGTTGCCGGGTGGGGATATAGGGGGGTTGTTCAGTGGGAGTTTGGGGCGGGTCAGCAGCCGCGAAGCTGGTTGTCTGCAAGGGCGACTTCGAGTCAAGTAGGCCAGTTAGGCACCGCGCGGAGCTAGAAATGGTGGGGGGGGGAGCGGCCAGACATGATAGGCTCTACAGCGCTCGGGGTGGGCCCTGGAACGGACAGTAGCATTGATCACGCAAGCGGAATGGCTGACGAAGGTATTGTTGAGGGTGGGGGGGTAAAATGCAGATACGTAAAACGATCTTTCGACCATGGTCCCTATGGGACGCTCACCGTGATGTTTTCCTACTAAGTAGAGTATTATACCGCCCGGCCTCCGGGATGCGGGCTGAATGGCTGTGTATGATATACGCTTTACTGTTGATCGGGGGGGATGTCACGAGTGGACTGGTTGACTACTTGTATTCTGTTGTTTCTAACTCTGCAATAAAAACAAATTAAAAAACAAAAAAAAATATCTGGTTTCTAGTTTCCTGAGTTTTTCATCTCTGTCCCCTCCTCTCTTACTTTGGGGTATAGTGTCTATCAGGAAATACTTTAAAAGTCTAACATCCCCTTGATGTTTTTCGTTAAAATGTCGGGCAACGGGATATGTCTGATCTCGATTTTTGATTGCATGTATATGTTATAATATTCTCTTATGCCCCTGCAGCTTCGTACTACCCACATATTTCAGCTTGCAGGGGCATTCCAGAACATAAATCACGTACTCAGTTGTGCAAGTTAGCAGTTGCTTTATTTGATGTTCTCCTTTGCCAAATGCCAATTCAAAACTTTTCGTGTTTACGCTATTAATACATGCCTTGCAGGTTTGACATTTGTAGAAACCCTGTCTTTGATTAAACCAATTCTTTTTCGGGATTTCTATTGGGTTATTAACCACCAGATGGTCTCTCATATTTGGGGCTCTTCTATTTGTGACAGTAGGTATCTTGGGAAGATGGGGTCCCAATACTGGATCGTTTTTCACCAGAGGCCAATTCTTTTGTATTATGCGTCTGATTTTTTTGTGGTCCTTATTATACCCCACGATCATCCTAAATTCTTTTTCTGTGAGGATGTGTCTACTGCATTTGTTGTCCTATTAGTAAGGGCTGGTTGTAGGAGTGATGTTCTCTCTACTTCATTACTTTTTCTTATGGCGGTGTCAATGCATGCTATCGAGTATCCCCGTTGCAGGAACCTAGTTTTGCTCATTTCTTGGGCTCTTTTTAACTCTGTTGTTGTGCTGCATATGCGTTTCAATCTGAGCATTTCCCCGTAGGGAATGCTCTGTATCAGGTGTCTGGGGTGGTGACTATTGGCATGTAAGATGGAATTTACCGCTGTGGGTTTTCTGTGTATTTTAGTCTCTATTTTACCACCCTCCACATATACATTCACATCCAGAAATGTTACGTTGATAGTACTTATTTCTGAAGTGAAATGCAAGTTGATGTCATTTTGATTCAAATCATGAATAAACTTTTCTGCCTCACTTCTTGCACCCCTCCAAACAAAAAACAAATCATCAATACATCGCCACCAACATTTTAAATGTTCCCTTAGTATGTCTCCGAATTTTCTATGGAGGACCAGTTCCTCCCACCATCCCATATGGAGGCAGGCGAAGCTTTGGGAGAAACTGGCCCCCATAGCTACGCCGCGAATCTGTTGGTAGAGAACATGTTGGAAAAGAAAGATATTGTTATGCAAACAAAAGTCTATCATATCGAGAATCATTTTGCTATGGTGTTTATGAGTCTCTTGTCTTTGTCTCAAATAGTGTTCTGTTGCTCTCATACCGTCCTTATGGTTAATACTCGTGTATAACGAGGTAATGTCCATTGTAATCAGTAAATAATCAGGTTGCCATTGCCATTGTAGATTACTGATTTTTGCCAAAAAGTCTCCTGTATCTCTCAGGTATGAGTTCTGGACAAAGTCTTGCAAGAAATGATCGATATATTGGGACATGTGTTCTGTTAGACTGTTTATTGCGGATATAATTGGTCGCCCTGGTGGTTTTTGGGGATTTTTATGGAGTTTTGGTATGAAATATAATACCGGTGTTGTTGGTCTATCATTTTTCAAAAATAAAAACTCTTCTTTATTTATAAGGCCCATACCCTTCCAGGCTATCAATTTCATATATAGTTTTTCATATGTATTTTTCAATGTGCTTTGATCACATCTGCAGTAACAGTCTTTGTCCGCTAATTGATTTTGGGCTTCTGATAAATAGTCTGTTTTTTCCAAATTACCAGGTTACCCCCTTTGTCCCCCTTTCTTATTACAATCTGTCTGTTTTTAGATAGCTTGCTCATCAATTGGTGATAGCGCGTTTCCAATTTTCTTTTCTTTCTGTTTTTCATTTTATTTGTGGCAATATTTAACTCCTTAGTTCCTTTGTTATTTGTTCGTGGTATATTTCAATTCCATCCCTTGTCATACTTGGAACAAACTTGGAGCGAGGTTTGAAATTGGTAGTGCATGTTTCAGTGCTTTGTGATGCTGTTGTTATATCATTTCCACCTTGTGTCATGTTGTTTTGTGATTGGGTGGATGCCATGTTTGCTAGATCTTCAATTAGGATCCTCTCCTGGGTATTAAACATTTGTTCTGTATGTTCTGTTTGTTCCTGAATGTCCAATACTGATTCTTCCAGGGTGTTTCGCTCAGTTTCCCCTTTGAGCAGATGATACTTTCTTAGTTTTAATTTCCTAATTCCTTTATAAACGTCCATCCGTGTGGATGCATAGTCCAAGGTACTCTCAGGCGCAAAGGAAAGTCCCAGGGATAGTAACTGTAACTCCGCTGTGTTCAATACTACATCTGATCGGTTGGTCACAGTTATATTTTTAGGTTTCTTATCCCTGGTTTCATTTTCCCCAATTATTTGCGGTTCCACCTCCGTGTTTGGTACCGCCTGGTCGTTTCTCCTTTTCCTTGCCCGTCTCCTTTCTCTGCGTTTGCGGGTACAGTTTTTATTTTTGCTGGAGCTTTTGTCGTTTGTTGCTTCGGCCTGAGGGTTTTTTTTTTTTTCCTCCACCGAAAAATCCAGCTCCTCCACTAATGATATAGTAGTTGGTACCCGCCCTGCTCTTGTGTCTTCTGTCTCACTTTCTATTGCTGAGCTTAGACTTGATGTTGATGATCCACCTTGTTTATTATGGCGATTGCCTATATTTGTATTCTTGCTATCCCACTGAATTTAGAAATTTTCATGCTCTCATATTTTTTAGCAAAGGTGAATATTCTACCGCATTCATAATCAACTCTGTCTCGATGATACTTGTATGTTTTCTGTTCTCTGATTCTTTCTTCTTCCTTTTCAAGACGGCTTATCATCTCTTTTCTGAGTTTGATTTCTTCCTCATTTTGTCCCATTATTTTTATTTTTTCATTTAAATCGTCTATTTTTTGTTGTAGTTTTTCAGGGTCTGTTTCCGCGTATTTTACAAAAATTATCATCAGCTTGCGTGAATACTCCAGATTTGTTTCCGCCCATTCTTTGAGCATGTTGGGGTCGGGTGTCTCGTAGCTCGGTGCTAGGAGACTGCATAACCCTCTTGGTACACGATTCACATCAAGGTAGCGTTGAAGTGACTTTCCCTCCCACCATTTACTTTGTTCCTGCTTGCATAGTTTTTCTAATATATTTATTTATTTATTTATTTATTTATTCATTGGGACCAGTCATCATTCTGCTCCTGTGCAAGTCAAAGGTAAGAATTTAAGACATCTTGACAGACATTTGCTAGGCGACTGTGGGTTTTGTTCCATATGTTCACGAAGCACTTTCTGGATAGCCAGGTTCAATGAGAAGGGCCTTTTGCCTGCTCGGTCCTACAGGACTTCTTAGTTTGAGCCAACTCAGAGACCCACCTCCTAATAGGTACTGCTCTGGTATCTATTGAAAAGGTAAAAAATCTGTGGTTAGAAGTCTCTATCAGAAGAGCAAAGTGAGATGGGGAATCTGAGGTTAGATAGAGTCTCTACCAGAAAGAGCTTCATTTGTTCTTTTTGAACTTAATATCTCACAAGAAAATATCTGCATCCGAATGTCTCACCTAGACAAAGTTATAATCGGATGGTTATCAAATACTCCCTGTTGGCAACATAGGGCTGTCTCCATTGTTGTGAACATAAGGGTGTTTGTTTAAAAAGTTCACTATTTGGCATGAACAATACAAAAAATAATGTATATATAATACTCCCCCTTCTCAACTGAAATCTTCACAAAAAACAAGAAATGTGTCACTGTAACAATATGCCCATGTACAACTCAAACCCTGTTCACCTCAAAAACCCAAAAGTTATGATTGATGTTGAGGTCTGCAATTTCAATAATGTAAACTCGGATCGATCCTACATGTATTAACATCCAATTTACTTGGATTGTTGTTTATGTTTTGTTTCTTTTGTTTGGGAAGTATATAAAGCAATGCCATTATCCCTGATAAAGTTCCTCCCATGTATCTCTTTCTCTAATTTAATTTAGAGTGAATGGGATTTTACTTGACCAGGATTTTGATTTTGATTGTTTAGTCAAAATACTTGATTCTTTTCTGAAAACCAGTGGCGACCCTTAATGTTGTTCTTTGACTTCTTGATAATGGCTAAATGGCACAACTTCTGCAAGCCCTATAATTTGAAGGCTTGCAATGCAAAATGGGCCCCAAAACTTGGTAATGGCATGGCCTAATGGCATGACCTTAAGGCTTTCAGAAGGGCAATTGGATGTAGGGTTGGATCAACGACCTTTCTTTGGGCAGGGTGAACTTGGTAGGAGAGAGATATGTTGCTAATATTTAAGTCCTGGACAAAGATATTTAAAATAGAGTTGATTGCAGGACTCAGAAGATCCTTCTTTTTGAAATGCTTTTTTCTTTATTTAAGATACAGCACTGATGCCATGAAGATTTGTGCACTGAGGTAGTTCAGATCATGGAAATGGCTACAGACATATCAGAAAACCTACTATAGTAACTTTAAAGGGAGATGTACTGCACTTGTTCAAAGATCCATCTGAAAGACCAATATTTTGGAAAACATTCTTCCAAATCCAATAGAAGACTGTTTAGAATAACTGAAATATAACATAGAAATACATTTACAGAAACTGAACTCAACATCCTTTCAGAGGAGGTCCTCAAAGAATATGTCAATTTATACATGATACTGGTGGCCGGTGCCCCAGTAAGGACTGGAAACTAAGATGGGACAAACACAATGCGACAGTGTAGAACAGTCAAGATATACATACTCTGAGGCCTTCCTATGACACTGTTCCAGAGGTACAGATGGCTACTGCTAATGAAGGTCTTATAGGAAAGTATTGTTATGGCTTTGGAAAGTTGTGACTCGTGGCTGGATTATTTAAATGCTGGCTAGTGTCAGAGGTGTAGATCCATTGAAATTGTTGAAAGTAAGGAGAGCAGTTCCAGATTTCTAGTCTTGGTTATGAAGGTGTGTTGGACTTGGCCCTTTTTGCAGCGTTTTTCCCAAACTTTTTGCTTTCCTCCTCCTATTTTTCTGACCTTTTTGACTCTGGGCACTTTACCACTGCTAATCGGTGCTAAAGCGCAGGTGCTCTCTACTCTAAAACATGGTATGATTGATTTACACCTGTTTTGCATATTTAATTTACTTGTAAGTCCCTTGTAAAGTGGTATCCCATATACCCAGGGCCTGTAAATTAAATGCTGCTAATGGGGCTGCAGCACTGCTTGTGTCACCTACAGACGTAGTCTTTCAAATTTGTCTCTTGTCTGCCACTGCAGGGCCTGCGTGTGCAGTTTACTACCACTTTAAGTTGGCATTTAAAACTACTTGTCAAGTCATAAACTCCCCTTTTATTACACATAGGTCACCCCTACTGTAGGCCCTAGGTAGCCCTAAGGGTAGGGTGCTGTGTAAGTAAAAGATAGGACATGTACCTTTATTGTGTACCACGTCCTGGTAGTGACAAACAGCTTTTTTGTTTCTTGCTGCTATGAGGATTGCTGCTCTTATAGGGTAGATTTAGGAATTGCCTTATATTCTTCTAAGTGCTAATTCTTGATCAGAAAGGAGTAGTGTTGCCATGTTTGGTATGTGTAGACTGGAAGTGATACATCCTGCTAACTGGTGTAGATGGATTTTACATTACTATTTTAGAAATGCCTTTTTTGTAGAAAGTGGGCATTTCTCTGTGCTTATGGTTCTTTGTGCTTTGCAGCCTGACTCCAGTCTTCGTCTAGACTTGTGTGCATAATTTCCAGACAGCCATCACACAGGAAGCATTGGGTGTGGCAGTATTACATCTGCATTCATGTGCATACTGATGGTCTTCCTGGCCTGGGAGAGGGCGTTCACACTTTACAATTGTATAGGCTGTATCCTGCGCTCACGCAAAGGGCTGGTGTACCCTCCCACTGATGTCTGGAGCCAGGGCTGGGTTGAAAGGGGTTGAAAGGGTTCCTTTGAAGTCACCCCTTGATCAAAGACATTTTGAGTATAAGTACAGGGGCTCTGACCCCATGATTTAGACACTTTTTGGGACTTGTAACCAGATGCTGCTGGCACTACATTCGGGACATTGCCAGAGGACTGCTGTGCTGCCAGGAGGAACTGCTATTATAATTGCCTGCTTTGTTGTGCTGCCTTCTGCCTCTTGGGTTGCTGGAGGGACTGCCACTTTGTCCAGGACCTTTATGTGCTGGCCTGCCTGCCACTCCCTGTATGCCCCCAAGTGTTCTCCAAGGAACCCAATGCATGTTGAGTGCTGGTTGCTTCTAAATGTCTTATCAAACGGCAGAAAACTCAAAACAGCTGTGGGACTCCTAAGCCTGGGCGATCATCAACTTTTACGGGATCGCTGGAGATTACTGTACAGCGCGAGGTGAGCACTGCTTACTTCTGACAGAAAACACGTGTTGAGCGCTTTCCGATGTTCCTTGAGGAATCGGGAGTTTCCCCCTTTGCGACCCGCATTGCACTTGCCGGGCACGTTGAGCCGCGTTTAGCTGTCGACCCCTGCCACACCATTCTCTTGGGATTCCTGAAATGCAGGAAGAGGAGTGACAACAGCTATGCCGCAGGCTCACAGGCAGCTGCATCCCAGCATTTCCCGACGTTGGAGACCCAGCGTGGTCCTCCCACTGTGGGCAGCTCCATTTGTTTCAGCTTTTCCCTGCAGCGGTCCGCACCCTGAGAGATCAGAGCAGCTTGGTGATTTTAAAATGCTGCTTTTATTTCAGCAGCTGGACCATGCGTTCGCTGGCAGATGCCTTTCACTGTTTGGTGCTGGGAACCAGCGAGGTCTCCCTGTGGTGCTCTGAAGTGGGTGTGCCTCCCCCATGTTGGCACATACCATGGGGGCACTTGTTCTTTGTTGGTGGCATAACGGTGAGAGTCCTTGACAGAGCCTCCCAATCAGGAACTTGCCAAATGCAGGCGTGAAGTTACCGTAATATATTTAGCAGGTGTGCTGGTGTTCCTGCAGCCATCAAAGTTATGCCTGATTACCGTATCACATTTATTAGGAGCATTGTATGACTTTTTATACCGAGCACTGTTCAGGATAACGAGTACTATATCACATGACTGCATATTATGCACAGTAATGGAGGTTCATGATGTTTGCAACGTATAAGCCTTTCTCTTATTGCACTCATTGTCATGCTTAACAATTTCCTAGTTGACAAAGTAAGTATTGGGTCATGCCGTTTTGGTCTTAGTTATGTAGTCTCTTTAGTGGTGTATTCATTGTGTTTCTGTGTGAGTGCATTGTGAAAACACTTTACAGATTGCCTCTGATGATAAGCCTGACTGCTCTGCTCCAGTCTACCAGAGGGTGAGCACAGGTTATCTTTGGTGTGCAACTTACTTGCTGTGACCAGAGGGATGGATCCTGCCTGGCTTGAGTGCATACCCTAGCCAACCAGAAACCCCATATATAACAAGGTGATATTGATTTTGGAAAAATTATTGCTAAGGTGGAGCAAGTGCTGAAATTAAGCGAGTAAAGTATGACAAGACGAGACAAGTAATTCAATTTTCAAGATTGAGCAATGAGTGTGTTAATTGTTGCATTTTCAAGATTGTGGAATGAGTAAGTGTGTTTATCATTGTTTCTTACTAATTGAAAATAGAAATATGAATGGTACCTAGGGAAGTCATTATTTTAACACGAGAGAACATGACGTGCCCCCTGTGTTTATACCAGCATCTACGAGGCATGACTTTTGAGCACAGGATTATAGAAGGTGCTTAAGTTAGAGAGCTATTGCATGGTGTGAAGAAAGAAGTGACTTGTGAGGTGACATTTGGTGACTTTTGTATCAATTTCTATGCCATTGGTTTCCAGTGGCACGGGAGGTATATTCACAAGGAGTGCATATGTGAGGAGTATGACTGTGTTTAATTGAATCGTGCTATCTATGATTGTCTGCTTCTATTATTATAGTTTTCTGGGAGGTTCTTATAGTAGTGTGTTACCAGGCTTTTGATTTGTACTTTTGTCTTTGTGGTGTTTTTGATTGGCTATTATGTTATGTCTGTTTGTAGAGCAAACTAATCACACATGATGGTATCCAGGCACTTAGCAGGTGGGCAGGCTTCTTTACCCCCGTAGCTTACTCAAAGAGGCAGGTCTTCAACTTCTTGTGGAACTCAAGAAGTAATGAGGAGGCTCCGATGTCATGTGCATGGTCGTTCTACACTTTGCAGCAAATGTATTAGAAAGCGTGGTCTCTGGCTGTTTTTATGTATGTAGGATATGTGTGCAAGTGACAGTCTGGCTGAGCAGAGGAGCCTGGGAGGTTGTGGAAGTGTATGTGGCTGTTGAGGTAGGCAGGTCTTATGTGTATAGAGCTTTGAATGTCTATGTGAACTGAGTGCATTTGTATATGGAGAGCCAGTGAAGTTGCTTGAGGTGTTGTGTGATGTGGATGCAGTGAGGTAGGTTGTGGATAAGTCTTGCTGTGGCATTTTGGGTCGTTTGAAGCTTGTTTAGAAGCTGATTGGTGATTTGGGTTAGTGGAGTCTGCTGGTTATCAGTGGAGTCTGTTGGTTATCAATCAATCAATCAATCGTATCATTTGTAAAGCGCACTACTCACCCGTGAGGGTCTCAAGGCGCTGGGGTGGGGAATGCTGCTACTGCTCGAAAAGCCAGGTCTTGAGGAGTTTTCTGAAGGTCAGCAGGTTTTGGGTCTGCCGTAGGTGGATGGGTATGGTGTTCCAGGTCTTGGTGGCGAGGTGGGAGAACAATCTGCCACCTTAGGTCGCTCTTCGGAAGCAGGGGACTGTGGCGAGGGCTAGGTCGGCAGAGTGGAGCTGGCGGGTGTGGGTGTAGAAGCTGAGTCTGTTGAGGTACGTTGGTCCGGTGTTGTGGAGTGCCTTGTGTGCGTGTGTGAGGAGATTGAAGGTTATCCTCTTGTTAACCGGGAGCCAGTGCAGGTCTCTCAGGTGGGGTGTGATGTGGCTGCGGTGAGGGATATTGAGGATCAGGCGTGCAGAGGTGTTCTGGATGCGTTGGAGCCGTCTCAGGAGTTTGGCCAAGGCTCCTGCGTAGAGGGCGTTTCCATAGTCCAACCTGCTGCTGACAAGGGCCTGGGTGACTGTTCTTCTTGTTTTAGTGGGGATCCACTTGTAGATCCTACGGAGCATGCGGAGGGTGTTGAAGCAGGAGGAGGAGACGGCGTTGACCTGTTTAGTCATGGAGAGGGTGGAGTCGAGGATGACCCCTAGGTTGCGTGCGTGGTCGGTGGTTGTTGGGGCGGTTCCCAGTGCAGTCGGCCACCAGGAGTCGTCCCAGGCCGAAGGGTTGGATCCGAGGATGAGGACCTCCTTCTTGTCCGAGTTCAGCTTCAGTCGGCTGTTCCTCATCCATTCAGCAACGGCCTTCATTCCTTTGTGAATGTTGGTTTTGGCGGTGTGGAGGTCCTTGGTGAGGGAGAGTATCAGCTGGGTGTCATCGGTGTAGGAGAGGATGTTGAGGTCATGCCGATGAGCGACGTGGGCGAGCGGAGCCATGTAGATGTTAAACAGAGTTAGGCTGAGGGATGAGCCCTGGGGTATGCCGCAGATGATCTCGGTGGCTTCGGAGCCGAAGGGGGGAAGGTGGACGCTCTGTGTTCTGCCGGAGAGGAAGAAGGTGGTCCAGTCCAGGGCCTTCTCTTGGATCCCAGCATTGTGGAGGCGTGTTCGTAGTGTGTGGTGACAGACCGTGTTGAAGGCGGCTGACAGGTCCAGGAGGAATGACCGTTTTTCATAGAATCTTCAAGATGTGGAAATAAGTGGCAGGCACTACATTGATAGAGCAATCTGATAGAGACTTCTTGCCTCAGATTCCTTACCTTAGAATTATCCCCAGGCGTCAGACTCGATCCAGTAACTTTGGAGCAGTACCCCTGCGTGCTGATAGGTGGTGCCGTTTGGCTCCACGTGGTTTCATCGGCGGCTTCCACACCAGAAGTGACGTACGCAGTACCTATAAAGGCGCAACCCCAGAACGCTGGTGTCAGCTCTTTTCTTTCCACGACAGTAAGCGCAGAGCCAGAGACAGATACCAAAAGTAATTTGTTTACTGTTTTTTGGGGCTTTTTATTATCTTTTTTTTAGATTTGTCTCCTGGTGTGGCAGGGTTGTCAAAGAGAAAGACTGTATTAAAGCCCTGCGACACCTGTCATCTCCAAATGTCGCGACAGATCCACACCTCATCGTCTCTGCTGTCTTGAGCATCCCCACTACGCCAAAACCCACGTTGATTGTCGAACCATACGACTCAAGACCTAAGGTAGCAATCCCTCAAGCTCCTTCCCACTCGACATGCAAGGCCATAGCGGTCTCGATCCTGGTTGTGAGGATGCTCCCGGGATCAGTCGTGGAGCTATTGATCTTCGTTGTAGTTGAAGTCGTCCCACTCCAGTACGTCCCATAAGTAGAAGAGCAAAAAGTCGAAGAGGGCTTTGGCTTCACCACATCCGTCAAAGTCTTCTGACGACAGCAGGAAACGTTTTCACTCGAGGCCTGGTTACGTGGATGAGTATGTGACTGGGCCGTCTCCATGCCACCCTGAGTTTCCAGGAACCAGAGCAACCCCCTCCCAACTCGGTGAATTTGATGAGGCCATGCACCTCATATTTGGGTGAACTGTTTCCGCTGGCATGCCTTTGGGCCCTGTGGATTCGGGAGGGGCACCTACTGGTTTCCTGCTGGTGGGTCTGCCCTCGACGCTAGTCTGGTCCATTGGATCCACAGATGGATCTGGACCGTCCGTTGGCGCCGTCCCTATTCTTATCCCTGACATGGAGGCGGGTAGGCATCACCCAATGCCCACTGAAACCATACCCTTCAGGCTGGAGCATGAGCCCTGTTCATATGGACTTGCAGAAGATTGAGAGGGGCCACTGAATCCTGAAGAATACCCGCCCCTAGACCCCAAAGTGAACTGGTGTGAGGAATTTGCAGAAGCCAGTGGACTGGACACCTCCCCAGATATTGGATTGGTCTCTACTCATACCATGGCTACGGATGAGGGTCCCTCATCTTCTATGGTGGCGAGGATGGTGGCCGAGATCTTGGACCTTATGCTGCCCTCTGTGGCTGGCTGAAGGAGGTGCTTTATCCGGGAATCACCCCTTCAGAACCACTTCTTCCATTTAATGAAGCCCACACAGATGTCTTGCTCAGGGCCTGGTCCAAACCGCGCATAGGGACTCCAGTGAACAGGACAATTACTTGCCCCCGGGGCACCACCTTTCCCTCACCCAACACCCCACCCTGGAGAGCTTGGTGGTGGAAGCCTCCACTTCTAGAGTAAATCCTGGTTCATTCCCTTCTACCCCATCGATAGAGACTCCAAAAAGCTGGTCAACTTGAATAAGAAAATGTTGGGCCAAGCCGGTTGCGATGGTGGCAGTGTTTTGCTGAGGCTCCGTAGCATATCAGGATTGTGTATGTATCCCAGCGTTGATCCTGACTGCCAAACGAATATTTCGGGACCAGACCTCACGGGGCATCCAGCACCTTTCATCCCCAGCTGTTATACCTGGGGCTTCAAGTACTTTGCAAGCCTTTATGAGCCCGTCGCTGGAGGACGAAATGGCGGCCACCCGGGATCTCGCTCGTTGCCCCAGCATCCAGGCTACATAGAGGGCTCCCGACCCAGCGACCATCGTGCAGGGTTGGCGGGGCCGGGCTACGGAGATCATGGGCAGTACGCGCACCCGGCCGCCATAGTCAGCCCGCCCGCAGCCGCGGGCTGTCATCCCGGACTGCGGATGGCCCTGGGGGGTCCCGGCCGCGTCCGCAAGAGAGTGAGGCGGGGCTGGAAAGCGGGGAGGCACACAACAGCTGCTCGAGGTCGGCGAGCGAAGGAGTACATCCACGCAAGCAACTAACACGTGGACTTCTGTCCCCCCCTCTACAATAAGACGCCGGGCCGCCATTTCAGATGAGGTCGCCTGTCCCTAATATGGCGCCCGGCGCTGGTGATCGTTAGGCGCCCACGAGGAGAGAGCGAGGCACTGGACAGACTGCAGGCTGTGAGTGACAGGAGTGTAGACCCCCTCAGGGGCCGCCTAACACCGGGGGGCATATGGTGCCCCCACACTACCGCCACAGCCCATCAACACCTCATGCCTGGCCCTAAGATGGCGGAGTGACGTCCTGCTTCACTTCAGGACTGACAGCCTACCCTTAAACTGGACCGGCAACTGCCTGCGCCTCACTGGCACTGCAAGGCATCTGGGGCCCGAACTGATACGAGGCCACATCTGCTTCAGGGTATTGAAGGGGCGCATGCCCAGGGACAGTGGAGAGAGGAAGGCGGGGGGATACCAATGCCAGCAACAGTGGTCACCCTGGGATGAATGAGACCGGCAATTGTGGCTCAAACGCTATGATACCACAGCATATGGACTTCTCTGAGTCGTATTACACATGGGGGAAGCACTTACATATTGAGAGATGAGCATACCCCTATGCACCCCCGCAGTGTAACCTACGTGGTGCTCGCCATAGCACGCAACGGAGAAGGGGTCACCCTCGGGCCAACCGGCGAACACGCTTGCTGGGGAGTGTACAACACCTAGACCTTACCCAAGAAGCACCAAACACCCCGCGGGACACGCGATTCTCCACGACACGCATTGCGCGAATACGAGCACGACTGTAATGTACGGGGGTCACGATGGGGAAACCCAGAACCACACAGACCACCACGGTGCCGGAGACCGCACCCGAAAATATGCCTCAATCCAAGGCGGGGGCCGCACTGGCAGCGACCCCCCTCTGACATGTCCATATCGGACAAGCTTGATCGAGTGTTAGCAGCCATCGAACTGCCTGAGTGTCGATGGAAGAGAGGCTGGGCACTTTGACAACCGACATCTCCCTAATCAAAGATGACCACCGGAAACTAGCTGACAGAGTCAACGAAGGGGACAAGATCATGGCGGACATGCAGCCTGCAATGAAGGATCAGCAGAAGACGATTCGAGATGTCCTAAACCGCCTGTCCATAATGAAGGAACGCGTAGTGGACCTGGAGGGTTGGTCCAGACGCTGTAACATACAGGTGCTTGGAATTCCAGAGGGGATTGAGGGACCATGGAGACATGGCTAAAATCCTTCACCCCACCTGCGGACAGGTCGTCCTTCTTCTCCATTGAGCACGCTCACAGAGTCCTAGCGCGCAGACCCCAACCGGGAGCACCCCTGCGGCCAATGCTCGCAAAGTTTCTGCATTTTAGGGATCGGGATGCTGTGCTAAAGGCCGCTAGGAGAACCGGCCCCCACCGTGTCAAGGACAAGCAAGTGATGATCTTCCCAGATTATGCGAGGGCAGTACAGCAGCAGAGATTGCTCTTTCTAGAGGTTAAACAATGATTAGTTTAACCTCTAGAAAGAAAGAGGCGAGAGACTGGGCGGACATGCACTGCCCGCAGCAGCCCGGGTCAGGAATGGAGCGAGGTCGGAGGAACAGGGCGTCGAGGCCCAGAAAACACAACCCCAATAAAAGACAAAATGCCAGGGATGTTCTGGCAAGGAGCCCAGTGTTTGACTCCCCTAATCTTGAGCAGATTATGCAGGAGTTCCGGGACGCTCTCCGGGCCGTATTGGCATTGCAGGCCTCCCCGCCCTCTGATGACATGGACAGACCCCAGCGTCTGTTTTCCTCCACGGGCGAGGAGTACAGTGACAAGGCGTCGTCCAAAGAAGATTCCACCACCCTACCGCAGGTTACCCCTCAGACAGCAGACTTAATGGGGTAGGACTCACGTAAGGGCACGGCACTGTGTCGGTAAGAGGGACACGGTAGTGGAACTCTAGTGGTGGATGGACATGTGGGGACCCTGCTCACGGTGGGTTGGGGGCGAAACCCCCCCTTTCCCTCCCACTTACACTGGTAGGTCTCTCATTTATTTTTATTTTATTTTATTTTATGCAATTTATTGAGCGCACGATTACCCAAGGGTGTCTTGGCGCTTGACAGATGAACTGAAGGTTCAGGTCTAGGAACATTGGTGGAATCTAGTGATTAAATAGTCAAGTCTTCAGCTGCTTCCTGAATGATGTTAATGTAGGAATGTTCCTCGCACATCACAAACCAGCAGCGGTCAGGGACTCAACGACGCACATTGATCCTTCCAGTACCTGTCCATGGATTACCCTCGCATACACAAATCACCGCCCCCAAGGTTGTTAATTATTTGTTGACACTCTCCTTCTTTCAGAGCGTCAGTTTGGACATATCGCCCCCAGCGATAGGTCCCAGTATTGGGACTGTTTCCCGACCCCAGTTCTTAGCTTACCCACCCCTCTCACCATGATCCCTAGTTACTACCCGCATATGGGGCCGGGGCACGCACACACTTCCCCAAGTAGTTATGCATATGACACTCGCCGGCTAGTGAAAGGAGGCTCCCCTCTCATGGGAATAGACCGCACCCACGACCCTACCTCGGCTCCCCTATGGCACATACAGACTTCCAGTTCTTAAGCCTGAATGTACGGGGGATGCACACAGCCCGGAAGCGGTATGCGATCTATGCGTACATTAAGCGAGAGCAGGCCCAGATCATATCCCTTCACGAGACCCACCTTACTGGGGAGGAACTGCGCAAACTTCAAAGGAAGTGGCGGGGCACCTTTTGCGAGAGGAGCGCTCATTTGGATACGGCTCAAAGTGCCTTTTCGCGAAACCGGCAGACAAGTGGACCCTTAAGGCCGCTATGCGCTATTGGAAGGGGTGCTGGATGGGCTGCCGCTCCTTGTAGGTAGTGTATGTGCCCCAGCTGTGGATCAGACACCGTTCTGGGGCACCCCGACGAGCACGTTAGCGGGATTTACACAGTCCCCATGGATACTGGGGGGGGGCTACAATTGCTCCCTGGACCTTACGCTGGACAGATCCTGCCCCCCTGCCGCGTGCTTCCCAACCCATGCACAATCAGCCGCATTCCAGACCTGGGCGGCCCACTGGTCTCTAGTGGACGCATGGAGGCACACACACCGACCTCCAAACTATACTCCTTTCACTCGATCCCCCACGACCTGCGTGTCCGTCTGGACCGTTTTATGTGTACACAGTCTCTCATCCCTAGCATCAGGCACTCGGACTACTTAAGCAGGGTATTCTCGGGTCACGACACGCACACTTTAACGCTAGAGTGGCAACCCCAGCACTGCAGATCCCCTCATGGCGCCTCCCCAGGGACTGCCTTCTGGACCCCGTGTTCAAACATGACCAGTTAGAAACCATTCAACACTTTTGCACTGAAAACACAGGCACTATATCGACAAGGGCCTAGAATGGGACGCGTTCAAAGTTGTCCTAAGAGGATCATGCATCAGGCAAATCACAGGAGTGAAACAAACGCTAGAAAGAGCAGTGCAGACTGTAGAACAACAAGTAGCTAGGCTTTCTACAGCAGCTGACCAACGGGAGCTTCCCCCCACACGATTGGCAGAGGCCAAAACCAAATAAGTAGAGGTATGCGCTGATCTACGCCGGTAAAATTTTTGCTCGTACACCACCAGAGTTCACAACGAAGGAAACAGCGCAGGCGCCTTATTGGCCTGGCTCGTCCGTCAAGGCACACACACAGCTGATTACTAGTATTCGGAATGCCGCAGGAGAGGTAGTCTATGCGCAAGCTGACATTATGGAGGCTTTCCGTGGCTACTATGCCATGCTATATAGGGAGCCAGCTCCGGACAAGGGGTAACACATTAGGGGCATGTTGACATCACAGGCTATACTCCAACTCACGGACGAGGAACGCAAGACGATGGATGACCCTATCACGCCAACAGAGATCAAATCTGCCATAAATCACCTGGCCAAAAACAAGGCGCCAGGTCATTATGGGTTCCCGATGGAACTCTATTCCACGTTCTCCCAGCAGTTGGTCCCGCAGCTTGACACAGTCTTTCGGGAGGCGCTAGAAGCGGGACTACTCCCTCAATCGATGCGAGAATCGGTATTGGTAACATTCCCCAAACCCGATCGGGATCCTTTGCTCCAAGCTTCCTACAGACCGATCACCCTCCTGACCACGGATTGTAAAATCCTGGGAAGGATCCTGGCAGACAGGTTGACAGACATACTCCCCAGACTAGTGCACACATACCAGAGTGGATTTGTCCCTGGAAGAAACACTTCCTAGAATATACGGCGATTGTTCCAGGTCGAGGACTGGGTACGAGGCAAGTTCCCGAGGGCAGCGTGTTTTGTGCTGGATCTGGAAAAGGCGTTAGACACCCTGGCGTGTCAATATCTTTTCGGTGTACTTCAGAGGGTGGGCATGAGATCCCAATTTACGGCGTACATCTGGCTATTATATACGGATCCCACCACAAGGGTCAGAATAGGCCGCTCCGTATCCTCTCCCATCCCGATCATGCGTGGCACCCATCAGGGGTGCCCCCTGTCATCTTTGCCCATGCTATAGAACCGTTGGCGGTCAGGCTACGGGAGGTGGGCGAGCAATGGGGCATCCCGTTGGGAGATCGCAGGCATTGCGTCTCCCTGTACGCGGATGATCTCCTTATATACGTCAGAGACATTGCAGCGGACCTCACCTACCTCCGGACTACACTTGCCGACTTCGAAAGCGCTGCAGGACTCCGGGTGAACTGGCAGAAATCCTCTCTCTACCCCCTACACCCGAGTGCCCTGCATTGAGAGATACATATAGGAGACGCCACGCTAGCATGGACAGGCGACGCCCCGTGATACTTAGGTGTCAGGCTCTATCATGAGCCCCGAGACGTCCTAGAGGGCAACCATTATCGGGCTCTCCGGGTACTTAAAAGCCAGGTCGCTTTCTGGCGGACCCTTCCCCTGGCCCCCATTGGAAGCGTAGCCTTATCTAAAATGATCATGGTACCCCAGCTACTATATTTCTTCACCAATATTCCAGTCGTCCCGCCACAGACCTTCTTCCAGGAGCTCAATTCATTACTAATTTCCTTGATTTGGGGGAGGGGCCGCAGCAGAGTGGCCCTGGCAGCCATGCTGTTGCCCCGTGATCAGGGAGGGATGGGCGCCCCATCGTTCGAAGCCTATTTTCTGGCGGCGCAGCTGCAGTGGGTGGCGCGGTGGACGGCACATCGCAACCTTGGAGAAACGATGTCCCGGGACAGACAAGTGACCGTCCCGGAGTTGACCAGAATGCTCCTACCCGACCCGATCCAGCCCATCTGCTGCTGGTCAAGGCAGCCAGAGCCTGTACCATGCGAGTACATCGCATGTCCAAAGGGGCGCCATTGTATTCCCCATTACTACAATTAGCGGGCCTCCCTAAGGGGCACGGGTTCTATACCGCGGGAGAGCTTCGAATCTGGACTGACCACCAATCACAGAAATGCAGGCCCTGTTCTCCGACGGCCAATTGATCCCATATGCAGATCTAGTTTTAGAAACTGGGCTTCCAGCCGGCCAATTCCTGCTGCATAGGCAGCTGATGGCGGACTGTGAGCAGACCTGGGACCTCAGGAACGGGGACCCTAAGACTCACCCGGTGCTACACACATCATTACGCATGGGGGCCGGCAGGCACCACATCACATGGATCTACAAATCCATTATGGAACTCACACAGGTATCACTAACCCGCTTACGGCTCCATTGGGAGGAAGATTTTGGACGCGCCCTACATGATCGTGAATGGCGGATGGCCTTAGAACACCATAAAAAAGTGTCCCAAAATCAAAGGTTAAAAAATATCCAGTTTAACATATTACACCGAGCTTATCTAACACCGGCACGGCTCAAACACTTCTACCCGACATCCCACTTCGACTGCCCCCGCTGTCACACCCCGGAGGCCACATTTGCCCATATGTTTTGGTCATGCCCAGTGCTGCAGTCCCTCTGACAGTCACAGGCCTCACAGACTTCCATACATGGGAGGCATGTGCCCTAGGTATTTTTAAGCGCAACAAACGGAAAAAAGTAGAAACTAAATTTGCCCTGCTAGCTGTGCTGTTGGCCAAACGCGGTGTGGCTATGTATTGGTGAGCGGCGGAAGGGCCACCATTCGCTGCATGGTGGGGGGCGATGCAGAAGTGGGCAGCAGCCAAGGAAGATCTTATTCGACAAGAGGAGGCCCGAGGCATACGACGGGGACCTATCTCATTGGAATGGGCGACGCTCCTACAGGACTTTAGGCAAGCCCACACAAATGACACAGAGCACGCCGAACACCCAGAGGCGACACCAGTTTCACCTGCATCCCAGTCCACACAAGTGTCCTGTTTTCCACCCCTCTACCCTCCCCTCATTCATGCAGCGACGGCTCCATCTGGGTCCTCCCCCAGGAATCCTAGCACAGACGAGAGTAGGTAAAGTGTGCGACGCCTGGATAACGATATGGGACCCCTTTACACTGATCCGCGCTTTTAGCGACCCCAGGCTCCTCCCCTCCCGACCCCCTTATTACCGAGTTCTACATCCCCTAGTTTAGTTTGACATTTGGATTATCGATGAATGATTCCCTTCACAGGGGAGTTAGATCAGAAACAGGTATACAGGTCGGAGAACGGCGGCGATCCTTTTATTAACTGCCTCCCCAATGCCGCCTGGCACCCTCGGTGGAGATGGTGGGAGGGGGGTTCCCCCCGCTCCACCAACAAATCCACTATGTGTCCGCTTATTCCGCTACCCTTGTCATATGGCTACCGAAATGATCATGCCGATTACTGTATGACACGTACCATGTGAAAATCCAATAAAAAGGTTTACAAAAAAAAAAACTTGAATAAGAAAATGTTTTCTTCCGCCATACTTGTATTGTGGTCTGTGAACACGAAATTCCTTTGGGCCATTACTCCCATTCCCTTTGGGATTTGTTTGCATAGGTGCTGCCCATGATCCCGGAGGAGATCTGGGCCATACTCTCCCAAGTCATGGCTGATGAGAGAGATGCAGCTTAGTTCACAATTTGAGGTGGACTGGACACAACTGACTTGCTAGGCAGATCGGTTTCTTCGTCCGTGGCCTTACGGGGACCCGCCTGGCTGAGAACAACTGACTTTTAAGGGGATGTCCAAGCTTCTCTTATGGACAATCTTTTTGATGGCTCCCATCTCTTAGGAGACAAGGCGTACTCCGCTATGGCTTCAAGGACAGCAGAGCTACGGCCAAGTGTTTGGGCCTTTCCATGGTTCCCCGCTAACCCAATCCACCTTTCACTCCAGTCATAGCCATGGAAGGAGTTTCCAGCCTCGTTCTTAGCCGCCCAGCCACCATGGCATGCAAGCTTCCCAGCTCCTGTGTGGTTGAAGGCACAGCACCCACAGACACCGTGGGTCAGGCAGTCAGAGGTCGGGCCAGTCCACCACTCCCTCGTCTGCCATAGCTTCCAAGTCTATTTAGTTTGCCTTCTGACCATCATGGACAGCTGGTGGGTGGCAGGATTCCACCATTACCTGCACCACTGGAGGTCAATAACATCAGACTGCTGGGTTCTCCAGATTGTCGGAAGGGGCTACTCCCTCCCCTTTGTGACCACCCCTCCAACCATGCGACCCACTTGCAGCAGGCTGATGGAGGGCCATATCTCCTTACTCCACCACAAAGTGGCAGCTCTCTTGGCCAAGGGAACCATAGAGAGGGTGCTGACATCAGAAGTAGAAGACACACAATTGATGGACGGAATGCCGAATAAATCATTCACCCCCATTCAAGAGATCTGGGTGAAATCCATCATTCTTTTGCTCACCATGCCACCCCAATTTAGACCTGGCCATATTCAAATCAGTCTTGACCCTGTGCCTCATGGGAACAGTCCAGCCCGAACTGCCAAGCCAGGTCCTTACTGGACGGGAAACAAGCCTCCTAGGACCGGTTTCGGGTTTTCACCCCTCTTCAGCCAGGATATCTTGATTCCCGTGGCACAATGAGCCCAGGACCCACGTCTGGGCATACCTGGCACACATGGCGAGAAAACAAAAGACTCAAAATTGATGGACGGAATGCAGAACAAATCAAGACATCAGAAGTAGGTCATGGTTAATGTTCCCTGTACTTTCTGATGCCCAAGAAGAAAGTAGTGTAAATCCAAAGGGGGAGAAAACCAGGGAGACGTTTTCTTGTAAAGGTAAACTGTATTTCAATTGATAAACATGTTGAGACACAAAACTTCACGAGCACTTGTGCACAATATTTTGTAGGTTACATGTCATTCAATGTAACGCAGTGCTACCGCCTCATGTGCTTGTACATATGAAGTTCAATAGGTCCAACATGTTTATCAATTGAAATACAATTTACCTTTAAAAGAAAATGTCTCCCTGTCTCCCCTTTTGGATTTAAACGATTGCAATTAATTGTACCACATGTACTTGTACATAAACTGATACCCTTATTTGAGACACTGTTGTTTGTTACAGACCATTGCCCTAGTCTCCCTGTGGTTTATGGGCTACCTCCTGTAGTCTGACACTGAAAGAAGAAAGTAGGCCATTGTCCTATTCTAAATCTGCGCCCTCTCAATTTATTCCTGAAAAAAGATAAATTCAAGATGCTCACACTCGCACAAGTCCTGTCTGCCCTGAACCCAGGAGGATGGATGGTAGCATTGGAATTGCAGGACCCATGCTTCCACCTCCCTGCCCTGTCTCCCCAGAGACGTTACCTGCGGTTCACCGGCAGGTCCCAAGCACTTTCAGTACACCGTGCTCCCCTTTGGCCTTACTAGTGCCCCTTGGGTGTTTACCAAGGTGATGACGGTTGTTGCAGCTCATCTGCAACAATCAGGGGTGCCAGTCTTCCCCTAGCTCGACGACTGGCTGGTAAAGGCGGGCTTGTCCAAAGCAGTTGTCTCTCACCTCTAGACCATGGAGGACCTCCTACACTCACAGGGGTTAACTATCAACATGTTGAAGTCCCACTTGACTCCCTCTCAGACTCTCCCTTTCATGGGAGCTGTTCTGGACATGGTGCAGTTTCAGGCTTATTCTACCTAATGGTGAGTCCAGGATATTCAGGCTATGATACAGATGTTTCAGCCTCTGTCCTGGATTTCGGTGAGACTGACTCTGTGGCTGCTCGGCCTCATAGCCTCCTGCATCCTGCTTGTGACACATGCCCGCTGACAAATGCGTGCTCTGCCAGGGACCTGAAATTACAGTAGGTAGAGCATCAAGGAATTATCTCCAATATGGTACAGATCTCGGATGGCACTGCAAAAGATTAGCAGTGGTGGTTACGAACCGCGATTGGGTCAGTGGCAAACCCTTCTCTAACCAGATCTGACAGTAGTTACAGAAGGGGCGGCCGTCTGGAAAAGGTGGAGATCAGAGGCCTCTGGTGGAATCCGGACTCCACATCAACATATTGGAGCTCTGAGCGATCTGGCTGGCATTGAAGGCCTTTCTACCCTCTATCAAGGGAATGCTACTGCAGGGTTCACGAACACCACCACCATGTGGTAATGCAACAAACATGATGGGGTCGGGTCGTGGACCTTGTGTCAAGAGGTCCTGCGTCTCTGGACATTGCTGGAATGTCAGGGCATATCCCTGGTTGTTTAACACCTGGTGGGCTCTCTGAATGCCAGGGCGGACAAACTCAGCCATAAATGTCTAGCGGATCACGGATGGTGTCTCCATCTGGAGGTGGTGCAAGGTCTCTTTCAGCTGTGGGTAGAGCCTTGTTTAGACCTGTACACCACCACCTAGAATATGCGTGCTGGAGTTTCCAAGGCAGCTCTCATTCGGAGACGCTTTACTTCTTGAGTGGAGCTCAGGCCTAATGTGCGCCTTTTCGGCCATACCACTCCTGCCCAGAGTTCTCAAGAAGATCACAAATGTCTTGGCCCAAGTTATCCTTGTAGCTCCGAACTGGCTTGGAGAATTTAGTATCCCGAGCTGTTAAGCATGGCGATCAGTCCTCCAATCTGACTACCCCTTCAGGAGGATCATCTGTCAGAGCAGCAGGGGAGGGTTTTCTGCCCAAACCCTTTCCACGCTCTGTTTTCATTTGTGGAGATTGAACAGTGACAGTTGACAGCTTTCAACCTTCTGCTTGAAGTCTGTAATGTCATTTTGGCAGCCAGTCATCCATCCACCAAGGCGTAATATACCTGCAGTTAGGGCAAGTTTGTGGCATGGTGTGTCGAAAGACAGGTTGACCTCATTTCTGCACCCCTTTCCCAGGCCCTTCTCTTTATTCTTTCTCTTGCTCAGCAGGTCTATGCTTTAGGAACTTTAAAGGCTATCTTTCTGCCATTTCGGCATTTCTGCAGTTGCCAGATCAGCCATCCCTGTTCAAATCCCCTATTGTGAATAGGTTTTTGAAAGGTCTCCAACACATGTTTCCACCTTCACCCTTCATCATGCCTCTGTGGGACCTCAAATTAGTCCTCAGTTTTCTGATGTGCTCTCCTTTCGAGCCACTAAACAACTGTCCTCTCAGGCTCCTTACAATCAAGAATGCCTTTCTAGTGGCCATAACATCTACCTGGAGGGTGAGTGAGCTCCAAGCTTTGATATATAAGCCTCCGTACCTCAGCACCTTCCTAGTCAAGCTGGTCCTTTGCAATAGAGCTTCCCTCCTCCCGAAGGTGGTCACTCCCTTTCATGTAGGACAATCCATCACCCCGCCTACCTTTAACGCTCCACTGCATCCGTCTAAGGAAGAGGTGCGATTCCATCGACTAGACCCAAAAACAGGGTTGTTGTTCTACCTTGACCTCACAAGAGAGTTCCGGGTGGATGACCAACTCTTCGTGGGGTATTTTAGATTTAAGAAAGGGAAGACCGGGGGAGGAGCTACGCTAGCGAACAAGATGGCTGCTTAGGCTCCCGGCTCCGACGACCTCCGTCTCCTGCCAGATGATCCTGTCATTTATCCTGTCTTTACGCCCTGCCTCCGTGTGTATGAACTGGACTACAGCTCGATGGTGCGATCCCGAGATTTCTACCGGTTTGGTAGACAGTTATATAGTGTTAAAGTTTGCGGCCTTGCCCAGCTTTGAAGCCGGGTTCTCGAGTACTGGCCCTGCCGGGTTCCAGTTGAACAACATCTGCCGTGAGCGTGTGGCAGGGTCCGGGCTATTGCTGTGGAGGATTTCTTGGCCTGATTTCGATGGCGGTCTCCTGAGCTGGTAAACATCGAAGGAGGGGTGACTATGTACGACTGAGGCTGTGGGCGGGGGTCCCTGACCCGGTGTCCGGGTAGCCACCCGCCGGCGTTCGCTGGGTTGGGATCTTCGCTTGCAGTGGCGAAGCGCAGATCGATGCCGCTGTTAACATTGAGTCCCCCTCTGCTGTTGTCCGTTCCACTTTTGACTGTTCCCCCGGGGAGACCGGGCTCTATGGGGGGACAACAGTAAATCCGGAATGCAGGGCTCTTGCAGGTTTATCTTGTGTAATCTTTCCATGATTTATTTTTAATGGTGAAAAATTGCGACAATGTAAGTTTACGTATGAATTTGTAAACGTCGATTCTTGCCTCTACATAGTTAAAATTACTTTCAGGACAAAAACTTAGTCCCAACGCTAAGAGTTGTTTTTCCGCTGCATTCAGTTGAATATCAGTCAGGTTCACAATTGTTTTGTCGATTGTGTTCTGTGTCATTGCCAGCTTTTCTTCTGGTTCTGCTGACCTCTGCCTCTTGAGTTTGGTGCATTTGCGCCTTAGGCGCCTCCTGTGGTTTCTATTCTTGCGGACTGTGGATTTAAATTCCTTGGTCGTAGTGAAATGTTTCTTTGTTCTCTGATAAAATCCATTTCCTCCGCATAGAATAAAGGGTGCAGATTCACTCTCGTGTTCCCTTCCGCACCTCCGCTAAAGTCGGATTCAGTGTCACTAGGTATAGTACTGACATCAGAAGCCGAGCCCATGGTGTTATCTGCTGTATTGGCGTTCACTGGTACTCGTTTTTGTGCCTGGATAATCACTTTTTGTTTTTTGACAAACGCATACTTCCGGGCAAAAGTGAAGACTTATTTATTTATTTATTTATTTAAATATTTTGTTAAGCGCGTAGTAACTCAAGAGAGCATCCCAGCGCTGACCTGCTTCTTCCGGGGTTTCTGCCGTCTGGTGTGTTTATGTTTGGGGGAAAAGGGAGGTCTTAAGGGATTTTCTGAACTGGAGATAGTTCGATTCTGTCCTGAGTCTTCGTGGGAGAAGGTTCCAATGTTTAGCAGTGTGGACCGAAAACCGACGGCCGCCAGTCTTGGCTTTTTTGACTCTGGGAGCCGAGATGAAATTTTCTGTACTGGATCGAAGGTCTCTTTTCGATTTATAGGGATTTAAGATTTCCTTGAGAAGAGGGGGGCCGTTGTTGTTGAGGGTTTTGTGGGCCAGGCAGAGGGCCTTAAAGATAACCCTCTCTCTCACTGGGAGCCAGTGCAGGGATTTAAGAGCCGGTTTGGCGGAGGATCTTCCTGGTGTTCCTGTGAGTAGGCGGGCGGCGGCATTTTGGACTTTTTGTAGTGTGTTTATGGTGGCTTCAGGAGCTCCCAGGTAGATGGCGTTGCAGTAATCTAGTCTTGCCAGGATTAGACCCTGAATGAGAAGCCTTCTTGCGGTGTCGGGGAGCAGGGGGAAGATCTTCCTGCAAGCTCTGAGTAACCCGAAACAAGTTCCTGCTGTCTTTTTAGCCTGGGTCCTGAAGCTCATATCTTTCTCGATCCATACCCCGAGGCTCTTAACCTCTTCCTTGGGAGCGGGGGGGTCACCTAGGCAGCTAGGCCAAAGGTGAGATGGCAGAGATGGTTCCTTGTGGCCCATCAGGAGTATCTCGGTCTTAGAACCGTTTAGTTTCAGCGAGGATAGATTCATCCATCGGTGGACTTCAGACAAGCAGCTGTGGAGGTCAGAAGGGGCGTGGTGGGGGTGTGAGAGGGTTACGATCAACTGAGTGTCGTCGGCGTAGTTGATAATTGACACGCCAAACGAGCTGACCCTCTTCTCCAGTGGGGCCATGTATACGTTGAACAACGTAGGGCTCAAGGATGAGCCCTGCGGTACTCCACACCGGAGGGGGATGGTAGGTGAGTGGCTGTCATTTTCCCGCACCTGGAAGGAACGTCCTGATAAGAATGATTCGAGCCACTTCAGGGCCGAACCTTTTATTCCGACTTCTCCCAGTCGGTGAATAAGGGTAGGGTGGTCCACAGTGTCGAAGGCCGCACTGAGGTCTAGGAGGATCACTGCCACTGATCCTCCCGTGTCCAGAATGCTTCTGGCCTTCTCCACTGCTGCCAGGAGAGCGATGTCCGTGCCCTGACCTGGACGGAACCCTGTCTGGGAGACCCCTAGGAGGTTGTTACTCTCAAGATAACGTGATAGTTGCTTGTTAACCAACTTCTCCGCGATTTTGCTATTTCCAGGGAGGAGGGAGATGGGCCTGTAGTTGGCGAGGTCTTCCGGGTCTAAAGAGGGTTTTTTTAGCAGACCTTTGACTGCTGCCGCTTTCCAGCTAGGGGGGACTATGCCCTCCGAAAGAGAGGAGTTGATCAGGGCCGTGAGGGGAGGGATGATGGTGTTCGACACTTTTTTTAAAAAGCGGAGGGGGGCCGGGTCGAGGGGGGAGCCACTTTTGATTGAGGTCAGAGTTGCTTCTACCTCTTCCGTAGTTACAGGGCCGAAGGCGTCCAGGTAGGGTTGGGGGTACGCAGACGGCAGGGAAGGATTAGCGGAGGTGATGGTAAGATCCTGCTCTATTTGGGTCTGTATAGGGGGGGGTATGGTGAGAAGAATTTTTTGAATCTTCTCATCGAAGAAGGTGGCTAGGTTATTGCATTTAGTTTCAGCTTCTTTGGGATCGAGGGCTTTGAGTGGGGGGTCAGGGGCGTGAAGCAGTTCTTTGAGAACGGAGTATGTTTCGTGGGCTGAGCAGGCAGCGTTTTTAATCCTGTCCTCATAGAAACTGATTTTGGTGCTCCGGAGCTCTTTTTTGTAGGATTTTATGGAGGTGCGGAATGATTCCTTTTGTTCCTCGGTTTTTCCTTTCCTCCAAATGCGGTCGTTTTTTTACACGTCTTACGCAGAAGGTTGAGTTCCGGAGTGTACCATGGTGAGGGGTTGACTCTCTTGGTGTGTTTCAGAGCATGGGTTTTTGGCAGAATGGCGTCGAGTGATTGGGTGACCCAGGTGTTGAATTCTTTATCCCCTACCAGGGTGTCATGGGGGGGATGGGGAACATTTTCCATGAGTTTGGCTGCCCAAACTTCTGGTTTCAATTTCTGCCACCGTCTGGTATAAGTTCGAATTTTGGGAGGTGGAGGGGGCGGAGTGGTAATGTCCCATATAAGGGAGACCAAAAAGTGGTCCGTCCATGGGAGAGGGATGTGGTCCAACGTTTTCAGGTTGGAAATGTTGGAGAAGATAGGGTCGAGCAGTTGCCCTCTTTCATGAGTAGCTAGTGGGTTTTTGAGGTCTAGGCCCATTGAGGTAAGGTCCTGGAGTAGTTCATTGGCCAGTTTATCACCCGGGTCCAAGAAATGCACATTCAAGTCTCCTAATAGTAGGTAGTTGGAAGTGGAGGTGCATTTAATGGAGGTCTGGTCAATGATTTTGTCCGAAAAATCTCCTAGGTTGCCCGGCGGACGATATACCAGTGTTCCTGATAGCGAGGTAACTGGGGAGATTAGTATCGTAAAATGGCAGCTTTCGTATCCTCTGATGTTGCCGTCAGATGTTCTGCAGGTGAGACTGTCTTTAAAGATTATGGCGAGTCCACCTCCCCTTCCCTCTGGTCTATTCAGTGAGCACATGGCATACCCAGGGGGAAGTGCTAGAACAATGTCGGGGCCGCTACTGGGAGTGAGCCAGGTTTCTGTTAGGAACAGAATGTCTAAGGCATTGTTGGTGATTGCGAGGTTTACTTCGTGTGAGTGTTTCACGAGTGACCTGCAGTTAAGTAGGCCTAAGTGTAAACCCTTGGGTGTCGGGTTGTGCTCGGCGGGGTCGCAGATGTTGCATCCGGAGAATTGGGTATCTCCATTCAGGATGCGTGAGCAGGAGGGATGTTTGTTAGGGTTTAAGGCCAATAAGTCATCACGAGTGTAGAACCGGTTGTTACTGGCTGAGGAGGACAGAGTGGTAGGGCCTGGGGCCGGCTGGGCCCGGACGGGCCCAGACGGGCCCAGACGGGCTTGCCTTTGGCGCGCCTTCGGCGCGCAGACGGCGCTCCCGCTGCGCTCGTCCGCTGCGCTTCCTCTGGCAGCACATGATATAGTGATCCCGGGGGGCGTGGCCTGTGAGGTGGGCGTGGCCCTGATTCTCGCTACGATGGCGCGTGGATTCATTGCAGCCGGCGTATGCACTAGAACGCTCTCGGCTGTTTTAGGTCAGTTTGAGTATTTTTTTTTAAAAGAACACAGAGTTATTCATACAGTTTTAAAAGGATGAGCCAATTTGTAGCGTCTCCCGGCGAAGCCTGCGGAGTTCTGGTCAGGTCAGGTAAACAGCGCTCGGCTTGGCGCTTAAATAGTGATCCCGGGGGGCGTGGCCTGTGAGGTGGGCGTGGCCCTGATTCTCGCTACAATGGCGCGTGGATTCGTTGCAGCCGGCGTATGCACTAGAACGCTCTCGGCTGTTTTAGGTCAGTTTGAGTATTTTTTTTAAAAGAACACAGAGTTATTCATACAGTTTTAAAAGGATGAGCCAATTTGTAGCGTCTCCCGGCGAAGCCTACGGAGTTCTGGTCAGGTCAGGTAAACAGCGCTCGGCTTGGCGCTTAAATAGTGATCCCGGGGGGCGTGGCCTGTGAGGTGGGCGTGGCCCTGATTCTCGCTACGATGGCGCGTGGATTCGTTGCAGCCGGCGTATGCACTAGAACGCTCTCGGCTGTTTTAGGTCAGTTTGAGTATTTTTTTTTAAAAGAACACAGAGTTATTCATACAGTTTTAAAAGGATGAGCCAATTTGTAGCGTCTCCCGGCAAAGCCTGCGGAGTTCTGGTCAGGTCTTGACCCTGCTCGTAGTCATTCTTGTCACTAGCATGCTTTTATCAATGGACTCCTTGTTTCTCGGAGTCGTGAATGGTTCTATTTCATGTTTAATACGAGTAATTTCTTGAATATTTGCATCTTGGTCTATTTTCACATACTTGACCAACAGGCACACTAGTCGCATTGAGGCTTCCATATTACTATCTGGCCACTCTTTCAGAAGATGCGGATTGGGACTTTCAAAGCTGGGAGCCAGCATGAGTCCTCTCGGCACTCTTCCAGCCTCATGGTACTTTTCCAGGAATCTAATTTCCCACCACTTTGTAAGTTCGCATCAATTGTTTTTTTCTTATGCTTTTAATAAACTTTTACCATCAGAGCCCTGTTCAAGTTCCTTCATTCTCCGGTTGCTGTTGTCTGTAATTTTCGGTAGATTATTAAACAACTCATCGGCTGCCTTCTCTCTTGCTTGCCACGCCTCGTCCGACATTGCACTCAGACTGGATCCGCAAACTTGTGTTGCAATTCCCTTGTGCATCAGTAGGTAGCGCTGTTCAGTTTCATGAAGGACTTTCCCTGTCCCAGATTTGGCATTGGTGCCTATATATATATATATATATATAGATGCCCTAACATACTTTGGCATTGACCATGTCCCTGACCCTGTGAGAGGTGGAGACAGGATGACTAAACTTAGACGTCTTGGATCAAGATATATAATAGATCTTCAGACCAAGACTCACAAAGGCCTTAACAGTGGGGAGGAACTTGCTGTCCACCTAGGAAAGTGAACCTTGTCCCTTTTCAATAAAACTAGACTATACCAATACATCCCTGAATTGCTGCTAAATCTAAAAGAATATTTTGGAATCAAAGGGAAAAGCCAGTTGATGGTTTAATTTGGAGGGTTATTTGGCGGTCCCGGCTGGAGCCGCCCATGCCGATCCACGGCAAGATTTATCTTCATACAGATTGTGCAATAATCCATTGATTTTAGGTCTTTATGAATTGTGGACCTTTGTTACAAGAATCATGTTTATAAATTTAACGATTTTATGTCATGAACGGTTTTTAAAGTAATGCCATTTTAGCACGCATGTATTATAAATTGTAAATATATCATGTTTTTGCACACTGTAAGATGGCGCTCACCGGTGTTCGCTAGTGAGCAGTCCTACCTTCATTTCCCATATCCTGTCATGTGCTGGGTCCCTTTAAAGTAAGCTTCCGTGTTTCACCACGGTGAACACATTGAGAAAGGGGTTTCCCGAAACACGTCTGTGTGAAGCGTAGAAAATAAATTGAATCGTTTTAAAAAACCACCCCGCGAGTGCTGTTTCCTTCTTTCCCGGCTGGGAGATTGGGTCCTTGGAGCGAATATATATATATAAATATATATATATATATTCCAGCTCCAAAGTACCCAACGTACAAAGGAGCACCCGGACCTCAGCTGCCCACAAGGAGCCTTAAATGGTAAGAACGCCTTCAGCACAGCGATATCCTTTAACTGTTCAAACTGCCCTGGATGCCTGACGCGTTTCCCCACTTCTCTTCAGAGGCTTTGGCAGTTATGAAGGAGCGCTTGAGGCACCACACCCCTTCTTGCTTAGATGCACGCCCAGGATGAGACTTATGGGACTTGTAGTGCCTCACGTCGCGCTAATGTTCAGTCGGTAACATTTCAAGCCCACGGATGGGCCTCGCTGTGTGGAATTCGTGCAAAATCCATGCGCTGCTGTCCCATGTTCTCAGCCCGTAGTCAAGACCGCATGGCCCCCGGTTCTTTCAGGGTGGTGCTCCTTCCGCGGCATGGGTCGCCGCGTAAATATTCCAGCTCCAAAGTACCCATCGTACAAAGGAGCACCCGGACCTCAGCTGCCCACAAGGAGCCTTAAATGGTAAGAACGCCTTCAGCACAATCCTGAAGTCGTGCTGGAAGCGCAAACATCAGGTACGGACCACACGATGAAATAGGTGCAATAAAGTGCTTTATTCCTTCACAGACAGCAGCATGACGTGTTTCGACCGGGAAACCCTTTCTTGATCACATCACATGCTCAAAAAACACGAATTTAAATACTGTTGCGTTCTCATACAGTGCTCCACCCACTTAGAATGGATATAGAAAACATCCTGCAGATACAATCGGCATAATAGTGCAATTATATATATAGGGCATATACTTTATGTATACAGAGTAACTCAGACAAGAATATAAACAACCACCTAAATAATCTAATTTACAAATGGTAGTTTTAACAAATGTAAAACAATGGTATAACCATTTTGTTAAGAATTGTAAAACGCATATAGCTGAAATACAAAACAAGGTGGTAAACAGTTAGTAGTGGGCAAGTGCCCATTTACTCTCAAGTCTGAAGCAAAAATGTCCCAGCACTAACAAATCAAGTTTCTACCAATACTAATGATAGTGGCAAAGAGAGAACACAACACAGTATAAATATGTGCAAAAGTGCAAAATGCAATCCCCATTAAATTCATAATGGATTATATCAAACTAAAATGCATACGAAATATATATGCAAAAGAGCAGCAAACATTAGAAGAATGAAAGTGCAAAGTGCAAAAAAGAGAGAGAAACTGGAAAGGTTTTATCTGAATTCATATAGCAGTTTTCGTTTTTTAGTTAGCAGCCACAAGAGAAATATATAAAGTGCAAAATGTAATTAATGAATAACCAACACAAACAAATCACACAATGGAAAATGACAGATGGACCATGTTACATAACATGCAAAAGAAATAGACAAGCCTGTTACGTCCTGTATGTACTCAACCAATAACCATAATTAGATAAGCCAACCTTATACTCAAACAAATGCCAACCGATTCCCATACCTCATCTCCAACGAGCCTCAAACCAGTAAAGCTGGGGTACCCAGTCAGACCAGTTAAAAGCATGACTAAAAACAAGGCATACAAAGAGTAAAGATAACATTTATTCAGTTAAAAGGTGGCCCAAAATTCTCAATTTTGACATAGCAGCATAAGAAAAAATGGATGGATCAAAAAGATGTCCGGCTCAGACAACATGCAATACAGTGTAAGGTTAAAGGGACAAGCCTGTCACCCTAACAGATTTACCAAAAACTATTATAACTATGTACATACAAAATTATAAATACATATAAAATGTTATAAATACATATGAAAGGTTATAAAAAGTTTTTAAAAGTTGTGCAAATCTTCACCAGTATTAAGACCATTCGGAATCTTTGTGTCAAGAAGTACAATATAATAGCTCTCCAATTGTCTTAATTTCTTTTCCCTATCACCACCCCTTTTGGAGAAAGGAACTGCGTCAATAACAAAATAGCTGAAATCATTAAGAATATTTGGGTGAACCAAATTAAGTGGCGCGCCACACTATAGTTTGAGTCAGAATTAACAATCGCCTGCAAATGTTGCAGGATACGATTGAACACCTGGAGCTTAGTGATCCCAATGTATTGCAAATTGCAAGTGCAGTGCAAAACACGTAGTCTGTCTTACAGGTGAACAAACTCCTGATCCTGCAAGCATCTGGGGAAAATGCCTCATGATATTCAGACATGTTGACCCCAAACTTACAGGCTCTGCAGGAACTGCATTTGAAAAAGCCTGATCGATTGGAGAGCCAATTCGATGATTTTGTGACTTCCGGACTGGTCTTTACAAGGGCATCCCTCATAGAGGGAGCCCTCCTAAAAATGATTGAAGGAGTCTCACTGAGTAGAGGAGCTAGATTGATATTGTTTTTTAAAATGGGCCAATTAGACTTCAGGATTTTCCTGACCCGTTTCTCCTGACAACAAAAGGTCGTAATAAGTCTAACTGTAGACTCCTCTTTCTTAGAGAAATTGTCTCCAATAGGTACCACTACCTCAGTGCTAACAATCTGAGGAGGATTAGCAAACTTTAAAAACATTTTGTCCATGGCATTTTGCAAATCCTTTTTATTGTAACCCTGAGCCAAAACTCCTTGTGTTGATTCATCAAGACACCTTTTAAGATCAATTTCATTACTGCAAATTCTGTGGATTCTTAAAAACTCCCCATAGGGGATGCTTTTTATAAGGCGGCGAGGATGTGTACTATGGGCATGAAGAGTTGAGTTACCTGCTGTCACTTTACTATGCAACTTAGTTTGGATTTCATTCTTTACAATATAGATCTCAACATCTAAAAATTCAACAATCTCATTACTGATAGTGGCAGTAAATTCTAAATTGAGCAAGTTAATGTTAATTTCAGCGACACATTTTTCAGCAGACGCTCTAGATCCTTGCCATATTACAAATACGTCCTCAATAAAGCGCCATAAATGAACAATGCCAATATCCTCGTATTCAACAACAGCAGCGTGGGCGCGGCCAAGAACATGCTCTTCCCACCAGCCCACGTGTAAACACGCATAGCTGGGGAAGAAGCATGCTCCCATAGCCGCGCCCCGCAACTGCTGGAAAACTTTGTTATTAAAAAGGAATAAGTTATAACAAAGGCAAAATTCAATCATTTTGATTAACATTTTACTGTGTTAATTAAAACTAATATCCCTATCAGAAAGATAATGTTTAATGGCATTAAGACCATCAACATGATTAATAGAAGTGTAGAGAGAACAAATGTCCATCACAATGAAAAAATAATCAAATTTCCAACATACCTCTTCTAATTTAAAATGGCCAGTATCTCTGATGTACGATGGGAGGGCTTCCATGTAACTGTGCAAAAAATAATCAACATATTTAGATATGGGTTCAAATGACCAATTCTGGGCAGACATAATCGGACGCCCGGGTATTGGAGATATTCCTTTATGCACTTTAGATAAAAGGTAAAGGGTGGGAGTGTTAGGATGATCTTTTTTCAAGAAACAGAATTCCTTTTTACTAATCAAACCTTCCCTTTTCCAGGTTGCCAACAACTTATGAACTTGATCTTTAACTTCATTGAGTTCATTAAAGGAAGCCTTTCAATAGCATAGTTGGTCATTCAATTGTCTCTCCGCTTCTTTGATGTAAACATCACGAAGCCATAGAACGACGTTGCCTCCTTTGTATGCTTTGTTCACCACAATGTTACCATGAATATTGATTTTACGAATAAGATCAGAATATTGTTTGTCAGCATAGCTCCTCCGCTTCTGACTTTGCAACAACGATCGATTCTGTTCTTTTAGATCATCAATCATGCGGTCAATGAATACATTGATGGCATCCCTAGGCATCATTGGTACAAAAGTGGAACGGGGGCCAAATGGGCTTATAGCAGTACTGCCGCTACTAATGCCCATTGATCGTAATTCTTCTTGAGTATCCTGTACAATTTCATCTTCTTGATTTGAAAGGGAATGAATAGTTTTTAACATTGTCACATCAGAAATTTGAAAGGTTTTTCTAGCTTCAGAACCAATATTAATATTATAAATATATATATCCATATATATATATATATATATATATATATATATATATATATATATATATCCATATATATATATATATATATGTTTGTATGTTATATATATATATATATATGGATATATATATATATATATATATATATATGGATATATATATATATAATATTAATATTGGTTCTGAAGCTAGAAAAACCTGATGAGGTCCGTATGATAACGGAATTCAATACCAAGTCAGGCGAAATAGTCAACATCTTTCAAAAACACTGGCACATACTCACTGCTGACAAAGTCCTCAAGAAGAATCTGCCAAAGAAACCTCTAATTACCTATAAAAGATGTCCATCTTTGGCTGATCATTTGGTCCACAGCCACTTTAAATCACTGGCCAAACCCATCAAAATATCAAAATCGGTTGGTTTCTTTCCATGTCTTAAGTGTAAGGCATGCAGATTCAGTGACAAAATATCCGAATACCCAAATCGCACAGGCGATAATAAACCCAATGTAAAAATAAAGCAGTTGCTTAATTGCAACTCGGAGTACACTGTGTATTGTCTCACCTGTCCTTGCAAGCTGCGATACATTGGCAGCACCATTAAACCTATGAAACTTAGAATTCTCGAACACATGCGGGCTATTACTAACAACGATAAATCATATCCAGTAGCCCGCCACTTTGCACAACACCATCAGAGCAAGTGGGAGAAACTAAGTTTCTATTGCATTGATCAGGCCCCCAAACAAGAACGAGGTGGGGACAGGGGCAAATCTCTACGTATCTTAGAGTCTAAACACATTATTAGTCTCAAAACCATTACTCCTTGGGGTTTAAACAATAACGAAGAACTCTGGGTTCATTTGTAATCAACAGATTGTCATAATGATCAGGGAACTATAGTAGGTTATGAAACTGAACAGGAGAACATCCCTACTTTCCCAATGATCATTCATGCCTTACATGTATTTTCTGTCTTGCACTGTGCAAAAATCGCCCATTCAGGGCTGAATAACCAAAAACAAGAAATGAGTTGATGTTAATATTTCACTTGTTTAGCTATTCTTTTTTACTGTGAATATGGAATTGATCAAAAATATGAAATGTTTGATAATGTTAATTGTTTTTAATGAGCACAATGCACTTTCACGACATCACCATTGCACAGCCATTAAACTAATGCAATTTGCACATTACAAGATGGCCACCACAATGTTGTGGTAAAGATGTCCCTCTTCTATGTTTATGGAGTGTGTAATTAACCAATGGCTTTAAAATGGTGATTTTAATGGTACACTAACGTTACACTGACGAAGCCTGCGAAGGCGAAACGCGTCTGTAAGGGGTGAGGGGGTCTTTGGTGATTAAAATTCTTGAAACGGATACCAGTGTGCCGGCCATTCTTTTTCTGAGACCACATGGATACAGAAAGCGTGCAGCGATATTGAAGCGTCTCACCAACGCTGGCGTCTTTGGCACCCGGGGAGCAGCGGAGCGACGGCGGTGATCCAAAACCGTGCTACAAATATATATATATATAAATATATATATATATATATATATATATATATATATATATACACATACATACACCACCTCTGTGGGCTGTCATCAGTTCCTTTCATCCGCACCTGTCAACGTGGATCCGGAGCATCCATAATCATGTCATAACTGACAGAGATTTTTTCTCTCAAAAACTTTACAGTGTGCAGCGTGTCACCCCCTAAAGCAACAGGGTTCAAACTGTGTTGTGCCTGTAATCGACAGATGTTTGTCTCTGACACCCACGAAGACTGTGTGTGGGGCCTTTGGAGCAATCACAACTCCAGGTTGTGCTATTGCTGTGCTAAATTGAATAAGATGGCCATTCGGGATCAGGAAGCCAAACTCGAGCAGTCAAAGACGTGGACTATGTCAAAGTTGCAGACATGCTCGTTCCTCAAAGTTGCTCCCGTAAACGGTCGTGGTTACCGGGCTTAGGTAACGCAAGGAAATCCCATAAGAAACCTACAAAATACAAGCATGGGTACCCTTCATCGCCCGCTCCCACCACTTGGAGTTGCCCAACCTTCCAGGCACCTCCAGGCCACGAAGTTGGTCTCTGTGCTTGGCACCAACACTTCCCCTGGTCCAGACCCAGTCCAATCCACAATGGATGGCGATACAACTACTCCGCAAGCTTGCTTGACTTTGGACAACATTTTTGCCACCTCACTACATCCCTCTGGAATACCTTTGGGACCCATTGATCTGAGGTGGATGCCAGTCAGTTTCCCACCAGCAGATCTGTCTCTGCATCTATCTGCTCCACTTGCTGTCAACCCGATGCCAATCCCTTATTCAGATCCGGCTCCAGGACGGACAGTGACATTACATTCACTGCCAGCTCCACTGCCTCCGAGGCCAGATCCATGTCCGAAGCCACCTATGGCACTGAGATCAACGCCATCAGGCAATATCCCAACGCTGAACCCAGCATCACCGATGCTGAAGATGGATTTGATAGTTTTAACGGATACCGAAATGAATCCTTTACACAGCCACCACTCTGACCTGGACTATATGACATATGCGGATGAAAATGAAGATGTCTATCAGGGTGATACTTATCATGAAGATGGGGACAGTTTTGAAGACCTACATCATGCTAGTGGTCTAGGTTCCTTCCCGGACATTGGCCTGGCCTTACCTAGCCCGGCTATGGCAACAGATTACTAGGCTTCATTCTTTACAGTGATACCAAGGGTGGCTGAAGTCTTAACCTCATCTTGTCAACTGCTGAGGTCGAAACTAATGTGCCCCTTGAACTCCTCAACCCCACACAAACTAGTCAGGAACCTCTTCTGCCCTTTGTTGAGGCATTGACTGATATGTAGTGCTAAGGTGCCTCACCTGCTTACTTTCCTCAGGCCTGTTTTAGATGTTCAGCAGTCCCTCATGGACATGCTATTTGCCAGTTCTCACCTGTTTGGGGCGAAGGCCGTCTCAGCCTTGGAACTCTTCAAAGAGGGCAAGGCCAGGACCTGCTCTTTAGGTCTAGCTCCATCTGCATGCCAGTTTCCCCACACCACTCGCCCTTTCAAGGCTTCAGACAGGGTTACCAGCCAATTTGGACCTCAGCAACAGCAAGCCATCAAATCCTTTCAGAGTAGAGGAAAATAAATAGGCCATCAACTTCCAGGCACAATGCTTTACCCATACCCCCAGCCCCTTCCCGGAACCACTGCAAAACCACTTTAGTTTGCCCTTAGTGGCACACAAACGCTCGGTTGGAGGTTAAGTCACCGTTCACCTCCCCAGCTCGAGGAGCATCTTGTCTGGTTAATGGATACTCAAGATTATAGAGCATGGCTATTCACTACCCTTCCTGTCTGTTCCACTGACACTGTCATATCTCTCGGAGGGTCACTTGCCTGTACTCCAAGAAGAGGTTGTGGCTTTCTTGGCCAGGGGAGCAGTACCGAGGGTACCGGTGGCAGAGCTCAGGACTGGCTGGTAATCCTGTTATTTTCTGGTGTGTTGAAAAGGGACAGAGGCCTCCGTTCCATCCTAAATCTTCACCCTCTGAACTTCTCCCTTTTGGAAATTCAAGTTCAAAATGCATACCCCGGCCCAAGTTCTATCTGTCCTAGATCCACTATACTGAATAGCTCGACTTGCAGGATGCTTATGATCACTTATGATAGTCCTACAGATGCTGTCTGCAGTTTCAGGTAGGCTAAGGGCATTTCCAGTTCTTGGTGCACCCTTTTGGCCTCGCCAGTGCACCTTGGATGTTCACAAAAGTGATGGAGTTGGTCACAGTTCATTTGTGAAGGTAGAGAGTACCATTCTAACAATATCTCTACAACTGGTTGCTGAAAGCTGGCTAGCCTCAGGGAGTCATATGACACTTCCAGACAATGGCCAACTTCTTGACATCATTGGTTTTTTTCATCAGTGTGCCAAAGTCACACTTGGCTCCCTTTTACCGGAGTCATCCTGGACATGGTGCTATTCCAAGTCATACCTCCACCTTAACAAATCCAGGACATTTGGGTTATTATCCCGATGTTTCAATCTGCAGCCTATGTCAGTAAAATTGGTTTTGAGGCTTCTTGGCCTCCTGCATCCTATTTGTAGACCAGGTGGCAGATGCGGCCTCTGCAGTGGGATTTGAATTCACAATGCGCTCAGCACCAAGGCAGTCTTCCATCCATCTGTTGAAGGAGACTGCGAAGTCCTGCAGTGGTGGCAGCTCAGCTGCAACTGGACCAGCAGCACACCCCTCTCCCTCCCCCCACCAGAACTAACGGTTGTGATGGATGCATCGTTGCTAGTTAAGGGAGGTCATCTGAGAGAGATGGAGAGCAGAGGACGCCCTACCACATCAACTTGGATATGTGAGCGATTGCTTGGCACTAAAGGCACACTCCCACTAACCATCAAGGGGGAATGGTTACATGTGATTACAGGCAGCATATCTGTTATGTGGAACTACAGCAAAGGGGGCAACCGTCATCAGTCCAGGCATGCTAACATTGTAATAATAATTCTGTTCACAGTTTTTGTTTCACACCAGTGTTCTAATATTATTGAGAAAATAGATAGGTTGGTAATAGTTTCTCACATGTGTAACTCTCCTGAAAAGGCATGGAGTGGTTATGTGGCATGTTTTTACAAAACTCAATAAAGAAATGGTTGGGGAAAAAAAGAGCAGCTGTGAGTCCTGTATCAGGAGGCTCCGTGTCTCTGGAAGTGCCTGAACGCTCAGATCAGAACATATTTATAATCGCACAACACCCGACTGGTTCTTTGAACGCCAGAGCAGACAAACTCAGCAACCACTAACTAGCAGTATACAAATAGTGGTTACACTCAGAGGCGGCACAAGGTGTCTTCAGCAATGGGGAGAACTCTGGCTCAATGTATTTGCCATACAGAGAAAACACAATGTCAAAGATTCTGCATGTTGAATTTCTCGAGGCAGTCCTCTCTAGGAGATGCCTTTGGCCTACACTGGTGCTCGGGACTCCTGTACGCCTTTTCCTCTTCTGCCCAGAGAACTGAAAAAAAGCAAGAGAAACCAGCCCCAAGTCATCCTAGTGGCCTGAGCTGGGCAAGGGGAGAGTAGTACCAGGAACTTCGGTTTATGAGCATTGTTTCTCCAATCTTGCTGCCCATTCGGGAGGATCTCCTCCTGTAGAAACATGGCTGGGTCCTGCACCCAAACCTGTGCAACCTACACCTCCATACTTGCAGACTGAGCGTCAACAGTGTATAACCTTCTATCTTCATCCCAAAGTATTTGGTGTTATTCTGGCAGCCAGGCTTCCATCTACCAAAACTGTATAAGCAGGATGCTGGGATAAGTTTGTTGCTTGGTGCTCCTCCCGTCATGGTCAACCCTTAGAAGAAAGTTTTTGACATTTTTCTGTTTTGTCTTTCACTGGCCCAGCAAGCCATTGCTGTGATTGTGATTGAAGATTATTTATCTGACCTTTCTTCATTTTATGGATTAACCTTCTCTCTTCAAATCACATGTTGCGATACTCTTCTTAAAGGGATTGACCCACATGTTCCCGCCAAGACCATTTCTGATGTGCAGTGGGACCTTATTTTGGTTCTCAACAATCTCATGCACACTTCTTTCGTGGTCATGCACGGTTGTCCTCTTCGCCTATTAACCATCAAAGCAATTTTCCTCATCGGCCAGGCAAGTGAGTGAATAACAAGCATTGTCTGGGGTACCATTGTATACTTCGTTCTTTCCAGACAAACTGATAATCAGGAAAAAAGTAACAATCATGCCCAAGGTACTCATGTCCTTTCACATAAGGCAATCCATCAACTTGCCGGCTTTCTATGCATTGCCTCATATCTCCAAGGAAGCAGACCATCTCCATTGTCATTGTCTTGACCCAAAAAGAGCCCTTGGATTCAGTGTTGATGGGAATATCAAAAGGATGATCGACATTTAATCCATTTCCCTGAAGCTAAAAAAGGAAAAGTGGTGCAGAAGAGAACCATCTACTGATGGATTGCCGTCATCTGCTATGTGCTGACCAACAAGCAATCCCCTAAAGGGTTAAAGGCCTATTCCACAAGAGAAAAGTTTGCTTCCACTGCATGGTGTGCCAGTCTTTGACATCTGCCAGGCTGCTAAATAGGTGTCCGTTCATACGTTCACTAAACATTACTGGCTGAATAGCCAGTTTCAGCAGGAGGGGCATTTTGCCTGCTCTGTCCTCCTGAATTTCCTGTTTTGAGCCATTCCACAGACCCACAACTGGAGGAATTGTACTGCTTTGCTATCTATTCACAAGGTGAGGAATCTGCAGTTAGAGTCTCTATCACAAGAATAAGTTACTTACATTCAGCAATGCCTTTTCTGGTACAGACTCTAACTACGGATAGCTCCCCCTTCTTCCTGTTTTCTATGAAATGGACTCCTACTCATTACTTAGGTTTCATTAATTGAAAGCATCTTCACTCTGTTGCATGTTAAATTCTAGGGGCTCCCCGACCATCAGTGCTGACAGAGTTCAGAAAGAAACTTATGCCAGAGCAGTGAGGGAGCAAACATATAGGAAAGCATATATGTACTTTTCGTGGAAAGTGCTACGCCCACCATAAGATTATTGAAAAAGGTATTTCATTGGCTCCCTCCAACTTGCAGGAAAACTCTTGTGCAAGCCTTAATCATAAGTCATTTAGACTATGGCAGTGCTTTATTGGTGACTGCAAACGAGAATTTTGTTGTCCATACTACTAGTACAGAATACGACAGTAAGACTAGTGTACAGTCTCCCATCCAGATCCTCTTCTGCTCCAATTCTGAACTCTTTGCACTGGTTACCCATCAGGAAAAGGCTAATCTTTAAGGTATTCTGTCTTACACATCATTCATTAAAAGGGAATGCTCCATCTTACCTCCAAAACAGGCTCAGACCGCATAACCCGAACAGACTGTTAAGATCTAAAGACAAAACCCGTTTGCAAATTCAGTAAATTCACACTGCCAGAAATGGCGGGAGATCTTTCTCCTATCTCGCTCCCTTTCACTGGAATAAAGTACTGGTGCATATTCGATTTTTTTGGGAATTTGGAAAGTTTTAACAACTTTTAAAAACATGGCTATTCTAGTCAATTGGTCTAGCTCAGTTGATGTTGCTTGTCTGTATCAGATTAGCATCAATATATTCCTACGGGATGATTCGTTTTGCACTATTTGAATTGTAGTTAGCATAATATAACATGATACATAACATAACATAAGGGCTCCGATGCCATATCCAGGACAGGGCGGATCTATTGCAGAGCTGCACAGGGCCACCTACTGACGCACGTGAAAATTGCTACGGAAGTTCCTGGATCCAGTCTGATGCCTGGGGATATTCCCATGGTGGGGTATCTGCAGTTTTCTAGAGTCTCTTCCAAAAAAAGGAGTCAGTGAAGTTAAGTAACTTGTTGGATTTGTATTTTTGAGGCATCAGTCATCGCTATTTCCAAGAAAATTATCATGTGCTTTGGAATGGTGTGACTGTTTTTTACAGTTGATCTTACCTTTCAAATTGATAATAGTAATGACAATTTTCATTGTCCAATATGTACATTTTTTTTACTGATTGGATCCTTTGTTTTAGCTCCTTTTCGCCTGCACCACTTATAGTGTGGCAAACGCTTTTAGTTTCAGCATGTGCCTGGGTAAAAAATCAGTGACTAAACTGTTTTACAAAAATAAAATGCAGCAGTCTGGGCAATATGTTTTACTTCCTCTCTCATACTATTTTCCTGCAGTTCTAATATTTCTGATCTCTCAACTACGTTGTGCATAGCCGCTGTCCAGATTAACATACATTATAATCCCTTACTTTCATGAAAGAAATAAGAACAAGACAATCACATTTCTCCCCAAGAAGATATTACATGTTTGTATGGGTTTGTGACCTTCATAGGCCACAAATAAAAGGTCAAAAAATATTTTTACATAAATAAATGGAGAAACACAAACTACTCACAGCTTTATCTTAAAAATAGTCAATTGCCTTTAAAACACTCAAGAAGACAGTAATCATTCAAATCAAATAGGACACTTTACCCCACATGCGTTACTCCGCATGCCATTACCCCACATTTTTTACACCGCAAAATCTTTTACAACACAGGGCTTTACACCGCAATCCATTACAACGCATTCCCCATTACAACGCAATTTACTATTCTAACTCCACTGGGGTGTTACTTTGGGGAATGCTTTGTGATAGTTATCAATGTAAAGCCCCGCGTTGTAAAAGATTTTGTGGTGTAAAAAATGCAGGGTAATGGCATGCGGAGTAACGCATGCGGGGTAAAGGATGTTTCCCATTAAAATCTTCCTACTTCATAAATGTTCATTCTTCTTTTTTGTAGACAATTAAGCCAAAGGAAGGCACCTGACACAAACATGGAACTTGGATTTGACGTTATTGCTGCATCTCTGGTGGACCAAACACAATGTTGGAACCGTGAAGGTAAGGAGTAACATATCACCATCAAAATTTAGAAGAAGGTAGTTGATAAAGAGGGCACAGGTTGGTGCAGGTTAAAGTCAGAGAGGGTAAGAAGGTCCAAGGTAGCAGCAGGTGTGTTCTGAAATGCAGATGTTTAGTCTACAAACACGATTCAGAAAAGGGGGTGGTGATGAACAGAGTGTCTGAATTAAGCAGACCACTCTTACCCAGTCCAAAGATCAGGGCTTGATCCATCACCGTTATTTATCTCACTGCCCCATCCCAGCTCAGAACCTGGCTATATGCAAATCAGTCAGTCCCTGGCCCAGTGCATCATGGGAACAGGGCAGACTAAACTACCAAGCCAATTCTTCACCAGAAAGGAGACAAGCTACCGAGGACCGGTTTCTGGCATTCCAGCCGTCTTCGGCCCGGCTTGCTTGAATCCTGATGGAGCAGTGAGAAAGGGACTCATGTCTGAGTATACCCTGCCACACCTGTAGTGGCCAAAAACGATTCAGAAAAGTCTACAAACTCGGCAAAACCTAATGTAGCCTTTAGTATCAACCACAGAAGAATGTTATTATTCGAATAGCCAATCAGAATGCTTTAGTTGCAGGCAATAACTACGGATTTTGCCCACTCAGTAAGCTTTCTTCCAAGTCCTCTTCTTGGGTTGGCAAGCCTTTTTTTCCTAGTACAGTCTCTGTGCACAGCTCCGGCTCTATTCCCTTTTTTTCTTTCTGTTAATTTCTGGAGGATACTTCTACCTACAGATTGCTCAACTCATGAATCTACTCCAGGTGCCAGATTGGATCTGTAACATTTGCAATAGTTTTGTCCCTTGCTCACTTTGCCACTGGATTCAAGCTAGCCTGGCTGATGAAGGGTGTTACCCAGAAACCGGTCCCAGGATGCTTGTTTCTGGTTCAGGGAAGACCTGGCTTAGCACTTCAGGCTGGACTGTTCCCATGAGGCACAGGGTCAAGACTGATTTGCATATAGCTGGGTCTGAACTGAGGTGGCGAAGTGAGCTAAATAATGATGATGGATTTAACCCAGATCTGTGACTGGGGGTGAGTGTCTGAAAAGTTTCAACACTCCGTCCATCATCTCCTTATGTTTGCTTTGTTCGCCCTAAGTTGGCAGGGTATGCCCAGACGTGAGTCCCTTGCTCACTTTGCCACTAGATTCAAGCTAGCCTGGCTGATGAAGGGTGTTACCCAGAAACCAGTCCCAGGATGCTTGTTTCTGGTTCAGGCAAGACCTGGCTTGGCAGTTCGGGCTGGACTGTTCCCATGAGGCACAGGGTCAAGACTGATTTGCCAATAGCTGGGTCTGAACTGAGGTGGCGAAGTGAGCTAAAGAATGATGATGGATTCAACCCAGATCTGTGACTGGGGGTGAGTGTCTGAAAAGTTTCAGCACTCCGTCCATCCTCTCCTTGTATTTGCTTAATATAAATACAACTAAACAAGAAAAAGAGAGCATAGTACTCATAATTCCTTGGTTACTGGGGCATAGTGTACATCATATGTTTGTTAATAGTATCCAAAAAACAGTACATTTTCTATTTGCATTGGAAAGCTCTTTTCTTGTAGAAGAACCCTGCAAAGTTATACTTATTCCAACTAAGCCCCAACTTCCCACTACCACCCCCCAATCTTTCCACTTAACACAGTGGTATTTCCCACACCCCTCAATATAGTATATAGTAGGGTGGGGCTATAGAATCTCGTATCCCACTATTCATCCGATCTAACTTTTTCTCCATGGTTGTAGTGAGCTTGGATCCTCACTGTGTTTCTCCACTACGTATTACATTATTAGTAAGTTCAGTAAGTTCAAAGCCTTCAACCTCGGCGGTAGAGACAAAGACAGTACTCCCTACGAGAGGCGGATCAGCACAGAGCCCCAGTCCATTTCAAAATCAATTTTCGATCTGTTTTGTTGACAATTAATTCTTCCATTATTACATGTGTATGTCATTGTGTTCCTGGGGACCGGGGGGAGAGATGGTTTTCTCGTGTGTGAGGCAACAATAAGTTTAGGTGCTACCAAGCCGCTCCACTAGATTGTCCTTTTAAGGTCTGGTATTTCAAGTTGTATGGTCTCACTCCCAGTAAGACTGTGGGTATGTTCTTAGTGACAGGGTAACCCAGAATCCCCTTAAGGGCCTCTAGAACCTCAGACCAGAACTGAGAGAAATTGGTACATTCCCTCCAGATGTGTCTTGTACCACCTGTTGCATCACAGCCTCTCCAGCATTTGGGACTGACGTTGAGGTAGAATTTGTGTCACTTGGCTGGATAATGATACCAGTCTAAGGGCCTGATTACGAGTTAAGGCATTACATATATCGTCCCTGATAAGTAACGATACCGGGGGCAACGTTATTTATCTGGTGCGACAATTAGCTCCTAATATGGAACAACATGCTGATTTTGTTGTTTGAAATACAACAATCAAGATGCCCAGATAGACCATTCACATCATATAAATGGTTAGACAAGTCCTTAGACTGTGATTTATTTCACTTTACTTTGACATTTATTGTAAACAAGATTATGCCATTTTTGTCATGTAATGCATCAGGAAACACTTTGTTTGCGAAAATTGTTTTTGAAAACACTTTACCAGATTGTGATACAACATAGTGCAAAACAATAAGAAACCACAATAAACATGCAAAATATTCCAAACGGTACAAGTGACCAGTCCTTGCTTCTAAAGTTCACTAGACGGACACCGAAATGTTCCTAAATGGAGGCTTCTGCCTGTTGTCCTGCCTGTGTCGTGACCTATGGGGTTACAAATTTCAGAGGGTGTTGTATGGACAGGGAAAAAAGAATGTGTAATATTCCCTCGAGGCACACCCTATGTTAAACAGCCCAATCGCTGGTGTCAACGCGTTTTGAACCCCTTCTTGCTGGGGTTTCTCCTCAGGACTAGGACTTGGTCTTGAGAGCTGCTTGTTTGCCGAAATATCAGGAATTATTTGGTATGGGAAGAATACTTCTTAATGAAGACGTAGCTTGATTAGAACATAAGCATCAGGAATGATGTATTTATTGAATACAAGTCCCTGTGCTGAAATTTGCAACCCCATACAAATCTGTGATGGGAATTCACAACATATCTGGAAGCAGCACACAACTGATAAAACAACAATTTTGATTCATCTAATCTTTTTAGTATTTAGAAAATTAAAAAGATAAACAGAAATACTAATTGACAATATTTGACACACCCAACAATATACACAAAAATATATTCACAGTAGTGACATGAAATGATGACAGATTGTGACAATATACATTAAAAAAACTCCACAAATATTAACAAAGACACAAAAACATCAAAATTGAAACCATGTTTCTTCTTCTATTACTAGTATCCACAGAAACCCTAACAAGACTACTTTAATTCTATAGACCATGCTGAACTGAAAGCATGCTAGTTCTTGAACGTCGAAGTTTCAACCCCTATTATCTTGTGTTTCATACAAATCACAATGGGGTCTTCTTCAGGACAATAAACTGCTGTGTATGGCCTCTTTTGAAAGAAAAGAACGGCTATTTTTAGATATCAATGTGTGCGTTTGTATGAAAAATTAGAAAAGGTATCTAAAACATAGGCTCTCTTTATAGATTGTATCCATGGATTGCACTTTCCATTAGATGAAAAAATTCAAAGGGTCCCAAAGTACTCCGGTGTCTTGTTCCTGTTGCAAATATGTGTGTCAGTAATTGATACATTTAACTCATAAATCCATAGATTGTACGGATGTCAGATAGTCCCTACCTGATGATGAAGATGTATCCGGAATTATAATTCAATTTGTCAAAGGCAAATTCAAATAGTTGGAAGCTCAGGCGCTCATCCTAAATCAATGATGGAATACATATGTAAAACATGGTCGGCGGGTCATCATCAAAAAGAGCCCACCACCGGGATTGCATGCTAAGTCAGGTATGTTACGACAAAACGGATGACTCCAAATCTCTGTGATGGCACTTATTTTGTTGCACCCACACGTGTAACAGCCACCGGAAGGTATGGATTAAATAGACCAAAACACATTGTGTTATTTGGATAGAAGGACCAATCTAATTAGCCCAGGGTGAAAGTACCTCCAACTTATGGTAAAATTCGAGTAAAGCCAACTTAACTCCGGCTCACGGGCTCGGAGCAATCAGCAAATAATCCTTAAGGTTTTTTAACAAACACAGCGTCTCACGATGGACCTGGGCCAGCCTAGGTTCTATCTATACCCACACACGTCAGGTTTTAGACCTCCATATCTGTTAGGAAAATTGGCGGAAATATATGAAAAACTAGGGTAAATGTGTCCCATCCCGTTTAGTTAAACAAGTCATTTAAAGGAAGTCACACAAGGAGTTTGAAAAAACAAGGTGACTTACCTCCGGCGAGGCTGCCCGGAGTCTGCAGAGGACTAGGTTTGTGTCTCCACGCTACTTGTAAAGAAGTGACGTGCCCGCATCCCACGTGCATGTTGGCACGTTTGGAATGCCGGGACGCGTTGCTAAGGAGACAACGATGTAGGCGGGACACCGAGCTACTATTCTCGAAGACCTTCCTGGATAGGTAGGCAGGCAAAAAACCTAACCTGTGGCACAAAAGGATTTCTCCCCATCTTGAATAAGTGCAGTGTATATTTATGTGGTTTATGGACAAAGGATAAAAGTCCATTATGTTTATACCGGCATGGATATTGGAAAACCGTACTTGAAAAAAGAGATGAATTGTCCCAGGGGCCAGGTTATGGCGCCCCGGACGAAATGTCCTACCATACCTACGGTTACGTTGTCCACGTAAAAACAAACAATATTGGAAACGTGTGTCCCTTTGTACCGCGGACATCAAGATGGCAAAGGCCCTCACTGAAATGTGCATGGCCCGGCGACTGATGATATAAATAGTTGAAATTCTCCACAGTTGTAAGCTAACATGTGTAAAGAGCAGCGTATTAAAACACCTCAAGAGAGATGTCGTACCATACGCATACACTTGTGTTCTGTGACAGAGAATGATCAAAATAGTTATAGATATGTGTGTGACCACCGTCATGTTAAATAACCTATTTTAAGTGTTACATATAAAACATGTAAAAATAAATGTAAAAAAAATTACTTTCTCGCTACGCGTGCCCTGTTGTAGTAAATAAGTCAAATAACCTATTTCAAGTGTTATGTGTAACATATAAAACATGTAAAAATGTACTTTCTCACTATACGTGCCCTCATAGTCATATTGCAAAGAGATGACAATTTACAATTATAAGCATGAATAAATATGGTTAAAATTCTTGTTGCAAGCGTAATATTGAAGTGCATCATAAATAAATCAATAAATAGGTGTAATCAGGTGTTCCTGACAAAACTAGCATCATATACATCTTAGATGAAGATTGTGGAAAGACAGTTTTACATGCTAGGCGCACACATATATTTGGCATGATGGAACACTGTAAAATGCCACATAAATCATCATGTGTCAGACAAGACATTGATTATACATTCAGCATTACACATTTACTGGAACAGAAGAAAAGACTGAGAAGTACAAAAGTCCAGAAGTATGCCCAAAGTGTATACATGCATTCAAAGTGTCATCAAGCATTAACAGTATAAACATAAGTGATACTTCATGTAGTACAAAGTAAGGAGATTTGTCTGGCAATTTCCTCAGTTTCATTAAGACCCTGTTTGACAGAGTCAAGGAGATGTATCCATTTTCATTTGCGTGAGTTTAGTGTAGCTGTGAAATATCCCCCCATCTAGGATTGGGTAGACTTCTCTCCAGAACCCACCATATAAGACTGTCTATTTGGTGTCCCATTTCACTGAAATGGTCGACTAGTGGCAATCCCTGTACCTTCGCAACTCATCCTAGAGCAGTGTTGGTGAATTCATGTCTTGACTTTCTGTTTTGTTTGCCCCACATAAACCTTATTGCATGGGTACATGATGATGTATATTACGTCTTTCGAATTGCAATTTGTGTGATGCAGGAGATGAAATTGTTTTCCTGCATACAGAAATTGTTTCTGCTCCACCGTTATGTAACAGACTTTGCAGTGTCCACATCTAAAGTGACCTTGTATGGGTGGTAGCATCAGTTACGTACGAATGTCAGCATTGGGTTTCAACTTGAGATAAGAGCTAACTACATGGTCTCTGAGGTTCTTTCCTCTTTTAAAAACAAAAAGTGGTGGTTCATTGGTGTCTATATCATAAGTTATCAGTGACCAGTTGCAATTGATGATTTTTTCTTAATCTCATTGCTCACGTTCCCAAATATTGAGACACATACCACTCGATCAGTAGTGGTTCTTTTCTCTTTGTTGACCTGTAGGAGTGTCTCCCTGTGACAAAACCATGCCCTTTTTGCGTGCTTCCCTTAAAAGGCCTCTTGGGTAGCCTTGTTCTCCTAATCTGTTGATGAGTAAGTCTGATTCCTTAAAGAAATCTTCCCTACTTGCACAGTTTCTACTAACCTGATGAACTGTCCATAGGGAAGATTATCTAGCAGGTTCCTTGGGTGTTGACTGGAGTATCCTAAGAGCGTGTTGCGTTTCAGGGGTTTCCTGAATAACATTGTCTACAAGACACTGGACTCAGTCCTAATTGTTAAGTCCAAAAAATCAATCTGATCTGAACTAAAGGTCTATCTGACATTTGTACAATTTATGGAATTATGAGTTAAATGTATCAATTATTGACACACATAGTTACTACAGGAACAAGACACCGGAGTTCTTTGGGACCATTTGAATTTTTTTACCTAACAGAAAGTGCAACCCATAGATACAATCTACAAGGTGAGCCTATGTTTTAGACACCTTTTCTAATTTTTCATACAAACGCACAAACTGATATCTAAAAATAGCCGTTCTTTTTCTTTCAAAACAGGGCATACACAGCATTTTATTGTCCTGAAGAAGACCCCGTTGTGATTTTTATGAAACACACACGATAATAGGGGTCGAAATGTCGACGTTCAAGAACTGTCTCTGGTGTCTTGAGCGAGACCACAATGCCAGAACATGCAAGGATTACCAAGTCATGCATACTAAGGGGCTGAGAGAGCAGTCTCTCAAGCTCCTCGCCGCCTGCTGTTGATCAACTCTGCGACGCTCCAGATGTCGGTCGTGAAGAAGAGCCCGAGATCGTTTGTGAAGTCATACCCGCCAATCATCATCCCATTTGAAGTTGTCGAGGAGGTCGAGAAAAACCCACAAAAAGAAAAATAAGTCAAAGATGTCTTTGACTTCACCTGGCAGGTCTTCGGACTTTTCACTGGGCCGTAAGCTCTCAAGGCCTAGCTGTTATATTCTTTGTTTCCCTTTTAATTGTGTATTTCCCTTTTAACCTCACTGTATACTTTCAATCCATGGCTCATGCCTTACTGTTGTGTTACATCACTTAGAATGGGGCTTTGGTCATTATGCTGGAGTTTCATCTGATGACAGCTGTACTGTGCTCTACTGAATAAATTCCTATTTCATGGACCTTGGATTTTAATCTTATTTCTTATGAACTTTACAATTTTGGCGACGAGGACTACGTACCTGCTACTTATTTGAGCACAGGCGCGGTACAATGTTGGGATCTATCAAAGATTACAAGGATTTAATGGTTTACTGAATTTTTCACTTAATTTTAATACGTGGCTTTCCTAGAGGAGAAGAATCTAAGGATATTTCAAATTTTTCAAGGAAATTACTTTTTTTTCAAGCAACTTGTGGATTGTTATTCAGAGTAAATTGAAAGTTTATCGTTGTGACTTCTACAACTACCTTCGAGGAAAGTACGTGCTCATTCTGCACCTACAATTTTGAAAACTACGTTTGGCATTTTTAAAATTATTTTTCTGTAAAATTCCAGTGATGAGATATACAATTTTGAGCGTTTATCATTTTTGGGATTATCGTTACCTTCTTGTGGTCTTCGCATATTTGTAAGTCACGTTTCTGCTGTTGCACACGCAGAATACACGAGCTTCGCTGTAAGGTAAAGCAAGAACAACTGACAAAGGACTACAAGCGTCGTGATCACTTCATCACGCTCCCACTCCAACGTGATCAGGTCTGGCAACCATTTCGGATCACCTTGGAAACGCTTTGGAAACTTCATTGCCGATTCACACGGAGGTGCATTTCCATAAGTAGTTTGGAGCGACGAGGGATGTAAGAAAACGTACGCTTCAACATTTAATTGGGATTTCCAGCTGATGCGCACGGCAGCGCATTTGAAAGTACATTTTCAATTCTTCATTTTTTTTTTATTTAAAAAAAAATGTACTTCTAAGACATTGGATTCCACAATAGAGTTGTAGTTCCGCCATATTAGAGTTAGCTTTTAAGCTAACGCTGCAAACAGTGTGATACGTTATATTTTAACTATACTTACTTTGAGTTTTACTTTATAATTTTGTCTTAAAGTGGTAATTTAAATATTACTGTATCTAGATCTATAGTGTTACTGTGTCTAGATCTATAGTGTCAATATGCAATTTGACCTACCCACAAAATTTTTACAAGCTAAAGGAGGCCCTCCTATTCCATGATCTCGCTGGAAGGAAGAATTTTTGACCTATTTAAAAGCCATTGATGGAGAAAGGATGGGTAATGAAAGAAAGAAAAGCATTTTATTACATTGTCTGGGTTCTGAGGGACAAGCGATTTTTAGAACTTTGCCAGTAGCTAGTGGAGATTATGGTGCATTTGATGAAGCTCTTATGCATATTGAACCCCACTTTAAACCAACCTCAAGTATTGCTCTTAATAGATATAAATTCTTTACCAGATCTTAAAGGGCAGGTGAGAATTTTGATGATTTCTTAACTTCTCTCAGTACTTTGGTAATTTCATGCAGTTTTGGTAATCTTGCTGATGAAATGATAAGAGATCAGATCATTGTAAATGTAAGGAATAAAAAAACGCAAGAACAATTGTGGATTTTAGGGAATCCAAATCTTAATGACACCATATCCACCGCTAAAGCTTTTGACCAATCTGATAAGTGGAGGAAAACGATTGAAGATGTTAATGCAAAAGGGGATAGTAGTAAAAGTATTGATGAAGTTTGTCTTGTAAAAAAAATACCGCCTAAATCTTTTCAACAATTTACTAGAGATTCGAAAAATATTGTTTGCTTCATGTGTGGTAGTAACAGTCATGTGGCCTCATTTAAATTTTGTCCAGCCATAGGTAAGGAGTGTATTAAATGTGGCAGAGTGGGACACTTTGCAATTGCGTGCAGAGACGATCGGAGGAGGAATGTTGAACCTCAAAAGAATTTTAACCCTAGAAATAAGACTGTATCTGTTGTAAGGAGTGTAAGCTTAGCAGAGGAAGATTCTAATTTGGCGAAAGGGATGGCTGTTTCTATTATGAATGTATGTTCTGTTGATGAAGAAGAAGAATTGAGTTTGCCTAAATGTACTGTGAAATGTATGAACGTGTTTTTAGAACTTATGGCAGACTCTAGTTCGCCATGGACATAATAACAGAAACATATTTTGAAGAAATGTTTGGGAAGATTTTGTCTATTGAAGATTTGTCTAGTCCTGATATTTTTGCTCGAAGTTTCAATGGATCAATTATTGATTTTGTAGGGTATGTTGCTTCTGATGTTGAATTTAAGGGTAAAACTGTTTTTATTAAATTGTATGTAGCAAGAAAGGGTGTGAATGTGTTGGGATGGAAGGATCAGTGGAGATTAGGTATCATTCTTTATCCAAGTAATAAGGATCCAGTTATGATGTTGGACAACTGTGAGGTTGTGAGTATCATGAAGAATGGTGTGGAATCATGTTTTATTGAGGAAAAGTTTCCTGAAGTATTTTCTGACACTTTAGGCAAATTGACAGGTTTCACACATCAAATCAAATTAAAAAATGGTGTTTGTCCAGTTAAGCAAAAACTTAGAAATGTACCCATAAATATGAGGGATGAACTTGGAAAATTATTGAAAGGAATGTTGGATGAAGGTGTGATTGAAGAGGTGGAGTCATCGGAATGGGTTTCTCCAATTGTTTTGGCGCGGAAAGCTGATAATTCTTTAAGACTCTGTGTTGACCTTCGAGCACTTAATGCTAATATTTTAATTGACTGTCATCCGTTGCCTAATATTAATGAGGTGGTGAGTTTGTTGGGTGGTGCTACTGTTTTTTCGACCTTGGAACTCAGGTCAGCTTATCATCAAATAGAATTAGTTGAAGAGTCTCGTCATTTAACTGCATTTATAACACCACAAGGGTTGTTCCAGTTCAGGAGGATGCCTTTTGGACTGGCATCTGCAGCGTCAGTTTTTCAACGGTCTATGTGCCATCTTTTCAAACAAATGGAGTTTTGTGTAAAATGTTTTCAAGATGATATATTAATTTATTCGCCTGATGAAACTAAACATGCAGAACATCTTAGTAATGTTTGTAAAATTCTTAAAGACCATGGGCTCACTTTGAAAAAAAACAAGTGTAAATTTTTTCAAGAATCTGTGGAATATTTAGGGCATACAGTATCTAAAGATGGGGTTATTCCTAAAAAATCACTTGTAGATGCTATACTCAAGGCTCCGGCTCCAGATTGCAAAGAGAAGTTGCTATCCTTTACAGGACTGTGTGAATATTATAGTAAGTTCATAAAGAATTTTGCTTCGAAAATGGAGCCGTTAAGGGAACTCACCAGGAAAAATGTTGAGTTTGTGTGGGGAAAAGGTCAACAGGAAGCGTTTGAAAATATTAAGGCAGAAATGGTATCTGCACCGTCTCTCAAACCATTTTGTGTTGGAACAATTTGTGTTCTTACTGTAGTTGCAAGTCTTTATGGATTAGGATGTGTTTTGTCGCAATGCTCTGGGAGAGATGAGTGGAATGTGGCATTCGCCTCGCGTACTTTGAATCTGACAGAAAGGCGTTATGCCGTGATAGAAAGAGAGTTATTAGAGTGTGTGTGGGGTGTTGAACACTTCAGGAATTATATTTGGGGTGCACGTTTTGTTCTGAAAACTGATCACAAGCCTTTGACTACCATTTTAGCTCCTGGTGGAGGGTTGAATGCTACAGCTAGAATTGTAAGATTAATGTCACGATTGCAAGAATATACTTTTACTGTGGAATATGTTCCAGGAAAAGTGAATGTTATGGCGGATTGTTTATCACGTCTTCCTTGTAATGAAAGTGATGTCTCTTGTAAAGAGGAAGTTGTAGCTACTTTCTCTGAAATAATATCTGATAAAAATGCTGCTATTTCTGAGGAGTAGTGGAGAAAATGTATGGAAGAAGATAAAATCTTGCAAGATGTTATTAAATTTGCTTGGGCTGGTTGGCCTTTCAGGAAGGATATTTCAGATGAATTGTTTCCATTTTGGAAAGTGTCAGAAGAGATTTTTGTGGAAGGTGTTTTTATTTATAGGCAGGGTAAATGTATTCCACCTGTGTCTTTACGTGAAACTATTTTACATCTAAGTAATTTTGGTGGCCCGGTTTGGACAGATTTGTGAATAGAATCGTTAGATAGTGTCTGGAATGTGTGAGCAGTGAGAAGTCTCTCAGATGTAATCCTGCTCCACTTATCTCTGTAAAGTGGCCTGATCACCCTTGGCAGAAGGTTGGATTAGATATCTCTGGACCTTTTAATTTTTTACCTCAAGATTGCAGATTTGCCATTGTTATGGTGAATTACCACTCCAAATGGCCAGAAGTGAAATTGGTTCCGCATGTCACCACTAATAGTGTTATTTTGTTTTTGAAGGAAATTTTCTCCAGAGAGGGTTGTACGGAAGTTATTATTTCAGACAATGGTGTTCAGTTGAAGTCTCGTGAAATGAGTGACTTTTTAAAAGTACATAACATTCGACATGTTACTGCTTCGCTCTATGATCCTCAAGGTAATGTGCAAGTGGAAAGATACAACAGAGTTCTCAAACAAGATATTTTATGGGCAAGAGCTTTTGGTGCTGATTGGAAGGATAAATTGAGGGAAAAATTGTGGTTGTACCATATAACTCCTCAGACACCACTGAAGTTTCACCTTTTCGGTTGCTGAAAGGTAGAGATCCGGTTTCTAAGTTGTGTCCTTGGTGGTTTAAAAAAATGGTTAATAGCAAGTTTCCTCAGTTAAACAAGGAAGATGTAGCGAAGAGAGTGGAAGAGAAGCAAGTTAAAAGCAAAAACAGTTATGATGTTCGTATGAAAGTTAGAGTTCCTGATTTTGTGGTGGGGGATTTTGTCTGAATTCATAAACCAGGGATTCTTCATAAGCATGAAACTAAATTTAGTAGACCTGTGAAAATCGTAAAGGTTAACAACAACAGTGTAGTAACTCAAGATGGACAGGTCTGGAATATGAGACGAGTTTCTAAATGTAAAATGAATGGTTTCTAAATGTAAAATTAATAGTTCTTTTTTTTGTAAGAGAAGAGATGTGTTATATTCTTTCTTTCCCTTTTAATTGTGTATTTCCCTTGTAACCTCACTGTATACTTTCAATCCATGGCTCATGCCTTACTGTTGTGTTACCTCACTTAGAATGGAGCTTTGGTCATTATGCTGGAGTTTCGTCTGATGACAGCTGTACTGTGCTCTACTGAATAAATTCCTATTTCATGGACCTTGGATTTTAATCTTATTTCTTATGAACTTTACAATAGCTCTGTTGTGGAGCCTGTGCGTGGGCCATTTCTGCACCTCTCTGAATTTCCGGGTGCAAAAGCGACCCCTGCCCAAATCAAAGAATTTTACGTGGCCATGCACCTCATCCATTGACGGATCCGGAACTGCGCAGGTCGAGCAACCTTCCCTAGCGTTCGCTGTAGTGTTGACGCCTCTGGCGCCACTGACACTTAGCGGTGGAGCCGCCTCCATCACCATTCCCCACTCTGATACGCTGCCGGACGTGAGTCGTCTGACACAGACCCTGGCGCCGACCAAGGACAGACTCTCCATATCAGAGCCAGTGTCTTATTTATATGACAGGCCTGGATTGGGCGATGATTGGAAGGGGTCTGCAGAACCTTATTGATATCAGACATTAGAAGATACAAAGGACAACTGATATGAGGATCTGGCAGATGCCAGTGTACTGACCACCTTCCCAGGCTCTGCACTTGCCTTTTCTTTCCCCCTACTGTGGCTACGGAGGAGGGTGCTCATTCTTAATGGTGTTGCAGAGGTTGGCTGAGTTCCCGGACTTTGTTTGCTATCGTCAGTGGCAGTCAATACAAAAATCTTGATAGGGGTGCTTCAGCAAGGAGTTGCCCCCACTGAACCATTACTCCCATTCAATGATGCCCTTACCGCCATCCTACTCGGGCCTGGTCCAAACTCTTCACAGGGGCTCCTGTGCATAGGACAATTGCCTGCTGCTATGGCCCCATCCCCGGGTACCCCTGTTTCCTCACCCTGCACCCCACCCTGGGGAGCTTGGTGTCCAGGCCTCCACTTACAAAATCACCCCTAGCACATTCCCTACAACTCCACTAGATAGGGAATCCAAAAGGCTGTATACCTGCGAAAGAGAATGTTCTCTTCTGCTAGCCTGGCACTGTGGTCGGTGAACATCGTGTGTCTCTTGGGCCGATACTCTCATACGATCTGGAACTTTTTGTGGCTGAGGAGGTAGTTCCCTACGGAACAGCACCAGAAGTCAGGCTAGGTCCACCCTCACGCCCCTGGCCTGCTCAGGCAGCTGCAGCCTCTACACCATTTTAGTTTGCCCTCCGACCATCATTAACATTCAGTGGGAGGCAGGATATACCTTCACCTGCAGCACTGGAGGTCAATAACATCCGACCGTAGGGTTTTGTAGCTCGTCCAAAGGAGCTTCTCCCTTGCCTTTGTGACACCCCCACACATGCCATCTACTTACAACAAGCTGACGGAAGATCACCTCTCCTTGCTCCGTCAGGAAGTATTTGTTGTCTTAGCCAAGGTAGCTACAGAGAGGGTGCCGGCATCAGAAGTAGGTGATGGTTGCTATTCTCGCTACTTTCTGGTGCCGTAGAAGGATGAAGGCCTCGTCCTATTCTGTACCTGCGCTTTCTCAATCACTTTCCGCATACGGAGAAATTCAAGATGCTCATGCTTGCGCAAGTTCTGTCTACTCTGCACCCGGGAGACTGGATTGCATTGTTGAACCTGCAGGCAACCGCAGTCATTGTGGTATTGCAGCGAACAGGGTGGAATTGAGTCATGGACCCTTTGTCAAGAGGATCTGTGCCTCTGGACATGGCAAGAACACCAGTGCATATCCCTAGTGGTCCAACACCTAAAGGGCTCTCTGAATGCCAGACTGGACAAACTCAGCTATCGATGCCTAGTCGATCATCAATGGAATCTCCGTCTGGAGTTGGCCCAAGGTCTTTTTAAAGAGTAGGAATATCCTTGGTTAGATCTGTTCACCTCCGCCGGGAGTGTACAATGTCAGCAGTTTTGCGTGCTGAAGTTTCCAAGGTGAATCTCACTCAGAGATGCTTTTCGTCTTGGGTGGAGCTCCGACCTCATGTATGTCTTTATTTCAATACCACTCCTTCCCAGAGTTCTCAAGAAGATCAGACAGGACCAAGCCCAAGTCATTCTTGTGGCTCCAGATTGGGCACAGAGTATGGTAACCCAAACTGTTCATGGATGAGCACTAGTCCCCCGATCAGGGTGCCTCTTCGGGAGGATCTTTTCTCTCAGCAGCAGGGCAGGGTTCCGCACCGGAAACTGAAAACAATTGAGCTTCATTTGTGGAAATCGAGCGGCAAGGGCTGACAACTTTTCACCTTCTGCCCATAGTATGCAATGTTATACTGGCAGCCAGACATCCCTCGACCAAGATGGCATAGGAGCAAGTTTGTGGCATGGTGTACAGATGAAAAAGTTGACTCTTTGTTTCCCCTCTTTCCAAGGTCCTTTTGTTCGTTCTTACCTTAGGCCAGCAGGTCTCTTCTTTGAGCATGTTGAAAGGTTATCTTTCTGCCATTTCAGTATTCCTGCAGTTGCCAGATCAGCCATCCTTTTTGAAATCCTATATTGTACATAGGTTTCCAAAAGGTCTCTGTAGAAAAGTGGAGTATTACGTGGTGTAGGGCTTAGACCTCACCATGTAATACTATCACCATACCGCAAAGATGGTCCTTGGATTCACACTAATAAATCGTTAGCTCAGTCCTGGTAGTGTGTCAAAGAGCAGTGAAGCTTTACTAGAGGAACGTGCGTTACCAACGTAGACGATAAGTAATTGACATTACTGGGAAGAAATACGATACGAATGTATTAAAAGAAAGTGTCTTTTTATCTTAATTTACAAACCAAAATGAATGAAATAGCATACGTACAGCCAGAGACATAGATTTTTGAAGCACTAGAAAATAAGTGCAAAACAGTACAAGTAAAAATGTAACATTGTAGTCAATGGAAAAAAGCACTGTTGACAATCAGTCACTTGCAGGTCTAGTTGCTATGTACCCTTGCATGGTAAAGGTGATGCGGGTTGCAGGACTAAGCCACGACAGTCAGTTTGATTTTACCTGGCCTGTGGAGCCCGGGTGCAGAGTTGTCCTGGTTGTCCTTGGTGCTGAACAGGAGCCGCAGGAGAGCTGCTTTTACCCCCTGGCTGCGTGGGAAAAAGATGCAAAAAGACAACACTGGTGTGGCTGCTGACATCAGTTGAAGTTCAGATGGAATTCCCTGTTAATACAACCTTGAGTAAAGGGGTCAGTTGCCGGACTGTCAATCAACAAGCCTTGGCAGTGGTAAGCAGTTCAGAAAGTAGCTCTGACGTCCGGTAGCCCAGGGGAAAGCGCTAACTGCCTGTAACTTTGTAGAAGGCAGGATCACAGTTCCCACAATTCACTAGACCATCCGGATTTGTGCAATCCCTCGGAGGGCCCGATGGCCAGCAATTCTTCAGATCCGGAACATTGTTTTACCTGCAGTTTTCAGGGGACTAGTGCCACTAGTCCAGGGGCGTCTGAGGGTGCTTCAGACTTCCGTAGGGGTCCCTCTGTCTGCAGGAACCAAGAGATAGTACAGATCAAAAAAGTGGAGGGAGGAAGAAGCAGAGGCTCATTCAGCTTCCAAGAGGTACTGGTTATCAGAAAGAATATTCGGTTGGGGAGAGATGCATGAAGGAGTACTGCACGGGCGGTTTAAAGCCAAACTTAAGCTCCTGTCCTACATCTCTCATCATAATGCAAATGAAATACATATTTAAAGTATAGGCCTAAAGACTGTACCTATAACCACGTTCCTTCTGGAGCAAAGTGTGCTCACTGACAAAGAGGGGTGAAGGCTTCCACTTTCTTATAACACACTATCCGGGAAGCCCTGAAGTATAAGGCCTCCATATATATCCCTTTGGTCCTGACAAAAGCCATAGACCCATAGGGGCTGGTCCAGGCCGAAACATGTCCACCCGACCACTAGGTGTCGTGGACCAGTGACTCATTCACTAAACACTGCTTTGTTTTTGGACTTAGCCCATCCTACTCTTTTCCCTTAAAAAGATTCACCTAAAGGATAGGAGATACCTTTCATCTACTCCCCACTGTCAACACCCAGTCAGTCTCCCTCCTGGTGGTGGTTTTGCTATCACTTGTAGAACGGAACACTCAAGTTACAAGACCCGATGATGCGGCTATCCACCTAACCACACTAAGCAGAGATCACATACGCCACAGTCTATTAACATGTGGTTGAGGGTCTCCAAAAAGTTCTGAAACTCTGGTACTGAGACTTATGTGATTTTTCCCTCCCCCACCTTCAGAGCCAAGAGATAGCCTAGGATGAGTCTCGATCTGCCAGTTCCAATAGCGTTGCCACAAGTGCATGGTAGCCCTCTTTTGCTTTGGGCAAGTCTTCTTATCGCTAGTGCCTGTCTCTTCTTCTGTTCTCTATGATGCAGGTTGTTCAGAACTGAGGTTCTGGTGTTAGGGGGCACCTTAAAAGGGAAGTGTTGGAAATGGCCCTTGTTAAGGTGCTTAACCTCAACTTTTTGCTTTTGTCCCTTCTGGTTTTTTGCTGGTTTATGTGCTAGCCTTAGGACTTTGAGCACTTTTGACACTGCCATTCAGCTCCAAAGCGCTGTGCTTGTCTTAAACGTGCTGGTGATTGGTGTATACATGATTGGTTGAGTTGAGTTAGCTGTGTGTTCGGTAATGTGGGTCCTGCTTCTTGCATTGATTAACATGGGGGACCATTGGAAAGGCTATTGAGCAGTATTTTCTACATGGCCCCACTAAAGATATTGATCAAGCCTCCAAGAGTAGGATTGCAGACAGGACAAAATTTAGAGAGGGTATGTGCATTTCAAAGGTGGCCTTTTGAACTGATCTCATCTTCAAAGGCCATTGTGGGTATAAATAATGGGGCTCTGCCCTCAGGAGTGAGAGACCCTTTTGGGATTGGAACCATACCACGCTGGTTTTACACTGGGATATCAACAAGAGGAGCCAACTGGATTATCCGTAGACTTGTGCTTCAATGGGGGCTTGTCGTGCTTCAGTAAGGGGACTATCACTTGGTGGATTTTGCCTAGATGTTGTTGGCCTGCAGCAAATTGCCAACTGTTGCGTCCCGCGTCCCTAAGCACTCTACAAGGGCTAGTTGGCTGGCCTTCTCTCGAAGAGATCCCAGTGACATAAAGGATCTCCAGTTTCCCTGAGATCATAAGGACCACAGATAGTGCGGCTGAAAAGGGTGGAAGTTATCATCGGTTGGGACAAGGACCATCCTCACGCATGCTGTAATCACACTGTACAGAGGAGTGTGCTCGTAAAGATAAGCGGCCCACCAGGGGTCCCAGAATGTGAGGAGTTTGAGTGCTGAGGAAGTTTGCCAAGTCGGAGGGACCTGTGCTTGCAACTGGAAACTTGTGCTAGCTCCCTCTCTTCAGACCCACACCATAAGGTACTCTGTTGTTAAGAATATCATGACTGAACCTGAGGGGTCTCATTGTGCTTTGTGTGCACCCATGGCTGGCAGCCTGGAGCAACTACAGCTCACGCCTCTGCCTGAGGGAAACTCTTTTCCAATTTGAGAGCACACCAGCTTCCGATATCACAGTATTTTGCCTGCGGGGGACAGTGATCCCACGCTTGTGAAGGGGCAGGTGGGGGCCTGAAGGCCTAATCTGGAGGGAAGAAACCAAGTAACTGTTTCCATTCACATCAGGTGATTCCAACAATCTAATCAAAGTGTCGCCAGCGGGTGTAACAAATTTTGTTAGCTAGTGTGGTTTAAGGGGCTGGGTTATGAGGCATAGTCAAAACTTGTGATTTCTTGACCTTTGCAAGTATGGGGTATGTGATATTGGGGAAGCCGTGTATTATGCTAATGTGTTAGTGGGAAAGTGGAATACCTCTGAACAGCCTGCATATATGTTTCTGTCACTTTTGATGTGGGAGGGATTGTTTGGATCATGAACACCTTGAGGAAGGACCCACATGGATTTATGTTGCTTACGAGACAGAAGGGATAACGGGGCAGGTGAATATCTATGACTAGTATGTATATGTTCATGCCGTTCTGCTGCTAATGAGAGAGACAATTGCGTACAACTGTAAAGCTTATATCCAGTGGGTATGTCGTTTTGAATTTAATGTGTGTGTAATACAAAGATCAGTGTTTCGTAACTACGGCGTGGAGTCTTTTGTAGTGTACTCAGTGTGTTGCCAGGGTGGTGGTGTACTAATACTTTGCACTTTGACCCTGAGTATAAGCCTGACTGCTGTGTGCCAAGCTACTCAAGGGTGAGCACGGGCTATAGGACAATTGTATCGTACTCATCCTATCTAGGACTGTGGATTCTGTCTGGCTTTGATGTGTCCCAGCAAGCTAGAAACTACTGGGTCTTACAGGAAGGCGGTGCAGAAAAGGACCATCTCTCAATGGATAGTGCTTTGCATCAATATCTGCTACGCATTGATTAAAAACCAACCTCCTTAAGGCTTGCAAGCTCATTGTACCAGAGACATTGCTGTGACCCCCCATTAGCTTGTGGAGTTCTTGTCGTAGATATCCATCAAGCAGCAACTTGGGCTTACTTGTATATGTTTATGATGCACTACTGCCTGGACAGTCAGGTCAGGTGTGACGGTCACTTTGCCTGTTCGGTTCTACACAACTTTTTTGTCAATCCATATTGCAGCCCCTCCTACAAGGAGGTATTGCATGGGTCTCTATTCTAACGTAACAAATCTACGGCTTATATACCTTCTGTTATGCCTTATCCGGTAGAGACTGTATCTAGCCACAGGTTCCTTACCAATTCTTCCCGAACGGCGAACTGAATGTAGAGTAAAGAATTGGGCCCTAACTTAGTGCACCAGTGGTCAGCGTTCCTATGTGTCGATGACACCAACAATGCCACGCAGAGCTGAACGATGCCACCTACTGGCGGGCAGGGCTACTACTCACCAAAAGTTTCCGAATCCAGTCTGACACCTGGATAATATTTCAATGTAAAGAATCTGCAGCTAGAAAGAGTCTCTACCAGTTAAGGCTTTACCGAAGGTGAGTAACTTGTTCAACTGTTTAAAACCTATGGAAGCTGGATCTCCACTGAGTGTGCTGGGTGCAGGGCCTGTGACTGTGAAAGGCCTACATTGTGTTACAGTGACACTTCAGAGCAACAGTGAACAAGTTACAAAACCCCTGTGGTAATTTGAAGAATATGAAGAATTTTTCTGCCTTGTGCCTTGTTTGATTTCCCGGTTATGTTATACAAAGAAGGCACCTCTGTTAAAAAGCAGCTCGAATCAACTGAGACATCCGCAAGGAAGCAGAAATCACACAGGTTTAGAGGGCTCTATTACATTCGATCATCATGATATGCAATGACATATATGAGAAGAAAGCTGCAATTGATCTTCTCTGGCAGAATGCAGGAGTTGAAGACAGCAAAAAATGCCAATTAAAAATCTTCCACTGTTGAAGACCTGAGCTACTGCAACAGATGCTCCTGTTCATCACTTGCAAGTCTTTAAAAGTGGTGCAGTAGAGGGGATTCTCGAATTAGATGCAAAGACTTGGGGCTTTAACAACTTTCATTTGCTTCCTCGTCTCCCTCATCATTTTAAATCTGACTGAACTATTAACAGCCAGGAATTAGTGCTCTAGTGAGTCATAATACTTAATTGAGTCTTGATGTGAGTGACTCCCAGGGAACCAATACACACTACCACATAAATTCAACTTTTCATGGAAACTCACCTCGCCTCCCCTCTTAGATCATCCCAGAACCTGGCTATAAGGTGTGCTCTCTCAATTTGTAGAAGGGATTGTGATGCACAAGTGTTTCCTTCTCACAAAATATGTTATGTTGGATTGCTGCCTGATGCTTGTCTGACCTCAACCCTCTCTTGCTCCCATTGTCTGCTTTGAGTGGTAGCAGTGTTTTGCAAGCTGGACTCGGGTATGCATGCTTCCTGCAAGAATACCACTTGCCTGAAGGAAGCGGATTATAGTGCATTGCTGTAGAGCCAGAGGAACGTGGCTTGCCGTGTGAGTTGATGTGTATTATTGTACTGCAGGTTTGGAATATTTTATGCAGGAGCGGTTTGGCGGTATCACGAGGGCTTTGGTGATGGGGGCAATGGGGACTGGAATGTGCCCTTTTGGAGTTTTCTGGATTGTTTGCTCAAGTTGGGTAGTCTGCAATTGAAGCTACTTGACATCCACTGTCCCCTATTTGATGAGGTAATTACCGAGGAGACACAACATGGAATGGTCAACCCAGACACCTATTCTCACAGTCTCAGTCTCGGTCTTGTTCTTCTTCCTTCGAGTAACAATGGCCAAAGGGAACTGCATAACCTTCTTTCTTTCTTGTAAATGCGGTACCATACAATCAGTTTTGCCTCTCAATGGTTTGTGTAGATAAACTCCTTTTTGCAGTATTCACCATCTGTCATTTATGGCAGCATTGTACAGAAACTGATGGGTGTTCCTGAACTCCTGTGTGAAAACCTAAGGGTACCCAGTTCACGCCCAGAGGGACACAGTGACTACTGTGGAGGGCACGTAGACTGGTTCCTGATTACTGATGTCAAACAAATTGATTAGTCATGTTGGTCCCCAAGAAATTTACAGAACCTTTTGAGTTACCATCAGTAAATAATTAATACAATTAAAAATAATTTTGAGATTTGTCTAAACTAACTGAATACAAGTAAAAAGTTAGCACAAACCAGATGAAAGTATATTGATTCATGAGAAAAGTCTCTTCATTTACTGTTATATTAATGTCTGCGTTGAGTTATCACTTGAGTTACACTTTTATGTTTTCCTTTTGACAGGAAGCGTGGAAGGATGTCCAGTAGATAAGGTACGTCTCATTAACTTACTTATTGTACATGATCCGAGTCCTTTCTGAATGAGTGTCATCTCTATTTTCCACTGGGAACAGAGTGAGCTGTATGATGTCCCTCTACTGGAGATACTGTGCCAATGTTATCTTTAAGTTAACTATGTCTTTTACTATCTCTGACAGTTGCAGATTCCAGTAAGCGAGCAACACATACTTTTCTAGGTAGAACATTTATGCTGCAGATAGAAGTTTAGACTTGATACAGAACGCCCACACTTTTTACATGTGCAAATGTGAGCTATAAAAGGTGTTGAACAAAGTCCAGTAAGTTCATAGACAAGGGCATCCTAGTTCTTCCTAGCAATTTTAGTACTAAAGTCCTGACCTGGAGACTTGGACTACTATTTGAGAGCACAGCGTTATACGAGACGTGTTGCTGCTGGCTGTATCACACAACATGCGAGTACGGTTCAGGTCAGGGACTACTTCTGAGCTGATATAATTGGCCGTCTTCTGCACACCAGCTTCAATGCAGATGAGTCCCTGCAGGGACCCTGCCTTGAGTTTCCCTCCTCAAAATCATGAATCTATCTTCTTATTCATCCATCAGCCACAGTTCAACCTGCTTTTTATCTCCCCATGCACTCATTGAGATTTAATGTAGGGGACGCCTCAGCCCAGAACATAATAATAATAATCCACATTTGTAAAGCGCGAACCATCACCCGTTAGGGTCTCTAGGCGCTGGGGGCCGTCGGGAAGATTAAGCAAGCTATTGCCCAGAATCACATGGTGCTGGTCTAATCTGCCTGATTTAGATCCACAGGACCTCCTGGCCAGCCTACCTTCCTCACTAGCCTTAAGAAGTGCTATTCCCTAAGTGCAGCTGGCAGCAGGAGTCCTTCTAAGTCTGTCGCCCCCCAGCCTGTAGTCCCATAGTGCTATGCCAAATGACTACAACCCCTTATAGTCTTGCCCTAAGCAATCATATGGGACCCCGCTGTATCTGGTGATAGGGAATCAATTAGTTATTTTGTTATATATGTGACATGCGTAGCTTGTAATTGAGAAACCGTGTATGTGGTTTCATTTGTATACTTTGCTGGCACAATGACATAGTAATGGCTGATTTATGGCTTTTTCTTTTTAGGAGATGAGTGTTGTTTTGATACATAAACCTGTCACAAGGATAGGTGATTGTCTTTATGACAGGCTAATAGCTCTTTTGCGTTCATGTGCTGTCATTTGTTTAACTTTGCTGTCATCATACCATATTGTTTGATTTACAGTATTTTTGTTCAGAAAGTAAAGACTTGAGCACAATTCGTTTTTTTTTAAGCTGCAACGTAGATTTTGGCCTTTTGTCAAACGTTTCAGCTATGCAATATGGTGCTATGAATGTCTTTTAAGTTCACCAGTTACCAATAAAACTTCACCTTTGGACTCCTTTTCATTACACTAAGGGTACAGCTTAACTCTGCTAAGGCAGATGGTCATAAAAGAGATCATTTTGTTTTTTAGGAAGGGAACCATTTTTAATAATAAACTATTATTTTTCTTCCCTTGAGCAGATTTTCTGATATTTCATGCTGTGGATTTGAATCAAAAAGCATAAACAATTTATTGCATGTAATATAATAAAACACTCATTTATATGCAAAAAAAGAATGCTTATTAATAACAGGTCATGTATTGCTTCTCCTTAACAATTCTATGAAAGCACTAATACCACAACTACTAATATTAATAATACTACCAAACATAATACCACCAATACCACCACCAGCATGAATTTTACCACAAGTACTACCATCAATAACACCACCAAAACCATCACCTGTTAGACTACCACTAATAATACTACAACCCTGCTCTCACTGGTACCACCGCTACCAGTACCACCACCACCACCTATCTATACCACCACCAAACAATAAATACCACCACTAATACCACTGTGAAAACCACTACTACTAATAACAGTAGCACCATCACCTACACAACATTACTACCACAAATACCATGACTCGTCTACCACCATTATCACCATTGGCTTTAATGTACTATTGCATGGAAATACATTTTTACATGCCTATGTTTACATATGTTTTCTTGACAAAGACATACCTTGTGGCTTTCCTAAGGCTTATTTTTGAAGGGGATGCTATTGGTAGAGACACACTTGAAAAGTGGGTGTCATCAAGATACTGTTGAAAAAGACACCTTTGTTTGCACTGCAGTGAAAATAAATTAAATGGCAAAGCCCTTTGATATATACACCCATACACCACAAAGATCCCTGTTAGCCTCAGAAGCATCTTATTCTTCCTCTTTACCAATACAAACCATTACTGGGCAAAACAACCACAGAGCGAGCTTCCCAAACCAAACACAGCGACATCAAACCACTTTGACTCTGGTTAACTAGAAGCCTAGAATCAATCAATCAATCAGGATTTATAAAGCATGGCCAATCACTGGATCTAGATGCTTGCACGTTCCAGAGGCTTATTCGAATCGAACAGCAAGGTCTTGAGGGCCTTTCGGCATTTCAGAAGTGAGGTGATACCGTATGCAAATGTCACCCACACTTACTGCTATAGGGCACTACAAATTTTAGTTCCGTCCTCATACTATCTCCAATCTTTAATAATAAGCACCTTCCGGATTGTAGCGACCCATGTGCCTAGCATATTGGACACTCTTCTTATAGCAATAGAAGATTACTGGGCTGCCTTGGGTTTGACTTGCTTCCTACGACCACTGCTATGAGAAGATGTAATCATTGGACAGATCAATTTACCAAGGTGTTCAGAAAATTCCAACAGCCACCCCCTACGATTCTCTTATTTTCCCACCTATCCATCTTTTTCAAAAAAAAGGCCACAGAAAGTGTCCACGTCTACCAAGATGAAGCAGAGATTTGAGTCCATAATTTACAGATTTCCCTTCTTGCTATCAGGATTAGGTAAAACTTCAAATTTCTTTGTTTTACGTGCAGACACGCGCTCTTCAGGTTTTGCTGCCTTATCCCAAACCTAATCAAGACAGTGCCTACCTCCACATCGGTACCCAATACGTAGGAGATAGTCTTACCTACAGCAAGCCAGAATTCTTCGAGCATCGGACAAGTAGCAAACATATATATATCGTCTGCATCATTTCTTCCTTACCGCTTACATTTGGAGTCGCCACTTTACCGGGCACTACAATTTTTTTTAAAAGCGTTATATAAATGTTGATAACTGAACATATCATAATCAGCAATCGGTCTAATTTGAAGGCTTGCAGTAATGACAGAACATTTTTGAGCATTGCGATTATACTACATCGAATCCCAAAAACTGCATTTAAATTGAAAATGTAATTTAATCAAAAATGTAATTGCAATTTACCTACAGCAACTGCCTGGTGTTTAATGAAGGGCAAAAAAGTACTACCCACAGCAGGACCTCCCTGTGGTAGATTGTGCGCTACAAACGGGGGCGTGTGAGTCACAAAGAATAGTTATAAATCGACACCTTTAACTACTCCTGTGCACATGACATGTTTAGATTTACGACTTGAGACTATTCACAAAAGTTATCAGTGGTGCTTCTGGGAGCTATTTGGGGACCAGAATTCTCCAATGCGAAAAAATCTATGGGTAGTAAAGTCCACGCTGGGGAAATACAGAACATGTGTGCAATTTAAATGTTTTTCTTTGCTTTTGATTCTATCCTCAGCAAAAATAATGTTTCCGGTGTGTAAACCCGTTCCCCAACAACCCAGATAAGGTTTGGGAGTTGTTCTGTTTCCCTTCCCTGTGTGTAAAAGGGATTTACCTCAGCCCAGAACGGATTTAAATACCGGAGTCTTCCTAGGGTCTTGAAGGGATCTGTAAATGCTCAAAAACTGATTTGTTTGTGGGCGTTCACAAAGTTTCGAAGTGGAGAACGATTTGCATTACCCACTCCCTGCCTATTTTTCAGAATTTACTTCTACCTGTTACGCTGTGGTAGAGTCATCTTTTGTAACAATCTAGCAGCTGTATCTCCGAATGTAAAAGTAGCTTTACATCCAGGAATGTCTTTATGAACCAGATCTGCAGTCTGCAGCAGTAGTAGTGGTCGTGTCACTAGTAGTAATCCCTATTTTTTTTTACTTTAACCCTAAATATTGGAGCAATTCCACATCTCAGTATTAATCCAGGATTTAGTGCAGCACTCTAACTGAAATCCAAAATGGCTTTGTGAAAACAGTGTTAAAAAGCAGATGGAGCAAAGCTAACACATGCTGTACATCTGCAGCTTAGCTTACATTAAAGAACAAAAGGATGGTGGGCCCACACTGCCTCACATCCCAGCACTCAGTGTGCCCCAATGCATTATGGTAAATGCAGTGCTTGATAACATTTACAGCAATGCGAGCCCCCCCAAATGTAACTTGTTACTCTCTACTGAAGCAGTACAACGAACCTTAAACATGTGTCTAGAGATACCCAGCACTGGCTGCACCAGCAATGGTGAATACTAAAGGCTTTCAACTAAAGAGGGTGTTATCATGCACATTTCCCACAATGCATCTGGGCTAAGGGTGCGCTGGTATGCCAGGCAGTGTGCTCCCTCCTCCTTTTGTGATTAGCTCATTGCCGAATTGTTGGGCTGACGATCTCTGGGATGCGCCTGCACTCTTGGAGTGGTATGAAACCTGATTCAGCTGTGAGCAGATTTGCCCCCACCCTCAAATGTCACTTGTTACTCTCTACTGAAGAAGGACAACAATCGTGAAACACGTGTCTAGAGATACACAGCTCTGGTTGCACGAACAATGGGGAATACTAAAGACTTTCAACTAAAGTGCACTGCATTTACCACACTGCATCTTGGCTAATTGTGCGCTGGTATGTCAAGCAGTGTGCTCCCTCCTCCTTTTATACTAAAGAACATTTGCTTATGCCTTCCCTGCCGAAGGATAGAGGCCAGCCAGTATGCAGTCAGGTCTTTGAAGAGCTGCCTTCAGAATGCTATTCCACATGACTCTTTGCACCCAGCACAGCATATCACTTGCACTAGGGCTCGATGTCAGAGTTCTGCATGACAGCCTGTACTAGCTACTTAGTCAGTCACATGCCACCCCCTTTCCGAGTGCTAGGGTGGAGCACATGCCATTCTTTATTAATGTGTCATTTTGTAACACGTCAACCTGCGTGGCCATGTGAAAAGGTGCACTCACTAAATTGTACCTTTGAAGGTGAGAAAAAATGTGCGTGTGCATCCCTGTGCTGACTATAATGTCTAGATACTGTGCAAGTTAGTCACTCCACACATCCGTAAGGTAGGCATGCGCTAGCCGAGGATTGCTAGAGAAATAATAGCAGTTCAGTAGTTTGAAAGGTTTGTACTGGTATGTAGATGACTACACCGAGGATGTGTTGAACTCACCCACGCGTACAACAAGGGGTACCATTCTCAGCACCTGATGTGTGTCCTAATCAGCAGTGTAGGGTTAACAAACTCATGCCACGTCCCGAAGTAGCTTTATTCTCACAACGCATACAGTCAGCAGCTTGTGGATCCATTCGGTGTGTTATGGGCACAGAATTCTGAGCCCAGCGAATGGGAGCCCTCTGTAGATTAAGTCGAGCCAGTGAAGATACACTACTTCCAAAGGTTTCAAAGTTTATTGATAGATCGAAAATATGATATCATCATCAAGACATAAGCAATATCAAAAATACATCATAAAACGCATAACAATTAATCATGATAGACAAATAAATAACCCCTACAACTCCAGCAAATACACAAGCTAGACGTTATTAAAATAATAAAATCCCTGAAATCCTACATGGGTTGCCACAAAACACGAAGATTCTCTAAAACTGAGCTAACAGTTTTTGTCTAATAAACCATGCCACATAAAGACATTTAGATAGGGCAACCACAATAACGACTCAGGAATCACTACTTCCATATATTTATTGTGGAACTAAGGACTGCATTGAAATGCACCTTAGACATTGCAAAAGATAATAAACTCACACTTATGATTGAATGATGAAATGTGTGAATAATGCATGCAATTGATTTTAATTGCCATTGCATAGAGCTTTTAGCATACTATGAAGTATTTGATGACCCTGTCCTGGGAATTGGCCACTAGAAGTGTTCTACGGGATTCCATTACTGCTTGCACTATTTGAAAAATAACATTAAAAAGCATCATGGGATTCATTCATTCAGTCTATATTTGTTTTTTGTTTCTTAAAGCCATTAAAATTAGACCAACATATTTATAATATAAAAATAACTGTACATAACTATCTAATATATTGCATTAAAAATACACAAAAAAATAACAGTATCAATAACTCTAGTTAACAAGGTTATCACAGTAAGCCAAACAAGTATAAGAACTTCAAAATTGAACCCTTGCTGAAGACCTCACATGGGCAGCACCTTTTAAATAACTTGCAACCATAAAACGGGTGTAGGGGTCCGGTAACCACTGCAAATAAAGAAGAGCAGGTCTAGCTTGTCTCAAGTTCTGTTTCTTTAGTAATGGGAAAAGATCATAGTACCCCATTGTTTATAAAAACACACAATGTGATAAAATGCAGTGTCTTGAGAAGAAATTACATCACAAGAACTGAGTGTTGAGGCATGGGACCAACTTTTAAAAACACTCAGAAGACTGCACCAAATTGACTATAAAAGGGATCAGTAGAAAAGGAAGAAATGCTATTAGCCACAAGAATCAGATAAGGTACAAACGAAGGAAGTAGTTTCAGAAGGAGATTAGGTCTAACAGATGTTTTACTCTATTCAGTCTTTTCTCTGAGGGTGCACCTACATTTCCAATAGGCCACTCTGTTCCACTGCAGATCTGCTTTACAATTGATTCCAGCTTAAGAAACCGGTATGAATGAGCATGTTCCAGAAATAATAAAATTGAGCAAAGCAATTTTAAGGCCATTTCCACTCTGAGAATGTCCATAATAATTAACTAACTAATGAAGTGCCTTTTCAGGCTGAACACAAACACAAAGCCAAAGTAATAGTGGGCGTAGTTTCACAAGATCAACAATCTTACCCTGCCCCAACTCTTCATGGTAAATATACGATGAACAGTTATGAAGCAATGATAAAAGATATGTAAAAAACAATTTCCCCCAATGTGCAGATAGGTGCTATTGTTATCACCCTAAATCTCAGAGCCATATAATGAAGTGGCAGCACATTTAGCTTGGTCAATGTAAATCATGGCTTGGATTGGACATGTTACCCAGCCTCAGAGGGAAGTCAAATGCAGTTGGAATAGATGTCCAGAATAATTGCCTTTTATTAGTTTGTGAGTAGGCGATTTATTAGATGAGTCAAAATGTACCACCAGATCAGAAAAGGATTGGACCTTACTAATAAGGCAACCCTTAATTTAAGAAACTCTGAATTTAGTCGATTTCGTGCCCAATATCATAGTGTGTAATTTAGTCAAATTGGTGGTTAACTCCAGACTGCCCATAAATAAAAACAAATTAATCAAGTAGTTGGGATCCATAATCTTTGAACGGCTAAAGCAGGAGTGTTCAAATTATGCCCAGGAAGGCAGAGTATGGCTATTTTCATAAGGCTGTTTATGTACAATTAGTATAAATTAAAATAATTTACATGGTGGTTACTTTGAATATCTGGTGTGGATTTGCCACTCCTGGGCCTATATTGGACTCCCATGGCCTACAGTAAATCACACGGAAGACACTTGACTTTAGCTACTTTTACCATACCGTCTGACATACCACTATTCCAGTTGCTTTCTAATGAATATTCTGAGAAAGCCTTCTGGGAATATTTCATAGGCTACAAGTAGGAGTGTGGGTGGTGCTGCATCACTCCCATAATAATCATTCTGAAGTTCAGAAGGTGAAAGAGTAATAAAGATGTCTACATTTTGTGTTTTTATCTTGTCACAGAGGGCAAATGTCAGACGATATTGTCTGACAAATTGCTGTTCATTCTTTCAACATGGAGATTGACGTTTACTTTTCTTTTTCTGGCTGCAGAAAGAAATTTTGGAAAGTGAACTGAACTATGTGACATCTTTCTGGGGTACAGGGAATGCAAAAGAAATGGCTTTAGGATGTAATTTTTTTCTAAAACACAGCGATACAAATACCTGTAAACGAACTGTACTAATATTTCAAAATAGCAGTTAAGTATAAATGAAGTATGTTCTTTTATAATTCTGAAGTGCAATGGAAACAAAGATTTTGTTAGGAACAAAATAAGCACTATACTTTACTTGGTGATGCATAAATATTCGCTGAAACCTGATTTTCACACATTATCCTTTGTGCGCTTTAGAGTTTCATCACTAAAACTGCATGTCTGTGCAAATTTAATGGCCATTTAAATGGAAAACGTGCTGCCCGTAATGACAGTGCGATTCCACACCATGCTTTAGAAACTTAGGGTCCGATTAAGATTGCGGTGAATCCGCATCCTCCGGGCCGGCGGAAGCAACCGCCGGCCCGGAGGATGCGGATTCACCGGTGCGTTGAGAGAAATGACCCCCCGCCAGATTAGGATGGCGGGGGGGTCATCTGCGGACGGCAAGACCGTCTGCCGCTTTTCCGCCTCGAGACCGCGGCGGAAAACCTCTAATATGGTGGCGGCCAACCATATTAGGATTTGCTTAGGGATATGCCTTTCCGCGGCGGCAATGCCACCACGAAAAGGCATACGGTCTTGTCTTTGGGGGCCCGTTGTGGGCCCCCAGGGTGAAGGGGGGGGTGCACATGGGGGTACCTATGGTACCCCCTGCATTTGCATGCACGAAGCGGCAGGCACCGCACGGTGCCTGCCGCTTTGTGCATGCAAATGCACTGCTTGCATTTTTAACATTGTGGCGGGTGCTGCTTCAAGCAGCACCCGCCGCAATGTTAAACATACAGGATGTGACCGTCAGGGTGGCGGTCACAACCTAATTTGCACGGAGGGACTGCCGCTGCCCCTGCGGACGGTTCCTCCACCTCTGAGGTAGCGTCCGTCCGCCATCCTAATAGGACCCTAATTTCCGACGCTGCGTTATAAAATGCACTACATATTACGTAACCATGCCCTTACACCAGGGTTGCCACCTGGGAGGTTTTCTACCGGCACCACCGGTATTCTAATGTCCCGGCAACATACAAATAGGCAAAATCCTTTAAAGCTGGTATTTTTAGCCCCTATCTCTACATGCTCCAAACATGAAATATAAATATAGATTACTTTTAAATGTGTTCTACAATTGTATTAATGATCTCCGACTAACAATTAAAGGAAACAAAGGCAGAGAAGTAATGTTACAAATAAATCTATATGATTTTTATTTCTTGTGTATTTCATGTACCTTGCATGTATTTCCTTGCAGACTCTTAAAACAACACTGACTGGCTGGTGTTTTTCTCTTGGGCAACCCTTCTTCCAACTCGCATGCTGAATGGACCTGGCTCATTTGCCACCCTGTGTTTTTGTGTGATGCGTGGATTTTTCACAAACCCTAGGAATTCAGCAAGGTGACATTAAGGCAACACCCCATCATGAAAATTGTTCCTGCGGCACTTGAATATTTGCTTTCTTTTCACGTTCTTATGTATTCAGTTTAGTAGACGAACCCGTGCTGATGAGTGGGGGCTAGACTTGTTCTGTCTGTGAACCCTCACCATTAAAAGTAATGACAGTGTCGTTCCTGGCTAGACATGCCTTCGGAATGAGCCTACTCGCCAGGTCGCGGCTGTAACGTGAAACTAAGCAATGGTAGAGAGGCACACCCCCACACCTCAGGCAGTCTAAAAACACAGCACTGACTAGTGCTATGTCATTTTCTTTTCTAGGTTCGTGCATTTATGTGTGCACGCACAGGATACACATATTTTCCTGTCGCCCTTCCTGTTTGTTTTTGACAGACAAGAAAAATGAACTTACATTGAACCTCAAGGCAAATATTTAAGTTTCTTGCAGCATTATTCAACTCACGTACTGAACGGGGAACATCTAGCGCCTTGAATATTAGTGCTCGAAAACACCATCAAAGGCGCGCAAAAAGACGCAATCAAGATACAGTGCATTAAAGTGCTCATTTCAGTACCTATCAATGCCCCGCTGGGCATACATGAAACCTTAGCACAATCTATCTTGCCTGCATCGTAGCACTCGTCAAGAAGATGAAACCAGGCACGAAAGACCACCAGGGTTATCCACTTATCCAACCGTCCATACTCACTATCAGTTAGAAAACCAAGAAGTATGTGTGTGTATATATATATATATATATATATATATATATATATATATATATATATATATATATATATATATATACATACACTCACGCATATATACATATATGTAATATTACACATGAACAGCAGGATACGGAACTTCGGGGAGTAGATGTGGCAGAATGAAAAGAGAGCACGAGGTAGGACGAGACCGGAAAAAGCAAGGAAAAAGAGAATGGAAACACAAACACTCCAATGGCGAACTGAATATAAATTCAACAAAAGACTTCCCTTAAGTATGCAATGTAAGAATACAACTCATCCAATCAGAAACTGCAAGACCAAAATGATTTGGAGCACAACAAACATAAAAAGCATAAAAACTGGGTTAAAAGCCATTGAATCAAGAGGAGGTTTTCACTTATTGTGAAAGAAATGTCACATGGTGTTATTTTTCAATATAACTTTATTGAGTTAATATATGGCACCCGTCCCTGTGAACAAGCAGCGGATTCTGCGAAACGTGTCGGGTGACTGTACCGGAATAAAGTTTCACTAAGGAACGAGCATGGGCCTCAGCGTGTTGTTTAACTACTGAAAGAACAACTGTTGGTTGGATTGATTGGTAGTTGGCAAACCCCGCTGTGTCCCGACGTGATCGAGTCGGCGCTGGTCTTCGCCAAAACTGCCTGGATATATATAAATGTATATATATATATATTTATATATATAATAGGTTTATATTTACCCATTAAATACTTACATATTCGTATTTTTTTTGTTTACATTTGTTTATTGGGTTTTAACAATCGTGTATCATGACAGTAGATCTCAATACATTAATACATTTTTGCAAGAAACAGTCGAAATACAAATTTTGTGCTCATAGTCACTGATCCAGTATACCTCGGTAGTCAATTTTGCATATGGTTTGACCGGGTCAGTGCATATCGTGGTGCTCCGAAGTGGCAACATCGTACAGCCTATAAGTAAGCACCATTGGGTGTACCTAACATGTCCCCGTCGGGTCTCCTGTGATATTGCGTTGTGGGCTGTGGCCGGGTAAGGGTCACCGTCCTAAACATACTGGGTTGGATCGCTGTTGTGGGAATGTCCCAAAGTGTTCTGATCAATCATATCAATACATGTTCCCAATTAAAACATTGGCCGGATTTTCCGCCAGCCCAACTTTCAACTGTTTCTAACTGTGGGGGATAAACTGTAGGAAAAGTAGGGTGTCGGGGGAAGTCCTAGCTGCAAACTAATAGGATCAGTCATCGAGATAGGTGAAGTTCCTCGGCGGAGTGTGGGAGTACATCAGGATATGGGATTAGGGGTTACACCTTCCGTGGTATTCCCTCTGTTGTCTGTGGGGGAGTTCCATCCGTATCTGCTACCCAACTGTGATCCTAGGCTGGTTGTGTCTCTCGGGGTCTCTCTGCGTCGGGGGTGATGGGAGAGGTCGGCTGGGTCTCCTATTCATCTGCCGGAGCCTCAGGCGGGTTATTTCTTGTGTAAACGTATGTATTAACTGAGCCCATTCTAAGGAGATAGGGTGTTTGCGGATCCCTCTCAGTTCTTCTTCCCTAAGTGTTTCTTCCTCTGCCTTTCCCCATTTTTTCACAGCGCCAATCCAGGCTGCTTCTGGGGGCCCCGTTGGGGACCTCCAGTGCATGGCTATGCCCCTCTCCGCTAGTAGGATGGCTAGGGACATAAAGCGGCATTGCACTTTCTCGATCTTCTTCCTGCGGAAGATCCCAAGAGCGCACGCCTCCCCATTACATGTTCGTAGTTAAGGCATGCATGGTAATGGAATATGTTTTGTTTAACAATTACAGGTAAGTAAATACACTCTTTTTATATATATATATATATATTCATATACATATATGTATGTATATATATATATATATATATATATATATATATATAAATATATATACATAGATCGATTTAGGTGTGTGTGTGTATATATATATATATATATATATATATATATATATATATATATATATATATATATATATATATTCAGACATTCTTAGGAATGTGTGTGTATATATAGGTAAGGAAATGGGGAGAGCTAGGATTATTATGGGGTACGTCCCTATCCCCAATGATAAAGTACAAAAAGCAGTGGACGGACCCACTAGCAATTGCGACTCACAAGTATTTTATTTTGATGAGTGCCAAAAACCCATTAGGTGTATTAAAGGACCCCTCACCCACCAACCTAGTTGGTGGCATGCTTCATCATTGGGGTCCCTACCGGGTAGCCAAATGCCACCCAGTTGTGCTACGACGCCTGATTACAGCTGAGCTGGATTTGTGTGGTTGTCAAGGAAGTGGTGCAAGTTAAAATTATCTCTGGGAATCCTTACTGAATAAAACTTTATTCCCAGCGGCCTAGGATGAGGTTAAAAAAGGAAAAAGACAACTTTAGAGATAAATTGATCCAGGTTGTCACAGTGGTTGGTCTACATGTTTCAGCCTCGTAAAAAATGTGGGAGGCTTTTGTCAGGTGCAGGTGAATAGACTGAAGGTGTGGCAAAAATAGGCCACGTGTATCGTGTTATCAACACACACGCTAAGTTGTATTTTATGTGATGAGTGGTGTCTGTGTACTTACGGACCCACTGGAAAAAACACTAGCTATGTGTTACTTGTAGTCTTGAGCAGGACCCAGGAGGGGCGCCCATCACACATTTGTCAAGACGGAACATCCACGGGCTGCGCCTATTGCGGTCTCCTCGCTGTCCTGGGTGAGTGTGTGTGTGTGTGTATATATATATATATATATATTCTGAGTTCCCAAAGCAGGCAAGCGCAGCGCGTACGGCCAAACAAACAGGAACCAGCGAGACCCAGGAAGGTGCAAGTTTTTCTTTTTATTTAATTTTTAGCCCAGCACCAGTCCGCCATGACGCGTTTCGGCTAAAGATAGCCTTGATCACATGACAACGTCATGAGGGCTGACCACCCATTTAAAGTGCAAGAGTGCCATCACATGTTATGGAAAGCGAAAAAATACTTTACTTTCCAAAGTGTTACAAACATTATATTGCAGCATAAATGCAAGTATTGCACTAAAGGTATACAAGTAGATAACCTGTGTTACAAAATTGCGGTAAAATACATTTTAACACTCACAACTTGTAAAACCTCAGCAAGCAAATGTAATTGTACGAATTCATGGCAACGGCTAAAAGAACTTCTAAAATGAGTATAAAAGTTAAAAGCCAATAAATAATTATAAATAATTATATTGCCATTAAAATTCCATCAAGACACTATTCCATGTGCAAGTTAAAACAAATAGATGTATGGAAAGTGCAGGTAAATAACAGAAAATCCCTGTTGTCATGGATTCAAATATGTTCAGAAGTCATAATGCCCAAGTGGGCTGTACAAAGGTACTGAGGTAAAAAGGTACTAATTTCTATGTGCAAATACGCATGATTAGTGCAAAACATGTCAAATGGCTCTAAAGTGCTACCGTGAAAAGTGCAAAAAATGTTAAATCATTGATCTTATTAAAGATCTTTTACAGAAAGGTCAAAGAGGGTGCAGGATGCATGATCTAATAACTATACTCTAGTTCAAATACATATTTACAGGATATTCACAGTACTGAGGAAAAAAGTGCAATGTGCATATAGCAAGGTGGACAGGTTACTATAGATAGGTGTGGCAGTCCTCCCCAATATTAAGCCCTTGCGGTGCCTTAGTATCAAGTGATATGATGTAACGAGTCTCTAATTTTCGAAGTAGGGACTCTCTTTCACCTCCTCTCCTCTGGGGAGGAACACAATCTATCACATAGTATTTCAAAGCGGAGGCATCTTTCCCATGGATTTTCTCAAAATGCCTGGCAACTGGATATGCCGTATCTGCATTAGTGATAGCACGCAGATGTTGTAGGATTCGCTTGTGGACTTGTGGCCTGGTACTGCCCACATATCTAAGACCACACGGGCATTCCAAAACGTAAACTGCAAATTCAGATTTGCAATTTAATTTTTGCTTGATTTTAATTGGGAAAGGTGAAAGTGGTGTATGAACCTCTGACTTGCTAATACCATGCTTACAGGCTTTGCAGGTAGAGCATTTCAAAAATCTCTTGCTATCATCTAACCATGATCCTGTGATTACTTCTGGGCTACTCGAAACCAGGCTGTCTTGCATGGACCGAGCTTTACGGTAGGTAATGCTAGGATATTTGGGCATTGTAGGGCCAATGACAGGGTCACTAAATATCAGGGACCAATTGTCCTTGATGATTTTGTGGATGCTTTTATGCTGATTGCTATATCCAATAATTAATCTAGTCTCCTCACATGATCTATTAGTGGGAGGCTGCTGGCTTATAACTCCTGAGCCCAGGAGTACTGACCTCTATATTTTATTGGCCCTTTGTGTAGCATTATCTATAATCTCAGGTTTGTAGCCCCTTTGAAGGAAACGAGCCCTACAGTGGGATTGTGCCAGCCGGCATTCCTCCTCACTGCTGCAGATTCTTCTGATACGGAGCATCTCCCCATAGGGGATGCTCCGTATCAGGTGCGCTGGGTGATGACTGCCAGCGTGCAGCAGAGTATTCCCTGCCGTGGGCTTACGATACAGTTTGGTATGAAGGTTACCGTCCTGAACAAAGATTTCCACATCCAGGAACACAGTGGACTGAGTGCTAATGCTGCTGGTGAACTGGATGTTGAGGTTATTGACATTAAGTTCTTGTATAAATTCCCTCACCTCACTCTCAGTACCATCCCAAACAAAGAACAGGTCATCAATATACCTTGACCAGAGTTTCACTTTGGTGTTCCATGGTGGCAGTATGTTCATTATCAGGACCTGCTCCTCCCAGTACCCCATGTGCAAACAGGCGTAACTGGGAGAGAAGCAGGCCCCCATTGCCACACCCCTGGTCTGTAGAAATAGCTGTTTGGCAAATAGGAAAACATTGTTTTCTAAACAAATGGAGATCATATCTAACAACATTTTCGAATGTTCCTGGAAGCAGGCTTCCCTCTTCCCAAGAAAATGTTGGATGGCTTTCAGTCCATCTTGATGGAATATACTGGTGTATAATGAAGTAACGTCCATGGACACCAGAATAAAATTGGAGTTCCATCTAAAATCAGTAAGTCTCCTGAGTAGATCACTCGTGTCGAGGATAAAGGAAGGCAAGTTTTTTACATGGTCTTGTAAGAAGAAATCGATGTATATGCTCATATTTTCCAACAGGCTGTTACATGCAGAGATGATGGGCCTGCCTGGTGGCTGCTGATAATTCTTGTGGACCTTGGGGATGAAGTATATTACAGGAGTCACTGGGTAGTCCTTCTTTAAAAATGTATACTCATCCATGGTCAGCAAGCCTTTGCTCCTCCAGGCAGACAGTTTGGAATAGATTTCATTCCTAGCTTTAAGAGCATCCTGCATAGTGATACGCCTGTAACAGTCCTTGTCGTTGAGTTGTTTGAGAGCTTCTTCCAAGTACATTTTACGTGGCCATAAGACAACGTTGCCACCTTTATCAGATTGTCTTATAACCAAGTGTTTGTTTGCCTTGAGCTTTTTTATAAGTTTGTGGTACTCACTGTCCCTGTAGTTGTATCGTTTAGTTGCATGAGAATGTTTAATCTGCAAATCCTTCAATTGTGTGGTGACACGCTCATGGATTATGTCCACATTGTCTTTGATCATCAGGGGGTAAAATTTGGATTTGAGTTTGAAAGATGTCTGACAAAGTGCAGGAAGAGGTTCACCTCCCAATGCTGTCTGACTCTCTGTGTGACAGGGGAACTCCTCCTCCTGGAGTTCCAAAAGTTCTTGCGTTAGGACTGCTCCTGTTGTGACTGATTCGCTAGAGCCACTGGTTGTGATGTGGACATGAGCGGCATCTTGAGTCCCAATCGTAGTGTTGGAGTCCACTACTGTCCGTGCTGCATGATATTTGCGCAGTTTTAATTTGCGCACATACTTGAACATGTCAATCCTAGTTGTAGCGTAATCAAAGTCTCCCGTGGGCTATATGATAGTCCTAAAGATAAGATAGATGTCTCTTTCGGGGTCAGAACAGTATCAGTTAAATTTATGACCGCATGAACATTAGTATTGGAGTCAGAAATGGGGTTTACTGCTGTGGTTGAGCTGGCTGAGCCTTGTTCCACTGCCATCTGGAACGCGGTTTCCTTTGCCTGCCTCCTACATTTGCGGCGTTTGTTGCTTTTCCGCCTCTCTGCGCGTTTCCTGTTGGCACGCTGGCGGCGGCTGCCTGGGTTCCTGAGCGCAAGGTTAGTTTTCGATCCTGCTGGACCATTTCCATTTACTGCGCAGGGGTAAATTTGCGAAACCCCGACCGAAGTTGACGCCTGGCTTCCGTGTCAGACTCACGTTCAGGCTGTGAGCTATCTCCTGAGATCTAAGACACCTCAGTCTGTCCTGTGGTTGCTGTGGTGCCAGTGCTGATGTTGGCGGCAGTGATGTTATTGTTACGCCGCTGCTTAATATTGTCGTACCTTTTCGCGAACGTAAAGATCTGGCCGTTTTCATAATCCAGTCTGTCGCGTTGAAACTTGTACGCCTTCCTCTTTTTGATGACATCTTCCTCACGTTTAAGCCGTGTATTCATTTCCTCTCTATATTTAGTGAGTTCAGGAGAAGGAGGAGGTTTGTCAATTTCAGCATTAATTTGAGCAATTTCATCCAAAAGCTTGATTCTGTCACTTTCAGCATACTGGATGAGTATGCCCATTAGGCGTTTGGAATTATCGAGGTTACATTGCGCCCAATCTGCAAGCATTTGTGGGTCGGGTTTTTCATAGGAGGGTGCTAGTAAGATGCGCAGTCCACGCGGCACCCGCCCCACCTCCAAGTAACCCGTTAAGGAAGTATGCTCCCACCACTTGGATTGTTCGCTTTTGCTGCATTTTTCGAGCCGCTTAAATAATTCCTTAATAACAGTACTTCGTTCAGGCACACTGTTGGAACTAAAGTTAGGAACAGACTCCCCGGCCGGGGGGTCCGTGAACATGCCCCTGGACGCCTCCACACGCCATCTCAACGTGTCCGCGGACATGGTACGTAGCAATGGGCAAATAGCTTTGTGCACAACACAGTCAAACTCCTACCCGGCAATGCTCCTCGGAGTCGATCCTGTAAACTTCACACAGGGGTTTCCGCAGTTAGTCCGTCTCGGCTTTGCTGGTACTCGCTCGGTGAGCTCAGGATCCCCGACCAGCCAACGCTGACCCGGTGCCCCGGACTGCTTCCGGTCTTTCCTCAGCACGCCTCCAAACAATTCCGCTTTCCCTGGGGTGTGGCGGCGTCTCCTCACGGAGATTTTGAAATGTTCCGAAGAAACGATGCTTCTTGCCGCAGCTTGCCCAAAACGTGAAGGGGTCTCACCAAGTCCGGGGAAGCAATCCCGGATGTAGGTATGAGGTATGTCTGAGTTCCCAAAGCAGGCAAGCGCAGCGCGTACAGCCACACAAACAGGAAGACAGCGAGACCCAGGAAGGTGCAAGTTTTTCTTTTTATTTAATTTTTAGCCCAGCACCAGTCCGCCATGACGCGTTTCGGCTAAAGATAGCCTTGATCACATGACAACGTCATGAGGGCTGACCACCCATTTAAAGTGCAAGAGTGCCATCACATGTTATGGAAAGCGAAAAAATACTTTACTTTCCAAAGTGTTACAAACATTATATTGCAGCATAAATGCAAGTATTGCACTAAAGGTATACAAGTAGATAACCTGTGTTACAAAATTGCGGTAAAATACATTTTAACACTCACAACTTGTAAAACCTCAGTAAGCAAATGTAATTGTACGAATTCATGGCAACGGCTAAAAGAACTTCTAAAATGAGTATAACAGTTAAAAGCCAATAAATAATTATAAATAATTATATTGCCATTAAAATTCCATCAAGACACTATTCCATGTGCAAGTTAAAACAAACAGATGTATGGAAAGTGCAGGTAAATAACAGAAAATCCCTGTTGTCATGGATTCAAATATGTTCAGAAGTCATAATGCATGTATTAACTGAGCCCATTCTAAGGAGATAGGGTGTTTGCGGATCCCTCTCAGTTCTTCTTCCCTAAGTGTTTCTATCTCTGCCTTTCCCCATTTTTTCACAGCGCCAATCCAGGCTGCTTCTGGGGGCCCCGTTGGGGACCTCCAGTGCATGGCTATGCCCCTCTCCGCTAGTAGGATGGCTAGGGACATAAAGCGGCATTGCACTTTCTCGATCTTCTTCCTGCGGAAGATCCCAAGAGCGCACGCCTCCCATTACATATTCGTAGTTAAGGCATGCATGGTAATGGAATATGTTTTGTTTAACAATTACAGGTAAGTAAATACACTCTTTGATATATATATATATATATTCATATACATATATGTATATATATATATATATATATATATATGTGAAAGTCTTATCTTTAACAAGGTGAAGTGATTTCTTCCATCCAAAGTGGAGAAAGGTGGGCCGTGGTGAGGTGGTCAAAGAACAGCACTTTCTTTGTTAAAGATAAGACTTTCACTATGGGCACTTTTCTCCTCCTTATTGTGATTTAATTTTCATTGCCTACATAGATGGTTTTTGGCAGATAGATGCATCCCTCTATTTTTTAACCCCGAGGCACTAGACCGCATGCACGTTTTCGGACTTACGTTATTATCGGGGGTCTATGAACTTAGTATCAGCAGGGCACTAGACCGCCAATATATGAATAATTGCTGCCAGTTCAAATAACCGATTTCTATCATTGGGTAAGGATCTCTGATAGACCTGTGTGTTTACCGGAATGGTATAGTTTTTGACATGGTGCAACTACACCCATTGCCAAGATATCATTGGTAAAGATATTACGTTGTGTTGTTTTCAAATATTATTGTTTGATCATTGTCACTTAGAAAGTCAATTGTCTAAGTTTCATATGTGCTAACATGTATTACGACAATCACTGATGAATCACTAGAATTATGGTCGATTCACAGACAGTATTGCTAGATCATGTGGTTCTATACATACCTGTATGAAAGCAACTCCATTCCAATATGGCCGACAAGTTTTTGACTTGAATGTGTTGATGGATGCAGACCTCATCTATGTTTATTGTTTGTATACTCGCTGTGTATTTAACATGCTGAGCACTGGGGAGAGGTTATCGTGTGATCAAGACACCTTGGTGTGTTGAAACGCGTAGCGATATCCGGTGAATAAACTTTCATGACTGAATTTCCTTGAGTGCGCGACTTTGCTTATGGGCAGAACTTGTGGATTTTCATTGAAACCATTCGGCTGTGGGTTTGCCGAATTTCCGAGCCACCTGACTACGGGAGGAGGTACCCGGAAGGACCCAGTGTGCTTTGATTTTTATATATATATATATATATATATATATATATATATATATATATATATATATATATATATAAATATATCACAGCTTCAAACATCCACGAACCGACTGTTCGTAAGGAAAGCAGCACACACAGGGGGTAGTTCCACGTGGATTTTATTTGGGAACTTTACAGCATACGACGCGTTTTGCCAGAGGGCTTCGTCAAGATATGCAAAGAGCGGAGGCGCTCAACTCATTTAAATCAGATATCTTACTTCCGCTATTACAGTAGAAAGCAAAAAAGGACTATATACAAGGTTACTAATGGATCGGCCATCTTGAGATGGTGGAATAAAATACTGTTGTATCACATTCATTGATTGAACATATCCAAGATATATGTACACATAAGAAACTTTTATGCATGTCCCACAGTAAATGGTCTAGGGACTGCATGAGTTATCACGCCCATGATGGGCACCAGTAGTCCAATAGTCCTTCTTTCACATAAATGCCCCGAATGGGCATGCCAACGAACAGGTGAACAATACTACATGTTAAGGTGCAGACAAAGTAAATCAAACACTTAGCGGTGTTAAAAGCCATGTGAACACATATGGATACATGATTATGGTATGCGAAAACCCGAGTAAAGATACTCCTGATCCAAAGGCTTTCAGAGACAAAACTCCTGTAAACATGTGTAAACGCACCCGTAATAACATTGCTGAAATAGCTATCATGAATAATGCCCTGGATGGGCTAAGTACTGCACCTGTACGTGGGAATTCATAATAACATGGGATGTAAGGACTAATTATAAACACAAAAATTACGATCAAAATATCCTAAAACCAGAAGTACTAAATACATGTGTGGACATGAAAAGATACCAATCAGGAATACAGTGCTTATGCCAACATTGACGTCCATCATAGATACATGAGAATTAACCCAAATGAACTGAAAGTTCTTCATGCATATTGAGGCCATTCGGGTGTTTGCTCTGCAAATCAATTATGTATCTGGACTCTAGCCTTCTGAGTTTAAGAAGGCGGTCGCCACCCCTGATGTTAGCTGCTACACTATCGAGACAGATATATGATAACAGATCCCTGTTACTATTGTGTTTCTTTTCGAAGTGCCTCGCTACGGGGTATGTGACATCTTTTTTGGCAATGGCACGCATGTGCTCTAATATTCTCAATTTAACCGCATTGGTGGTACTACCGATATAGTTTAAGCCGCAAGGGCAAGTGAGACAATAGATGACGTATGCTGTTGAGCACGTTAGGAATTTAGTGATCTTTTTCGGTGTTGGAAGACCTGGAACTTTGAAAGCAAGCGTCCGCTTGCTGTGTTTGCAGGCCTTGCACCGACCACAAGGATAGAAGCCATTCAGTGCTGGAAGTTTGGGTTTATTGTCAGGAGCAGTATAGTGACTAGAGACCAACTGGTCTCTGAGGGATCTAGCCTTCCTGAAGGTCACAAGGGGATTACTGGGCAAGTCAGCTTTAATGATGTTATCGGACATTAGAATATTCCAGTTCTTTTTGAGTATCTTTTTAACTTGCCCAGCATTACGGGAAAAAGTGGTAATGAGGCGGAATGCCCCATTGTTGGATTTGACAGTTTTCTTAGGTTCTAACAAAGCTTTCCTCTGCATCTTGTTAGCTCTGTCAAGAGCCCTAGTTAGCACTTCCTCACTGTAACCCCTTATCCTGAATCTTTGAAGACTAGCCTCCGCTGCCTTCTTAAAATCATCAGGGTTGGAATTATTGCGCCTGAGCCTCAAAAGTTCGCCATAAGGGATACTTTCAACCAATTGGCGTGGGTGGCTGCTTGTGACAAAGAGGGTGGAGTTTCCTGCCGTCTCTTTCCTGAATAATTTGGTTTGCACCATTCCCTTGTCATCTATGTATACTGTGAGATCAAGGTAGTTGACTGAAGTCCTACTTATATGACCTGTGAATTTTAAATTCATGTCATTATTGTTGAGTACGTCTATGAACACATTAGCAGTTTCTATGGGGCTATCAAGGATGATAAACAAATCGTCAATATAACGATGCCACCCTATAATGCTGTTGTTCCACTCTGGATTGGTTATTTTCCAGGGAGCCTGCTCCTCCCACCAACCTACAAAGAGGTTGGCAAAACTAGGAGCAGAGCAAGCTCCCATGGCAACTCCAGAGATCTGCCTGTAAAGCTGTTTGCTGAAAAGAAAGATGTTATTTTTCAAACTGAAATTCATAAAATCAAGCAACATCTTATTGTGTTCATAATAACGTATAGGACGTTTATCCAGAAAACTAGCCATCGATCTCAAACCATCGTCATGTACTATACATGTGCATAGACTGGCGATGTCTAGTACCATCATGCAGTAAGTATCTTTCCAAACAATATTGTCCATAAGAGTCAAAAAATGCTTAGTGTCTCTAAGATAAGAGGGCAGTGACATGACCAATGGAGAGAGGAACGAGTCCACATAAATGGAGAGATTTTCAGTGAGGCTGCCGTTGGAAGCAACTATGGGCCTTCCCGGTGGATTGAATATGTCTTTGTGCACCTTGGGAAGGTAGTAAAAAGTGGGAATCACTGGGCTAAGACAACGCAGAAACAAATATTCGTCTGTGCTGAGCATGTTATTATTGTACCATTTGGATATCATGTCGTGGTACTCACCCACGCTTCTATTATAGTCTTTTTCGCCCACGATAGTGTAGGTTTCCGTGTCTCCCAACAGTCTTTTAGCCTCATTTTCATATTGTGCAGCAGTAAGGAGCACAATATTCCCCCCTTTGTCGGAGGGTTTGCAGACCAAGCCAAAATATATATACATAGATCGATTTATGTATATATATATATATATATATATATATATATATATATATATATATATATATATATATATATATATATATACCACTTCTTCCTGCTTCTCCCAGCTCGGCATGCAGGACACAAGGACCACCACGCAGCTTTTCCAGTTTAAAGGGTCAGTTTATTATCTCCTCTCATTCTCTCTGGCATGACGCGTTTCGGATAGAAACTACCCTTGATCACATAACGGTACTTTGGTTTAGAGAACCTTTAAATACTCATTTTTTTACATTTTTTTGCTGAGCACACCATGTGATTAATGGAAAGTGAGAACACACTTCTAAACAATATATATAGGGGAAGTGGCTCTTTCATACATTTTAAAGCACATTTATGTAATCTCTTTCTTATTATTAAACCACTTTTTGTTGTTTTCAAGCTTAAACACATACTAGCAGCATAAATGCATTGGTGGTGAATCTGGACTCAATATGTGTAACAGTTTACAAGAATCAATTGATATGGCACATGTTATTACATTTCTAAAATGGGGTTCTAAAACCCTTAATTATGTACATATTAAAAACCATATAAAAATATATATATCTAAATACAAAATTTATACTATTTCCAAAATAAATGTGTCCATCTATATACACACAATTTTAAGAAAATATGCAATTTTAAGTACATGTGAATTCTAATAGCATAAATGCTATATATATATATATTTTCAGACATTCTTAGGAATGTGTGTATATATAGGTAAGGAAATGGGGAGAGCTAGGATTATTATGGGGTACGTCCCTATCCCCAATGATAAAGTACAAAAAGCAGTGGACGGACCCACTAGCAATTGCGACTCACAAGTATTTTATTTTGAGGAGTGCCAAAAACCCATTAGGTGTATTAAAGGACCCCTCACCAACCAAACTAGTTGGTGGCATGCTTCATCATTGGGGTCCCTACCGGGTAGCCAAATGCCACCCAGTTGTGCTACGACACCTGATTACAGCTGAGCTGGATTTGTGTGGTTGTCAAGGAAGTGGTGCAAGTTAAAATTATCTCTGGGAATCCTTACTGAATAAAACTTTATTCCCAGCGGCCTAGGATGAGGTTAAAAAAGGAAAAAGACAACTTTAGAGATAAATTGATCCAGGTTGTCACAGTGGTTGGTCTACATGTTTCAGCCTCGTAAAAAAAGTGGGAGGCTTTCGTCAGGTGCAGGTGAATAGACTGAAGGTGTGGCAAAAATAGGCCACGTGTATCGTGTTATCAACACACACGCTAAGTTGTATTTTATGTGATGAGTGGTGTCTGTGTACTTACGGACCCACTGGAAAAAACACTAGCTATGTGTTACTTGTAGTATTGAGCAGGACCCAGGAGGGGCACCCATCACACATTTGTCAAGACGGAGCATTCATGGGCTGCGCCTATTGCGGTCTCCTCGCTGTCCTGGGTGTGTATGTATATATATATATATATATATATATATATATATAATTCAATAGTTGCCTTTTCTTGAGATGCACTCACAGGGTGACTACGTTGGAAAAGCACAAGCGCCGCTGCAAGACACGCAGTTCCAGGTTTCTGCCTATCCGTTTTGGGAACACGCCCTTCTTCCTGGGCAGTTCAAACAAAGATCAGCAAGTAATAACCACCAGTAACGTCCTCTTTTTTTAGTGACAACATTCATGACCATATGCGTTTCAAGTGAGTTCATCCGCAATGGTTTATGGAACTGGTAGTTGCTGTTAAAGCCCATGTGGGTTGCTGCCATTATTAAAGTTCTCAAAGGCACCATAGCATGTCACATGCAAAGCGCACTTAAAAATCACCCAACAACACTCAGTTCCGATTCACGCTGCCCCAATAAGTCAGCTTGGACCCACAAGGGTATTGTAGCGGTGCAGTCTCGTGGCCACAGGCAGGGCCACTTATTACCAAATTTAAACCAGTGCTGCACATGCCTCACCGATGTTTTTCGAATTTCCCATATTTACACATTCTCTCTATGGAGTGCTATCATTATCTTGCTTTTTTCTTTTAGCGCTCACACTTCTTGATTTATATATGTTGGCCATTAATGTAATAATTCATTGTAACGTGATAATGAAGTCTGCTTGAATGTATTCATGTTTTTTCATAGGTATCAGATTCTCTATTCTTGCAATGTTTTTACATAATGAACAAGGTTTCATGGAAAATGAGAATTTCACTTATCGTTTATTGTATTTACACAAAACGTGTGGTTTCACTGAATACAAATGAAAGGATGCTAATTACTTTTCTGCTAATCGTTTATTCTGATAGAGACTTTTAGCTTCAGATTCTTCACCTTTTTTATATTTCCCCAGGCTTCAGAATAAGTGGGTAAACTTTTCAGCTGTACCTCAGTGTGCCGACAGGTGGGACCTTGTGGCTCCGTACTGATGCTGTTCCATTCTGGAAGTGATGTGCGGAGCCTGTATAGGAACTACTTCTGTACTCTGACATCAGTTCCTTTCTTTGCGAGTCTCCCGAAGTGGATCCGGAGCTCCTTCGTTTCTCTTAGAGATATTTACCTTTGAATATTTTTCAGTATGCAAGGGAAGTTGTCCCAAACATGACCGGTTTTAACCCTAAAAGGACTTTTGCAAACAAATGTCTGTGACTGACCGCGTTAGGTGTGCCTCTGATGTCTGCAGTCGAGTCATGACTCGCCTGCAAGTCATGGCTATGTCCAAAGTTCAATCTCAGTCTCAGAGTGGATGAACCCACTTTAGAGGTCGGTCTTTTTTACAGTTAAATCATCCAGTGTTGTACTTGGCCGTCACCCCCAAAGCTTTTGCCTTCACCCTCCTTTTTTTCTGAATTTTTTTTGTTGGCATTAGTACTCTGTGCACTTTACCAATGCTAACCAGTGCTAAAGTGCTTGTGCTCACTCCCTTAAACACGGTAAATTTGGTTTACACCTGATTGGCACACTTAATTTACTTGTAGATTCCTGGTAAAGTGGTACTGCATGTATACAGGGCCTGTAAATTAAATGCTGCTAGTGGGCGGCAGCGCTCATTGTGTCACCCACTAAAGTAGCACTTTAAAACATGTCTCAGGCTTGCCATTACAGCATTTGGTGCAGTTTTAATTACCAATACGACCTGGAAAAATAAACCTTTAGCCAAGCTCAAACCTTCCTCTTTATTACATGTAAGTCACCCCTAAGGGGGCCCTAAAGGCCCATTGTGCAGAGTGCATTCTTTTTGAAAAGGAGGATATGTGGATTCAAGTTTTACATGTCCTGGTAGTGCAAAACTCCTAAACTTGTTTTTCACTACCATAATATCTATTTTTCCTATTGAATGACCTCCGATTACCTTATTACATTTAATAAGTGCTAACTTATGATTGGGAGCAGGTAGAAATATAATTTTTGGACTCAAATGAAATGCAATTAAAATCCTCTTTAATGGTAAAATAAGACTTCAAGTCACAGTTAAGAATGTTGGTATTTTCTTGCCATAACCATTTGGTGCTTGCTGTCAGTGTCCTGGGTCATATGACTGTGAATGGCTCAGCTCTACTGTTGTGGTTTGTGTATTCCTGCCAGACAGTGAGACAAAAAGGACTGGGTGAAGGCAAGATGGCCATCCAACCTGGATGCCTGTTGGTGGAGCTGTTTCCGGCCTCACTTGCACGTCAGAGGGATTGCCTCCAGCACACACAAAGGAACCTGGTGTCCGCCTTTTGTCACCCCAGACTTCTTGGAGCTTTGGCGGGGGAAGGGAATATCTTTCCAGAACCTGATATTGGGATAGCCCAGGATGTCCCCCCACTTCAAAGACTGGCACGAGGTGTAAATATTGGTCCCTCCGAACACCACTTCAGTACACTCTTGGACCTGTGGAAAACTTCAGGAGGACTTCCTGGACCCCCAGAGGGCTGCCCTGCGGCTACTAAAGGACTGCCCTGCTGCTTGAAGGCCTGCCTTTCTGCTTAATGGAGAACAGGACCTTCTAGAGTCAAAAGGGCTAGTTGACTGGCCTCCTGTGTGAGTAACAGGGACATAACAAGCTTCAGAGACCTGGAGCTCTGCACCTGGTGTAGCGGGAATTCCGTTCTCCTACAGAACTGTGCATAGAGACCTGGAACCTCGGTGAATTAGGATGGCCCAAAACTCACCTCAGTACCCAAAATCCCCTTACCGAGCTAGCTACAGTGTCTCATTGGTCATAACAAACTCCCAATGTTTAGACAAACCAGAACATGAACTTAGATTACCTCAGGTATCGTGGAACACATGAACACTCTTTTGCTATATAATCATTTCAAACCAGAACATGGAGTAAATGAGGACACGTGCATATTTGAAATATTTATTTACTAATGCAGGGTTCTCAAACACAGTATCTTATATAATACAAGCAAACATATTATAAGCAACAAAGTTATCAGCATAGTTACTAGTCCATAAAAGGCGAATGGTGACAGCATACTAAGATGCTGTAATGAATAGGAATTAACAATACCTAATTCTCACCCTCCCTATTTAGCATAGTATTTTATATCTATGAAGGTCTCATTTGGGTTTTAGCAGGGCGGGCCCATGCCTCAAAATCTCAGTGGCAGAAGGTCACATCATCTTCCGTCAGCTCTCTGCATGCGAAGCACTATCAAGTGCGTTACATGTGTGTTCAGCACAACAATATAAAACCCGCCTAGAGCCAGATTTTGGCAGCAGCATGTGTGTTATGTCTATGGAGGTGCGAAGATCAGACCTCACAACAACACTGTGTCAAGTTATCCTAGGAGTCTTCAGCACTCACTGTGCAGACAGTGTACCGAGCAAAACTGATATCAGAGCAATAACATATTATTTCTCAAGTAAATCACGAAGCTCTTCTAGGTTGAAAGCTAAAACAACAATTATGTGTCGTGTGCAAAATGAAGCAAAAAGGAAAAATGGCATTTAAACATTTAATAAGCTCATGCTAACTTAACACAGTATATAGAAAAGAATTAGCTATATGACACCCCCCCCCCCCCCAATGATCCGAGCATGGTCAAAAATCAAGGTAAGGTAAGAGCAGAACAGGGGTATAACATGAAGGCAGAGTTCAATTTTAATGAGCTAAGCTAATTTTCAAAAGCATATATGATGGCCTACAGTGGCCAAATGAAATGGTCTAAACTTTTCAAAACAAGGCCCCTTTAGTTTAAGTCAATAGGCCTGGGGCGTATAAAAAGAATTGTTTGTAAGAAAAAGGCACGTTACAAAAATACAAACAGGTACGTGCCTAAATAATAAAAGTCTCCAAGGCATCTCAGGATAGGACTAAATATGCAAAGTATGCAGCAACAGCCTCCAACATGAAATCACTGTCATCATCCGAAAACAGTTCAGCCATCCAATTAAGTAGCGGCAAAGAACATACATGCTCCTCCAGCACTGGATCCTCTAGCATCAGGACAACTCGGTGGGTTCTCAAGAAAACTCTGTGCCAAGAACTCATGCGCCGCTGCGAGTATGTCCCAATGACCCATTAGTCCATGCATCGCTGCCAAGGCCATAATCCTTTCGCCAGTACAAACCAACTCGTTAGCAACTACAGGGTTCATCAGATGATTAAAATCGACGTCAGGAGACACCGTCAAGCAGAGACACAAATCAAGGGCCCAGTGGAAATCGCAGCTCAGGCAATGAAACACAGGCTGGACACACGTGAAATAGGAAAATCAAAACGATAATCCAAATGCCGTGCTTAAAGTCGCCAGCGGCAGGGTGCCATAGTACTCAAGCATCCGGTTGCGCAACAGTGGCAGGAGGGGCTCTGCGGCTTCTAACGCAGGACGGGCATCCATGTTTAATAAAACAAAATATCACCAAAACACCCACAGCTAATGCTAGCAAAACAGGGAAGCCACCAAACAGACTTGAAAATATAGAATGAAAGAAGGCAGGGATGACTCCAAATATTTTCTCAAATGAAGTCACGAGACCACTGCTAACTAATTTAAAAAAGTGAGCCAGGCCAGAAGTGGAGGAGGCATTAAAGATTTGATGAACCAGCTCGCTAAAATGTAATGGCAAATCAGTATTTAAAAGCGCCTGCACCTCTGTGCGCGTGTTAGCTATGTGAAGGACAAATGTTTCTCGGGCCGAACTCAGGGCCACCTCTTTTTGAGACAAAAGGGCTCTTATTCTACTCATACCATTGAACTCTGCTTTCAAGGTTGGGATGCGCGGCCAGATGGAAACATCTGAATTCCCATGCATAGGGGGATACAGAACGTTTTTGCAACAGACGACACGTTCTGATACAGTTACCACATAAGCGATACCTTTAATTAAACCACAACACTCTTCGTTATTCAACAGTAAATAACTACCATTCGCCAGTAATGTGAATGTGGGAACAATTGCGGGAACCGGAGTTCCTTTCAAAACACAGGCTAAATTAGGCCGGGCCTGATTACAGGAACCATGTAACTGGATGTGCCTGCATCTCAATGAATGGTCAGGGGACTCTGTACATTCTTCCCCATTAAGATATACTTCTTTCTCGTCTTTCAGGCACCTATATGTGAACGGGAGAGACCATGCCTCGTGGAGGAATGATCTCCCTAATGGTTCATATCTCCCTATCGCAATGTATCGCATACAATTAGTAAACTTGTACAAGGCAAATGGTAATGTGATCAATCCGTGGATAAGCCACGTTGCAGCAGTGGCCTCAGCTACAGAGAACAGTAAAGATTCCAACCTCTCAATGTGTAACATGGAAAAGGATGCGTCACGCATTGAAAGCAGTCGCTGTTTGTCAGTCAAATTAAATGGGGCAAAGAGGGAGGACACGTTCATGTAATTCCAGGGCACTCTACCTGCCTTAAGTGTCTTCAGGGTCCACGCAAATTGCATTACAGAACGCAATTGATTTTGACCATGGTATAACACAGACACTTCATCATTTACAATATCAACCACAGAAGAAACAATATTATTCAACGTGTAAATGCGAGAAGAAAGCATGTTAATACTGTTATTGACAACTGCAAGCACCTTTTCCAAATTAGCTTGATCAATAGCCCTCAGGCGCTTAGCAGCCTCAATTTGCGAAAGTTTCCAGATTTCATTGTAAACAGCATAAATCCACAGTTTAGATCTACCACTAGCCGGGCCCTTTATGAAATCATTTAAATCAACATTGTCAGTTAACTGGGATAGATGCAGTTTAACTGCAGTTAATGTAGAATGTTGTTGCCAATTCTGACATAATTTACCTACGGAGTAAGTGGTGACAGTATGATCAGTATCAAAACGGGGATCAGGCCTGACTTGCGTAAAACCTTCAGTTAAACCCAGAAAGCGACGTTTGCAAGAATCAGAGACTTCTGTGCCACATCAGCCAACCCTTCGGATCCAAACTGGATACACTAAAGGATGAATTATGCAATAATGTTTGCAATTCTCGAATGGAAAACTTTGTGAAATTATTCCAACCGGAATATTCTTCCAAATCAGGAATAGTAGGGGTATTCAACTTTTTTGAAGTAGCCAAAACAAAGCATGTTGTCTGAGAAATAGTAGAATTCAAAAACAACATATGATTTGGGATGAAACATGCACGGTGCAAAGCCTCAGCGCCTTGTACCTGCCAACTTTTAGAACCCCAAACCGATTTAAGGTCAACGGTTTCCTTCCATAGCTCGTAGCCCTCTACAGCTAATTTGTCCAGAAAGGACTTCGAATACAGTAATTTAGTATTGGTAAGTCTAACTTTGGACATGGACTTCTGTGTCATTTTAAAATAAAAGGACTCAGGATTTGATTGATTAAAGTCTGTAATAAAGTCTGTAAAATAAGTGTACTTTTTCAAAAATGTACTGGAGCTGCCTTTTAATGGTGCTGGGCAATGTTCCCACTGTGTGTAATTTACCGTACCCCTTCTGGAACTCGTTTTATGCAGAAAATGGTTACCAAAATGTTGAAAGCAAAATAAATCACCATAATTAGAAGATTCTAAATATAAATCTTCAGCATCAAAGGCAGCGTAATATTTCAAATCAGAGAATAATGATTCTACGGCCTGAACATCCCAATCATCAGAACGTATGTTTTGTTTCACCACATCCCCCATGTTCACTTTGAGTATACTAGGGACATTAACCACTTCTGGAGGGCCATGGATTTGAAATGTAACTGCATCCCACACAATCCCACCAAGAACCGGCCAAGCAGTGATGTTAACAAAATTCACGTCTCTTTTCAGTCTGTGTGCTGAATGTGATGAGGAAAAGGGGGCCAAAGTTCCATTAAGATGCAGAATGCATGTTCTCTCCTCGACATAGTGTCCATTGATGATACGGAAAAAATAAAACACAAAACCAATTGACATAAAAAGGTAAACTGAAAAAAGCACCAGCCAAATATATGTCCAAGGGGGAATCAAAAAATGTTTTTTAAATAAAGATGCATAAATTGCACAACGTGAGGGTTTTGTCGAAGTCACTGAAACAGATTCAAAGGAGAATCTATATTCTGTGGCCGAACGTGTTTGTAAATCAGGCATAGATAAATCAGCTGGATAGGCGTAATCTAGGTCATCAATGTTATTAACGGGAAAAGTGTTTAATAAAGGATTGGAAACAGCAGGCCTCTCGAGGGCCACTCCTGGCTCAGCATTAGATGAAGTGGCCAAAACAGAATTTCTCACAATCGAAGGACAGGAGACTGCCGGTGTCATGCTATGAAGAATCGGCCACCCTGTGTATCTTGACATCGTCAATTGAGATAAACCTGTTTTCCTTACGACCTGGAAGTGGTGGTAAAATGACTGTTCTTGTGCCCTTCACTCCAAGAACGGAAACCGGTGCTCGATAGGAAGGACCAAATTCTTTCTTGTTATCGATCTTCTCTCGAACCAGTTCTCCAACTTTGGGTAGCCAGCAAACTACCGGGATCTGCAACGCATCATCCGATGTGGAGGGCAAATGTTCCTTCGCAAGACTGTCTCTGGTCTTTTGTAGATCCTGTAAAACATTGCAATGTTCATCTACGTCAAAGGCCGTGGCCTGGGCCACGAAGTCTAGACCGTCGAGGTTAGGGACATACATCTTGATACCAAAGAGCATTTAGTACGGGGTCCACCCACCCAGAGACCTTCTAGGGAGATTATTTAGAGCACGCTGCACGCCATTGAGATGGGCCAACCAGTTTCTGCAAGTGCCTATAACTCGTGCTATCAAAGATTGCTTTAAGTCATGGTTCATTCGCTCCACTACACTATTACCCTCAGGTCTGTACGGAGACAAAAACTTGACTTGGACCACCAACGAAATCATAGCAGCCTTAGAGGCGAAAGCCGGACCCTGATCCCAATGGAAGGTACCACAGGCAAAAATCCCTACAAAGACACGCAAATCTCTTATGACAGTCCGTGAATCAGCGCTGCGATGGGGCCATACCCACACAAAGCGTGTGCATGAATCAACTGCTACTAAGATGTACTTATACGCAGTATCAGAAGAAAAAGGACCGCAGTGATCTAAATAAACGCAACCCAGTGGTTTATTAGATATGCACAACTGTGTCTGTGGCGGACGTGCAGCAGTTGCAGGCTTAATCTGTTGGCAAATGTCACATTGAAGGACATAATCGCGCGTTTGTACAGTCCCCGCCACCAGAACCGTTGTTGTAGCGGAGTTACAGTGGCCGAGACGCCCGCATGCGCAGACACTACACCTTCATGCGCTGTTGTAATCAACTTAGCCCTGCGATCCGAGTTGGGAATTAAACGTTCCCCAACATCAGGAATTTTCACATAAGGAACCTTATCGGGACTTAAGTGGTATGTGTACTTTGAAGGGAACCCCGCAGGATATTTACCTCCCTTCTCAGTGGCAGCTACAGCCGCCAAGATGTCATCATCTATTATACTTTTGGACCGTGTAACTGCTGCAACTAAATATTTTGATACTGCAGATTTCGCCGCTTCATCAGCAAGAGAGTTACCGACAGCGTGAACTCCAACACGCTGATGGCCGAGAGTATGAATCACAAACACAAGTGGCAACTGCTCTTTAAGCTCAGCCACTCGGACCCAGATCATTTTATGTTTTATTGTGCTACCCGTGGAATCACGAAAGTCATTCTGAATGCAAAAGAACAAGTACTCATTGTAAGACTGGGCACAGTAGTAAGAATCACTTACGATTAGAGTTGTCACACTAGGATCTGCGTACTCCAACGCAAACATCAGAGCACGAAGCTCTGCTAATTGTGCGGTGCAGTCCCCTAGCGTCTGCGTGTGCACGACACTGGACTTGAACTCATCGTTCACCATGGCACCGACCACAATGGTGCATGCGGAAACGTAGGCATGTTTAGAGCCATGCGCAACCTGCGCCGAACCATCAGTGTAAATGATGCAATGGAAATCCTCCAAAGGCCGCATTGCTAAAGGAGCTGGATGAACAAATTCATACTGTAAGTACTCCTGCGACCGTAACGAGGCGTCAAAAATAAACGTGACATCCTGGGACGTCAAGGATGCAGCCCATTGAATCCACCGAGGGTGCAAAGCTTTGGAATTCGGTACACTGGCTTTCGTAACTGCCTCCAAGGCAGGACACGGGGTAACAACCAACATGCGCTTTCCCTGTGTCAGGGCACGTTCCTTAAGAATTGCCATCTGCACAGCCGTCAAAACCTTCTCCACAGTGGAAAAGCGCAATTCAGCCGAAGTGTACAAGTGTGATTCGTAAGCAATAGATACTGTGTCTCCTTCATTAAAAGTCAGGTACGTGAAACCCACCGTCCCAGGGATAATTCTTATCACCAGGTCGGTCTGGTTATCACGAGTCAGTAAGAATTTAGAAGCGAGCAGATCAGCCTGCAAAGACTGCAGAATAGCTGAATGCTCAGGCAGCCAGCATGATTTGGAAAAAGTTGGTTGTATCAAAGCATACAAAGGCTTGATACGCTGGGCATATTCCGGAATGTATGTTCTCCCGAAATTTAAGAAGCCCAGTAAAGATTGTAATTTTTTCAGTGTTGTCAGAGCGCGCAGTTGTGCGCATTTCTCCAGGAAGTGAGGAGCCAATCCTTTTCCCTCATTGTTGAGCTCGTAGCCCAGAAACAACACTGTGTACTCTGCATTGTGCGATTTTGCAAAGTTGAATTTGTAACCCAAATTTGCAAAGGTACAAATTATCCCGTTCACTCGACAGATACTCCCAAAGTTCGTCGTCTGTGAAATATATGTCATCCACATACGAACAAGCATCCGGGTCAATTCTCTCCAAAAGAGAGACTATGCGGGCAGTAAAAACCCAGGACTATTCTTATAGCCCATAGGCAAACGCCGAAATTGTTTTTGACAACGCCGCAAGTAAAGGAGGTCCATTGGGAACTTAGACCATCCAATCGATGAGCATAAAAACCATTGGAAATGTCAAGCATGGTTTTAAACCGCTTACGCACAAGACTATTCACTAGAGCAGAGCCGCGAGTATTCTGTACTGCACAGTTACGGCAATGCGAGTTTAAATGCCGGTAATTCAATACCAAACGATATGAACCGTCTGGCTTGTTCACAGTAAACAGAGGATTATTCATTGGTGACACACATGTTTCAATTACACCTTGATATTCCAATTGTTCATGGATAGCCGCGACGGAAGCCTTTGCTTCACGCCGTATGGGATATTGAGGTTGAGGTTGTGGCTGAGACCGCAAAGGAATCTCGTGGCATGGGGACAATTTATCCCAACCACATTGATTGCGGTACACAGCCGGCGCTAGAGACAGAGCCCACTCTTCTGCAAAATGCAGCGCATCCTCTTTCGAGACTGTGTTCGCGAAACTGGGGAGGATTACCTCCTCCCCTCGCGGAGCTGCGAGAACAAAAGGTGGGGGCCAGTCAGCCTCCGAAAGCAAAATGTCATATGTAGACGAAAGATTTTACCAAAATACCCCTTTAATGGTTCGCTGTATGTCACACTCGATTAACAGGACAATTTCAAAAAGTCTATCAGGGGGAGCAACTCTTGTATCAGCTGTTTCAATCACAACATAAGTATCAGTCGCTGTCACCTTCAGTAGTGGACGCAGGGCCTCTCTCACTATGGTAATCTCCGCCGTGCTGTCCAGCAAGGTCAGAGCCCATGTCAGATTCCGAAGCTGCGTTCTCACTATCTGTGGCATATCGATGCGCTGTTAAGGCTGCGACTTTCTTCGTGGCATACTGCGGTCTCTTAGGCGTAGACCCTTCCTGCTTTTCTGCACCGTTCCTCGGGCGGGCCTGGTCACGTCCTTGCTGGTCACCCCGATCCTTGCCGCCCCCTCCACCACCGGTTGTCGGGCCGATGAGTCCTGAAAGGAACGAGGAGAGTGTTGGTCAGAAGCCTGAAATCGATCAGGAGATTTAATCGTCGCGCGATCGCGCAAGTCATAAACACGTTCCGACTGCGCAGGCAACAGAGACGCAGGACGAGAAGCCTTGGTTTGTTGTTGTTGCTGTTGCTTTCCCTGTTTCTGTTTTTTAGGCCAATTTTGTTTCTTGGCCTTGGGCTGAACTTCCGTTTCCGAAGTTTGTCCCTGGGGCTGCTTTTTCTCCTTAACAGAAAAATGCTTAAGACCCTTATTATTGCGACCCACGGTTTTATAAGCCGCCACAATAATTTTCGCTAACTGTCGGGGTTTCTCGGCATCGGGAAGCGCCGCCAAAGCGTTAGCAACCTGAAAGTTTACTGCATCCCCCTTGACATTAGCAAGTATGAGATCGCAAACCACATCAAAAGTGCCACACAGGCGCATACCCAACTCAACCACAGACTCCGGTCCGTGATCATCTTGAACACGTTTAAGGACCGTAGACAGCACTGACATAGACGGGGTGCCGTAGCACCTTGCATAGACCGCTGCAAAAGTCTTACCTCAGGTGTCACAGTCAACGAGCTCAGGGGCCAAATCTTTCGGCAAACTAAGCCTAAGAATCCAGTGTTTTTCACCAGGAGTCGTATTAGGAAATACAGCTTCCAGCTGGTCAAATTTCTCGGCAAGCCAGAAAGGAAAATCATCCTTATCCTGGGGCTTCTTGCCCATGACGGCATTGACCATGACGGGACTGAGTTTCAAACCACCCTGTCCGTCCGGAAGCGCTGCACCTCCCGGGGCTCCACATGGAAGATTACGCCCCATGTAATGCACTAAGGCTCTAATCACGGCAATTGCGACAACGTGTAGTCGTCGAAGTTCAGCTACGGTACAATTGCCATGTAGAGGATGAGGAGTAAATTCAGCCAAAACAGGCCAACTAGCGCCTGGAATGGACAAAGGACCCAACCTCGGAGCGGTCAAAGAGTGGGGTAGGGCGCCACCAAACCAAACTCGATGCTGCCAAATGTCGATAGGAACTTCCTGTGCCCTGTACGGAGTATACCCATTAGGTACAGCCGTGGGAGTGTATGTGTGGAACACACGAGAATTAGCATCCACCTCCGGAAACGTCACCCACGAATAAAATAGTTCGTACGGGTAAGCAGCATCCGCACTCACCACCATTATCACAGCCAAGCCTTCCAAAGGGACATTGTAAGCCCGCAAATTATCTCGCACCGCAATGCGACTATGCTGCGGTATGTCCACGACTTGGGCCATGACAGCACAGGAACGTCGAAAAACAAAGGAAACTTTGTAGCACAACTGGGTAGTAATTCAAGGAAACCGTTTAAGTAAGAATCAAGCTTGAAAAGACCTATTACAAAAATAGGTAGGTTTTTCCGACACCACCGATTTCCGGAAACAGCAGTGAAGGGGTTAAGGATTGAATGATATACTACTCAAGTGTCATGATATAAGGCCAACAACGTTTGGGCGCCATGAGGCGGGAATTCCGTTCTCCTACAGAACTGTGCATAGAGACCTGGAACCTCGGTGAATTAGGATGGCCCAAAACTCACCTCAGTACCCAAAATCCCTTTACCGAGCTAGCTACAGTGTCTCATTGGTCATAACAAACTCCCAATGTTTAGACAAACCAGAACATGAACTTAGATTACCTCAGGTATCGTGGAACACATGAACACTCTTTCGCTATATAATCATTTCAAACCAGAACGTGGAGTAAATGAGGACACGTGCATATTTGAAATATTTATTTACTAATGCAGGGTTCTCAAACGCAGTATCTTATATAATACAAGCAAACATATTATAAGCAACAAAATTATCAGCATAGTTACTAGTCCATAAAAGGCGAATGGTGACAGCATACTAAGATGCTGTAATGAATAGGAATTAACAATACCTAATTCTCACCCTCCCTATTTAGCATAGTATTTTATATCGTCTCATTTGGGTTTTAGCAGGGCAGGCCCATACCTCAAAATCTCAGTGGCAGAGGATCACATCATCTTCCGCCAGCTCTCTGCATGCGAAGCACCATCAATTTTTTTTTTTTTTTAACATCATTTTTATTGCATCACCAATATAAATGTACAGACAAGATAGTCAACAATATAAATTCACTGTGTACAAGGTTAGTGTTATCCAGTCCGACTTTATCCGGGAGGCCCACCTTTTCCTCTGGTGCGGGTGGCCTTGTCCATAAATGCCTCTCGTATCATCTTACAATGTCTGACAGTAGCAGTAGTTAAATATTGCTGGGTTGCTTTTGTGATTTTCACCCCTCCCCCTCCCCTTATTTCGGTACCCCAACAGCCCGCCAATTCCGACTTCCTTCCCACCCCCCCCGTGGTCGCTCTGCGATGAATCAGCAGTGTAAGAGTGTCTGGCGCGTTGTAGGAGGAACAGACATTCGCTAAGGTGTGCTCTCCTGCATAGTGACAGGGTCTGCCCCATCTAGCTCACCCTCGCCCTCCAGCTCCTCAGCATCCATATCGCGGAGCGCCTGCACCATCATTTCCCATGCAGTTGCCCTCTCCAGAGCCTTCTCGTCATTCATCCTCCAGGCCACCTGGTACCTCAGGGTACTTTCACATGCGGCCCACCTCAGGCATTCCCCATACCATCTTTTATATGCGGGCCCCACTCTCGACTTCCAGTTCCTCGTTATCTCCCGCTTGGCCAGAATAAGTCCCAAGTCTATAAATTTGCTAGTGGTCTTGTTTCTGGGCGTGTGTGGGAACCAGTGGAGGATGCCAACCGCTTTCGTGTACTGGATGTCTCTGTCCGTCGCGCTGTTAAGGGCCCGCCCAACTTCCTGCCAATAGTCTCCCAGAGCGGGGCAATCCCATAGCATGTGACCCAGATCCGCCCCGACCGTATTACATCTGGGGCAAGCAGCGTTGTCTACCCCAAAATACTGTTGTATTTTCCCCGGTGTGCGGTATGCCCTGTGGATGACATAGAAGTGGATTAGTTGAAACCTGGCGTTTCTCGAGCTCTTCCGTGCTCGCCTCAGTAACTGGCCCCAGGTCGTGTCAGGTATTTCCACTTGAAGGTCCAGTTCCCACTTGGCCTTTAGGGCCGTCAATGGTTGCAAGGCCTCCCGCTGCATCCTAGAGTACAAGCAAGTGACAGCCTTAAAGGTCCCCGCAGCCATCATCGTGTATTGACAGGTCATGGAGGTGCCCGGCTCCTGCAATCCTTCCCCCCAGTGGGCTTGCATAGCACCCGTGACCGCTGCATGCAACAAGTAGTCGCCCCTCGGCAGGCCGAAACGCTCTTGCAAATCCTGAAACGGCAGCAATACTTCATCCTCGTATAGATCACCCAACATTTGTATCCCCGCCTCCTCCCAACCTAGCAAGCGCGACCAGTCACCTCCATGCGGGAGGGCCGTGACCATACCCAGCGGAATTTCAGGGGCATACATGAGGCGGACTCCCGCCCGCTTACGGGCCCGGTCCCAGCAGAGTCGGAACGTCTGCTCCTCGACCGTCAAATCTCCCACCCGGAGCTTCTGGTGCAGCGAGATGTACGCTAGAACATGCCGCGGGGTGCCTTCTACTCTCGCGTCCTCAGGGCCTCTATACACTCTCGCAACCTCCTGAGTAAAAATCTGCAGCTGCGCAGCCAGGTAATACCCTTCAAAATCTGGCACCGCCATTCCTCCTTCATCCTTGGGGCGCAGCAGAGTGTCGAGCGCTATGCGCCTCCTTCCCGTGCCCCATAAGAACGCTATGACCAGAGATCTCAGGCGTTTAAAAATAGAGCTCGGGACCCACACCGGGAGTGTCCTAAAATAATACAGAAGCCTGGGCAGGGCCACCATTTTGAGCAGGGAGACCCTACCAGCCAGGGATAACGGCAGGGTCGACCAGAAGTCCATGGACCCCCGTAGGGCATTGATACAGCGGGTGATGTTGCCTTCCAGCAAATCAGCCGGGGTGTGATAAATATAGACCCCCAAATAATGCAGGCAGCGCGGCTCCCACCGAAGTTCTTGCGCGGTGAGTGGACACGGTTCTCCTGATCTCAGGGGGAACAGGCAGGATTTAGGCCAGTTGACCCTCAGGCCCGACAACCGTCCGAACCGCCCCAGTAGCCGCCGTTCCCCCTCGAGCTCGGGGCCCGCGTCGGCCAGAAACATCAGCAGGTCATCTGCGTACAAGGAAATGAAGTGCGGCCTGCCCCTAAATGATAAACCGGCATAGTGGCGGCCCAGCCTGGCCTCCACAGCGAAGGGTTCCATAGCCAAAGCGAACAGGAGCGGAGAAAGGGAACATCCCTGTCTGGTACCACGCCTGACCGGGTATTGCCTCGAGATCAGAGTACCCACTCGGACTCTCGCTACCGCATCAGTGTAAAGGACCTTGGTCCAGTTTATGTATCCGTCCCCCAATCCGAAGCGTCGCATCACCTCATACAGGTATCCCCACTCAAGGCTGTCAAAGGCCTTCTCTATATCAATGGAAAGGACAAATGGGGAAACGGCACTCGGCCAGTCCGCACCCATCAGTCTCGTAAGCCTACGAATATTGTGGGTAGTGTTGCGTGTCGGAATGAAACCGCACTGGTCCTTGTGAACAAGGCCCGTCATGTGCACCAGCAGTCTGTTGGCAAGAATTTTACTCAGGATCTTGTAGTCCGTCGTCAACATGGACAACGGACGGTACGAGGACAAAGCCGCACCCTCTCTGCCCGGTTTTAAGAGCGGGATCATGAGGGCCTCACTCATGGAGCCCGGGAGCCGACCCTTCGTTTGCGCTTCATTGTACACCTCGCGCAGCCGCGGAGCAAGGTACTCTAGATATTTACTGTAGAATTCGATCGGGAGTCCGTCAAGTCCCGGGGTCTTGTTTCTTTCTCCAAGAGTGATGGGCCGACCCAGCTCTTCTGCCTCCGATTCCTCCACTCTTGGCAGTTGGAGGCCGTCCAAGAACTCCCCTAGTTCATCCGCCCCTCCTGTGTCACCACGCTCATAGAGCCCCTCGTAATAAGTACGAAACTTATTCAGGATCCCGGGTTGAGTATGGCAGGGCTCCTCCCCTATCTCTTGGATCATCATGATCGGCATGCCCCTCCTGACTGGGTTAGCGAGCCACGCCAGCATAGACCCCGCCTTATCGCCCTCCGCATGCGCCCTCGTCATGTACGCCTTATGGTCAAAGCTGCGCAGCCGTTCCAGCTCTACAGCCAGTCCCTCCCGTGCCCCACTAAGCCCCTCCTGCAACTCAGGGTGATTCGGGCGCCTCTTCTCCAGTTCCCTCAGCCGCGTTTCAGCCTTATCCAAGTCGTCCAGCAAAGTCTTGCGGGCCCCAGCTGTGTGCCCAATACAGTGTCCCCGCACCACCACCTTAAATGCATCCCACTCTACCGCCCTCGTGGAGGCCGTGCCACTGTTCTCCTCAAGTAACTCTCAATGCGTTCCCCCAGAGCCTCCCTGAACAACAGATCATCCAGGGTGTCGGGTTGTAGGCGCCATGTTGGCACGCAGTTAGCAGTCACCATCCAGTTCAGAGATATCAACAATGGGTTGTGGTCCGATATCGTCTTGGCCAAGTATTCCGCCCCTCCCACCGCAGGGAGCACGCATGGCGAACAAAGAAACGCATCTAGCCTCATGTGCAGATCATGCAAGTGTGAGTGAAAGGAGTAGTCCCTAGTAGTGGGGTGTAACGCCCTCCATGCATCCGTGAGGGCCCAGCTCTCCTGCCATTCCAACCTGCGCTTGGCGACTCTATGCACTGGGGACGCGCGCAGTGGGGGATGGGATCTATCCAATAACACATCCTCGACCGAGTTGAAATCCCCCCCCAAAAGGACCGGCCCTGCCAAATAACCCGCCAATTTGCCCGAGATTGTAGACAAAAATGCGGGCAGATCTACATTAGGAGCGTACACATTGCAGAGAGATATCACCCTGCCTCTCAGCCTCCCCTCCACCGCCACATACCTGCCCTCCGGGTCTACCAACGTTTTTGTTACCTGGAAGAGGACCCCCGCCCGTACCCAAATCAGTGTCCCCCTTGCAAAGGCCGAGAACGTCGTGTGAAACAGCTGCCCCCTCCAGCGTCTCTGCAGAGCAGCCCCCTCCTGCTTATTAAGATGTGTTTCTTGCAGGAACGCTATATGGACCCCTCTACGCTTGAGGTATGCCTGAACTTTATGCCTGCGTGTCATGGACTGCATACCCCGCACATTCCAGGACACACATTTCAATGCCCCGGTACTAGCCATCCCCCCCCCCACACAACCGGACCAGACAATAAAGAACAATGTCCTCACGTGTTCCGCGACCACGGGCCAACCCACCCTCCCTCTCCAAACAGGAAGCCAAACCCCTCCAACAACAACTACCCCCCGAGCAACCCCAACTGCTCGCAACGCCCACCCCCCCAGGACAGGCCCCCCCGCGACTGGAAGTACCCCCATCCAAACCAACACTCCCAACCACCCCTCAAAGAAAGGCAGTAATGGTCGCAGTCTCCACTGCGGTGACCTTAGGGGCCAGTAAGGCGTGGCTCGATGCGATAGATCCTCAAAGCAAATCAACCCCGCGCACTCCACCCCACAATCCCCACATCATAGCGCCCCAAAACCTCAATTAACAGCATTCCACTGCCACGGGCCCAGTGCCCCGGTGTCCAACCAGCGAATCCACTCCATTAGTCCAGGTCAGCACGCCTCAAGTATCTCCTCCGAGGTCTGCGGCGTCACAATAGGGCCCCGGGCTCCACCAAATTCCGATTGTCCCGTCTCCGAGTCCGTGCCCGGGTCCCCTGAGTCCGTGCCCTTCCCGGACTGACTTCTGGTGGTCCTGGATAAGTCCGCTACCGCCTGTAGAGCCGCCTGCCTCTCCGCCTCCGTCTGCGACACTGAAGGTTTGCCGGTCCTCCTGCGGTTCCTCCTGATTCGTTGGGATTTCCTGATCGGTTGTGCCACCTTAGCCTCCTCCTCCCTGGCCTTAGCACCGTCCGTTCCCGCTTTATAAGTGTCCCACCAGGCCCAAGCGTCCGCAGAGGACGTGAAGAAAAGTGATTGTTCATCCACCACCACTCTCAGCTTCGCTGGGAACAACAGGGAGTACTTGATGCCTTCATCACGGAGCTCCCGCTTAAGGGACAGAAAGTTCGCCCTGAGCCGCTGCGTTTCAAACGTATAATCCGGGAACATAGTGACCCTGCTGTTGTCCACTTGAAAGGGCCCTGCCTCTCTCGCCCTCTGCAAAAGCCAGTCCCTGTCCCGATAATGGAGCAACTTGAACACCACTGGGCGAGGAGGGAGACCTGAGGCCGGCGGGCGCGCCGGAACCCTATGCGCTCGCTCCAGGGAGAAGAAGGGGGACAGTCCCTCCGGTGCCACCTCCGTTCGCAACCAGTTATCGAGGTAGCCCACCATATCGTCGCCTTCAATTTTTTCCGGCAGGCCCACGAGGCGTACGTTGTTGCGCCTATTCCGGTTTTCCGCATCTTCGGCCCTCCGTTCCAGCACCTTCAAGCGGTCCATCACCTCCGTCATCTGCGCCTTCACCGCTGCATGGCCCGGGGCTAATTCCTTAACCGTGATCTCCACGGACTTCACTCTGTCCTTAAGTTTATCATGGTCGGCCTTCAGGAGGCCCAAGCCCGTCGCCACCTGAGCTATATCTTGTTGCAAAGCGTCCTTTGTGGTGGCGATGGCCTCCAGGATACGGTCCTGCATCCGCTGTAATGCCGATTGGTCTCGATCCGCTCCGTCCGCAGCCTCTGTATCGGTCGCACCATCTCCCTTCCCTTTTGGCTTCCCCATCTGGGTCGGCACGAGCGATGGCCTCCAACTCTGTCCTTGCTCTCTCTCCGCACGTCGCCGGACTTCGTCCTCAGGGAGGTCCCCTGCAGCCTGGGGCGCCGCTCAGGACTCCGGATCCAAGGCTGTCTCTAGGGAGCAGAGTCTCCGATCGGCCGCTAGTCCGGATGGCGCCAGTCGTGCTCAGAGGCCCGGGGCCATCATCACAGGGCCATAGCCATGCTGTCGCCGCCACTACCAAGGGGCGGATCCCAGCCACCGCCCGAGGTGCGCCCGAGGTCCACTCCACCACCCAGGGAGGGGTGCGATGCAACCGCTAACACCTCCTAACTGTAGAGGTAGCAGCTCTTGGTGGGGCTCCGGTCCGGCGACTCAGTCGTCTCCGTGTCTCATGCCACCGCCGCCATTTTAGGTCGAAGACTTCGCGCCTGAGTCCAGCTTTCGAAGTCGGATAACGGGCTTGGAATGGCCCGGCGTCGTCCTCCGTGGGCACCGGACCCTCCGTGGTATCTTCCAGTGACGGATGATATCAATTACGTCGGGGTCCGATCAGATTTTCAGGATATTTTCCGGGATCGGGCGCGGAGCTCCGAGCTCACGCTGCCTACCTCCTCGGCATCCAAGCCACGCCCCGCGAAGCACCATCAAGTGTGTTACGTGTGTGTTCAGCACAACAATATAAAACCCGCCTAGAGACAGATTTTGGCAGCAGCATGTGTGTTATGTCTATGGAGGTGCGAAGATCAGACCTCACAACAACACTGTGTCAAGTTATCCTTGGAGCCTTCAGCACTCACTGTGCAGACAGTATACCGAGCAAAACTGATATCAGAGCAATAACATATTATTTCTCAAGTAAATCACAAAGCTCTTCTAGGTTGAAAGCTAAAACAACAATTATATGTTGTGTGCAAAATGAAGCAAAAAGGAAAAATGGCGTTTAAACATTTAATAAGCTCATGCTAACTTAACACAGTATATAGAAAAGAATTAGCTATATGACACTGGTCTCTGCTGTAGTGAGTCCCAGCCTCCCAAGTGGTGCTCCAGGTCCTGAACCCATGGCAGTGATGTCAGAGGTGCTGCTACTGCCCAACCTTAAAACTTGGGACTTGGAAAAATGTTCACCCAAAAGTACCCTGAGAACCGTCCGAAGACCGTGACCTGTCTGCCAGCCAATCCACCCAAGCTGCATTGCTGATTGGACTGACTTCCCAGTAACTCCAGCTACTTTGTTCTCTGCAGCAGCATATCCTGTTCGGAAGGACCTCTCTATGGAGAGGTATCCAGCCTCGTGGAGCCCTCATCAGCTGCTGCCTGCAGCTTTGTCCCGTTGAAGACTTTTGGCTTCCAAAAATGTAACTAAGTCCGAAAGTAAAAATCTTTACTGCGACTGCGTCCAGAGGCCCCCAGATGAAGACAGCTTCTCCTCGGACAATTCATGCATGACTAGTGCCAGTGGTTTGTTCTTTGCTCTTTTAGGTGCTCTTGTGCACTTAAAACTTTAAAACTTCATAGCTCCCATTCATTGATTGGATTTAATTTGTTTTGGTGACATTTCATTTATTAAATATACTGTATTTTTCTAATTTGGATTGGGATTTTTTCTTGTGTTTTGTTTTCACTTGATTACTATTCGAGTGCTGCAAAATACTTTACACATTGCCTCTAAGTTAACCCTGACTGCTTTTGTGCCATACTATCAAAGGGTTAGACACAGGTTAATTTCTTTTATTTTTTTTGGTTCACCATGATAAGGACTGTGGTTATTTATTGAGTAATCCCTCAATACCTCCATTTCGTACATCTGGTAAGTCAACAAATAAGCACAAAAAATGGAAGCAGGATTGCACTCCCTCATGCCACTCTAATTCACCTGATGGGGTGCGGGGGTTGCGCCACACTTCTTGCTCATGCTCCCGAAGGTGATCCACTTGGGAGCCGATCCCACAGCTGGTTCTGGCACAACCAGAGTTTACGGCTATATCACATCAGATCAAAGCGTTCCACGCAGGAGTGCTCCCTATCCTTTCAGACTCTCTCTGGCTCACTTTCTGTCCCCAAGGATCTGAGAGGCCCTACAGGTGGGTTCGCCCTTGGGGCCAGTTGGACGATCAAGACCCAGTCTTGCCTCTGGCTCCCCTTTTGATCCTGCCACTGCCGTACCATGTCCTATGCCAGCCCTGGGGACTTCGATACCGGAGAAGGAGGTTTAAGTTTTCTCCTACACCGGTCCGACCTGGGCCAAAGTTGCACCTGATACCATCCAGGGTGCCCCTTCCCCCGCCTAAATTTCTACTTCCACAAGGGAAGCAACGCACCTTGTATACCCTTTTTGAACTCCAACAACAACTATGACCCGGGTGATGAGTTCGCTCAACCCTACTAGGATGATAATTGGTACAATTACTTTCTGGAGGCTAGTGCTCTCAATACCTCCCTCAAAAAGAACCTAATCTGCTTCCTATGTCCTGGTAATCTGTAGGATGGCCAAAGTACTTGACCTTCAGCTCCCCACCTCGGAGATGAAGCCAATATCTTAACAGTAGTCCTATAACTGGGACAAACTTCTTCTGAGCTCCCATTTAATCAGACGCCTTAATGAGGGCTTGGGACAAACCTTGTTCTGTCCCCCCATCAATCGACAAATTGCTGTACATCATCACCCAGCTCCAGGTGACCCTGCTTTTCTCTCGTAGCACCCTACTCCTGAAGGTCTAGTGGTGTACATTTCCAAAGCGGGTCAAACCCTAAGACCTCCTTGATCACTCCCACTGACAGAGAATCTAAGCAGGTGGAAACGTTTGGAAAATAAGATTTTTCCTCCACCAGTCGGGTACTTCTATCAGTTAGCGCTTGCCTCTTGTTGGGGCCCTATCTCCACACCCCTTGGGACTCAGTGGCAGAAGTCCTTCCTGGTGTGCCCGAAGATCTTCGAGTTGTGCTTGCTCAGGCAATTCAAGGTAGTCGTAATGAAGCCAAGTTCACGATTCAGCGTTTCTTGGACACCACCGATTCCATCAGGCAGGCCATCAGCACCAGTGTTGCCATTCTCTGTCATGTGTGGCTGCAATCGACTGGGTTCTCAGGTGATGCCTAGTCCTCCCTAATGGACATGCCCTTCAATAGGACTTGCCTGTTGGGGGACAAGACTAATTCCACTCTAGAGCATTTTAAATAGAGCAGAACTACTGCACACTCTCTGCTCCTGCCTACCTCACCTCACCGACCCCAATTGTTTCACTGTTCCTTTCCTGGCAGTGGTGGCCAGCCTATCCAGCCACCACAAGAAACGTAGCAGTTTCACAGTCGAGGCTGCGGCGCAATTCCCCTTTCAACCAAGGTCATCAGACTGCTCAGTCTACTCCTCTCACCGTAACCCAACCTGCCAAATGTCTTTCGTGTGCCCTTACAGGAGCACAGCCCCCTGATGGGAGGCAAAATCCATGGATTTTTCGCAGGTTGCAGAGCAGTAACATTGGGCCGGTGGGCACTACTGATCATTCACAAGATATATGCCTTACCTTTCCTCTCTTTTCTGCCCTACCTTCATCTGTTCCCCCAGTGGTTGTTGAAAGACCATGTCTCCATTTTGCTGCAGGGGCTACAAGCCTCTTTGGCCCAAAAGGCTGTCAGGGTGTCAGCGCCTTTCTGGTGTCCAAGAAGGGTGGGGTCCTATGACCTATTCTAGATCGGTGTCGTCTCAACACCTTTCTCCAGAAGGAGAAATGCAAAATGCTCACACTATTCCAATTCTTGTTTGCCTTCAACCCTGGAGAGTGGATGGTGGTGCTGGACCTGAAGGAAGCTTATTTCTACACACCCGTCTCACTGGTGCTGCCTGCAGTTCATGGTGAGACAGGAGCATTTTCAGCTCACTGTGCTCCCCTTTGGTCCCCTCAGTGCACCACAGGTGTTCACAGAAGGTATGGCGGCGGTGGCAGCACACTTTCGGAGGTCAGGGGTTCCTGGCTTCCCTTAACTTGACGACTGGCTGTTGAAGGCAGGCTCACCTCAGGCAGCCGTCAGCCACCTCAAGACTACAGAAAACCTTTTGTCATCCCTGGGGTTCACTATCAACGTGCAGATTTCACACCTGGCACCTTCTCAACTCTCCCTATTATCTAAGCTATTTTGGAGATGGTTTGGTTTCATGCCTTCTCTCGGAAAAGAGAATACATGACATCCAGGCTAACACCCAGATCTTTCAGCCTCTGTCCTGAATCTCAGTGAGATCAATTCTGAGGCTACTGCAGCTGATGGCCTCCTCCATACTGATCATCACAACATCAAGGAGACCTCTCAAAATATGTTCATATTTCGGAGGGGACTCCATAAGGTCTACAGTGGTGGTTGCTGGACCACGATTGGGTCAGCAACAGACCCATCTCTCTACCCCACCCAGAAGTCACAATGTAGATCGATGCATTGCTTCTGGGTTGAGACAGCTATCTCGGATAGGTGGAGATCAGAAGTCTCTAGTCTCCAGCGAAGTCTTGGCTTCATATATACCTTCTAGAGTGGAGGGTCATCCGCTTGGCACTGATAGCCTTCCTTCCATCCATCAAGGAGAGACAAGTTCAAGTGCTCATGCATAACACCACTGCCAAGTGGTATTGCAACAAAAAGGATCGGGTGGGGCTCAGACCGTGTGCCAGGCGGCACAGTACCTCTGGAAATGGCTGGACCATCCGGGAATTTTCATGGTGAGCTGTTTGAATACCAGGGTGGACAAACTCAGCCCTCAGCACCTAGCAGATCACGAGTGGCAGTTGCACCGGGATGTAACGCAAGGCCTTTTCCGTGAATGAGGAGAACCTTGGCATGATCTATTCGCTACCTTCGAAAACGCTCAATGTCCACGCTTCTGTGTGTTGGGGTTTCCAAGACATCTCTCGCTTGCAGAGGCGTTCTACCTCAAGTGGAACTCAGGATTCATGTGTGCCTTTCTGTTGATACCACTCCTGCCTTGAGTTCTTAAGATCAGGTCCAACCAGACCCTGGCCATTCAAGTGGTTCTGGATTGGGCACGGAGAGTATGGTGTCCAGAACTCCTGGTTTTTAGCATATGTCCTCCAATCAGACTGCCCCTTTGGGAGGGTCTGCTGGGCAGGGTTTTGCACCCGGGCCTTCTCAATCTCCATCTTCATGCTTGGACATTGAGCGGCGGTTTCTGAACACCTTCGACTTCTTCTGGAGATGTTGGTGTCATCTTGGCAGCCAGAAGTCCCTTGACAAAAACTGCATATGCCTGTTGCTGGGACAGATTTGGGGGTTGTTGCAGCACACAGCAGGTTGACCTCGTTCAGGCCAAGTTATCTGATGTTCTGTTGTTTGTGTTGTTTCGTGCCCGGTAAGGCTTTGCTTTGGGCATGGTTAAAAGTTATTTTTCGGCCCTTTCTGCCTTCTTTTTACGATGGCCAGATCAGACATTCTTGTTTAAGTTCCATTTTGTGATGCGATTTTTGAAAGGGCTGCAACATGTGTTTCCCCCTTCTCCCTTTGTAATGCCCCCATAGAACATAATGTGACCATCCCTTATCTGATGTGCACTCCGTTTGAGCCGCTTCACATCTGTCCCTAATGGCTCCTTACTATTAAGATAGTGTTTCTCGTTGCTCTAACTCAGCATGGCGTGTGAATGAACTTCAGGCTCTCAGTGTTAATCTACCATACCCTATCGTCTTCCCAGGCAAATTGGTTCTGTGGATGATAGCATAATTTCTTCCAAAAGTTATGATGTAATTTCACGTCATTCAAACTATCACCCTACTGGCGTTCTGTGCTCCTCCTCAATCCTCTAAGGAGCTGGATAGGCTCCATCGCTTGGATCCTCAACAAGGGCTTAGCTGTTACTTTGACCATACCAGACCGGTTGGATGTTCAGCTCTTTGTGGGGTTCTGTGGAGCGGAAAAAGAAAATGTTGTGCAGAAGAGAACTATCTCCCACTGTATCGTGCTCTGCATTTAAATTTGCTATGCACTGGCCAAAAAGCAACCTCTGGAAGGACTGTGTGCTCAATGTTCCAGGGCCAAAGCTGTTGCCACTGCGTTGGCACTTCGACTCCCTGTCCTAGACATATGCCTGTCAGCTAAGTGGTCATCCCTCCATATGTTCATGAAGCACTATTGTTTGGACGGTCAGGTTCGGTGAGAGGAGTATTTTGCATGCTCAGTTCTGCTGGACTTTCTGGGTTTAGTCCGTTTGTGGAAATGTTCCTTTTTAGGGGCACACCGTTGCAGGGTTCACCGTTCTCCTTGTCCACTGGTCCTTAGACCAACAGCAGCAGTGAAGATGGAAGAATTACATAGCTGACAAAATGGATGCCACAAACAAGATGGCTTCAGCTCATGCTAACGCCAATTGTTTTCGATTTCCACAGATAGCCCTTTTAGTTTTAGCTGAAGACATCTCGTTAATTGGGTCGGAGCATGGAAGATATCATGGACATCAGTCATCATTAACTCACTAATTTCTTGGTCTGGTACTAGTCAGGCATTTACATTCTTAGTATTTTATTTAGTCGGTATACATGAGGCACAGGTGGAAACACAAATGGAACAAAGCATCGGGCCACATTGTATACATAAGCAAGAAACTAAAAGAATCGCAGTTAATATACATAGGGCTGACAATAATTTCCATCCCCATACAGTAAACATAGTCCATAGCCATCCAGTCAAAGCCCACGTCCCTGAATCCTGATGGATTTCAGTGGGTATTTTGTGCAGCTTGGAAATCGCTTCAAAGACTGAAGGGGCGTGGTCAGGGATATATGCACAGCAGCTGCTCCCAATGGTGCGGCATGCTCTACTACAATCGGCCAGGATGACGTCAAGGATCTTCCTATTTTGGAGCTCCACGATTCTCGCAATTTGTAATTCTTCTGTGATATTTCCAAGTACCATGGCTGTCTGATTGGTTACAGCCTCCACAAAACGTGTCAAGCGCCTTATCTTTCTGCTGTTTAAGGCCGCACCAACAAAGAAGAATAGTCCCAAATTAAAGTCAATATACTGCTGCAGCGCAGTATCAGTTTAATCCACCTCATCATTGTTTACTGTCCTCTTGAATCAGCTCTTAGAAATGTCAATTATACGGTTTATAGTCTTTATGATAGGTTGCAGGAGCCAAAAACACAGGTGGTAGCAGAAAGGACACAAATCAGCAAACCTGACCACACAATAGGTAGGTGGTAATACCCTTTATTTCCACAAATGAAATAGGTGTTATGTGCGAACAAAAAACTACTTTTGTTCATTCCAGTAATGTTCAATGTTACAGTACAGTCACTTTTTCCCACAGGGATACTCCCAATACTGCTCACACAAAGGTCTGCTTGAGCTCTAGTAACAGCTATAACAGGAGGTCCATTACCCTTGATAGTTCGAGTGTTAGGGAAAACATAGCGCACAGAGGAATTTCCTCAACGATAATCCTTCATTTCCCATACAGTTCCTTTAGCTTGTGGATCTCCTTATCAGGGTAACAAGCTTGATTTAACTGAAAGTGTAGTCTTCCTACATCAGCATAAGTAATGTTAGCAACTTCAGAGGCCCACTACAATGCAAACCAGGCTCTACAGGAGCCATTGTGTGAAAACAACAAAGGAATGAAAGGCGGTCCTCCCTTTTTCTGATGAGCTGGCATCATTCCACACACCCAACAGTTGGTAATGTTTGTAGCATTATGGTGTGATGCAACATTTTAATTAACGTATTGGAGGAATCGCTATCGTCCATAAGAAATCCATCCACATCTCAACCAGCTCAGACGTCAATCTCGCCAACTCTGAACACCTTCACTTCCAGATCCACATCGACCCCAAGACCACACTCAGAGGCACCCTCCTTTACAGGCCTCCAGGACCCCGCGCACAATTTAGTGAAGATATCACGGACTTCATCACTCCACACGTGCTCCCCTCCAAAGATTCCATCCTTCTGGGAGACCTCAATTTCCACCTTGAAAAGAACAACGACCGCAACACCACCACCCTTTTGGACAACCTCGCCAACCTTGGACTTAAACAACTTGTCACTTCCCCCACCCACATCGCAGGTCACACACTCGACCCTATCTTCACCTCCAGCAATCATGTCTCCTTCGGCCACACCACGGCTCTCCTTTGGACTGACCACATCTGCGTTCACTTTACCTAAAACAAGCCCACACCCAACAACCACCCCCAACCCACTCTGCAAAGAAACTGGAACAAAATCATCATCGACCAGATCTCCTCATCGCTTCTTCTAAACCCCCCAGCCCACTCCTCAAACCCCGACCAAGCCGCCACCAACCTCACCCTATGGTTATCCAACAACGCCGACATCCTAGCACCACTGAAAAAATGACAAATCAAACTAGGCAGCAAGAAGGCCTCCTGGTTCAACGATGATCTTAAGAAATCCAAGAAACTCTGCCGCTCCCTTGAGAAAGCCTGGAAAAAAGACCCAACCACCAGCACCAAGGACGCCTTCAAAAACGCCACCTGCATACACCACCAACTGATCAGGAATGCCAAGAAAGCCGCTTTCAAGGACCGACTAGATAACAACACCCACAACAGCAAGGAACTATTCAACATCGTCAAGGAATTTACCAATCCCTCGGCCAACTCCAACGACATCACCCCCTCTCAAGCCCTCTGCGACTCCCTAGCCTCATTCTTCCACAACAAAATTGCAGACATCCACAACAGCTTCGAAAACCAACCCGAAGACCAACCCACCCATCCCCCTGCAGAACACCCACCCCCCTTGAACACCCTCAATGACTGGAAGCCAATCTCCACTGAGGACACCATCTGTCTGATGAACTCTATCCACTCAGGATCCCCCACATACCCTTGCCCTCACCACATCTTTAACAAAGCAGACTCCATCATAGCACCGCACCTCCGAGACATCATCAACTGCTCCCTCAACTCCGCAACCTTCCCGGAAAGCTGGAAACATGCCGAACTCAGCGCCCTCCTGAAGAAACCCACAGCTGACCCCACCGAACTCAAAAACTACCGCCCCATCTCACTCCTTCCATTCCCGGCCAAAGTCATCGAGAAAGCGGTCAACAACCAGCTCGCCGCCTTCCTCGAAACAAACAAATCCCTCGACTCCTCACAATCCGGCTTCCGAGCCAAGCACAGCACTGAAACCGCCCTCATCGCAGCAACAGACGACATTCGAACTCTCCTGGACAATGGAGACACAATCGCCCTCATCCTCCTTGACCTCTCCGCAGCCTTCGACACAGTCTGCCATAGCACCCTTCTACAGCGCCTCAGAAACATCGGAATACAAGGAAAAGCACTGGAATGGATCACCTCGTTCCTCACCGGAAGAACCCAGAGAGTCCGCCTCCCATCATTCATCTCAGAGGCCACTGAAGTCATCTGCGGCGTACCCCAAGGGTCCTCACTCAGTCCCACCCTTTTCAACGTATACATGAGCCCCCTCGCGGCCATCGCACGCCAACACAACCTCAACATCATCTCCTACGCGGATGACACTCAACTGATCCCCTCACTCACCAATGACCCTAGCACCGCCAAAACTAAATTACACGAAGGAATGAAAGAAGTAGCCGAATGGATGAAACACAGCCGTCTGAAACTGAACTCAGATAAAACAGAAGTCCTTATCTTAGGTACCTCCCCCTCTGCCTGGGACGACTCTTGGTGGCCAGAAGCCCTTGGAAAAGCACCCATCCCGACGGACCACGCACGGAACCTGGGCGTCATCCTGGATTTCTCACTCTCGATGAACAGACAAGTCAACGCCGTTTCTTCATCCTGCTTCAACATTCTTCGCATGCTCAAAAAAACATTCCGTTGGATCCCCACCGAAACTAGGAAAACGGTCACCCACGCTCTGGTCACGAGCCGACTGGACTACGGAAACACCCTCTACGCTGGTACTACCGCTAAACTCCAGAAAAAACTCCAACGAATCCAGAACGCCTCAGCCAGGCTCATATTAGACATCCCGCGTAAAGAACATATCTCTGGTCACCTGAAAAACCTCCACTGGCTCCCCGTCAATAAGAGGATCACTTTCCGGCTCCTAACCCACGCACACAAAGCACTCTACGAAATCGGACCCGAATGCCTCAACACACGACTGTCCTTCTACACCCCCTCCCGTCAGCTACGATCATCCAACCAAGCCCTTGCCACTGTACCTCGCATCAATAAAACCACCATGGGAGGTAGATCCTTCTCCTACCTGGCAGCTAAAACCTGGAACTCACTTCCCACTCACCTTCGCCTTACTCAGAACCACCTAGCATTCAGAAAGCAACTTAAAACGTGGATATTTGACAAGTAATTCCCCACCCCCCTTCAAGCGCCTTGAGACCCTCTGGGTATGTAGCGCGCTATATAAATTTATTGACTTGACTTGACTTGAGATAAGACAGTCCATGCTTCTGCTCGTGAGAAGGAAGAGTGAAATGGTGGTGTTCAATGGGGACAGGAGTAGTAGCAGTCAGTAGTTTTTGAGCAGGAGCTACTCCCCCTACAACCCATGTTATTATAGCAATGAGAAAAACAATCGAAGTGAGTCCAATAATGAAAATACTCTTTCTATCGCAGACTCTTGCAGCAGTTTGCTTCTTCTCCTTAGGCATCTCCATCTCGTCGTTGAACAACAAAACAGATGGTACCCTAAGGTCCTGGACAGACGTTGGTTTCTTCACTGAGGTTGAGACGAACAGTCCCTAAAAGGCTACCTCCCCTTTGTATTCAGTCTTTAACCTCCCAGGGCAGTACCTCAAACAGTCTTTTTCAGCAACAAAGTGTCTTTCTTCTGGGTTCGCAGCTGATATCGAGATGTACCAGGGATTGTATGGTCTGCAAAGACTTCTTCAGGTCCTTCAGGTGATGTAGCTTGTCCTTTCTCAGTATCCAGGATATCGCGGTGATCTGCCAACAGAGCTTGGCTCACTAGTTTGAAGTTTGAAGTTTATTTATTATGCTTGATTAATTAAAACCATTGCATACAAAGGATAACATTTCTCAGTTTGTGATAAAATCGTTATGTAATAAAAAGTTTTACATCACGGTAAAAGAGCTCAAATTAAAACATTCTGTACATCAGCCATGTTGACTGGTAATATTATTTCGACTGTAACTATTCTTGTAAAGTTCCAGTCGGTTCTTGTAATAATTAGTCTTTTTTGCGGCTCGGACCGGTGTTTCATTCTCTTTGCGGTTATGTCAAGGAATTTAATTAGCCTGCAATTTAACTGAACCAGCTTGGGGTTGAAGCACAACATTAACGCTTGTGGGCACGATTAGGTAGAACTGGGGTTTTATCTTATTGTATGTATGTAGAACCATCCAGCCGTGCGATCGTTTGGCTAATGTTTTCTTGTCCTCTACTTCTGATAGAAAACAGGTTACCTTTGTCACCGTTTTTTTGAATGTTAAATGGTTTGCCTGGACGTCCCACAGCTCTGTTATACCTAGGTGTGTGATGGATTCCTGGAGATAAACACTTGCTGGAGATTTTCCTGGTGAGAAAGTTCTGCCCAAAGTTGGTCGTTCAAGGTTCCCTTTTCATCGTCTTTAATTTTATGCCAGCATGTCACATATGCTCTCATGCGTTCAAGGGACTGTTTTTGGAGCCCAAATTCCAGGCGTATTTGGGCTGGGGAGACCATTCTGGGGAGTTGGAAGATTGGGCGTTATGATTTAGATATTATATTATCAAGAAAAGTTGCATCGTTTCCCTTTAAAGCTTCACTACCGTAAGTAATGGTTGGCTGGAGTTTTGCTTGCAAGACCCTTAGAAGGGGGTCAAGTTCGGTTAAAGCTTCTTTAGGGGCTTGATGGCTAAGTAGGTCGTTATCCCCTTTCTCCGCAGGGCCTCTAATTGCGGTTTTGATGAATTATTTTGGTCCAATATTACCCCTAAGTATTTATAGCTTACTACTTGTTCCAGTCGATGACCATCAAGGAACTAACTGAGATGTTTCTTCTTACGGTAATTAACTACCATTATTTTTGTTTTATTGTAGTTTATTTTTAATGTGTTTTCTTGTGAAAATTTATGGGTAACATTCAATAGATGCTGGAGCCCAATTGGGGTCCTGATAATCAGAACTAGGTCATCCGCGTATAGCAGGTTTGACAAAGTCGCGTTCCCTAGTTTTGGTGCGTGGGCTGAACAGGTATTCAGCTTCTCTGGTAAGTCTGCTAGGAAGAGATTGAATAGCGTGGGGGCTAGAACACACACCTAGGTCTTACAACACCTTCCAGCAATGTGTTGCGTGCACCCAGTTCGACCAGTTGGTCAATCGAACCTGGTAGCCAAGAGCACCTACTCAGGGCCTCGCCATCAGGTGCTAGGGAGCTGCCTCTCCGGAAGGACTTTGTGATGACAAAGTCACCAGGGCGCAAGCAGTGGCCCTCACCTTGCGACCTGTCTGGGAGAGTCTCCCGAACCTGGTGATAAATAGAAGACAAACTGTCAGTCAACTGAGACAAATTGTCTATCATCAATACATAAGGTACATCATGTATAGGGCGTTGCTTAGGAATCCCCCAAATATTCATTGGCCTTCCAAAAACCACATCATACGGTGTCAGGCCAGATTGTGTATGCGGTACCGATTTAATAGATAGTATAGCCAATGGCAGTGCATCAGGCCATTTCAAAGATGTGGAAGCTTGCATTTTAGCCAGTTTTAGGTTGATGGTAGAATTGTAACGTTCCACTAGTCCTGCTGATTGTGGTTGGAAAGCATTTCCTTTTCCTATTTTATCAGTCACTTTCTTGTGTGCACTACACATAACAATTGCCACTTTCATAGGATATGTCAAGGCAGTAAGGAGATTATGTACTAATTCCCCATGCACTATTTGTGTCCCATGTGAAGTAAGAAAACCTCTTTCATTTCAGAGTTGCCCGATATCTTGAGCAACTCCAAAAGCATATTGGCTATCAGTGGAGATGTTAGCAAGTAGATCTGTACTAAGCTCACCTGCTCTCATCAGTGCTATCAACTCGGCTGCTTGAGCTGACTTCTGTGGGAATGCGAGCTGTCTCAACTACTGTCTGAAGTGTTGTAATTGCATAAGCATCAGATGTCGTGTCATCAGGCAACTTCAGGCAAGACCCATCAACACAGTTCCCCATCAATGTTAGAGAGAGGTGTATCTTGTAGGTCAACACAACCCTTTGTTTGTTCTTCAGTAAGGGATATACAGTCATGTAGCCCTTCTGATTGAGACTGAGTTGCTAGAAATGGCAATAATGTAGCAAGATTTAGAGTCAAACATCTTTTCAGTGTGATATGAGGGGCCAAAAGTGTCAACTCATATCCTGTCAAACAGACACTAGTCAAATGTTGTGTTTTCGTTTGATTTAAAAGAGCATCAACTGAATGGAGTACTAGCTCAAGCAATCTATGTGACAAGACTATTCCCTCACTTTGACGTATGAACACAGCTGTCCCTGCCACCGCTCAAAAACAACCAGGCAGCGCACGAGCAACTGGATCAAGGACAGCTGAGAAATATGCACAAGGACGCAGCTTATCACTGTGTGTCTGTACTAAAACTGAGAAAGCACAACCGTCCCTCTTGTGCACATGGAGTGTAAAGGCCTTAATGTAGTCTTGAGTTCCTAATACTGGTGCAGAACAAAGAGCGTGACATAACTGTTGAAAAGCATTCTGGCATTCAGTGGTCCATGAGTGAGGCATCAGAGTGTCTTTAGTCAAAAGGGCCAACAAGGTTTAATAAGAAAAACAAAGGATCCACTGCCTACAGAAAGAAGTAAGGCCAATCAGTGCACGATTATCCTTCTGAGTGAAGGGCACAGGTGTGTCCAAGCTAGTTTGAATGCAGTCTGGTTGTGAGTGCATGTCCCTCCTTAGACAGGAGGTGACCTAAATAGGTAACCTGCTGTCTACAATATGGCATTTTCTTCTGAGAGACTTTATGATGAGAGCAATGACTGTGTACCTTCTTCACACTGTTCAGGGATATCTGCAGCCAACAAGATGCCATCGACATATTGAATAAGAGCCACCCCTTCTGGTACAGGAAAGGAATCAAGCTGTCTTTTCAATGCCTGGCTATAAATGCTCGGACTCTCTGTATACCCTTGTGGAGCTCTACAGAATCTGAAGGATCAATTATTCAAAGTGAAGTCGAACAAATAGCGGCTGTCAGGATGAATAGGTATTGAGAAAAATGCATTTTTCAAATCAATGACACTGAATGTAGTTGCAGTAGGAGAAACCATAGTAAGAAGTGTTGTGATTTCAGAAACTACCGGATATTAAGGCACTACAATCTTGTTGACTTCTCGTAAGTCAATGATGAATCTATACATTTTAGTGTCAGTGTCTTTTTTCAAAATAGGAAGAATAGGGCTATTATAAATGTTATAAGGGACTTCATCTACAATCCCCACTCCGATCAAATCCTGAAGAATATGTAATAATACTTCTTCGCCTTCCCAAGATATTTTATATTGGGACAGTTGATGCAACCAAGCTCCTTTCTTCACTTGAATATGTACTGGTGGAATAACCATTTGTCCCACATCCGTATCTGATGTGGCCCACAAAGTACTAGGTAACGATGCCAGAGCAACATCCTCTTTAATGAGACAAGACCTCTCAACTATTGGATAGTTATAATTTAAAATAACATGTACACCTTCTGGGGAACAACGTATTGTAGCACGAAAATATTTAAGCATATTGATACCCACAATATGCTCAGGTGTGGTAGGGGAAAGCAAAAAATGGACATGCTGCAGTGAATTTATCCAGACTAAATGCAAGTGGCTGTGACAGTGGGCTAAGTTTAGGTGTCCCATCGAATCCTATCGATGTTATCATTGCGCCAGGCAGGGAAGCCCTAGGAGCGACATTTTTAGACAGAGCACTACAAGTAGCTCCTGTATCAACTGGAAACTGATCAGAATAGAGCCCAAGACATTTCCATATACATAAGGACCTTTCTGAACTACTGGCACCTCAACCGGTTCCTTACCCCATCCTAGGCAATCCTATGCAAAATCAGAATCTGAAAGAGCATCAGCAGAATAATCAGAGATTTGATATTGATTTTGTCTATCAAAAGTATTAGAATAATTTCGTCCTTGTTCAACTGCTTCAAATCTGGGGCGAGCTCCTGTACTTCCCCTGTTTCCTGAATTTCCTAGGCGTCTTCTCACACTACCCCTTCCCCGGTGGTACTGCTGACTTTGAAAAAGAGGGCACTCAGAATGCCAATGCCCAGTCTCTTTACAATAAGCACACTGATCAGAAGACAAAGTTGTTCGAGTGAAAGGGGGTACACCAGAGGTATAGGAGGTATATGCCGCACATCCACCTCTACCACTACCTCTGAATGGTGGACCATAGACATGAGCCAACATAGCTTTTGTTTTTAAATCCTTAACCTTTTTATCCTCCTTGCCTTTTGTTTCCTATTCCTGACGCTCATAATACTGGGCCATAGTTAAAAGGGAGACCGGGGAAGACGTAGTCCATGAACTCTCGCTGGCCTTTAGGCGACTAGCTATTTCTGGCAACATGTTAGGGACAAATTTGTCGACAAACAGATGCTTACCCGTGTCATCTGTCTATGACTGCCCACTAAAGTCTCTTCAAATCAGAAACTGACTCATCCGCTTTCTTTTTACAAGACACTAACGTTGTACAAACTATTTTCGTAGGGGGTATAAGAGTTTTTAACTTAGTTACAATCGCTTTGGGAAGATCTAATATCATCTGTTGTGGTTTCTGAGCAGGTTCTCTAGCCACATCTATTTCCTCTAAATGCATTCAAGTATCACCATAAGCTGCAATATTGTCTACCTTCCAAATTGTTCTCCACATATCAGGGGGCAAAATAAGTCCAAAAAACATATCGATATCTGGCAGGGTCATAGTGCAGGAACTAATAGCTCCTTTCACGTCTTCATAAAAAGCTGCCGGATTTTTCCGTGGGTCGGGCAAAGCAGCTTTAAGAGCTCTAACATCTGCTCTATCCCAAGGGGTATAAACCCAATTATAAATAAAATATCCCTTTGCATCAGCTGAGGTTTTATCGTCATTTGTGCCTGCACCCTTCGGAGGAACATACAGAGGTGCAGCTTCACGCATTGGTTTCACAGTAACTACAGTATCACTAGTATCTTTATCTGTCCCTGCAGCTCCTTCTTGTCGTGCCCGGGACAGAACTCTTTGTTCAATTGTAGCTTTGCTAGCTGCTTTTTTCTCCTCTCGCAGATGGAATGCATCAGTTCGCATTTTAACCACTCGCCTAATTAGATCAGGCACCTATGAAGGAAGAAAGGTGCCATCCCTTAATTGTTTATAATCAGAATTTATATCGAAGGCGCTAGATCACCAGAATGTTTTCTAAAACTGAGTATTACTTCCCAAGTAAACATCTCTACAAAATATAACTGCTCTAAATCTATCCACTGCTGAACCATTGCTATGAGTTCTGGAGCTGAGGTATTCCCATGAGCTTCTTTACGAGCAGCGGGTCCAAGAGTAGCCTTGCATTCAGTAGTTAAAGTAGAACGAGTCAGGTGCTCATCTTGCTCAACTATATCTTTCTCATCTGAGGACAAATGCTCCTTGTCAGAAACCTCATTCCCAGAGGCACTAGGGAATTTATACGGGGGTGGATGTCTATCTAACAAGATGGAATCATCTTGAGGTTTAATAAGTATGGGATAAATGGGGCGCCTAATAGGGTATTGGCAGTTACTTCTAAACAATGCTCCCTATCTTCTTTTTCTTTTATTTCCTTCATTTCCTTATTTTGTAATTCTAACGCTTTTTTATATATCGTTTTTATTGCTGTTCTATTTCTGCTATAGCTTCTTTTTTCCTCACTCTCTCATGCACTTTTTTCTCCCACATTTGTACACAATCAAACATATCTTGTCCAGTTTTCTTCTTAAATATACACTGCTCTAAATATTGAATCTTTTTAAAGTCAAATGACCCATTCACAGGCCATTGTAAATCAGGATCCTTTTTCGTATATTTTTTCCACAGTGTACTTTACATTATGGAAGAAATACTGTATTTAATGTGCATATGCCTATTAGGTGTCCCCTCTGGGGTAACCAGCTGACTTCTTTCTAAATCCATTTTGGTACCTCCAAGACAGCAACACAACCTACGAAGTGCACTAGGAGCAGGCATGCTGCCAAATCATAGTAAAATTACTTATCCCAGATATATCAAAGTTGAGAAAAATCTCCACATTACCTGCCTTTAACTATTGCGATAGGTAAACAATCAAACAAAACCAGACTCTTGGCCAAGCAAATTCAAAATCAAGAGTGCTGCTTCAGCGATCTTACCAAACAAACGTCTCCAACCTCCAACTGCCAATCTCTTGGTCGACCTAATGGCCACTGCAAAAACGGGGGCCAAAGGAAATCTCAGTCGAGACCACCCCACACCTGGAGGGTCAATATCGAGAAAACTGGAAAAACACTTTGGTCTGCAAAGACAAGGGTCTCCTCCTGCAGGACGTCTCCTCAGCAAGATTCCACTCTTCCATCAAGACCACTCCTCCAGGTGGCCGCGTCTCCGATGAGCCCCTCTAGTCGGGCACCAAACTGTGGAACTGTGCCTTTATAGGGGCACACTGGTGCAGGGTTCACCCTTCTCTTTGTCCACAGGTCCTTAGACCAACTTAATAGAGATTGACACTGAAGCTGAAATTCAAAATAGCAAGTTTATTCACTCATGAGTGAGACCACGTCCATACAACACCCTCAAGTGTTACAGGAAGTAGTGGCTTTATTGCACAGAGCATGGGCCTTTTATACTGAGTTTGTTGCAGAGTAAGCATGTAGACTCAAATAGCAGGTACAAGCATTCACAGGAATAGCTATCGGCAAACATGGGCAGATGGATATCACTTAGTCAGCAGAGTGGGAGGGGAAACAGAACTGCTTACATCAGTAGGAAATGGTAGACAGTTACATTCTCAAACAGGTGCATTCTAGCAACTACAGGACTTCATACATTGCTCTGGCTCAGTACTGAAGGAGTTAACTAAAGCTAATGACACAAGCAGATTTGAAAGGCAAGCAGCAGTGAAGACAGAAGAATTACCTAGCTGACAAAATGGATGCCACAAACAAGATGGCTTCAGCTCATGCTAACGCCAAATATTTTCGATTTCCACACATTCACAGTCCCGCCTCCATATAGCTACTGCTTTGGTATCTATTCAAAAGGTAAGGGATGTGCAGCTAGAAGTCTCTAACAGAAGGACAAGTTGCTTACCACTCTTTCTCATAAAGAGACTATAACTAGCCGCATATTCCTCACCAACCCTCCCATCCTCCCTGTTCTGTGATTGGACTCTTGAAATGGGAATGCACTTCTGTATTTTATAATAATTAATTCTACTGTTTATTCTTTCACCTTTTGCCATATGTATTGTTTTTTTTGTATGTAGTAATTTATAACTATAGCTAACAAAAAATACCTTCCACAAAAAAAGATGTTATAAAAATAAAATATCAGAATAGATCAACACAATTTACGTGTGTCTCTAGTCATTAGTTCGTTAGTTTTCTGTCTCCTATAAAATAGGCACAAAACCCGGTGCAAAATTGCTCCCTCTTTACCCCCTCTGTGATTGGACTCTCTCCATTAATAAGATCCCAAGTCTAGGAATTAGAACACTGGTCACAACCAATTTGCTCTTATGGCTCTATGTCTGGGGTTGCTAACAGCCTCGAAAGCAACTGACGTCAGCATGCAGGGGAGGTGCCCACATAAGATCCACTGATCATTTCTGGAGCAGCACGACAGTTCGAGATACTGCTCAAAAGTTGCCAGAATCAGTCTGACGCCTGGTGAAATATTCAAAAGATTAGGAATCGGTAGCTAAATAGAGTCTCTACCAGAAATAACATTACCAAAGGTAAGTAACTTGTTCTTCAGAACGGTTAAAAAACAAAAAACAGATCCATTATGTAAACTAAGAACAGAGGTTGAAAAGATAAGAGAAACTTTTGTGCCCGAGACTCAAGACAAAGGCCAAACAGATTATATCACATTCCATTGCTGAAGACTAGGGGAAGGCACATTTAGTCTCCGCTCGGTGAGAGAATAGCTGACGTTGCTATTTTACTGAATATTGGTTCAATTGTTCAGAAGAGGTATGCAGATGTGAACCATCTTTGAAACTCGAAATTAGCCAATGAGATGAGGGTGGGGTTATCGACATACTTACAGAATCCTTAGGAAATTTCTCTCTGAGAGAATTCACCCCTGTCTCCTCTGACCTAGTAACAAACTTGGTGAGGGATGCGAAGTTAGGATCACCTTTGGACGCATGTCTGCCCGCTACCCTTAAGGAGTCTTCTGAGCTAATTGGACCAGTTTTGGCCAAAAATCTTTAATTCTATGTTTTCAGTTGGTGTTTATCATCCTTAATGGAACAAAAACTTCAATTTTGCCCCTATTAAAGAAGTCAAACCTCGACCCGTAAGACACTAACAACTATCGGCCCATTGCACGTCTGCCTTTGCCCGCCAAATTAGCGGTAAAGATTATAAATGATCAATTGACCCAATACATTCAGGCCCACAATTTGTTTGATGAAATGCAATTTGGCTTTAGGAAAAGCCATAGTACAGTTTCAGTTAGTCTTTATTCAATTTGAACAATCATAAAAGACACATAAAATAACAGTATTAAAAATCAAGAAATATCTTTAAAACATCATAAAATCTCTAAAATCACATATAAAAACATATCAAGTAAAAAAGATATAATACACAGGGCTGGATAGACACCTCAATAATATGTACAAAGAAATTAATACCAACGACTTCATATCAGATAACATCAGTTACATAGTGCCTGCAGCCTGTTCCATCTAATGGCCCACGCCCAGCTCCAAAACTTAGCCATGGCAATAACCATGACCTCACTTGTATCAATTCTCAGGATACGTAAAGCCGTTTGGCAAGATCTTGTTCCTATTTTAGCACAAACTGGCTTGAGCCGTAGTACAGAAACAGCGCTCATCAAAGCCACATAGGAAACAAGGTTCGTGTTGGATAAGGGTGGTGCAGCGGAGTTGGTCCCTTTGGACCTATCTGCAGCCTTTAATACCGTGAATCATGGTCTTCTGATCAACCATATCTCCTCCTTAGGTATCAGGGACAAGGCCAAAGCTCTGTTAGCATCCTTCTTAGCCAACAGAGCCCAATTAGTTAAGTTGGGGGATTTTTAATCCCCTCCTTTTTCTCTTCCCTGTGGGGTCCCAAAGGGCTCCTCCATCAGCCCTCTGCTTTTTAATATCTACGTGACTGACCTGGCCCGAGTGATTAAATCCGCTGGCTAAAGCCTTACATCATACGCAGGCGATACTCAAATTATTTTTGCCGTCCATTAGGACGGAGACTGCATCTCATCCAATTTTCATGACGGTATGTTGGTGGTGACTACCTGGATGTCCAATCACTGCCTCAAATGAAATTCCTCTAAGACAGAGGGGATGGTGTTTGTTTGGTAACCTCTCTCCGGCATGGTCCTCCAGTTGGTGGCCAGACAATCTTGGCTGCCTCTTGTCCCAGTCACCAAGGCAAAATATCTCGGGGTCATCCTTGATGACAAGCTTTCGTATAAATACCATGTCAACTCAGTAGTCTTCTCGTCCTTCTACATCCTCAGAATGGCAAAGAAACTGTTTCCTTTCATCCCCATTGAAGCCAGGAAGACGATCTTATCGGCCTTGGTTCTGTCAAGGGTAGACTATTGTAACGGTCTACTGATTAATGCTCAGCAATCAGTCCTAAACAAACTGCAGCTAATTGTAAATGCTACTGTCAGGCGCACTGTAATTTCATTATGTGTCTGAAGTGATCAGACAACTGCACTGGCTGCCTGTCAGAAACAGAATAGCATTCAAGGCGCTGTGTATTGACTATAAAGCCACTCATAATATAGGACCTGAATTTCTGAAGAAAACATTAAAGATTTACACCCTGAACAGGTCACTGCGCTTGGCTGGTGCAAATCTACTGGTTGTCCCAGAACATATAGATCCAACTGGGATGACAGAAGCTTTGTGGTGGCCACTGCTAAGCTCTGGAATTCTCTTCCCTGTCAGATTAGTGACATGCTTTCAGTTTTAATGTTCAGGAAAAATATGTAAAACCCGGCTTTTTAATAATTAGGTTCCCTTTAACTTTCTCCTCTCTGTCCTGTCTCAGGAGTAGCTAGCGCAGAGACACCTTTTTTGGTATTTGTGCGCTCTATAAATTATTATAACATAACATTATTATAAAAGAGTCTTATGATTTCACCAATATGTTACAATATTATTTGTTGTTCATTCTTTTGGTAAACCTTGTTGCTCCTATTTAGTTGATTTTAAAAATAAATCTTTGAAATATATTACTGGTTCCTAGTGGTCTTGAGTGTGCCTTTACAAGATGAAAGAGGGTTTCAATAATACTAGTTGTCCCTGTGATATATCAAGAATATTACTAAAAATGTATCTCGCTTATATAGTGCTCTAAGGTTGTGAGATGGTTAGAGTCCAGCTAGCTTTCTTTCTCTTTCTTTCTCAGGCTGGCACATTGACAAAGACCTTCGTGCCAGAGGGTCTTTTTTTTAGCTGTATTACATTCTAAACTGACTTTTCCTTATTTCCAGATTCCACTGTTCCTTCTCATTTTAATCCCCTCCTCCGTATGTTGTACTTAAGTATGCATTTACTTCCATTACTTCTTGGGATATTCTTACTCAAACACTTATTTTGTTTTACGATTTTCCTGTTGTTCTTTACTTTCCAAAATAAGCATTCTCATTATTCTACACTCTACATTGGGTTCCCCAACTATACATTCTACACAATTCAGTTGTCTCCTATTTCTGCAATTCCTAAGTTTTGGGTTCTATTTTCTTCCCACAGTTCACCTTCCTTAAATTAGGTTTGTTGGCTTCCAGTTTTTTCATGTACAATTTCAAGAACAGATATTTTATTCAGTGATTTCAATTGTTTCACTCTTTAGTACACACACCCTTAAATTCGTCTTCTATATTTTTGGTTTTTAGTTTTTGCGTGTTAGTTAAACCTCTGTTTTTTTAGGTCTCGCGTGGCGTAGGCTGCGCACATGAGCAGTCTCGCTCGCGAGATTTAATGACTCTGAGTAGCGAGGGTTAACCCCGCCCTCTTCTCCATTGGCTGGCGCCCAGCCATTGGAGAAGAGGTCTCAGTGTTGTCATTCTCTCCATCTAAGCCCCGTCCTTTTCGGATTGGGGGCGTGTTTTTAATTTTTGTTCTACTAGTGACGTTCTCAGTGAAAAACACGCCTTCAATCGCAAAAGGACGGGGCTTAGATAGAGAGAAGAACCATTTGTCTCTAAGCCTTGTCCTTTTCAGACTGGGGGGCGTGTTTTTGACTGTTGTTTACATCCTAGGAATCACGCCCCCCAGTCTGAAAAGGACGGGCTTAGACCATTGTTTTTGAATCCTAGAGGGTGCCCACCCCTCATCATGGCCGCCTCTAATTTACTTTATTATTGCTAACGGGTGCCACCCCGCGTCATGGCCGCTATCCTGATCTATTTCTTTAGCGGGTGCCCACCCCACATGCCAGCTTATTTGTAAACTCGAGGGAGCCTACCCCTCATTGTCCCGCATGGCACCGCCGCAGCCCGGGAGGAGCACCGGAAGCCGAAGTCCGGTCCGCTGCCTGACTATGGGCGGGGCCGGCAACGCAAGCTGGAGCCACACGGGCTCCTCTTCGCTTTCCCCAGCGGGGAGAAGCCACGTCGAGCCTCGCAGGCTCCGTTCTCTAAGTCCCGGTCCCGAGATGTGGGACCGGGTGAAGCAGGCGAGGCGGAGCTCCCAGGAGTAGGGAGAGCCCCGCGTCATGCTGGGCGAGGCCTCTCCAGAGCCTACCTTCCGCCACGGAGCCGTGACCGGTAGAAGCCCCGCCTAAGAACCGGTGAGTAAAAGCCGGCTGGGGGGAGTTGGGCCAAGGCACCCTGCTGGTGCCTCGCTCTAGAGCAGCCCTGCTGAGCAGAGGGCTGCTCCGACGTGGCCGCGATGTTTACTCGGGCCCGAGGGGCCCATGCTGTATTGTGTATGGGGTAGTGCAGGGGCACATTTCGGTGCTCGCCCCCGAGCCCACACTGCTGTTGGGGCCCCCATCATTATTCCTAGAGCCGGAGGGCTCCAACGAAGCCCAACTATTTTCCGAGCCTAGATGGCTCCCAACATTTGGCGATCAGGCATTGCCCAGGCCCAGAGGCTTACTCCAGGTAGAACGTTTGAAACTTACTTATTGAGTGACTTAAGTTGTCACAACCAATAAATTGAATGAAAAGTTAGAGTAGGAGGCTGTAGAAATAATGTTTTTTAACTTACGCAATGGAACATGGCCGCAGTTCAATGAAGGAGCTCTTCAAAAAAGCAGAAGAAAGCACAAGGGAAAATATATTAATCCCCTGGGCACTGTCAACCTGTGTTTTAGGGTTCATCTCCACCCATCCTTCTTCAGGAACCCTTGAGCGACTAATCTGGGAACGGTGCCAGACAAAGCCCTACAATGTACCAGGTTAGATATGGTGCTGAAGCCTTGGTTTCTCAGAGATCACAGATACAAGGGTACAAGGAGAGAGCCCAGACTGATGAGAGTCCAAAATATCTCAAAGATTTGAAGGCTAGAAACCCACCACCTAAAACGCGCAGGGAACCTCATATATGGGTTCGATGTGTGAGGGTACTTCTCTCAGAAGCTCTGATGACTGTTTCAATGAGGCCTGCAAGTCTCCAGTGGTCAGTGTACAGTGGAATGAGTTACTCTCCGAAAAATCCCTGGGGTGTACTAAGTTTCATGACTGTGTGTGTGGCTCTGTGTATGTGTGTGTATGTGTGTATGGCTCTGTGTGTGTGGCTCTGTGTGAGTGGCTATGTGTGTGTGTGTGTGTGGCTGTGTGTGTGTGTGTGTGTGTGGCTCTGTGTGTGTGTAGCTATGTGTGTTTGTGGCTCTGTGTATGTGTGTGGCTCTGTGTGTGTGGCTGTTTGTGTGTGTGGGGGGGGGCTCTGTGTGTGTGTGAGTGCAAATGCAATAGGTCTCGCATTTGCGAGAGATTAAGCTATTGGCATTGTAAATGACAATGCCATTTATTTATCTGTTTTCAAGACCAACACATAAATAAAAATTTTGTCATTTACAATGCCAATAGCTCTAACTTTTCCAAAGGCGAGACCATTGCATTGTAAATGTCTGTTTTAGTTCCACCTAATTTTCAATAACTTTCTGTAGTGCTATCAAATATTTGCCATGAATGGTGCTTTCGGAGATGTTGTTCAATGGTCATTCTCCTGCAGTTACGTCTGTGTTCATCTTGTTTTCTTTAGACTGCCTTTTTGTAAAAATGTGTGTCCCTGCAGACTTATTTTTGCTCTATTAATTAATATTGGAAAGCTCTTGGGATAAATACAATTAATGGACATGACATGTGGCTTTCAGGAGTAGAAGATCAAACACTCCAGTGGAGTAACATTTCTAACTTGGATTTCCTATAAGTGGACCTTTTACCTGCAGAGAAACAAATATACATATTACATCTCTAGAATAGGAATTTATTAAGATCGTCTGGGGACACTTACCTACAGAAAACATGTGCTGTTGGACAGTTGGGTTGACATGATTTCTGGCACACTTTTGTATATTGTTTATTTCGAGGATGGGTGACACCCTGGTATTTCTCACAACCTCCATGCCACTCGTTTTGTAGTGGGTTTTATTCACACACTTGTCAGCATCACGTCTCCTTTAATATGAAAAGATATATGTTTTGGGAGTACGCTTCTTCTTAAGGTGACAGCTGGATAGAAATATTTTATAACAAGTGACATTTCTTGCCCAACCATCTTGTTTCCAGAACTGTTTGTACACGTCCTCTCCCGCAGGCATAGCGAAGCTTCCAATTGAAATCACAACTTATATATATTATTTACCACACATAAAAAAGTCCTAAAGTAGAAAACAGTAACATTATTTCAAATTGGTCTAACTAAAACCAAACCATTGAAAAATATGTAAAGTATGGGCTCTTCAAAAATGCCTATCGTTAGTCTGCAAATAAAATCGTACGTGGGGAACAAACCCTGGCCTTCCATGCTTCCAGCAAAGCTTGCAGTTCAAGAAACTTATCAGTTTTATCAATGGCCTTAAAAGTTCAACCATAGCTCAAGGTTAATAAAGTCCATTCAGTAGCCTTTTAAGGACATTTCGGGCATCATTCGCAAACAATTACTTTTATAGTTCAAAATGTACTCTAGTATGACAATTCCTACATGGGATTCACAAACAATTCCAGGAGACCTTAAGAAAATCTGTCACTGTCATAGGTTTCCTTCAATTCTAACATATGTTAAATGTACACATGCAGATTGTTCCACATCATGGAACAATCTGCCAATGTGATGCAATTGTCCATGAGCACATTTGAACTGTTGTTTTTGTTTTCTTCAGCACTATAACTCGTTGAGGAGTTTCTTCCCTACAGTCCAATTAGTGTTGGTATATTCCCTCCATAGTCAAATCATTTAAACATGCTTAATCCCGCCCACTACAGGAGTAAATATGGAAGTATTTCCAAGATTGGATAACCCCCGCAAGAGGTAGAATAGCCGCAAACCTTAGAGCCCACAGGTGTTTTCTGACTGTATAGGTAGGCACATCAGAAATTCCTACAAACCCGCCTCAACACTCATTTTTCAAATGCTGAAAAAACACGATTTTTGCATCTTTCTCGCAAATGTCCTTTATGTACATGACTTTCCACCAGTCACATCTCTGTGGCTCAGGATTGTGAATTTACATTACACCTCAGAAAAGCTTAAATACACCAACGGCAAATTGCTCCTGAATTTCTAGGAGTAAGACACATATAATGGAAACAGCTTTGTGATTCAGACCTAATGTACCTAACCTCATTGCAGTCACTTCTTTCTGAGTGTTGCCTTACTCTGTGGTTTCGACCACTGAATTATCTTCAAGTAGGTTTGCCTTCCATCTATGATGGAACGGTTGTTTACACTAGTTTATCATTGTATTTAACCCTTTCTTCTAAAAGAGAATCACAATTTGTATCAAGTATATTTCATGCCGTTTCAGTCTATTAGTTATCTCCCATTCCCTCTGGGTCTGTGGCGCATGCACGGTAAGCTGAAACCAGTGTGCCAAGCTTCAGAACATGACGCACTGTAGATTATTATTAATTTTTTTTTTACGTTACTGTTTATTAATTCTGGTCTTCACGGCCCTTGTTATACCACTAACATCCAAGTTGACATTTTAGTGTGTACACCACAAAGCATTAATAACATGTGCAAAGCACATTAGGGATATTTTCTTTCCTGTACCTGAATGCATACTTGCTCCTGCGTAATGACTTTATTACAATGCGTTTCTGTAAAACAATTGGATTATTAGTTGAGAGCAGTGGAAGCAGCACTCAAATAATAACTAGAATCCATGTCAGACAAGTCTGTAAATTAAAAAATTAACCATTGTTTATCCCTCTGGTAGCTCTGCACTAAGCAGTCAGACTTGACTGAGCAGCAATGTGTAAATTATTTACGCAGCACACAAACAGTGATAAACTGAAAACACAACACAAGAAAAATCTCGAAACCAATTTAGAAAAAAGTGAAATTAAATAAATAAAATGACAAAAATCCAATCAGTAGAACCAGCGATATCAGTTTCTGAAGATTTACGTGAAAATAGTGCCAAAAAGCGCCTGTAGGAAGGTGGAGTATTATGTAGTGATGCAGGTTAGGCTTCACTGTGTAGTACTCTTACAATACCCCAAAGATGGTCCTTAAATTTGCAAAACAAAAATCCTTAGCTCAGTCCTGGTAGAGTGGCACAGAGCAGTCAGGCTTTACTAAATGAACATGTGTTAAGCATTTCAGAGTGCCAACATGGATAATAAGTAATTGACACAACTTGAAGAAATCCGACACCAATTTATAAAAATAAAGCAGATTTTTATATAAATTTAGACACCAAGGCAATGCCACTTGGAAAAGTATAGCCGGAGTTATGGATTTTAGAAGCATAATCAGTGAAAACCAATACTGCAAAACTTTATCATTTCGGGTCAGTGGGAAAAAGCACTAGTGATAATCGGTCACTTGCAGGTTGAGTTGCGTGGAACCCAAATAGGGCAAAACTGATGTAGGTCCCAGGACCAAGCCATGACCGTCAGTTCGATTTTACCTGGCTCAAGGAGCCTGGGTGCAACATTTTCCTGGCTGTCCTTGGTGCTGACGAGGGAGCCCCCGGCGACTGGTTTTACCACTTACACAGTGCTGGTGAGGAAATGGGTGCAAACAGTCGACAACAAAGCCACTCCTGAATCAGATGAAGATGTTGCAGTGTTCCCTCGCGTTGCAGTGTCGAGTAAAGGTGGTGGTTGCCGGATTGGCCACCAACAAGCCTTGGCAGTGGTATACTCAGCAGAAAGTTATTTTGACATCTGGGGGAAAACAGTAGCCACCTGAAACTTGTTGAAGGTCAGGACTATGTTTCCCACAATGCACTGGACAATCTACTTTTGGGCTATCCCGTGGAGGGCCAGATGGCCAGTGATTATTTGGTTCCAGTATATTGTTTTAACCTGCGGTGTGCAGGGGACTAGTGCCTTGAGTCCAGGGAAATATGGAGTTGCCTTTGCCTCTCAAAGGGATCCCTTTGTTTGGGGGAACCGGCCTTTGGTCCGATACGAGCTGTGGTTTTGCAGTTCCAGGAAGGTTTTCACAGGTGCATAGTATCACGCCTTTGGTTTGTGCAGCTCCTGTTGTCGCAGACGTTGGTCTCTTCTGTGTCTTTTGCGGCAAATCAGATCAGAACTGAGGTTCTGGTTCTGGGTAGCACTTGAATCCTAGATTTAGGGGCGTTTGGGGTGTGGGTACAAGTGGTAATGGGCTACTAGCCCCAGCAGCTAATCCGCCCCTCAGGTAACCACATCCAGGGGTATGTGTTACCCTTTCCACTCTGACCCCCTATTCAGTCAGTCAGTCAGTCAAAAAGCTTTATTTCGATAAAAGTCATTATCATAAAAGCAGCTCAATGTATAAAAAAGTTACAATTTAAGAACAACAATAATAAATCTAAAAAGATTTTGTGTCTCTGTACCAATCATTTGAAAAAGACAATAATTTTAGAGAGTACTTATTCAGTTAAACTATCCAACAAGTTGGTTAAGTTTTTTAGAGATTAAACAATTTTAACAACATTTTTAATTAAATAAATTTTTCTAAAACAGAATTAAACGAATTGTTTTAGCTTTTTGGCTCGGATAGCCCAGGCCCAGGATAGAAATTTGGCTAGGGCACAAGCATAGGGTACACTACTGTCCGAGATAAGTATCCTGATTGCCACATCATGACTCCTTGTCCCCAGCTGGCGGCATAGGTTTTTAAGCCAAACCCTCCTTGGAGTGGCGTATTCGCCGCAAACAAACATGAAGTGTGCTAATGTTTCCGGTTTGTCAAGGCACGATGGGCATAGTTCAGACGTTTCCGTACAGGGTTTCCAACTTTTGGTGAAGGTATTAAGTGGTAGGGTTCCCATTCTAAATCTGAAATACAAGGCCCTGTCAAAGTGTTTTCCAATTGCATCCAGGTACAGTTCCCGCCTGGGGCAGTCTTTGAACCTCAAAAAGACCTCTGTTAGCCTGCCCATGTTGGTACTAGAATTTCTTTGAGAACAAATCCAGTCCCAATAGAGCTTTTTAAGAGTTTGCTTTGGGGGTGAAGTTCTATTTAGCCATGATTCTAGTTGACCCAGCTTAATTAATAGGCTTTTCATGTCTTTTAACCATTTGATTTTATGCCAGCTTGGTGATGACATGATTTCCTTGAGGCCTCTGGCATATCCGCTTAGTTCTTCTACCCGCCAAATACGGGCCCATAGTAATAGAGGTCGAAATTTCGCGATTTTGCCAATCTGGGTACAGCCAAGGTCCAAAAATAGAGGAAGTGTCGGGGTGCCTTGTGGGAGGGACATTATTTCTCTGCAGAATTTGTTCTCAGATCTCTGCAGAGCATCAGTAGACGAGGAACCCCAAAGTTCCGCCCCATAAAGGGCAGAGCTAACACCTTTAGCTGTATATATCTCAAGGACTGTTCCTATAGGTCTTGTTGTACTGGAGCGTTGCTCTCTCAAAAGGGCACCTGTAATCCTTTTGTGGCTCAGCAACATTTTATCTAGGTGAGGCGTCCAGTCCATTTTGTCCGAAAGGCGTATCCCAAGGTAATCGAAGACCTTTACCCTTTCCAAGAGCTCAGTGTTCAGGGTGGGGGAACGCACATGCTGTTTCGGTGGATTGAGGACGAGGTACTTCGTTTTGTTTGTATTTATTACCAGGCCTCGTTTGGTACAAAAGGATTGGAAGTTGTCCAAAAGTCTCTGGAGTCCCATTGGGGTTTTGGAGATTAAAAGCGTATCATCCGCGAAGAGGAGGATCGGTATGCGTTCTCCAGCCAGGGATGGCTCGTCAGATGGATACTTGAGGAGATGCTCAACCACCCCGTTGATGTAGAGAGAGAAAAGGGTGGGAGCCAGAACACATCCCTGGCGGACTCCTCTCTCAACCGGAATACTAGCCGTTTTTTCTCCTCCAGGGCCCCACCTGATTTGGGCAAAGCTATCCTGGTGTAATTTAACCAACAAGGATAGTAAGTAGTGTGGCAGCCCCATGTCAGCCAGTACTTTCCATAGTAGGTCCCTAGGTACAAGGTCAAAGGCAGTCTTTAAATCGATAAACGCGAGATAAAGACTGCCCTTGCCTATAACCACAACCTTCCAATATACCATCATGAGCCTGAATGCTTGCTCGATCGTTCCAGTACCCACTCTGAAACCTGCCTGGAAGTCAGAAAGGATTTTGTTTTCTTCTGCCCAATTTAAGATTCTAACTAACAGGACTTTGCCGACAACTTTTTGGCTGGTGTCTAGCAAGCTAATCGGCCTATAGTTAGATGGGTCGTCCCTCGAGCCTTTCTTATGGATGGGGACCACCTCCGCCCCTTTCCACGATGAGGGAATAGGGGCACCCCTACAGATGGCAACAAGGAGGGAGTGAATCAATTTACCCCATTTGGCGCTATCGGATTTTAGCAGATCCCCGGGAATCCCATCAGGTCCGGCCGCTTTTTGTGGAATGATGAAACTTATTGCATATTCCACTTCCTTTAGTGTAAAATCAAAGTCAGTAGGGCAGAGTGCATAGGTTATGATAGGTGGGGGTGTAACAGGCCCACTCCCGTCGGGGCCGTTATGGCAGGAGTATAGTTTGGAGAAGTGGTCCTCCCACACCTGGCTTGGAATGTTGCAGGTTAGCAGGTCACTGTCTGGTCTGTTGCGTGCCCTTATAGTGTCCCAAAAACATTTAGAATCCCTTTTCAGGCTGGCTTCTTTAAGGGTTAGCCAATAGGCATCTTCCCACTCCCTTTTGGCTAACCGCAAGGCCTTTTTATGCTCCCTTCTAGCTATTTGGATTGATAGAGGAGACTTCCCTCTAACTGCCTCAATCAGAGATGTCTTGGCCTTCCTGCACGATGCAGAATACCAGTCATGCCTGCCTTTGGGTTTGATCGAGGGTTTGGTTTTCCCTATGGTCCCTTTCACCCAAAAAAGATCCCCTATAGTCTTTATGGCAACTTCATAGATAGTTGTTACCTTATCTGCTGCCAAGAATAAGTCTATGGAGCTAATTTCATCTTGTGTGCCTTTAATCACCTCTTCAATAGTGGACAGTTTGTTAGTGTCACACAAAATTTTGTTCCACTTGAGGCGCCTCCCACAAGAGGAGACAGTAATCTCCTGTGGGCAGCTCAGTGATACTAGCGGCGCTCCGGTGGACCAAGAATTCTTTAAGGTTAGGGAAAGTGAGTTGTGGTCACTCTCTATGGTAGGTATAACAACCATATCGATGACCAAACTCCAGAGCCTCCGGTCCAACAGAATATAGTCTATCCTTGTGGAGTGACCAACTCTGTTGAACGTTGGAGCACCCATTTGGTCAGAACGTGTGCGGCCATTGGCTGCTCTTAATCCAAACTCTAATGTAAGTGCATTAAGCTGTATTGCACTACGAGTCCAACGCTTGATGGGTGGAATAGAGAGGATGGGAATACCCCACCTACTATCCTCTTCTCCCAAGTCAGGTATTCATTCTAGGGGGAGTGGCTCGTAAGTGCAGTTAAAATCTCCTGCTATTATGGTGTGGCCAAGTTCACTATGGCCCCCTAATTGGGCCTCCAGCTCCGATACTGTTGGTGAGATGCACCCATTTTTGGAGCCTCTAACGTAGACATCGTAGAGATCTACAGGTAGTCCCCCACGTTGCCCCGATAGGGAGATGCCAAGAATATCTGGGTTTCCTGCCTTCTTTATGATTATCCGACAGTTGAGCGAAATGCTGACCCAGATGATAAGCCCCCCTGATGGCCGCCCCTTCCCTGCCTTAGGTTTTACAGCTGGTGTGAAGAATGTGACAAACCCGACACGATGCAGTGGCTCAGTGATCCAGGTCTCTTGAAATACACAGATCTTGTGGGCGTCAATCAAGACATTCCACTCCGGAAGGCCTAATTTCTTAGAAATCCCCGCGAGGTTCCAACTAAGGATTTTTATCTCGTCATGTGTTGGATCTCCGTTGGGGATAACAATAATTTTAGAAGTTGGTGGGTCTACACTATCCCTAGTTAATATGTGTGGAAGTGATACTGGGGGTGTCACTGTTGGAGATTCAGGACATATAGGGAAGGATATGGCTGGCGAAACATCCTCCATATCTTTATTGGTGGTAGCGGGATTTGTATCTAAACCTCCCATGATGTTGAGTCAGTCTACCTCATCTAACACACAGTATCTATTTGGATGGGCAAATTCTGAATATGAAGGGTCAAAAGAAGGGGGGAAATCCTGCCATGGCTGTTGCCACTGATGGTTAGTGGGTAGTGGGGGCTGAAGGGATTGCTGCCACTGCTGAGCAGACTGGTATAGGGGTGGTGGGTGCTGGAAAGGTTGTTGCCATTGAGGGCTAGGATGATGTGGGAAAAAAGATGGAAAATGTAATGGCTGTTGCCAGTGTTTAGTGGTACGTTGCGGGGGATACACAGGCCCTCTGTTGTTTGAAAAAGTAAGCCGATGGGGATTTAGTCTTGGCAGCATGGGAAGGAAGTAAGATAAGGGGAGTGGGTTGATTTGGGTAGCAGGACCACTATTGGGTGTGTTGCATATGTAACTGGCTGCCCCTATATCCCTAAAGTTAACTGTGATTACATCCCCTGGTATTGTTTTCTTGCTCCTGCCCACCCAGTCCCCTCTACGCACAGTAAGGATTTCACCACTCATATTGCTGGGTAAGGGTTTGTGTAGATGAAGCCACTGGGCACATTTGTTTCTTAACTCTACAAAAGTTTCTTTTACTCCCTCCTTCAGTGGGGGAACAGCTGTCAACACAACCACAAAAGGAGAGACTTCCGGTGGCAGGCTAATTGACTTGAAACGTACCTGCTTTGGCTTAGAGCCTTCGGGCTTATTTGTAGAGTGAGGAGCTGCAGGGTTAGTAGACTTTCCTGTGAGATCTTTTACTTGTAGGATGGTAGTTTTATTTCCACCGGCTGGATGTTGCAAAGTCGAAGTAGGGCCTACCGCCTTCGGAGTAGATAGGAGTGGGGGTTGGGCAGAATTATTCCCTGTTTGGGACAGGTATAAATCGGCTGAGTCCTTGGTGACTGCTGGTATTTTTACTTTGTTAGATGCATCTTTAGGGAGCTTGACGCAAGGTGAAGGCTTGGGAAGCGGTTCTTTGATCCCTTGTGGCTGGACAGACCCAGGCCCATTCATCTTGTTAGGCCATTTCGAGTTTATTAGTGACGTGAGTCTGTCAAGTTTGGAAATTAGAGGCTTTATTTGTGCTGCTAATGTGGCCTCAAGGTCCTGTTTGAGATCTGTTACCATGTTTTCAACCCAGCAGGGTATGCCTGACGCCTGGTGCAGAGTAGGCGATATCAAGTTGTGATTCCTGCCTTTAGCTTTGGGTTTTTCCTTAGACTTGGTCTTGGACGCTACCTTAGTAGGAATAACCCTTCCCCCAGAGTCGATAGGTACAGGAGGTATTTGTTTATCCATTTGCCCATTCAGGCTTGGCTCTGTCTCTTCAGATGTCTGACAGGCTTCTAGATCTGGGGTAGCCTCAAGATCAACAAAGGACGGGTCCGAGTCAGATTGGGTGACTGACAGATCGACAGCATTCGGTACTGTGACTGTGCCAGCGGTGGTCAAAGGCAAGGGTAGGGAACAATTATTCAAGGCTTGTTGGGAGGGTGAATTTGCGTTTGCGAGAGAGCCCAAGGAAGAGCGCTTAGCGTTCATGAGGTCCAGGAGACTCTTTTCCAGCAATACAATACTTTTATCAATAGTCTCATTCACCCGTGAGATGAAAAGATCTATAGGTCCGGTCACTTGTGCTACCCCCATGGCTTTTTTTGTACAGCTTCTAGTTCTATTGCGCATAGTTGACATCTGAGGTGCTGGGCCAGATGCAAAATGGGGCCTCAGAAGAGCGGTAAGTGATAGGGATGGGTGGCGACCGCTGTATGATTATAGAAGAGATGGGAATCAGTGCCGCCTACCTTGCTGATGGATTTGGGGCGATGATGCAGGGGTTCAGGGCCAGGGCCGTCCTCTGCCGTCCTTGAACGGCCTTAAATGGCCCGCTCTTTGCCCGGTCTTCGCCCCGGCCGTTGCCCCGCGCGCGTCCCGCGTGCGCGTTGCTGCCACAGATTATGTAGAAAGGTCAGGTGGAGGGGGCGGAAAGAGGACCAGCTGCGGCCGATCAGCGCCGCGCTGCACGCTGGTCCTCGCAGTCCCGCCTCAAGCCTTGGGGTCCAGATGCAGCCTCTCACAGATCGCGTTGGTGCTCCTTGCACTTGGGAAGGTCCAGGGACAGGTAGCAAGCAGAGTCCTTAGCCTGCGAGCGGCACCCGCGGAGCGGGGGCCGCGAGGCGTTGCTTGACAAACAGGAGGGAGAGCACACGAAGGGAACAGCACTCTCAGCAGTTCGGTTCAATGGAGGTACCCCCTATTCTGCAACTTAATAAAATGGCTGACACCTTCTTTAGCTGTACAGACCAGGTAGCCTACCGTAGGGTGTGGCTAGTCTTCTCGCGGTGTACACCTCCTGAATACCTAATTTTCCCACCTGCCCTGGTGCAAATGTGCCATGGAGTAGGGGGAAGGTTGTTTCCTTCTTTGGGAGGCAGCCTGGTTGCATATTACAGGTGGTGAAGGCTTTGAAGCTCACCTCCTTGATGTGCTACTTCACTAGCCATCCCGTGAGGGAGGGAGGTGTGACCTCCTTCCCGTCCAGGCCATTGTTTCTGACTCCTGGGAGAGTTCATATCTCCTGACAGGGAGTCAGATTCCTGTCTTGCCAGCAGCAGCTGTGGGCTGGCAGTCAGAGCACAGGAAAGACAGGGGCAACCAAGTGGACAACCTCTAAGGTAGCCACATGGGTGCATGTCACATCGTCCTCGATATGAGAATCGTGTCAGGGGTGATGTGGCACGTTGTTTGATACCAAAGATGACATATTTTGTTAATGTAAATGTATGTATACTTGTAAAGCGCACTATCACCTGACAGGCATCTTGACGCTGTATACCGCTGTGGAACCCGTCCTAGCTTTCCCTGTGAGATGCTCCCTACTGGGCACCCCCAAGGTGAAACCAAGCATCCCAGCGCTTTAGGGCTGTTGTGGAGATTAAGCAAGCTTACCATAACGGAGCTGGCGACCTAGAATATGTCCTGGTGCCAGCCCATGCTATCCTATGGACCGCTTATCACTTTTCGTACCCTTGCATTTATATGTCCAGGCCTTTAATATAATGTACTTTGCCTCCTGAGACTCAGGAGGCCTTCCTTAGGGGTGACTGGCTTATATTAAAAATAGTGCATCAACTTTGCCTCACATGGTGAGGGCAAAGTCGAGTTCAAGCAGTTTACACTGCCCTTACAGTCTGCAATGGTAGAACTACTGTCATCAGTTTACTTTGGTCACTCAGGATGGCACAAACAGTGCTTCAGGCCTTGGTGATCCCTTTAAAATCCCTGCCCTGGTTACCATTGGTATCATATCCTAGGGACTTATAAAGGAGTTAAAGTCCTTGCCAATTGGGGTTGCCAGTTCACATGTATCAGTTTTAGGGAATGAGCACTGGCAATGGGCAGCAGGCCCAGTGCACTTTCAGATTCATAACCATCAGCACTGGAGCAAAACGTTGTGTGACTTTCCTACAGTGCCATTCACGGTTATCTGTCCGCACTGGACTGATGAAAAATCACAAGTTCTGGGTGACCACAATGGACCTTCTCAAGTCCTGAGCGGAGGGTACCATTCGCATTAGTGGGGACTACAAGGAGGAGGATGCTAGCTCTAGGAATAGGTCAGGCATCATGGACAGTCGCTGTTGTTGTGCAAAGAACAGGTTGTTGCTGAAGATTCACGTTGGCGATCGACCTGGACTGTTGCAGTTGGTGTGAATAGTAGGTCTTACAGGAGCTCCGCACTTGCCGTAGCAGACTTTTGCTGTTTCCCAACGAGCAGGTAGTGACGGAGCTTTACGTTTGTGGTCATCGTGGGTGGTCGTTTTTCTGCATAAAGAAGTCACTTTGAGGTTGTGAAGAGCCCAAAACGTCTATATCTTAACCTTTTCTTCCACTGATGCCGGCCATGGGTGCAGGACTTGGGGGGGCACCTCTTCATGCTCAGGACTTTCTCCAGCAGAGGCCAGCAGCAGGGCTCAGGTAGATCCATTTGGAGCAGGTCAACTGGGATGTTGTAGGAAGGCTTGTTTAAATTGCAAATATATAGCGCTTGTTGTCTCTCTGTAGGTCAAAGCCACTTTGGCTAGCCTGGTTTCAAAGCAAGCAGTTTCAGTCTTTCCTTTTCAATCTGCAGGACTGTCCCTCTTCTTCTGACAGCAGGGCAGTATTTCTGTATCTTCCACAGTTCTGAAAGTGATTGTGTGAGTGGTTCTGTTATACCTGCTGCCAGCCTTTGTGTGGGGGAATTTCCTGACCTACCTCGAAAACTGGTTATGGTCAGTGCCTCCCCTGGATTTGGCTACAACCTTTCTAGGGTGGCACAGGTAAGGAGAGACCTGGTTTAAGTTTTCTTTTTTGAGTGCTGTCGGCAGGGCTCTTTGAAGTGTAATCAGGGCAGGATACATCTCCTCCCCAGCCCTCCTGTCACAAGTCCCTCTCCCTTCACACCTAGGCCTCTTTTATCTCAATGTCTGGAAGCAAAAAACAAAGTACCACAGGAGAGCCAGTCAACAGTCATATGACCCAGGATACTGGCAGAAAGGTAAATTTGGTTTAGGAAAAAAAATGATAACTTTCTAAAAGTGGCATTTTTGGAACAGTAACTTAACCCTTTCTGTGCTGATGACGGAACCGCTCCGTCATCAGACGCGGTGGCGCTGTGCTGATGACGGAGCGGTTCCGTCATGGCCCGCCCGACGCACCTTCGCGGCGCTGATTTCAAGTCTGCGCGGCGCGTTCTATTAAGCGGGGGGCCATGACGGAACCGCTCCGTCATGAGCACAGCTCAACCGCGGCTAGTGACAGAGCGGTTCCGTCACCAGCATGGGCGTGCCGCGCAGCCCCCCGCCCCCTTAGCGCTGCGGCGGAATAGCCGCTGCAGCGATGAGGTTAAAATGTAACTTAAAATGTGACTTCTCCTTTAAAGATGATTTTAAATTACATTCATGTGAGTGCAAACAGCATATCTCTATCTGGTCCCAAATTGAAATTAGCACTTATTAAGCTGAATAAGGTAACCCAGTGTAAAGCTATAGGAGAATTAGGCCTTGCAATAGTGAAAAACAACTTAACAGGTTTTTCACTGTCTGGACATGTGGACTTAAAACACACATACTACTTTTGAAATATCATGCACCCTGCCCTAGGGGTGGTTAGGGTCTGCCTCAGAAGTGACTTTCAAGTATTAAAAAGGAAGGTTTTGGCCTGACAAACGTTGTATTTTTCCAGGTTGAAATGTCAGGTTAAAACTGCTCTTCGGGCTGCAGTGGTAGGCCTGAGACATATTTTAAAAAGGCTATTTTAGTCTGTGGCACAATAAGGGCTGCAACCCCACTAATGGCATTTAACTTACAGGCCCTGGGTACAGGTAATACCGTATATTACTGACTTGCAAGTCAATTAAATGGACCAATCAGGTGTAGGCCACTTTTATCATGTTTTAGGGAGAGATCACAAGCACTTTACTACTGGTTAGCATTGAAAAAAGTTCACAGACTCCTAAAACAAAAACTGGTTCATCAAAGGAATTCGAAAATCTGGGGTTACCCTGCAAAGGGGTTCAGGTCCAACCATTTTCTTTAGTTTTTCCTTACTAAAATTATTGGCCTCCCCGGCGCACTACATCATCACCTCTGCCCAAGTGACGTGCGTCCACAACCACCTCAGCTCTGGCTGCCCCGTGCCAATAGACCGTATTCTGCCTGAAATTGCCTCTGCTTCAATAAAGTCAACAGGAGAAATACATTCTCTCGATTATTGTTTTAAAACACCCCCTTACCTCTTCTAAAATGTTGGCATGCATGCATGATGCCCTCCACATATGGCAGAGGACATCACAGCGGCAGCCAAGCCCTGTGGCATCGGCAAGGCTGCAAGCCATACCTCCCCATTCCTGGTGCCTGAGCTTTCTCTCCCAACACATTTGCCCTACTTGAGAACTTCTTCATCGCAGCAGGGCACCCTTAGTCCCCTTTGCCCTCAGCACCTTCGGCCGCCCTAAGGCTGCACTGCTCCAGAGGCTCTAACTGCACTCCTCATAGCCCTGAGTTTTGCACGAGGTTCCCCATTTTTCAACCTTTCTCCACAGTGGGAAACAATTCAAAACATCTGCCTCTAACCCACGGCGGCCCCTCTATTAAGTCAGAGGAGAGTTGCCTCTCCGCTACCAGCCGCAAATAAAACGGGTTTCAAACCCGTTTTATCATTGTTTTATTTTAATCCGCCTGGACCCACCCCCAGGACTCTGACGAGTCTTGGAGTCGGGTCCAGGGGGATCATACTGTGGTGGGGGAGTGCACTACGAATAAGGTGTCTGGCCGGCTGTTTCAGGCTGGCCAAATACCTCATGTGCAGAAAAGCTTTCTCCAGCCCCAGCTGCGTTGCTCGGCTGGGGAAAGCAGGAGCTGTAGCACTCAGGCCAATCCTGACGCTGCTTTCCTGCAGTGTCTAATTGGCCGTATTGCAGTCTGGGAGTTTGTCCCAGAAGCAGGAAAGGCGGATGGAGAGGACGTCAGAGGCGATTAGGTAAGTTTTCTTTATTTCTGTATTTTGTCCCCCCTCGCCCCTCCACCAGCTCCCTCCTCCGGCCCGCCCACCACTTTGGCAGGAGACGGGCAGCGGCTGCTCTAATCCCTCTGACTACCTGATTGGGCATCCTTTTTGGGGAACCCAGGCACGCTGTAAAACTCGTGGTCATCCTCAGCTGCCTCCCTTAGGATCCGAAGTGCTTCTACTACCTTACTATCTGTCGCGCTGTAGTGTAGTTCCTATATTCCCATTGGGCTCTGCGCATTGTAATAATATATCCTATGATTAGATGTAGGACTCAGGTCGGCTAGGTCTCTATCGAATATGCTAAACTTAATAGTGAGTGCCAGCTAGCTCAGAGGTCACTAGAAACTTTCTCGAATTCACAAGAAGGGATTCGTTTCTGACAACCGCATAAACATGACAACTTTGTTTCCCAAGAATAAGAAATATATTTCTAGAGTCGCGGAAACAATAGATAAGTATTTCACTCAGTCAATTGTGCATGCTTTGTTTCTACAGAGTTGCAGAGAATTAGAGAGATGGTCGTTTTCAATAAAAAAGGGTTTATTGAACAGTCTTCTTTCTCATGCAAGAGAAGTGAACTGCTACAATCGTAATGCAGACTGCAAAGCATAATGCGTACCGCGAGAACAATAGTATAAAATATTACTGTAAGAGCATTGTTTGGTTTCTAAGCCATATAAAAATACATACATAAATAACAATGACTAAAAATACTCAACTGGTGCTTCTAAAATACGTCTACCCCAATGTGCCTAACCTAAGTCTAGTACGCGGGAAGAAGTAAGTATTGTGTAGCCTAGGTTTAGTTTCTTTGCCAAGAATCTATCCAAGATTTCTCTAGGTTCTAATCAGCTCCATACCTTAGTTAGAATGAAGGAGGTCTGGTATCTCTGTCTTGGGACTCGATTTCCCAACACCCCGCAAGGGGAGCTTGGAAACACTGGAGCTGGATTCTCGCCAGGAGAAGAGACAGCTTCCTGATCAGTGCGTCAGCTGGCGGGTCGGCTTCCTTCGGCACTTGCTGTAGCGAGCTGTGTCGGGCAAGTAGATAGTCGAACTGCTCCGAAACACTGTGTCATGCTAGAGCAAGTGGAGGTATATTTATACCTTGAAGGTGTCTACGAATGCCATAGTTTGACGTAAAGTCGGGTATAATAACGTCAGGAAAGAACCCCTAGGGAATAGTTGTTCTTTATAAATTACATGATTTCTTGGACAAATCAATATTCGAGCAAGAGGAAGTTCCCTAACTGCTTAAGCCTATTTTCCAAGAAATCGTTGTGACGTTTGGAACGGGTGGAAGTAGCAATGCCTGTATTTGGTCTGCATGGGCTATGTCTAAATAAGGGCTTGATTTCTATGCCTATATAAGGACAATGTGAATTGTACCTATATAAGGGCATGAATCGGGAAAATTCACTTGGTGCCTAAAACGCCACACAACAGCGCCCTCCATACTTCCTCACTACACTGACCTCCTGGTTGCCTAAATGAACCTGCCTGATCTTTCAGAGGTGACCGACGTGCTGCCAAACCTCAAAAGAGGGCTACCTTCCTATTCTCCCTGATATTTCATCCATGCCATCGCCACCCTCTCATGCTCATTGACCATTTGTCCCCCTTTTCAGACCTGGACTGCACCTCCGTCCAGAAAAAACTCCCTTGTCCCCTTTCCCAAGCCCCCACTGTTGCTCATTTCTGCATAGAACCTATAGAGGTTTTCTTCTAATCATTACATATCAGACGCAGGTTTATGAAGGCTAGGGAATGCAATTTGAATGGGTAAGGCATGAAATTACTGACTAGATAGTAAATATTCTTGAAGTTGAGGCAAAGCTTCCCTTTTGAACATCTTGGCAAATGTACTTTAAACTGGTAATCTTTATTGCAGATTCTGTTTAGGCCTTACAACTCTGAGTTACAGGATGCCTCATTAGCTGGATGCCAGGAGATCCTAATTTTTAACACCAAGTCAAAAGCATATGTTGTTTTGGCAAACGTAGTTTTAATTTACAAACGCCAACATAACTTTGGAATACCCTGGAGGTCTGCCTTGTGGATGGACACCTCCAGTATTTAAAAAAAAAGGTGGAGATCAGTTTGATTGCAATGTTTTTGACTTGCATAAGAAACTGAAATTCAACTATAACTACTGAGGCCAGTAACATGTAATCAGTATTGTGCAACCTAATATTGCCTCATATGGCTGAGCTCTACATGTGAGGTTGTGTAGTATGTGCACCAAGCAAGAATACAATCAGCCATGGCCTTCTTTGCTGCGTGAAAACCACTGCAGGTGAATGCCTAATGGTGCCACCGCAAAGGGCAACATGATGGCACCAGACTACAACAGATTTCCACAAAAAGACTTTGGACCTAGATAAAAGAGAGCACCATAACCACAAAGTTAGATTTTGCCTTAGGTTCTGAAAATCTTTGCACATGAGCTGGAACTAGTGTTGTGAATGAATCTAGGACCCTAGTGTAAATTTTCCCGATTCATGCCCTCATATAGGTATACATTATCCAATCCTTATATAGGCATAGGAATCAGTACCATATTTGGCCCGAGCCTTGCAGCCCAAATAAGTTCCGAGAATCAACAACGATTTCTTGGGAAAACCCGCCTTCAGCAGCTACGGACTTCCCCCTGCTTGAATATTGATTTATCCAAGAACTCCTGGAGTTTTCAAAGAATTGAGTCTTTGAGTGACGTTATTAAGTCCAATCATACGTCAAACTCGGCACCTTCAAGGTATAAATATGCCTACATTTAACCAGACAAACACACAGTGGTTTTGGAGAAGATCGACTAACTTCTTGCCCGATGCCCTGCAGCAGCAAGTGCCGAAGGAAGCCAACCCTCCAGCTGACGCACTGAGAGGCTCTGTCGTTTCTCTTGCAGAGAAATCCAGCTCCAGTGTTTCCGGCTTCCCCTTGCGGGTATCTGGGAAATAGAGTCCTGAGAGAGAGATACAAGACCTCCTTCATTCTAAAACCAAGGTACGGAGCTGATTAGACCCTTAGAGAATTCTTGGAATAGATTCTTGGCAGACCACAGACTATACAATCAGTCATTGGTAAATTACCCGCAAAGAGGGAACAAATTCCGTTCTGGTTAGCTCAAAAAATTACTCAAATAGAGGCAGTATTCCCTGATAGTACACCTCATGAGAAACACAGAATTCTGACAATCTGTTTACCAATGGGGATAGCACCACATGTGGAGGACTGTGACACTTGGCGTACAGTCTTTGCTTCAATCTACACAAAAACACATACCAGACGTTCTAAGACAGATTCAAAATGAATGCGGTCCAGAGCGGGCCTTAAATTTAGGTATGAAATTACTGAAAGATTTCAAACAGGTCTCGGCTATACTATTAGCTAACATTAAAGGTGAAGCAGCATCTGTGGCAATCCGCCAAAAGTTAAAAAAACAGATATAGCAGATCAAGCATTTGAACTTGCTAGAATTATTGAAAAATCTTATGCTGAACTAGGTAGAGATAGTTTGAGTGGGAAACCGTTAAAACCCCAACTAACTGAAAATCCTGAAAAAGATTTTATTAAAAATAATCTCACTACTCCTAAAAAGAAGTGGGAAAACACTAAACAGACTTTTCCTAGAGACAAATGTTCTCAGTCCAGAGGAAGATCTCCCCAACGGGGAGGTAGGTCTCGCCAACGGGAGCCCTCTGAAAAAAGGTATAACCTTAGGAATAGGGATAATTTGAAAAAACCTGACAGATATCAAGATAATGATACACGTTCCTCTCGATCTTTTCAGACTTCCTCGCAGAAATCGGAAAGAAGAGGACGGTCAGAACAGAAAGAAAAACGCGTCAAGTCCAAAGACAAAGAACCCGTTCACCAATGTAAAAAAGCTCAATTTTCCAAAAAGAAGGTAGCAAGCTTAAAGATCAGACATGCCGAGGATCTTGCGGACACAACTCAAGAACGGGGAGTGGGCTCAGACAATGCTAGAAAGTGCAGCAGAAGTCACCATAGTTTGCAAGATCCTGAAGGATCATCTGGAGACAGTGGACTTGAATGAATGCATTCAAGTTGAAACTGCAGACACCAGGGTTAGTGTACCCCACAAGTTATATGTAGTAACACTCAAAATGGAGGGGGACATAACTAGAAAAATAAGAGCACTCTTTTGGGAGAAGCTCTCTAAGGGCTATGACATTTTTGTAGCTGAACAAGACTGACCACCTGAATTTGTCAGGGAGTGCCCACATGGCGAAGAGATAATTATGCCAGCCTTCTCAAATCACATTCCAATTCATAAAAAATACACATATGCCAGAAAATGGGCAGTGGCCCAGGCTCCAGCATTATATAAAAATCATGTGGGATGGGATGAGGACTCTCCTCACCATAAAATACAGTTAAAAAATCAACCTACTGCACAGAGGCAGTATCCAGTTAAGCAAGAAGCTAAACAACCAGTCAGGGAGATTTTAAATCAACTTAAATACCAAGGGGTGATTGAAACATGCACCTCGTCAATGAACAATCCTTTGTTTCCTGTCTCCAAACAAGACAATTCATATTGTCTAGTATTGGATACAGACACTTAAACTCTTTTTGCAAAACTTTTGCAGTACAAAGTGCACACAGGGCAGCATTGATGAATAACATTGTGCGGAAAAAATATAAAACCACATTAGATATATCAAATGGGTTTTTCTGTCAAAACATTGCACCTGAAAGCAGGCATTTGATCGCTTTCTCAATTATGGGGACACAACGACAATTTTTCCGTCTCCCCCAGGGATTCAAGAATAGTCCAGGGTTATTTTTAGCCAGGGTAACAGAGTTACTACAAACGTACGATGATGAGGCATTATCCTATGTCGATGACATCTATCTTACAGACGATGATTTGGACGTACACTTGAAAAGAGTGAACACCATAATACTTGGGTTCGCATCTGAAGGGAATCAATTCAATTTTAAGAAATCGCGAATTGCCCACCTCAACGTCCTATTTCTAGGCTTCGAGTTATCAAGTGAAGGCAAAAGCCTTGCAGCTAATTTTCTAGAAAAATGTGGGCTGCTCCAACCTCCAAAGACGCTGAAAAACTTACAGTCAATTCTAGGTCTCTTTTGAATTTTGGAAGAACATATGATCTGAATTACGCAGAAAGTGTAAAACCTCTCTATGAATTATTCAAACCTGATTTCAAACCAACTAATTGGACTCAAACACACAAAGAAATTCTGCATTAAGTCCAAACAGACATGTTAGCAAAAACACAATTACAGACACGCGAAAACGTGCGCAATCTTGTGATCCGAATCATCCTAGGGAGATGCAGATTCACGTACCTGAACTTTAATGAAGGAGAAACGGTACCAATATCATACAAATCACACTTGTACACACAAGCAGAAATTAAATTCACTTCTACTGAGAAAATTCTGACAGCGGTTCAAACTGCAGTAGCAAAAGAGAGAGCCCTCGCGCAGGGAAAACGCATAATGATCGTTACACCTGTACCTGCCTTAGAAGTAGTAACAAAAGCAAGCATTACCATTGCAAAAGCTTTACATCCAAGATGGATACAATGGGTTAACTCTCTTGCTGCAACAGATGTTGAATACATGTTTGACCCATACTTGAAAACACAAGAATTTCTCCAATACGAACATGAACATCCTCTGCCGACCGAGATTCTGCCTCTAGAACATTACGGATGTATAATATATACAGACGGATCAGCACAGCCCTCAATTGGGGGTAAACAAGCCTATAGTGCTGTGTGCGCGATTGTTGAAGGTCGCTGGCGCGAAGGCAAATTCAGACCTTTGGTCACAAAATCTCAGTCACTCTTAGACTGTACAGCTCAGCGAGCTGAACTACAGGCTTTCAAGATGGCGCTTGAAAATACTGATTGTGAATTCCCCACACTCATAGTGTGCGATTCGTATTTCTGTGTTGAATCTTACAATGAAAATTTGCAGAACTGGGTTAAAAACGGGTTAAAAAATTCAAAAGGTGGCACAATTAAGTATAAAACGCTTTGGGAACAAGTAGTTCTTTTACAGAAAGAGCTACAAAAGACTCACGTGATACATACACTGAGTCATCAGCGTGATGGCGTTCACGTTGCAGGGAATTCATTGGCTGATGCAGCCGCGAAGGCAGCTGTGCAGACGGCTTCCGTAGCTACAATCGCTTGCTCGAAAAGAGAAATAGATGGTGAAACGTTACTAGCAGTAAAAGCCTCTATGGAAAGCAACCATGCAGCGTTACCTCTAAACTATCCACTCGGTAATACATACATAATTGAGGCAAACTCCGTTCCTTTTGCTCGAATCCCTGGAGTGGGGGACAGAGTAATTCCAAACAGGAACCAGAGAGCTGCTTTGGTACACAAAGCCCATACGGGAGAGGGTCTGAGACACCACGGGATCTTAGAATCTCTAATAGAATTAGAAGAGATGTACTGGTGGCCAGGAATGAGCGTCCAAGTTTACGAATTTGCAATAAACTGTGATACCTGTTACAGATATCATAGCTTTGACAACCACCAGATACCTGACTACAGTGTAGCCAGCCCAGTACAGATACCTTTGTTAGACAGCATTATACTATCTACACGCAGACGTCATCATGGACATATGCGGTCCCACAACTACTAGGGCAAGATTTATTTGGATGTGGCCCCACGCTCGGCTGACGCCAGAACTGTTATAAAGGATTTGCGAGTCTTTATCGGCACCTACGCAATCGGCACGCTACATTCTGACCAGGGTCCTGCGTTTAGCTCTCGAGCTTACAAAGAGGCCATGGCTAGCTTGGGCTTTGCATTGCGGTATTCTAGTCCCTTCCATCCTGAGGGTAATGCGGTAGTGGAAAGAAAAAAAGTGACATAAAGCAATCCATAACAGCTAAGGTATTAGGTTCGGGTGATGGGTGGGTCAAACATCTAATAAGTGTCCAACGTAGTCTTTATAATCTGCCAAGAAATTCTCTGGGTGGAATCACTCCATATGAATTACTATTTGGTACTAGAATGTTAATCGAAGACCTCGATTGTCAAACTTCAGAGGTGGAACAAAAACTCTTTGATGTCAAACATTGTTTGGCTGTTTTACAGGACTTAAATGAAACAAGAAGAAGTCTGAGTAACACAATACAGAAGCCACCAACCACTGAAGAAAAACCACCTGTCCCAGCAAGACCTGTCTGGATTCCAAAGATTGGGGATCTAGACAGGGAAAAGATAGCAGTGAAGAAGGAATTTTGGCCTTCTTACAGGAAAGCAGTACCTGTCTTGGCAATCCAAGGAACAAGATCAGGAGTACTACCGCCCTTTGCTGGTAAAAAGGAGAACCGAGTTGTGTCCATTGACCTGGTCAAACCACAACATGTGGCCAATAATAAGTAGTAGGCCCAGTGGACTTCCAAGATGTAGCAGACGACCAAATCTTGCTACAATCCAAGAGGTTCAAACTGAAAGAATTATCACCTTTGATAAACCTGCAGTTAAAAATAAAGGACTATGTAACAAAGCCATGGAACTCGTGCCTCTTGAGACCCAAAAAACAGTTTGTCAAGAAAAACCTGTCTACAATGATGTAGCCTCTGACTATACCAATATGACAAAGGAAGAAGCAATTCCAAAGATTAATAACAATCCCGATGCAATTCCAACAATTGACAAAACTGCCTCTGGCTATTTTATCAACTTTGATACTTTCTCTGAGGATCCCAGTGAACCTGAAGAAACGCCAGTAAATAAAACTTTCAAAGAAAAAATAACAGAACTCTTCCATCAACTTGAAAAAATATATCTGGTTTCACCATGGATTGAATTTTGGATTGTGTTAGGTGTACTTTTGCTCCTGCTCTGGCTCATTCTGGGTTTAAGCTTGGGAAAAATGATAGATGGAAAATACAGTACAATGGACACAGCAAGTCATAAAAGCAACTTGGTCATAAAACCTCACAAATCATCTCATCGTGAAAAAAGAGACCTTTCATCAGTGAACATCACAGCTGTTCCTATACCTGGTGCTATAGCATGTGACAGAACTGATTATGACATCTATGACCCGGTGGAGCTGCTGAAGATCCCACCCCAGATGATTGTGACTTTGAGACTATTAATAATATGTCAGATTTAGAAATGTCTGCAAAATTTACAGAACATGACTATTTAGAAGGGTCATCAGATTATGAACAAATGTATTGTTTTAATCATTATGGTCACCATTATTTGCATAAATCTGCAAGCCCTAGGAATGTTTTTACATATAATCAATCGGAACATTGTCCAACGCCACCAAAAGGCAGCTAAAAAACATTTCATGAAAAGTTTCCGTACTTCTCAGGGTTTAATGTTACAAATCCAGAAACGTTTTATTTCAAAAATGTAAATAAGACAGGAATGAAAACAATGTTGACCAATACTAAACAAATGCATTCTGCAAACTTTTATGCTCAGCTGTCTACATTAGGTTTTGACTTTTGGAAAGACAACATTGAGACAAAAACTGTCTTGGGCACGAAAGACTGGCAGGTACAAGGTTTAGAAGCCTTGTTCAGAGCCTGCATTATACCAGAACAAATAATGTTTTTAAATGACACTGTTCAACAGACTTCTTGCCTTGGCCAGGCTAAGATAAAAGATTTAAATAAACCATCTATACCTAAACCCACTTCTGAGAGTATTGATACTACAGAAAAGGAGGTAGACGTACCATATATTTTAACACAAAACTGAACTAATCCTGATTGGAAAAAATGGTTAATCTGGCCCACAGACACTAATACCCGTCATGATAGATTCCTGAACAAAACACAGGGGTTAAAACTGAACAGGCCAGATCCAAGATACTCCCAGAGACAACATCCAGGGATAGTAACAACATACAGTGTATGAAAACTATGCCTTGAGTGGCTAAAGACATCCACACTTCGGGAAATTAAAACAACACTTATCTTTACTTAAAGAAAGCAATGATTTGCGAGATTTCTTAATGGGACCTCGCAAACGATGGCAAAAATGTTTCATATACGCCGGTATATACGCTGCGTACAACAAAGCTTGAAAAATAACGCAAATGGAAACTGCAGAAAGAATACGAGAAATTGATCGTATTAATTTAGAGAAAGCACTCTCTGTGGTGGACTTCCTGGTTACGGGAGACGCAAGCATTAACTGCCTCGAGACTTCGCAACGCTACGCCTGGTGCTTCAAACAAGTTGGATAGATACGGACATCCAAAATCATTAACTTTTTCGGACATCGATTCCCGAACCACGAGATCATTACGAGGTCGGGTGGATCAGACCAGACGCCCGCCAACATGTTCTTCAGTAAAGGAGGTCAGCCCACCGCCCCCCAGTCCTGAAGAAGACCCGCGCTGTAAGGGCAACTAACCCTACATGTTCATAGGGTCGCAACGTAGACTACTTTCACCTACCTTACCAACTCTTATCGCCAGCAGGATTTGTACAGCTTTTTAGGAGCTTGGTTATATAAAAAATTGCAGTGACATGTGCCGATCTTTTCGTGTGGCTCCGATTTAGGGGGACCATCTTAGGATTGTATATATGAATATTGACCAATGGTGCATAAAAAATAAATACTGTGTTAATCTTCACCTATTTTCACTGAACTCCCTCACAGTACTTCCCTCCACCCTTTCCTATGTGGGCACGAAATATTTTGATAAAGTACAAAAATTTGTCTTTGATACATATCGTGTGACCATTGAAAAGGTTGCTACAAGTGCTTTGTGAATAAAAACATTGCACTTTGGATTTGTTTCTCCTTTCTTTTTTTCATCTATGCTAAGTTTTTTCCTTTTATTGTACATAATTTGTTCCTTTAAGTCCGGGACCCCTCTGTCCATAACAATGTTACAACATGCCCAGTCTCAATTACGTTCTATAATGCAGTTAGGCTGGACGTTGCAAAATCTAACCAACACAACGTCATTGTTTGCTGTATTTAACCTTACAGATAAAATAATCTCTGGCACAAAGAGGAGCAGACTATACTGTGCTGAGCATTGAAAAACTGGAAAGATTACCATTGACAGTTTCTGAGAAGCCTGTCATTGAATGAATAATTCATGGCACCATCATGATACCAGCGACGATTTTCCAATTTCAGTATTGTCTACAGCATATACCAGCGGGCCTGTATGAAAGGTTGGGTAAAGAATACATTAAGTCGACCTGGACTTTACCTTACACACACAAATGTTGGAATAAGGGAAACGAGGTGTTCCTTAGTGGTAAAAATTGTAAGAACTCACTAAGTGGTACACTTTTGTGCCAAGGTATTCATTTACAAGGAGCCTGTGACGGTTTTGCAAATAACCTCTCTTGTCACCTGCACGGTACACCCTTCACAGGGATAGAACCCATTTTCAGGCAGCTATCCAATGGAAGCTACGTTCTGCTCAATGACCACAGCTGCTGTGGCATGTTGCCAGGAAAACTTTATCTCGTTAGTGTGTCATCCAGGGTCACTTGTTGTATGCAAGTATTGTATCCAAAAAGCAAGACAGACAGTGGGACGGCATTATGGCCTTCATTGAATATCTCTTCTATACGAATTGATACTTTAAGCAGAATAAAATCCATTCTTTTGCAAAAAACTGTGCCACTGACCTCGTCTAGAGAAACGTATGATCTGCAAGTTGCGAGGACATCTGGAGAGATACATGTATTATTTTCAACAAACTGCCCAGTACATTTCGCAGAAATGTTAAGTCAAATCTTAAACATGTCTGATACCAGTGGCTTCGCACATGTATTTAACACAATTTTTTCGGGACTGTTAAAACCATTTGAAGCAGTCCTCAGAATTTTTCCAAATTTCGTGCACTCTGTGTTCAGCGGTCTGCCTCTCATCTTGGGACTCGTAGCAGGAATTCTATTTTTGTTCCTTCTGCTCCGATATGGCAAGTCCGGTAACCGACGAAACCCAGATTACCATGGAAGGGACCCTCCTTGCCATGAGGTATCGTGAGAGAATTACACAGATTCTTGGCTTGGCTCGTTTAAGAGATCTGAACACTACCTGGTTTATTTCGTTCAGACCAATCTGGCAATATTGCATCTTACCTGTTCTATGAGGCCTGCTTTGCATAGAGGAATGCGTGTTGGACATCTGTCTTACCCTTCCATCAGTCCTGCCATCTGATGTCGACGCCTTGCTAGGTCCGGTAACGACTCATGCATCGTGTTGTCCCCAACAGCTACCAATCCTGAGGAGGCATTCATTGAGGTCTCACCAGTAAGTCTAACTGAGGGTGAGATACGAGGATCAACAGGCACACAGGGACCATCTGATATGAACACTGCTAATGCGGCACCTGGCGCTGACGGCAATGCTTCTCATCTGTGCAGATTTGATCTGCTTTATCAAATAGTTCCACTTTCACCTACTGTGGCAGACGATTTCTTTGCCAGCCTAGACGATCTGATGTTTTCTCCTGACACCGAGAATAACTTTTGATTCTTGCACACAGCGTTCCCTGAACTATGAAATTCGCCCTTCACTTTTTCAAAACAAAGACTTCTAACTTTGGAACTCTATTTTTTCACAACCAATTGAATTTTTTTCTCCAAAACATTGAAATTTTGGCAAAGACTAATCTGCTTAAAGTAGAACTATTCTTAGAGAACAAGACATTCTTTTTGAACACTTCCTAGAGAAAATATTTGGCCTTGTCCTCAATACTATAACTATTGATAAGATATGTCATGCTATGAAATGGTCTCAACCTTCTTTTTCTGTATTTAAGAGCCATTTTCATAAATGTAGTTACATGATTCATTCAGTTTGCATTTTGTGTACAATGCTTTATGCTTACAATGACATCACTTCCTTAAATGCGTACTGTAGAAATGCTCATTTTCTCGTGTACAACCAGCTCAAGTACATTATCATGTATTTTGGGGTGGGATTGTAAACACTAGCTTTAGATATGTTCAGGGCTTATACGTTTAGCTTTATTGAACTTAAGATCCTGGAGTGGGTGTTGTAAATCAATCTAGGACCCGAGTGTAAATTTTCCCGATTCATGCCCTTATATAGGTATACATATCCAATCCTTATATAGGAATAGGAATCAGTACCATATTTGGCCCGAGCCTTACTGCCCAAATACGGCATGGCTACTTCCACTAATTTCCGAGAAACAACAACGATTTCTTGGAAAAACCCGCCTTCAGCAGCTAGGGACTTCCCCCTGCTTGAATATTGATTTATCCAAGAACTCCTGGAGTTTTCAAAAAATTGAGTCTTTGAGTGACGTTATTAAGTCCAATCATACGTGAGACTCTGCACCTTCGAGGTATAAATATGCCTACATTTGCCCAGACAAACACACAGTGGTTTTGGAGCAGATCGACTAACTACTTGCCAACCCTCCAGCTGAGGCACTGAGAGACTCTGTCTTTTCTCTTGCCGAGAAATCCTGCTCCATTGTTTCCGGCTTACCCTTGCGGGTATCTGGGAAATCGAGTCCTGAGAGAGATACAAGACCTCCTTCATTCTAAAACCAAGGTACGGAGCTGATTAGACCCTTAGAGAATTCTTGGAATAGATTCTTGGCAGAGAACTACTAAACTTAAAGCTACTCCTCACTTCTTCCCTTGTACTAGACTTAGGTTAGGTACACCGGGGTAGGCGTATTTTAGAAGCTCCAGTTGAGTATTTTTAGTCATTATTTTATCACTGTATATATTTTATACATTTTAAGCAACTTATGGCTTAGAAACCATATCATGCTTTTATAGTACTACTTTATAATACTGTTCGTATTATATGCCTTGTACTTTATAACCATTATTACTATTGTAGCAGTAAATTTCTTATGCTTGAGAAAGAAGATTGTTCAATAAATACTTTTTATTGAAAACGCCCATCTCTCTATTTTTCTCAGCACCTCTGGTGAAACGAAGCATGCACGATTGACTGAGTAAAATAGTTATCTATTGTTTCCTCGACTCTAGAGATTGATTTCTTATTCTTGGGAAACAAAGTTGTCATGTTTATGCGGTTGTCAGAAACTAATCCCTTCTTATTTATTCGAGAAAGTTTCTAGTGACCTCTGAGCCAGCTGGCACTCACTATTAAGTTTAATATATTCGGTAGAGACCTAGTCGACCTCAGTCCTACGTCTGAACTACAGTATATATTATTCCAATGCGCAGAGCCTATTGGAAATATAGGAACTACACTACACTAGATCAAGTCCTCTGAAGATTCTTGAACAAAGGTTATATGTATAGCTATAGTTTGATGCAATTCTAGTATGACAGATGGCTGCATATTCTCCCAAAAGGGAATTTAATTCTTGCTGTTAAAACTTTACAAAATGTTGCAAGAATAGACATTAGGTAAGGTCTTACACTGATTGTATTCAGTGTGTCAATTGAACTAATCGTAGTAGCTTCAATTTCTTCCCACTAGTTCTTGAGAACATAAACTGGTTTCTTGCTGCTTGATACTTTTCTGATTTAGCGCAAGATCATATGAATAGTTGTGTTGTGTTATGATTTGTTGTTGGTATTAGTTGGCTCAGTTTTTTGGGGAGTGTATTTGAATTCGTCAGTGGAAAAAGCTGTTGGCTATATTTTACTTTGACACTAGTAAATAGAACCGTCTTTAATGTTGTCAAAATATTGTAAAAAATAAGGTTTATTCATTGTCTGCAGTGTTTCAGTTAACACACAGCACAACAAATTGTGATACAGAGTACAAATTCATATATCTCTGACAGAGCGCTAACGCAAAACTGCTTCATGATGCGATCCCTACTCAAAAAGTTGTGCTCTAGCCTCTGCTACCTTTACCTTTCCCGTTGTTAGATTTAAATCAGCTTGTGGTGTTAATTTGGTGAAGACGAAGTCTCCATGTAGATTAACACATGAAAATCTTCCTCTGGGAAGTGCCAGTGCAGAATATCTCGTACTGTGAAGGCAGACAGAGATAGTAAGAGGGCCCTTTAAGTGAAATATTCAGTTTCTGATGGTTGTGTCCAACGGCTCTGGAGACCACCTCAGATATGATGTCAGAGTCGTAAAAGGTGCCATCATGACACACTGACGTCAGTTTCTTTTTGTCTCCACTCTGGGACGCAGATCCGGAATTTTTCCTTTCAAACATTTTATATCAAATTGAATTTCAACAGTGCTGGTCGGTGACCCTCAAAAGTGGAGGATGGTCGATCCAGTGCCAAACAAAGTGGTAGGCACTGTGATAAATCACAATGCCTTTAGGCTCACATTACAAAGTTCTAAATTATGGCTAGTTAACAAATTTTTATAATGGGCCGTGACTGAGTCTGAAATTAAGGCAGAAGACAATGCGCATTTCTTACAGTGCCTGTCAGTGGGTGAAAAAGGTAAAAATAAAATGGAAAACAAGTGTAACTTTTTCATCTTTATTGCAGTTAGCGCAAATCGTTCTCAAGCCTCAGCCAGCTCCTCTCTTCTAATCCCGATGCTGCTTTTATGCTGTAGTATGAGAGCAGCAGTGGGTAGCAGCATGAGAGAAGCACCAGGATTGGCTGGAGCAGGCTGTCCCGACACTCCAGCAGGCACAGGGTAGGGTGCCTGTACCTCCTCTCCACCCAGCTGCCTAAAACAGCTAGGTTGGAAGGTTGAATCTGTGCATGTCAGGCTGGCTGTAACAAGGTGGTCGGCCAAAGAGACATGCGCAGTGTAAACGGGTGGAGTGAGCACTGCTACCCTGGGGCCAGTCAGCAGCAGCCCCACCCACAAACACTGCTTGGGCTGGGAGCAGTGAAAAATCAAACGCTAATTCATTTTATTACCATTTTATTTTTCACTTTGCTGCACTGGTAGCAGGGGGGTTGACGTTCCTCTGCCCTAATGGGGGGCCACCGCTGGATTACAAGTGCAGTGTTCCCGAGATACCTCCACCAAAGTTGTGATCCTTTAAACTTTGCCGCGCCTGTGGAAAACAGAAGTCACTCTTAGATCTGCATGATGTCTGCTTGTGGGGTCTCTTGCCTCTGCATCAATCAAAGTTCTTTTACAAATGTCACAGCCTACCAAGATCATCAAAGAACACCAGGCAAAACTCCTCATGGACCAGACACAAGATGAGCCCCTCTGTAAGCAGCACAGTTCCTCTTCAAGGGGCTGTGGCAAGTTCCGTTTTGTCTCCCCAGTGGTCAGAAAGTCTTGCAGGCAAGCCTCTTCCAAGCAAAAGGACTCTTAAGAGGTCATGCAGATGACATAGAATTTAACCTTTCCTCTCTCAGCGTCTATCTTATTCTAGTGATAGGTTATCTAGTCTGCAGTTCCACTCCTCCGCCCAAGACCCCAGTGTCGCCCTCTGAGTCAGACATACTGGAAGATGTGCGCGCCCACATTCGGGCCTAGCACCAGCACCATAACCGGAGCCCATGGAGGTGCTTCTCTCCTTTCCAGCCCCTGGTGCTGCCCCTTCGCAAATTGCAGCCTTCATGCAAACTATTTTGGCTTTCTTCAGGTTGATCACACATTGGGATCATCCTAGTGCACCTAGGGCAGGGCCACAAGAAGTCTTAAGGAAGTCTTCTGACTAGGCTACCCCCAGTGGCTCCTGCCCTGGTGCTGCTCACTCCAGTTCCAACTCTTATTCAGAAATGGCTGTAACACTATCTCGACTGTAGCCCTTGCTGGTTGCTCCTCCTTAAGCCCCAGTATTGATGCCACTTGTGCAGTCTTTCGATCAATCAGATAACATGGTGAATGTTCTGAAGATAAAGGCCATTTTAGTTGGGTCTAGATGCAAGGCACTGCGGTTGTTGGACAAAGTCTTATATACCTCTGCCTTGTGATGATTACTATGGCAGATTTGAAGATATTTTTGGCTCTGTCTGGAAACCTATATACATGCCTGATATCAAATACCATGGTGATCGCACCAGTAGTAAGGCAGACTACTGCTTCCCTTCTATGAGTACTAAGGTACTAAGGCAGGTAACTATTTTGCCCTTCAAAATGCTTGTGACCTAGACAACTCTCCAGATGTGTCCTGCAGGACCTTTGCCAAAAGAAATGTCTTCATTTAGCTTGTCCTGCCAACAGCAAGAGACAGAAGGCAAACTCAGCGCTGGACCTCTTTAAGGACATCAGGGCTACAGCCAGGTCCTTGGGCCTTTCCACGGCCACTTGCCAGTCCCAGACTTCCTTCCACCCCTGTCGTGGCCACGGAAGGGACTTTTAACTGTGTCTCTACGCTTCCAGCCACCATGGGCAGTTAATTGCACAGTCTTTTCATGGCCAAGGATGCGGTTCCTACAGACTGTGTCGGACAGGTAGGCAAAAATCCTGCCAGCCCACCACCACCCTGGCCACCACAGCCTCTAAACCCCTTTAGTTTGCCCTCTGACCATCATGAGCTTCCAGTGGGGGGCAGGGTATGCATTCACCTGCACCACTGGAGTTCAATAACATCTAACCTTTGGATTTTGAAGCTCATCCGAAGGGGCTCATCAGGTTTTTAAGAAAGTGATGGCCATGGTCATAACTCACCTCTGGAGGATAGGGGTTCTAGTTTTCCCCAACCTCGGTGATTGACTGTTGAAGGCAGGCTCACCCCAGGCAGTCGTCTCCTACCTCCAGACAATGGCGAACCTTCTGCATTCATTTTGATTCCCTGTCAATGTGCTGAAGTCACACCTGACTCCTTCTCAGGTGCTCCTTTTCATCTGAGCTGTTCTGGACAGAGTGCAGTTTCGGCCTAAACCTTCCAAGCGGCGAGTCCAAGATAATCAGTCTATGATACTGATGTCTCAGCCTCTATCCTGGATTTTAGTGAGGCTGACGCTGAGGCTGCTTGGCCTCATGGCCGCCTGCATCCTGCTAGTAACACATGACTGTTGGCATATGCAGGCTTTGCAGTGGGGCCTGGTATTCCATTGGGCATAGCATCATTAGAATAGATACGGCCCAGATCAAAAATGGAATAGCTAAAGACCTGCAGTGGTGGCGAACGAACCACAATCGGGTCAGTGACAGACTCCTCTCCCTTCCCCAACCAGAGCTGACTCCAGTGACAGATGCTTCACTCCTGGGCTAGGGCAGCCATCTGGGAGAGGTGGAGGTAAGAGGTCTCTGGCCTCTAGTGGAAATTGGGCTCTGTATCAATCTGTTGGAGCTTCGGGTGATCCAATTGGCATTGAAAGCCTTTTTTTCCTTCCGTCAGGGGAAAGCTGGTACGGGTGTTCATGGACAACACCACTGCCATGAAGTATTGCAACAAACAGGGCAGGGTGGAGTTGTGGACCCTTTGCCAAGTGGCTTTGCACCTCTGGACTTGGCTGGAACACCAGGCAAATACCTAGTGGTTCAACACCTGACTAGCTCTCTATAGGCCAGAGTAGATTAACTCAGTTGTTGATACCTAGTGGATCATGGATGGTGTCTCCATTTGGAGGTGACGCAAGCTGTCTTCCAAGAGTGGGGAGAACCTTGGTTAGATCTGTTCACCTCTGCAAAGAACGTGCTATGTTAGCAGTTTTGCATGCTGGAGTTTCCAAGGCGGCTCTCACTTTGAGATGTTTTTTGACTCACATGGAGCACCGGCCGCTTGTGCGCTTTCTGACAGTACCACTCGTGCCCAGAGTTCTCATAAAGATCAGGAACAACTGAGCCCAAGCCATTCCTGTAGCTCCAGATTAGGCGCAGAGAGTCTAGTACCCAGGGCTGTTGAGCATGAGCTCTACAACCTACAATCGGGCTGCCTCTTCTGAAGATCTTTGGTCACAGCAGCAGGGCAAGGTTCTGCACCCAAACCTGAAAACACTTGGCCTTGATGAGTGGAGATTGAGTGGTGACAGTTGACAGCTTTTGACCTTCCGCCTGAAGTCTGAAATGTTATCATGGCAGCCTGGCGCCCCTCCACCAAGGTGGTATATGTCTGCCTTTGAAGCAAGTTTGTGGCATGGTGTACAGATAAATATATTGACCCTCTATCTTCACCCCTTACTCAAGTTCTTTTGTTCATTCTTACCTTAGCCCAGCACAGCTCTGCTTTAGCATTTTAAAAGGTTATCTTTCTACCATGTTGGCATTTCTGTGGTTGCCAAATCAGCCATCCCTGTTCAAATCCCCTAGTGTACATAGGCTGCTGAAAAGTCTCCAGCATATATTCCCACCAACATCTTTCGTTATGTCTCAGTGGGACCTCAACATATTTCTCACATTTCTGTGTGCCCCCTTTGAGCCACTACACAACTGTCCACTAAGACTTCTTACAATAAAAATAGCCTTCCTAGTGGCAAAAACATCTGCCCGGAGGGCAAGTGAGTTACAGGCACTGTCACTATATCCTCCGTACCTTAATATCTGCCCAGACAAGCTGGTCCTTTGGACTCGTGCATCCTTTTTTACCAACAGTGCTAACTCCCTTTCATGTAGGTCAATCCATCACTCTGCCTACCTTATGTGCTTCAACTTACTCCTTTAAAGAAGGGGAGAGACTTCATCGTCTGGACCCAAAAAGAGCATTGACATTCTTCCTTGAGTGCACAAAAGAGTTCTGGGTGGATGATCCACTTTTTGTGGGATACGTCGGAACAAAGAAAGAGAAGACGGTGCAGAAGCAGAACATCCTACGATGGATAGTGCTCTCAATCTAGATCTGCTATGCACTGACCAAAAAGTAACCTCCTGAAGGCTTGTGAGCCCATTCTACTAGAGCAAAGGCTGCGAGCACTGTTAGCTCATGGACTTCCTGTCCTGGATATCTGTCAGGCAGCAGAGTGGGCTTCCTTGCACACGTTTACAAAGCACCACTGCCTTGACAATCAGGTCCGGTGTGGCGGTCACTTTGCCTATTTCATCCTACAGATCTTCTTAGTCTGATCTGTATCGCAGCCCCATCTGTGAGAGGTATTGCTTGGGTATATATTCTAAGTAAAGGTATCTGTGGCTAGGAATCTCTATCAGAAGAACAAGTTACTTACCTTCGATAATGGCTTATATGATAGAGACTCTATCTGCTACATATTCCTTACCGACTCACCAATCTTCCCCGTTCTGCGAATGGATTTTAGAGTGCAGGCTTGTCTCCTTTTTCAAGGGTCTTAGCTTAGTGCACCAGTGGTCAGTTTTCCTCGTGGCTCAGCGCTTCTGGCATAAGAATTTCGTAGCGCACCCTGCATCGCGATGCAGGGTGCGCCTCGAAATTCGTTTTATTTATTAAATTGTTTACTTACCTTCAATTATCCATACTCCAGTTTTTAGCACCCCCACCCTGCCCCTCCCCCGCCTCTCCGCACCACCGAAACTCCCTCCACAGGCCGTGACTGACTGAAGTGTAAGAAATGTGTTTGCTTGGCATGTCTTAAGTTTGAATGTCAGCAAGGACTCAGCCTTTATCGTACCAATATAGGTAAACTGAGTGGCAGTAAATTTGGCAATAGTAACATTTGTCATTTGTTATTTAGAGGGCTTAGAAACAGAAGAAGTGTGGTCTGATGTGCTATATAAAAATGAGTTATTTTTTATTACTAATGGGCCAGGATGAGCGCGTGGAAAAGGGGTCTCGTACACCATTCTCTCCTGAATTACTGCGCTCACGTGCCCCCAGAATGGTGATGTTCAGAGCTTGACATTGTTGCTATCAGTCGCATTTCAAATTTTGAAAAATGGAAAGTGTCTGGAGGTTTTTATGGACTGGAATTAGGTTATTCCATTATCCGAGTGAAAGAAAGCTGGCATGTAGCACCCTAATAACCTTGGCATTGGGCACTGGCTGCTACGTGCCCGCTGCATCTGGTTTTATTATTTTGGTTAAAAACTATTTTGTACATGGATGAGCGAATTCATATCACCCTGGTAACCTCTAGACGATGCCAAGAATGGCTCTGTGCCAGCGAAGGGCAAGTTTGGCTGCTGCATTGTTTTTGCCACCCTAGTGCAAAGACAGAAGTGAAGGGGTTGCACTCCTATTTTCTTTAGTATTAAGAAGATATCGCTGTGCACACCAGGCACCTACTTTCTTTTAGCAGAGAACAGCTAGCTACCTGGCACTGCTTTACAAACATATTGTTTATTCAGATCCTAATGACTACCGTGCAATGCAGAAATACCGCGTATATTTTTACTCCATTCTTTTTTATGAAATCCAGTGCAGTACTTGGAGGTTAATCAATAACGCGTTAAAAATGCACTTTATATAATTGCGTGCAGTTTTAGCGCTGCATGCAGGCAGCTGAACCCGATACATATGCAGAAATATGCTAGCATCTGTCTGACGGCACAGTTTGAGCTGATGCATAATTTACAAGCCGTGGTCTTGATTAAACTCCTTTTTAAATGTTTTCATCAACAGTAGCTATCTATACCTTGTACAAAATCATATTTGCGTTCACCCTTCTACTGTTTCTTGACTTCTGACATGCAGATATGTTGAAGCAAAGTATTTGCATCGGAGGGAAAAAACAACCGCATATCAGATACCACAGTTCAGATCGGCGGAAAGATGGCTACACGAACATGTGTTCAAATATGTCGTTTGTTTCTTTGTTTGAGATCAAATTTGCAGTCTCAGCTGAAACAGTAGCTGCTAATTTGGGAATTGATCTCAAATTTTCAGCAGCAGGTGGAATGTGCAATGAAGTCTCTGATAGCTGTTCAAGGGCGTGCATGACGGGAGGGGGCACAGTGCTTCTATATAGGGCCATGCATTATGCACAGAACTTGTCACCTTTTAGAGCAAACAAAATGTGGGAACACCATCAGTTCAGTGGCCAAGGCCTTGTGAAACATTTGTGTTGGGAGGTGGATGTTTCCCCTCTACTTTCAAACAGCTGGTCTAACACCTGTGTTTTTCTCCTTTTGCAGGACGCGCCAGGCGACGGATCTTTAAAAGTGGTTCACTTCGGTCCGGTATAAACAATATGACCGAGATGTAGCACTTGACTAGTGTCCAAGCATCGCTCCTGGTCGGAAGAAATCAAGAGAGGAGAAAGCTCTATTTTTTTGTAATGACTGTCAGCTGTCTAAACGGCATCGTGAATCCCTGTGCTCAGGTGTCGTACCGGGAATTAAAACACCTACTGCAACAGAACACAACTTTGAAAATTGCCACGGATGTTTGTCTCTTTTTTTTGTACAAATACTTAAAAACGGCAGCCTAACCAGAAATAAACAAGACGCTGTTATAGTTCAGTTTGAAAATCTGAGTCACCTTTCATAGTTTAATGTTTGATCCAGCTCAGCGAGGCGTACCTCAATGCCTTGCATAACAGAATGCCTCTTGCATTGTGCTTGTAAACAGACAGGGTGTATTCTTGCCAGGGGAGTGCTCCTGGCATGTGTAGAAAGGGCACGTCCCCAGCTCTTAACCAGCATATAGAGTTGCCCTCCCGTTCTCCACTTAAGAAAATATTTTTTTGTCATGGCCTGTCATTTTATTTTATGGGCGAAGGTTTTTAGCTCTTGGTCAAAGAGTTAGATGCAGTGTCATCTTGAAGAGCAGTTGGGCCCATGTACAAGAAGACAGAGGCCTCAGATGTGGGCAGGGTCAGAGACGTTTTTGGGCAAAGTGGGTAAGGACCCAGGGCCCCTGCCTTTCAAGAAGCCTCTGGGAATGTGAACTTTCTCTCTCGCTTACATCTGAAAGGAAATAAAATGAAATGCTATATTTGTAAAGCACTAACTGTCACTCCGAAGGGAGCATCCTGGCGCTGGATAATGAGGTGAGGTGAAGCTCTGAGGATCTTAAATGAGAGAGAGGCAAAGTTCGTCTGTTGCTCCGAAGATCCAAGTTTTTAGAGCCTTTCTGTATTGTGTTTCAGTTTTTAACATTCTCAGTTGCAAAGGCAGTAGGTTCCAAGCTCTGGAACGTTCTGTATATTTCTGTATGTTAATCTTTAATGCATAGTTCTTTGTTAGGCAACATAGGGCATAATTAGCAAAAAATAAGTATAAGTAATAAAATGCAATGCTGTTCCAAACAAGGGCCCCCCAAATATTGCTTGCCCAGGACCCCCAAAATCCTTAAGATGACACTGGGTAGGGTGTGGTACAGGGCAGGGTTCTGGGTTGTCGGACATTGAGGTGGTGTTAGTCGCGACATGAAGGGTGTCAGTTCACTCAATTGCCAGGGTTAGCAGTAGTACCTATCGACACACAGTGCTAACTACAGGGTTTACCCAGTGTTCCACTAGCTGCCTTCTATTTGCTGGTGAATGGGAAGAGTAAAATCTACAGGAAAAGAAACAGGGTACTGAGACCCGAGGTACTTTATGTCCAGGCTGCAGTATTCATGACCTCTAAGAGCTGTGGTAGCAAGGGCAGTGCTAGGCGTAGCCTAGGGCTACTGAGGGCTAGTGCTCCCCCTGGCAAACTCATAAATGATAACCATGTGTGTCACTAGTGCATTTTAGGTGTAACTGATTAATTTTCCTCTTTTTTTCTGATATAAACCTATTTTGTCATTACACTTCTGGCGGAGAGCTTGCCCACTAGAATGGAAGTCTGTGGTATATAAGTTACATCCAAGTCAGTACATTGGCCACATCAACCCACTGATCTATCTCATTATTCTTGGAGACTGTGGTGACTACACTGCAAACAAATGTCTGCAAAAAGTACACTAACCCGTAGAGCTTTCCCACTGGGTATATATTTTGTGACCCCAGGATATACACACACATTGCTATAGTAAGTACTTTTTTTATTTTCTTTTATTACAGTTTTCTGACTGGAATCGGAATTAGTAACCTATTGGTTGTACACAGATGCACTGAACTGCTTTGTAGGATTTGGAAGTAGTGACCTGAAGATTATACACAGATCTGTTCACTTGTCTCATTATTCCACTGTCCTATATTGCTGTGATTTTAACCTACAACATACTGAGCCTCGCTATCTTCATTCATTTATTCATTTTTCCCTTTCTCCTTAAACCCTATTCTAACCTAAGTTCTTTATTTTTACAGTTTCTTATTTAAGCTCTTTTCACATTGTTTTTAACTTTTGTTAATTTCGTTCTTTTCCATTTGCTCAAACTATGTGTTTTCTGCCACATGCCTTGTCTTCATTTTGTTTTCCTCCCTCTCTGCTTTTCTGTCAATGGTGTTTTCATGTACTTTGTTGCAGGGATTCCTCACATATAAAGAACTATGCGCATGAAACCAGGACCTCGTGGATAGTGGTGTACCAACCTATTAATTCACTGCCCAAAATCCCCAAAACTGACTAGCAATAGTGACAGCGAAGCTACCAATGATTAGACAACCCAGAACACAACACTCCCAACTCTCTCAGGAATCGCAGGAGCAAGAAAACTCTTTAGCTCACACACTCATCCTTGTCCACAATAAGAGTAGTCAGAGTCACAGTATAGTTTAATATGTTTATTTTAACTAACACGCTCTATGGTACAGTACACATGCTATTACTAGCAGCAAAATGCATAAACACAATGTCGTCGGCATTGTCACAACTCCATAGAATACAAATGGGGATATCATTTTATAAAGATAGTGGAAAAGGGCTATAGTACCTAACCACCCTTCCCGTGATAAGAAATAGTTTATTATATAAAAGAAGACCTCTGGACTTTGTCAGCAGGCCCCATACCTCAAGGCCTAGATGAAAGGTTTACATCTCAGGACAAGCACAGCTCTTCTCTCTCGAAAGGTCTCTCTCCAAGTGCAAGTACAACCTGCTTTGCTGCAATATTAAAGCATACGACTTTCAGTAGTGCAGCTGTGCGTCATGTTGTGTCTAGGTGCGAGGGACTGACCAGAACAGAATAACAAGGGGCATTGTTTATCGACCTTGTACATTGTGTGCAGACTAAACCTCCGAGCACAGCAGAGAATCCGAAAAGCAGACAGTTGTCATGTGAAAAGGCACAAACAAAATCTCTCAACATAAACGCATGTGGTGTCATGCGCAAAAGCAGCCTCATGGCAGTAAAGCTCATGCTAACTTAGCAGTGTCGACAATGAACCCACCATACATACTACAACTTGTAATCTCTTTTCCTGCCCTTATATTGCTCATAGAGATGAATGTTGAAGCTTTTCCGCTAGGGTCAAGCGCAGGGTAGATTTGGGAGAGAGGAGGGATTGTAGAAGAGGCTCACTTACGTTTCATGGACCAGGCGCAATAGGACTATCCAGTGTTTCCAGAATGAGTGAAAGCCCACTATCTGGTAAACGTGAGACAGCATACAGCTGTATTAGATGGTCCAGTGGGATCTATGTGCGAGACCCTAGAACTGTTGTCATAGACACAGCATGCACTACTGGTCCCAAGGGCTACCTTGTAATCATATGAATCAAAATCCCATTACAGTCCACATGTAATAATTCAACAAAAAAAACTCAAAGTCAATCAATTCTTTAATCTAGTTGATTGTGGATATCACATTTTTTTCACAAATATCTTCACATTTGCGTGGTCTTTCAAGAGAGTTACAATTTTCACTTCTCGGTGTCCCTTCAAATAAACCCAATGCATTTCAGGTCTAAAAACCCTTCGTCAGGGGTCACTGCAATCAAAAAGTGGTACATGTTTACCCATTGGAAGTGTATCATTTAGTGCATTGTACAGGTCTACTCCATGTATCAAACTGTGAGATGGTGGGATATTGGAATGTGAAACTTAGCTACTGTAGGAACAGAACCCTGTGAAAAAGAGTACATTATGTACAGAAAGAAATCAGTAAGAAATAAAAGTGGTGGCTCCAATCGGATTTCCTTTCCCATCATGCTATGTTATTCACTGATTGTAACATCATTGAGTGAAGAAGTGTAGTCCATGGACCAGCTGTCACAACATGCAATGTTTACCGCAGGTGAAGAAACCATTCCATGAAAAGGTGGTGTAAATGAGATGTAAGTAAATAACGAGATGGATAAATATGATCTAGTGCTGTTTAGCAATACCAGTTTCCAGTGTGTTGTGCATGCTTCTACAATATTATAGTAGATTCTGACTTCTGGACAGGCTGCTTGAGCCCGTAATTCGACTGACTGGCGTGTACTGAGTCGCCCTCTTTAGTATAACAATGACGCAAATTATGTCAGGAACAAATCAAGTACAGAGGAAAAAATAAACTGGAAATATACAGAATAATGTCTCAAAATCAGATGCTTGCTTAGATAATGTTCAGCGTACCTATCAGTGTGCGCTCGTTAGTACAGTGTCACCGCCAAACCAGAAAGACTCCTGTCAGGCAATCTTAAAAGAAAGTCCTAAGACGTTAGTCAGTGCGTTATGATGCAGCGTGTTGCCTGTGTACATTACTCGAGCAGTGGAAAGTGAAAAGGGACTCGAAGGGAACAAACGAGAAGCTTGACAGGTATCATGAGTAGTTGAAAAAATATTCGGTGCTTTGATATCATTAAAACTGAGTACAGTTTGGTGGGAGTGTGGAAAAAGGGATTAGATTACTATATGGGTCTGGAGCGCCCGATCTTTGAAGCCAGGGGCTGCCCTCGAAAGCATTATAAGATATGGAAGAGATGAGCAGACTATAGAGGACTATGGCTGGAGCCGCCGGTGCAGGCGGAAGCCGAAGAAAGACAATTGGGTGTTGATCCCGGGGAATGAGACATACACACTGAATGTACTTGACACGCTTGTTATTTGTAGATTACCTAGACACTGTGCAGGGGGCTGGGGGGGGATCTGGGTAGGGGGAGTTGGAGGGGGACGGGAGGGGTGACATAGGAAGGTTACTTTATTTTAAACTGTTGCTTAAATTGCCTATGTATGATTATTATTTAAATGCTCACAGCAACTCCGGTGCCCGGAGCGCTGTGCCTTTATTGCAGCCTTTCAACAACACAATAAAATGTTGTTCTTAAAAATAAAAAAACTGAGTACAGTTAAATCTCCAGGTGAGAACCAGATGTAAATATGAACATTAGGGAACTAATCATATACTCAATCAATTCAAACTTTTTTTTCGCGTTTGTTTAAAATGCATAAAAGTACATAGATATTACAATTCATAGAGTGCGAGCTGCAGACCACAAGGTAATGTTACAGTACAGATCTAAAATGAAAAGAAATAATTTAACATTTTTGCGATAAGGGAATAAAACATTTGGAATGTCTCGTGCGAGATCAAGATAATATAAAACGAAAGATGACAGTACAATAGAGGTAAAAACACAGTTAAGACTAAATTCAGCACGACCCGTAAACAGTTAATATTATTTATAAAGTGATGTGTGAGGCAGTGCGAATCTAGTCAGTTCTAGGGTATAATTGTTTGTGATCAGGATTAACCCAGAAATATAGGTTAATAAAAATATGGGTGGCATTCCATTGAAAGACTTACAGGTTTTTACCGCGGCTAGTAAAAAGGAAGCCATGGTAAAGCAAACATACAGGGTTTCTAAATTTTGTGCCACAAGTAGGGCAAGTGTTGGAGAGCAGAGGCACATTTCTTCAGCAAAGGAATAATAAATAGTTTTCTCTCTTTTGCATAAAAAGAACAAAAAAACAGTATGTGCAAAGTCGATTAAGTTGACTTATTATTACATGTACATGGAGAAAGCTGAGTGAGTGGGATTAAGTTCTTTGGGTACCCCAACATAATCGGAATGTAGTTTAATCGAAATCTAATTAGGATGAACCGGTACTGGGTGTTCTCTATAAAAGAGAAGTATGAAAGAGCACCATGATGTAGCTGTGGTAATCCCTGATAAGACCATACAGAAATGTTCCCCCTGCATCTGTCCCACCTGTCTGATACAGATTTCATAAAGAATATTTCTTTTAGCTTTGATTTGGGGAAGCTTTAGCAGAGGCTCTGCGTGTCATAAAGATGTGTTAGACCCAGTGAAGCAAACGTTTTTCTAACGTGGGATAACCATGGAATTCTATGGGCATGATCTAGGTTCATAATGTCTTTTAAAAATCATGTGATTCAAATCAACTGTACTCCTTTTCCACAATGAAAGACACAGAGAAAACGTGGTCAATTTGATGACATCACTGATGTATGGCAAGTCGGCTTCCTCATGAGTGATAAAGTTGTTACAAGCTGGTGAGACTGACAGTAGTCGCTTAACAAATTTGCCTCCCACCACTTGCAATGCCTCTATATCTGCTGTTCCCCAAATCGCAGGTTCCTAAGTGGCAATAGATCTTGTTTTAGCCAAATAAATTTTAATAATGTCTGTCAATGGCTTACTGGCCAATTTCTTCTGAGAAACTGAAAATTGCTGCAATACTCTTGTCCATGTGGTTTGCCCTAATTTGACATAAAGCTGATGCATGACTATGTATCAGTCCTAGGATGCACCCACCCTCTGATTAGATGAAAAAATCATCATATTCTAAAAGCTTGTCCGTTTTAAACTGTTTTAATGATTTAAACTTCTTTTGCAAATGTGATGTATAGGAACTGTGATTTTGATTTTCAAATGCTTTTACTCTGCCAGTCAGGCCTTTACTAAAGCATGTCAAAATTCCCACTTCTAATGACATGAAGTTTTTAACCCAATGCATTTTGGGCTTAGCACCCTTCTTCAGGGGTAACTGTAATTTTGAAGGAAATGACAACACATCAGAAACCTTTTAAAAGCCCAATTGTCAATAATTGTTACTATTAGGTGCCTCATGCCTATTTAAATGCACAAAAGTTACAACATAAAAACCCAATAGCTTTGCCATCTACCCGATTGAGACAAAAGTGCCTTTTGTAGTAACCCATGAATAAAATTCCTAAGCATAAGAAGTGAGAAGTGAAAAGTGACCTCGTGCTATTACTCCAAAGAAACTTCTGTGACAACTGCATGCAAAAAGAATTGCAAAAGAATTAAAAATAAAGAGTTTTACTTCTTTCAACGCTGCCTAACTCCATCTTTCAAAACAATTATATAGAACAGCCGCTCAGTTGGTCCTCTGTGTTTGAAACAAACAAGTGCGCCGACGGCCTGGTGAAAACAACTCTATTTCCTCTAACTCAAATGAAAGGCAGGGTTTGGCCTTAATAGAAGGACTAGAGGTCACAGGGCGCAAGTCCGCTGGTTTGTGAAAGATGTCCTGGGAATTCCTTATCCACGATTTCTCCTCTATATGAATGTCCAGTTAAGGACCACACTTATCTGCGAGGAAAGGTGAATAAATCACCTTCCAGAAGGTTTTACTGTCATTCTGGTAGGATGATTTCTTTAAGGTTTTCCATGCCTCCGATTTGAGCTCTTTCTGTCTTTCCTTACTAGCTAATTTTTTGAGGTGCCTCATCCTACGAATACGATATTTAACTCTAGGTAGAGTATTTAAGGCTTAGATGAAGCTACTGAGCAGTTAGTGTCAAACCAGCAAGGATGGGGGTGTCTTTTGCTGTGATTGGACAGATTAATTGTGTTTTAATGTTTGTTAAAATATTTGCAAAAGCTTCTAACACCAGATTGCTTGTTAACTGCGGATCTAAGCACAAGAGAAAACCCTCAAAATTGGCTGCTATGAGGTTAGTGAGAAGCTTAGGCTCGTCCACTTCATCCCACTTTAGAGTGAAGCCGTTTTTCATCGCTAGGATTGGTGTTGGGACGATTTTGTTAATTCTACTCTTGTAATTGCTCCACGCTAAAGAGCATGTGAGCATTGCATGGTCGCTGATTCTGTGAAAGTAACTTTCACTGCAGAGATACTAGATTTCATAAGGTTGCACGTGATTATGTAATCAGTCACGGAGGTATGTTCTGTACTTTGAAATGTAGGAGGTGACTCGCCAGATATTGGATCAAATTCGATACTTAGCTCTAATTGCCATGTCATTAGTACACTGTTTAAGGCCTTACCATGTGTGTTATGGATAAAATGGATAATAGTTTTTCCCCGGTGGTCTTCTATCCCACATAAATTCGACTCTGTCCTTGGGATGTTTGGATATTCAAGTCTCCAACCCAAATGATTTTTATAGGGTTTGGATGTCGGCCAACAAGGTCCTCTACAGTTTTACCTAGGTTCTCAACTGCTATATCTGGGTTTAAGAATTTGTTATTGTAGTGGCTTATTAGCAGAAGGTCCCAGGCATCATAAACGTTAATTACTAGCATATGGAAATATGGGGTCATTTTTATAAAATTCACTAATTTCATGGTAGGAGTGTTAGCTAGCAGTGTCAAATCATATGCTCATTCCCTTCTTGTCATGCTCTCTGTGTTCCCTGCGTGCAACAAATGTGCATGAATGAAACAACATCATCTTTAAACATGCCATGTTGTACAATACAATGGATTGTGGGTACACATCAAGCAGGTATTTTGGCATACATGGTTGTTGCATCTCGATAATTTACATTGGCATGATGCTTCTTAAAAAGCCTATGCAAGTTGTGACTTATCTGTATACAAAGTTGATTATTGCGATTCTATAGACATATTTTGAAAAAAAAAATATATACATCTCAATAATTTACTTTGGCATGATGCTTCTTAAAAAGCCTATGCAAATTGTGCTTTATCTGTATACAAAGTTGAGAGACATATTAAAAAAAATCTACAATGTAATAACGAAAAAAAAGAAAAAAACAACAATTGTATGCATAAATATTACTCAATAAAGGTTCATATAATAAAACTTGTCTACGGAGCCTGTCCATGCTGTGCCACAATGTGTGAGCCTCTGTTAATGAGATTGAGCTGAGCAATAAGATGCTGTGTCAGAATGACGGGAAAGCCTGTGTGGGCTAAAGTTGATACCTTGTCTGATGTCTAAAATGGATGCTCTTGAGGATATTTTCTCATCACTTGTAGTGGTAAAACTTGGTTATAAACCTGGCGGAGATAATGAACCCCATGTTCGTCAATTATGGTAATGAATGTTATTAGAGGACTGAATGTGACTGTGAGTTATTTCTATCTAAATATGCTCCCTACAGTGGACTGATGGCCCTGAGTTAGCTGATTGTCGCAGAGATGTAACCATGTGCTTGAGAATTTACTCAGTCCTTCAGAGAAAGCAGAATAATTCCAGTCTGTCATTTAGACCTTTTGGTGCAAGAGTATCCAGATGTTTAATCCAATGTGTCTCACGCTGAGATAGTAATTTCGTTATGTCGCCTCTATGCTATGTTGTGCTTCCTGTTGGTCCAATTTGTGGTCAAAGGTGAATTTGGTTCCTTGAGTCTTATCAAACACTTGTGCTCCATCATCGGAAGCTTTACCTTCGTCTCTGTCTTGCCTATGTAGTATAAACCGCATGGACATTTGAGGGCATATATCACCCATTGTGTATTGCAATCGGCTAAGTGCTTCAACATTATCTGTTTGCCTGTAGACAGATGTGATATGTTCTTGCCCACTATGACATTGCTGCAGTGAATGCAGTTATTGCCTTTCCCCATCGCTTTATATGTTTGTTTGGCTTTCTCCTTCAGAGGGGCAAAAGTTCCTCCAAGTTGCTGGTCCTTGTGTATGCAAACAGTGGTTGATCAGTAAATAAGCCTTTAAAATTCGGTTCCATTTGGAACAATTCCCATTGTCTGAGAATAATCCTTTTAATAGTGGAGATTTCGTTGAGAAGGTTGAAAAAAGACTTCACTTTTCATTTGTTCTTTGAGCTTCTTCTCAAGTAGGATTGTCCTGTCAATGGCTGCTTCTTGTTCCAGGGTGTTGTCAAAAACCTTTTGTGGATACCAACGTGTTGCAAATTGAGTTTTGTACTGTTGCAGAGTTTCAGTCAGTACCTTCTGGTTGGATGTGATAGGTTTAATGAAGGTAAATTGAGAAAAAAGTAGATGTTTTTTCAAAGTGGGTGTATGAAAGCTGCTGTAAAGCAGCGTATTATTCTGGTCTGTGGACCTTTTGAAGACCTTGGTGCTTATCCCTGTGTCTGTGAGCGTTATATCCAATACAAGTATGCAATGTGTGATTTTTCAATGATGTATGTAAACTTTATCCTACGGTTTGCTTGGTTGAACTTCTCCACTTGTCGTTGTAGTTCTTGTTTGGTGCCCTTCCGGATTAAGAAGATGTTGTCTATGAATCAGTGGTGCATTACAAGGTATTTCTGCCATTCCTCTGAACTGTAAATATGATCGGTCTCAAATTTAGATATGAAGATGTTCGTAAAGCTGGAAGCCCCAGAAAAACCCATGGATTTAATTATTTTTTTAACACATTTTTATTGGTATTTCAAATATTCAACAGTTTACAGAATGATTATTCATTACTTACATCAGTGTGATAACTGTTGTGTACCATGAATACCTGTCAACAGTATTCTAGCGCATCATTTCAATAGTCCAGCACTCCTGTTGTCTGTATCCCCTTGGAGGATGCTACCAGCCACTTAAACCCAGTGTTACAGAATCATTTCTTTCAAACTGTATACTCACTACTCGGTATAATACCCTATAAACCAATCCCAACTATTCCCTCCCGTCCTGCCCTACCTCCCAAGTGTGTCACGTATATATAAACCCCTACTCAGCTGGCCAAGGGAAATCTGAAACATGGTTCAAACAGATATTATTATAGGCCAATATTGGTATGTCCATGATAGGGGATACAGTGACTGTATGCTAATTGTCTTACTCGTCATTTAGTGGAGTTCAGTGAGCAGGGCTCATCCTTCATCTGCAGGCATTTCTTCTGCCTTGTTCTCATCTCCCTCGTTCTCCGGATGTTTTACCAATTCTACTAAAGCTGCCCAAGCCCTAGCTATCTCCAGTGTCTTTTCGATCCGCTTCTACTTAGCCATTTGGAATCCCCAGAAAAACCCATGGATGTACCATTGGTCTGCATGCAAAAGTTCCCACCCCAACTGAAGTAGCTATGAAAAAGACTGTAGTGTAGTAATTCCAGCAAAAAAATGTTGTTTGCATTTATCTCCTCAGTGTTCACAAGTGTCCATTCCACTGCCTCAATGCCTTCCTAGTGTGTTATCGATTTGAATAGTGCTACTACATCCACCATGTATAACCAATGTTCTTCACTTTCTCAATTTGTGCACTATTGAGTAATTTCAGAAAAATTAGTTGTGTCCTGTACGTCAGGGCCGGACTGGGAACTGAAAGCAGCCCTGGCAAATTTTTCCATACCAGCTCCCATCCGGCACGTAGCCAGCCCCCGTCTGGTGCATAGCGAGCGAGCGTAGCGAGCGAGCCCGACGGCCAGTAAGGTGGTTTGGGGGGGGTTCTCCCCCCCAAGACATTTTTGGAAAACGACAGACCAAAATGGTGAATTTTACAGCACATTTTCATTACATATTAAAATTGTATCAACCTTCAAAGCACAGTAAACAGTAGATGATGGCCTTAAAGAACATCAGGTTACCCACCCAGTCATATGTACCCATAGGCATTCTTTCAGAGAGCACCAAAAATAGACACAAGTAGTGAATCAGAGAGAACAAAGTAAAAGTGAGACCAGCTCCTACATGGTATGTAGCGAGCAAGCGCCTTGAGCAACCACTAGGGAAAGTTTGGGGGGGTTGAACTTCTTTCCCCAAGAAAATTTGGGAGACAGAAAGGCCAAAACAAAGCATTTTTCAACACATTTTTCATTACATATTAGATTGTATTAACTTTTAAAGCATAGTAAATGATAACCTTATAGAGCATTAGGCTACCCAGTCATAAATCACAGACATTCCTACAGAGAACACTAAAAAATGAAATGTCGAGCATGAAACATGAATTTAAATATAACCAATTTATTCTTCATATAAAATAGCATAAAGACATTTAAAAACGTACTGAACTTCAAACAATTGTGCAAAGGTTCAGAGTAAAAATTGTACAAGACAATGTGCAAACATTAAATGATTTTTATATCCAGAGTTTTGTAAACAGTGCTTAAATAAAGGATCTTATGTAAAGTGCAACAGTGCACAACATTATGACTGTAGGCATATTGACATTGTAAACAGCTAACATGACCTGCCTGTAGTAGCAAATGCTTAATATGATATATACTATAAAACATAACGTACGTACTTCTTCTCAAATAAGTGTTATATTCAATTGCACTTTGCATTAATTTGTGTGAAGAGGGTGTTTCACAGATGAGATGTCGGAGCAAGTCCTCAAGCAACCACCCATGGGTTTTGATGTAAATTCCTACCTACTAACAAAGATAGACCTGGATTTAAGACAAAAGCTGATGCCTTCTTGAGGTTTTCCAATAATGCATGTATGCTCTAAAGTACAGCATAAACACAGTTCAGTAAACATTTTAAAGTTTTCCTAAGCATAGGATTTTGTAGTGGATGGATATTACTTGTTGTTTCAGTGCGAAACCTATGCTAGACAGTAGACGTAATGCTCACAGCCTTTCCCTATGGTACAAAGGTGTGTGCGTGGTGCAAAGCCGGCTCAAAGAGCCAACGCAAGGAGGTCAACTCTGGTTATTGCACTGCATTGTTTGATATTTATAAAGGCCCTCAAAATGTTGACGGTAACGTGTAAAGGTCAAATGCTTTTCATGTCCAGAGTGCAACCATCAAAGAAAATATTTTATTAGAAGTGCTGAGCTTAGATATGTGGTAACTTGAGCTCACATTTTAAAGTGTTAACATCCCTTGCATCAATGTGCTTTTGGAGGCAAAAAGATCAATGATTTTCTCATTGTTTATTCGCATTAAAGCATCTTTTTCCACAGACATAAGCATGAGGGCTTCCAAACATGACTGAGAGAGAGAATTACGCAGCCTATTCAAGATGTACTTGAGCTTAGAAAAAGATCTTTCACAAGCCACCTGGGAGGAGGAAAGAGTCAATGCCAACTTATAGGCATTAAAGAGAGAAGAGTAGGCTTTACTGTACAGGTTATAACGCAATAATAAACTAAAGCAGCAAGCAATACAGTCCCTGCAAGTCTTACACTTATACTTTTTATGCCCAACATTAGCGGACTGTACTATCTCATCATCAAAGTGGAGATAATGTGTGTCTAAGTCTTGCTCATCTTCAGCTTCTTGGATGATACTGTACTCTTCTTCAATACTGAGTTTTAGTCTGCTCCACTTCGATGCAAAATCAAGCAACTCATGCTGCAGTTTTTCAACAGATGTTTCCGGATCAAATCTAGGTAACAAGCCACTTAGTCGTTGAAGAGCATTTTGTGGAAAGTTCTGGAGGATGTCTCTAAAGTTTCTGGGGTCCAGGCATGCCAAATCTGCAAACAACTGGCCATGAGTTGTGAATCGACTTTGCAGGCTGGTAACTACTTTGTCCTTTGCAGCATTATAAACTTCTATCCTGTATTTATCAGTAGCTGACCTGATGGGTTCATCAGTCGCAGTTTCTCCGGGCATCATCTTCTTCCTGCGTATTCGAACCTCTGGAAGGTCAACTTGAATCAAAATTTCGCTATCACACTGAACCAATTTTTCTTTTGCCCAATTGATGAATGTATTTGTAGCATCCATTATACTGCTGAAATCCCAACCCTGTTGCTGTAGGGAGTCAATGGTTTAAGTCACCATTTGATATGCCTGCAGTACGTCCAGACCTTGTGTTTGCAAGTACAGCGATAAAGGAGTGGTATTATGAAAATAAACAGATACATCTGTGCAGTCAAAATGGTATCAAATGTAACTAGTGACTTTAGAAATGAAATGGCTTTGTATCTGATCTCATCATTGAAGTTATCTGATGTGGATATCTCTTCCATAGTTTGAAGAACCTCAATGTACACAGATTTGCCTGGGTCATTGTAAAGACCAAAGATTTTTTTGAGTGCTACATCTTTTGCACACCATCTTGTTTCTCCAATTCTAGAGATGGAGCGAAACCGTGCTTCAATACTTTTTTCTCGCCACACATTCATTCGAAGGTATCAATCTCTGAGAAATACGGCACAAGAATTTAACAGCCCAAACAGTGAAATTGCAGATACTGAGGTTTTAGTGACATAACAAGGTTATGTACATGCGCGTAGCACCACACATGAATCTGATCAGGTGCTTTTTTACTCAGCCATGCTGTGAACCCATTATACTGTCCTTGCATATTGGAGGCTCCATCTGTTGAGTTACCAACACAATTTGCAACGTTAATGTTCATGGATTCAAGTGCAGTGCAAACAAGCTCACACATTGCCTTTCCAGTTGTCATTGTGCAATTAGCAACAGACACAAGACGTTCGTGGACAACATCGGTGACATATCTGACTATAATAAAGCACTGGTCTACAACATTTATGTCCTGTGTTGTATCCAGCTGTATTCAGAAAATTTCTGCATCCCTGATTTCTTCAGCAATACCCTCTTTTATTAAAGAGGAAATAATATTTATGAGAGATTTTACAGTTGTTTTTGAAATCAGGGTAACCAAACTGCCACGCCCTTTACCACTCTTTGCAACCTCATGATGTTTTTTACTCTTTTTAATGACATCCTCAAGATGGCTTTTCAATAATGGATCAAATTTTTTGAGATACTGAAGAAGTTCCCAAAAATGTCCATGATCCAATGTTTCATCTTCTAAGGTGTAGCTAGCTTCTGTAGTTGCTCGATAGCTCAGGCCTCTTTTGTCAATCAGTTTTATTGTTTCCACTACTCTTTCCAAAATGGCACGTTTTCGCTTGACTTCCTCTTGTTTTGCAGTTGTGTGCTTTTTAAAAAGATGACTACATATATCTATGTTTCTTGATCGCATCATGAAGGATTCCGAAGTACTGTGATGAAGGAGGCTGTCTTCGTGCTCATCGATTCTTTGATACATATGCCTTTCATCAGAACAGCCATCAATGAAAGCACTTCTATCCGTCTGTTTGCTAAAAGCTAGACATACCACACGGAAAAAGGTTTTGGCTTTGTGTGAATAAGTCAACCACTGCCTTGGTTTCACATTGTTTTACTGATATAATCTTTTAGCATTCCAACTTAGACCATCAGGTTGACAGGGATGAAACTTAAGAAAGGCATTCACATTTTCAGATGTTGGTCTCAAAAACCATTGGTCCTCCGCTGGATCAATCAAAGTCACATCAGCACATGCTGATTTCTCAACTTTGGGGTCTTCTTGGCACTTCTCTTTGGAATCTTCCCCAATTTCTATTTCAATGTCACCTTTTAAACACTTGGGAGCTGCCTCCTTTACTGTGGAATCACTACTCATTTCAGTCCTTTGGCCTTCATCAGTTTGTTCAACAGCTTCACTTCGGAAGCTGGTAGACGTGTTGTCACCTTCTAAACAATTCAAATCTTTTTTGGTAGCAAAAATATCTGTCACTTTTTTGTAGCGGCTTGCTTCTTTCGCTTGCATTTTTTTCTTCTTTTCATGTTCTTTCTCAGCTCCTCCTTTCTTGTGCACTTTCCTCTTTCCAAGAGCTGCATGAGGTAAAGTCACATCAGCACATGCTGATTTCTCAACTACAGGGTCCTCTTCACACTTCTCTTCGGAATCTACATCACTTTCAAATTCAATGTAACCTTCTATATCCGTGGAAGCGGCCTGAGTTACAGTGCCTTCACTGCTTATTTCAATTCTTTGGCCTTCAGAAGTTTGTTCAGCACCTTTAGTAATGAGGCTGGTAGACGTGCTGCCAACTTCGAAAGAAATGAAATCTTTTTGGGGAGTAAACATATCAGTCACTTTTTTGTAGTGGCTTGCTTCTTTCTCTTGCATTTTTTTCTTCTTTTCACGTTCTTTCTCAGCTCCTCCTTTCTTGTGCACTTTCCTCTTTCCAAAAGCTGCACGAGTTAAAGTTACAACAGCACATGCCGATTTCTCTACTACAGGGTCCTCTTCACACTTCTCTTCGGAATCTACATCACTTTCTACTTCAATGTAACCTTCTATATGCGTGGAAGTGGCCTGAGATACAGTGCCTTCACTGCTTATTTCAATTCTTTGCCTTCAGCAGTTTGTTCAGCACCTTCAATACTGAGGCTGGTAGACGTGCTGCCGCCTTCGAAAGAAATTAAATCTTTTTTGGGAGTAAACATATCAGTCACTTTTTGGTATTGGCTTGCTTCTTTCTCTTGCATTCTTTTCTTCTTTTCACGTTCTTTCTCAGCTTCTCCTTTCTTGTGTGATTTTCTCTTTCCAGCACCTTTCATATCCATAGTGAAAATCTAAAAATGATAGACAAGAGGGGTTTCAAGGTGGGTGCAAACTGATAACAAATTTGAAACAAGACATCCCACACCTAATGCTTGGGGCTTGGTTATATGGTACACAGAAACTATTGTGTCATTTTGTGTGCGTAGAGCTTGCTTTGCACAATTTCATTTCCTAAACAGGGAATCCTACAGATTCAGGCAGCTATAACATGGTAAAGGATGGGAGTGGTGGTGTCCAAGACAAAGTAAGAGGCTTCTCTCCAGTGCAGTTTAAGAGATAGCATACTATAGTGCGGGAACATGTTTCAAGAGTAGACTGCACAATGTTGAGTGAACATAACTCTTGAAGAGAGTGTTTCCCAGGACATATTCTGAGAAACTCTATAGAAGCTAAAATCGCAACAGAAGGAGAAACTGTGTCATTAAACAGAGTCAGACTGAGGCATTGTGTGAAACGGAATAAGATGACAAGCGAAGAAGAGAGTCAAGGGACCACTCCCTATGACATGCTCAGAGATCGCACAGTACAGACAGGGTGAAACCACAACCAACAGACTCCCTGGGTAGGTGTAAAAGAGAGTGAAATTGCATACAATGCTGCCCAGGACTCTTTAAGGGGCAGTACAGTGATGATCACAACACCCTTCGGGCCACTCTTGTCTTTTCAACAAAGTGCTGTGCGTTTTAGGCTTTTTTAAACACTGTTTCAACGTCATAACTTTACAGCATAAAAACTACATTCTGATATTCTTTTTTGTAGTTTCAATAAATTGCCACTCACGTTGTCACACATTAAGCACTGAGATGTCATGTCACACAGGCCACCGAGGTCAGAAACTGGGGAAATGTCACTCATAAACACCTAGGCACTGAGGGCAGAAACTGTGCAAATGTCACACATAAGCATCTGATAACTAGCACCTAGGGCACAGAGGCCAGAAACTATTGAAACATCACACCCATGCAGTGTAACTCTTAATAATGATTACAATTATTCCTCTGAATTTAAGCAGTTTGTGCAAGATCATTTGTTCAGGGTACACATGTTCTGAATAGTGATGAGGCTCCCTGCCCCCTCTACCCCAACCCCCAGGTGGATCCGCCAAGAGGTCTGTACACTCATGAAAAACAAATGAAGATGTCTGCATAATACATTCATTGACAAAACATATTGTATAGAAACGCTGGGAGCATGAACAAGCAATGACTGCGGGAATAGGTCTGGCTATGTTTTTATGTGGGGAGGAGAGAGAGGGGAGAACTTAGGGGGAGAGAGAGAGGGAGACAGAAGAAGAGAAAGGGAGAAGTAGAGGTAGAAAAAGAGGAAGAGAGTGAGAGAGAGAAAGGCGAGGAATGAGAAAGATGGGGAGAGGGATTGAAAGAGAGAGAGAGGGGTGAGAGAAAGAAAGTGGGAGGGAGGGAGAGAGAGAGAGAGAGGAGAGAATAACTGTATATAGTCACTCAACTTCAATGTCCATCTGGGAAGAGCTGAATGCCCTCTGTGGCACACACTACATCCCGGATGCTCTATCCCCCCCCATAGTGTCTCGAGACACTGCTCAAACTACCTGCTCCCCCCAGGCTTCCCCCGCTACCACCCTCCCTCCACTTACTAATTGCAGCCCCACAGTACCCGGACCCAGTACAGCCTCATCACCTGTGGACAAGGCTGAGTCTCGATCCCCCCTACAATCATCTCTTCTGGCCCAAATCGAGCGACTGCTTGTTACTGCTCTCTCTCCACTGGTTGCTAAAATACATGATTTGGGAGATAGACTGTGCAGGATTGAACAAACGGTATCACAGTCATACCCACCTACTAGAATCACTGTTACTCCCATACGCTCTTCCCCCACTAATACCCACAAAAGGCCTACAGACAATGCTCCCAGGATTTTACAAACATGTGATTCCCCTGTTACACCACCGACTCAAAGTGATCACAATATCACCCGTATTCACGAGCATGTCCCCCAAAGAGCTCCTGTGATCGCACTAGATAGAAGACACTGCATCGATTTACCCCCCGTAGCTGCCCCATATGTCACCATTCTTTCTGGGGTCCCTGCTCTCCGACCAGGAAAACGTGAACTGCATCGGGACCTTTTGAACAAAGCCATCTATTGGCTCCAATACAATAGACCATTACCTTCCCTGCTAGACGGTGGGATACAGAGCGTCAGAAGGGTGGGGTGGCTTGGTCATCTGCCCAAAAATGTTCCGGGGGACTTGATTCTGGTTAGGTTTAAGGACAGGAATACTGCCCCCTACTTGCGTTCTATCCAGCCAAAACTTGGTGATGGCTCCATTCGTATCTGGGACCTCCATGACTTTTATCCTGGTCCTCGAGCACCGAATCACAATAACAGCGGGTGAAAAAGGGAGATTCTGTGTATTGGGGTTTTTATTTTTTTTAACTGCTTACATGCCAAACTATTTTTAGTTGGGTCTTATCTCATTTTTCTTTTAACCAGGCAATGTTATGTTGAGTTATTTTTTACCTGTATGTATTTTATTGTGTTGCTTTTATGGCCAAACGCCGAATAAAGCTTATTTGAACTGAGGAGAGAATAGAGATAGAGATAGATAGAGGGGAGAAAGAGAGGCAGAGGGGGTGAGAAATACAGGGATAGAAAAGAGAGAGAGAGGAAGGGAGGGAGAGAGAGAAAAAGAGAGAGAGAGAGAAAAAGAGAGAAAGAGAGAGAGAGATCACACTGTTCCCTTTTCTGTCCGCATTTTTCTTTTCTTCTACCTTTCATCTCTACACCCCCGACTGGCTCCGCTTTAGCCACCTATGGGGCAACATGCATTCCAGACAGAGCATGACTGTGCTACCTGTCTGTCTCAATATTGATAGCAGGCAACACTTAAACCAAAAGGTACATAGTCATACAGACGTTTTAAGGTTATGGGCATGAGATAAATGCACATCCACCGAGTCTGAAAGTGAAATGGAACACATTACACAGTCTGTGCTCATCCCAACACCAACCAAGGATCCAGCCTTCCTGGACCAAACTTGGACATCTCTGAGTCAGCATTTCAAAATGTGTTATAAACTGCAGCAGATCCAAAGGAAGAGACAGCTTTTTTGACATTATGTTTGTCAGCCTCACTTTCCTTTGCTCCTCAAAGTACAAACAAATGCGTGATCACACGATTACCTCCAAGATTTAAACACAACTGAATTTTTAGTCAAAAATATGTAGATTTCACTGTTAATAGTTATCACTAAGGCACATGATATGGCAATTTCAATGGAAACCATGGGGTCAGGTTTGCAGGATACGCCGCTATGTACAGTTGTACTACAATGAGGACCTTTCTGGCTCTACCAGTAATTTACAACAGTAAAGTGTGTCTGCATCTCACTGAATAGTTTCTCAAACTAAGAGCAAAAATAGCTCTGCAAATCCTACAGATTCCATGCCCAATCCCTCAAAGTTACAGCAACTGCTGATCACTAATATTAATCCAACCCATGCCTAGGCTGTGATTAAAGTAGGAGAACGAACAAAGCAGCCAGCCAACCTGCTGCATTAGCTTAGTTCAGAGTTCCTACTTTAATCGCGGCCTGCCGGCCTGGCCGCCCGCACCATGCGCACAGCCCACCAAATCAAAAATTGTAATCATGATGATGATTGATTCATCATCGTAATTACACATTTCTGATGTATTGCCTGCACCTGCGACGGTCCTGTCATCAGCATGTACACACAGAGCTGTGCATATACGGAGTGGGTTCCGAGCCCCTCAGTGGCCCTCAGCCTGAGTTGTGCGCTCATCTCAGCCTCTCACAGAGTGCTGGCCTGCAAGACAAGGAGCGCTGTGTGCTACTAAACAGATCACTCTGTTGCAGTTACTGGATGGTGGATCGCCACTAATAAGTGGGATAGCTCCTTATTTACAACTAGCCTGGGAGTAGCCATGGGTGGTCAAATTACAAGGGGGAATAGTTGACAGGCACTCCAGAAAAGTAGGGAGTTTTCCTTTGTTCTTGAAGCCAGGGAAAGTGAGATCATACTAATAATAGGTGGGTATAAATTGAGACCGAAGTAGCTGTGGGATTGTGCATTATCAAATGTTTTTGACAAGGGTATTGGGGATAGTGGTGGCGAAATTCGTAAAGGCCACAGTGAACAGAGCCTGTAGTCCAAATATCTACCGATTTGAACATTCAGGAGGAGAATCAGCAGACAAGCAGAATGGTGGTGCAGGCAAATGGTATGCTCACGGTAGGCCCAATGCAATGTGACTACCAATCTGAAAATGTTTAAACGAAGGGCTCTAGCCTACATTCTAGTGCTGGAAAGAGTAAGGTGCATACAAACATAAAGTTCATGAGGTCTTTATTAGGGGATTGCTCACAATGGGACTACTTTCTATGCACATGATGTTACAAGTTGCACCCCAGTTGTAGAATAGGCTGTGGTTGGTTGTCTGTGTGTCTGTAAGGGGGCGGTTTTTTGTAGTTAGGTTTAGAGGATGCCAGGAGTTGTGGGCAAAGAAAGGTCCAGGGTGATTATAACAGGTGTGGATATCATGCGGGGGCATCATGTTTGGCCAAGGGAGATGGAAAGTAGGGATCAGGTCAGTGGCAATAGGAATACATTGAAGATCGTTACACATAATGTCAAGGGTACGAATAGCTACACAAAAAGGCACCAGGGTGCACTATTACCAGAAAGGAAAAGGAATCGTAATCCCAGTGTTACAAGAGAAGAACATACCTCTAGCGGAAATAGATAAAGTGCGCAAAGAATGGGAACATTTAGTGTATGTTGGGGCTGTCTCTAGTTAAGTATATGGTGTACTTACAAGTGGCTGCCCTAGTTTCGCTGCAGATGAGAGAGGGTAAGGTAGACACAAAGGGGAGATATCTACTGGGACGCTAGGCGGTCAGGAAATATGTCTCATTACATTGTATGTGCTGAATGTAGATGCTAGCCTTTTTTGGGAATCAATTCTAGATTATACTGTTTTATATAGCAAAACTGGTGTAGGTGGGGAATACAAGTTTTGTTCTGGACAGACATGGGGCTGGATTCCACCAAGAGACAGCGCTAAGCCAGGGGTGGTGAGTTCTTCGTAGCAGAAAATGGATAACATTAGTGTGATACACTTCTGGAGGGTACAACAACCTGTTAATATTTGTGAATAGGTGGCACTCCTAATTACCTGGAATACATCATTATTACGAAGGACTTCCTATTTAAATATGAAGTCTGCAAATTAGGCCAAATTCCTGCTGTCCCATTCCAGACCAGAGGTATGGTGAAATCGAGCACAAGGCAGAACTAAGATCCCAACATGGAGATTCACTGTTCGGGCCTTATCGAGAAGGTTGAAGGAGAATGCTAAATAATACAGCACAAATAAATAGGAGCTATTCAGAGTGATGATCTGAGGAGAGTGCATGGCCAAAAAGTATAGTAACAAACAATAACTGGGACTGAAGAAATAGAAAAAAATTGCAGTTAAGAGAAGCAGCATCTACAATGCGACCGAAAAATGCTAGACTTGTTACATGTATGGGAAACACATGGGATACCCTTGACAAATTCACTATTGTATTGTTACATATAGACAACCCAGCGCAGTGACCATATAAATAGATCATGAACATATGAAATACCACAAAAGACCTGAACATTTGCTCAAAGTTGCGTGAAAAACTTTGAAATCCACAATTGTCTCAACCTTATACAAACATATTTTGACTTAAACTTATGTAGGTTGTCTATTTACTTATATATTATTGCAGGACCTCCTCTGATGTGTATGTAAAACGTACCTTTTGCCCCAAAGATTTGTACTGAATTTTGACATTCTGTCCTGAATGTTTGTTCTGAATTTTGACCCTTTGTCCTGAATTTTTACACTCACTGTCCTGAATTTGCACCCATGCCAGTTGGTCACCCTAATCATGCTGGTTACGAGGATCATCATGAAGAAGGCTGGCTTGGCGTGGTGAGTGCAGGGGATGGGACAGCAGGGTGTGAATACTGATGGCGATTGTTTTGCACAGATGTGTTAAGGGGTTGTATTGTGCGAGTGGGCGATATCTGAGGGTTACTGTTTTGTGTTTCTCCGTGTTTTGCCTACATTCAGGGTCCCTTTGAACTGCGATACTGCTGTGGGATGGATCCTCCAGAGCTGAGGCCCAGAGCTGCAGTTGAAGCATTGTAGCTTGTTTCATATGGTTGGTTGCCCCTTCCTTGAATCTATCCTCTGCTGCCAGCCCACACTCCTCCCTTTACGGGGTACAATATCAAGCGCCAGCGCTCAGATTGCACATCATAAAAACGTCTTATTTATCCCTAGTTGAATCTTCCACAGCGTACAGCAGCACTTTCATAATAATAGCCGAATTGGGGCTCTGTGACTTGTGGGCACCCCTGACCTGCCCTTGACCCCGTTACTCTTTCCGGAGCGGAGAAGAGAACCATTCCACTACATCACCAGGCTGGGTAAGACCAGGGCGGCCCGGCGAAGAAGACAATGGGAACATTGCCTGATCCAGAGGAAGAGCGCTCGCCGCTCAGCTCAGGAATAGGTAGGGTTAGGGTAACTAAGCTAATTGAAGCAAGCAAGGCTGAACAAGGCTCTAGCACAAGGCTGTCGCCGACGCCTGCTAGAGCCTTGTGTCCTGTAACATATAGAGCTGTGCTGAGAGAGTGCTGTGCTGCGCATATACGGTCAGTTAGTGGTAACAGTCGGGAATGGAATCTCCAGACCACCACCACTGCGTGCGCAACGCCAGCCAACTGTTCAATTGTGAAGACAAATAATAGACAAAGACATCAATCATCAATCATTAACTGATGGTGCGTGCCGGGGGCACAAGAGATTCCTTTCTTCTTCCTACCATCAATGAATTTAGTCTGCCTTACCTGCTGTGAGCCTCTGGTGTGTGCCATTTTTTTCTGATTCCTCTTCCATTACATTATTACACTTCCCCTCTTCCCTTCCTTCTAAACCAGATACATATCACCTTTTATACCTGAGCTCATCCCTTGTGATTGTTCCTCGTCTGTATCTAGATCTAGTTTTTCTTCAGCAACCACACAAAAATTGCTGGTTCCCAGTTAGCAAACTTCATAGTAATTCTCGAAACGCGTTTCAAATTACCATTTCCAAGTAAGCAAAGTTCAGTTGCCGCTTCCCAACAATCACAATATATGTCACTTCTCGTTCAGCACACGTTATTGCCACAACTAAGTTATCTCACAATTGCCACTTTCAATTATGCGCGATTCCAGGTATCACGCATCCTTGCCATTTCCCAGTAAGCACATCAGCATATATGATGTTCCCAGTTAGCAAAGTTTCATTTTATATGTACAAATGACAACAAGCAAATCAACTTGTGAATGCCAAACGCAAAACAAATGTGTCAGGAGAGAGAAAAAAGACATGCTTTGGGAGTATATGAGGTGAAAGGAGAAGTGTGCGCATTTCCACAAGGTCGTGTGTTCGAATGCATTTCTCAGCGGGCAGTGCTTCCGTTTTTTTTATGCTTACAGGCAGCTTGTGTGGGATTTTGTCTGCGAGTGCATTGGTGTGAATCGAATGATCCGCTACTTGCATTTCTAAGTGAAAGAAGCAAGCAGCGCGATGTGACTATGTCTATGTATACGTACCTGATAAGTTATAACCTCTTGGCACAAGAGGTTATAACTTATCAGGTACATAGCGCTGCTTGCTTCTTTCAGTCTCTGGGCAGAAAACCGGGCTCGCCTCACTCAGGCCTGCTGACTGCTGTTGGTGGAGTGGCACTGTGGCAGACACAGGGGGGTCGGGCTAGGCGGCGCTAGCCACTGCCAGTAAAATAAAATTATGGCCACTTCAAGTGCCGTTTTTTTTTTAATGCTTACAGTTACAGGCAGCTTCAAGCTTGTGTGGGATTTTTTCTGCTAGTGCGACTGCGAATGATCCGCGACGACCGCTTATTGCATTGCTAATTGAAAGAAGCAAGCAGCGCGACGTGACTATGTACCTGATAAGTTATAACCTCAGTCTTGGGCCGAGAGTTTATAACTTAATCAGGTACATAGTCAGTCATGTCCACCCGTCCAGGGCCAGGCCTGGTCACGTCGCGCTGCTTGCTTCTTTCAGTCTCGGGCAGAAAAACTGACTCACCTCACTCCGGCCTGCTGACTGCTGTTGGCGGGGTGGCACTATGGCAGACATAGGGGGGTCGGGCTAGGCGGCGCTAGCCACTGCCAGTAAGTAGAATAAAATTATGGCCGCTTCACAACTACCGTCCGTGCGCACCTCTGCTCCTTTCGTCAGTCACGCACAGTTAATTGCCCAATGCGCATGCGGGAAATGGAATTACACCAGCCGCACCCTAGAGAGGCGCGCAGACGCTGCAGAGGAGGAGACAGGGCATAATTCTGCGCGCTGCGCACAGGCACTTCCCTCCTCCTCCTCCATTTGCTTATGTTAGGTTGCACATTCAGCAGCCAGCAGCACTTGCTGCAGTGCTGTGCACACCAGTCAATCAGGCTTGCTGGCGGCGGCGCTAGTATCGGGGGCGCCGCGCAGGCCTGCATCGGATTGTAACTTGGTAGTCTGAGAGATTCAGACATGATGTGCCTTCTTCTTCTCCCTGAACTAAGTGAGTGATGCTGTTGTGGCTGGGGCCGGGGTCCGATTTTCAGTCCGCCCGTCACAGGCTATGACGGGCGGACTGAAAATGAGTTTTTTTGTTGAGTTATTTTATGTGGAATGTTATGGAATTTTGATTCATAGGATTAAAAGGTAGCCCTTGGAGTGTCTAGAACCACAGTTCTAGGTTCTCTCACATTCATTTTGCATTGGGCTTGGGTGGAGCCCTTTCCATTGCATGCACACAAAGTTTGTTCAAAATATTTTTGATTGTTACATGCTATAATGTTAAATATTATTGTTTTGAACTTAGATAAAATAGAGTGCATCACAACCACTTTCTTAAGTACCAGTGGGATCTATGCCACATTTTAGCACCACAAAATTATCTAGGAGTGAGAAAGACACTGGAAGTGTGGTTGTAAAGCACACAAATAAAAATTATATTAATAGCTCATTTTTAACATAGCACTTAAAACCACACAGTTCTGCCACTTTTAAGTGACTTGCTGGAAACAAGTATACACTCTTCAGATCATGAAAGAGTCGTCTTCCCAGCAGTATATTTATAAAGAACTGGCGAACTTGTTGGAATCCCGAATAAAGCAGTTAGGTAGCCTTTAGGAGGAGCTGTCTAAACTGCTTCAGGTAAATGTACAGCCTCTCCACCAAAGCACACTCACTGGAGAATTAAGATCGATCTTCAGGAAACGCAAAGTCAAAGCTCTCAGTTCTTTCACCAACACTCCCATTGTTACCCACATGAGTAGGATACTATATTATCCTACTAACATGTATAGAAAGGTAGACCAAAGGTATATAACATTCCAAAGCACAGCTGGTGCCAAACCTTAAGAATTATCAGCCTAAATTTCCCCCTGTCAACCTTAAATTCTAGAATAACAAACTAGCTTCGTGGAAAGTGGTGCCAATTTTCATCCTTGTCAAACACCCGAGTTTCAGAAATCCATGGCAAAAATGCTTCAAACTAAAATGAATGAGAAAGGACTGGGGGAGTCTAGGGAGACACAAACCATCAACAATTCTAAAATGCCAAAAGCTAGAAAACTTGAAACCTGGAGAGCTTTGAGGAACAAAATCTTATCCTGTTAGTAAGCTCATGTCGGTCCAGAAATTGCCTGCCTCTATGAAATAAGAAGTACAAAAAGGGGGTGGCGATGGACGGAGCAGCTGAATCAATCAAACACTCACACCCAGTCAACAGATCTGGGTTTAATCCATCACTGTTCTTTAGCCCACTCTGCCACCCCAGTTCAGACATGGCTATATGCAAATCAGTCTGACCCTGTGCCTCATGGGAACAGTCCAGCCCGAACTGCCAAGCCATGTCTTCCCTGGACCGGAAACAAGCTTCCGAGGACCGGTTTCTGGCATTCCAGCCTCTCTTCAGCCGGGCTTAGTACAAGTAAATCATTTTTCGTCACTACATTTAAGTGTAGGGTGACACCGTGGCTCCTGTGAGGTGATGCCATTTCTTCCAGCAAGGATGATGGGAAAAAGAGAAACCTTAACTGTGCCCAGTCCTGGACACTAACCTTAGTTCTTTTGGGGCTCTCATGCATAACTGTGGTCTTGCCATGTGCTACTGCAAATACGTGTGCCCTAACCAGTGTTCTATATGAGCTCTAAATCAACCGCTGTGTGAAAATTGTTCTGACGTACATGCAAACAGAATCCTTACACAAGTAAAAGCAGAGAGAGACGAACAGGGAAAAGAGGAAAGGAAAAGATAAGATAGCTGATGTCTGTTTTTATTTAACAGGTGTTAGCCCTTTGGTGGTTCAGAAACACCGAACACAAAAAATAGCCTTTAGTGAATGTATAAAAAACAGGCTACCACATTCAACAAGTAGAAAGGCGAACACACAAAATGGTTGGTTTAAGAAGATGGCAAAAAGATTATAAGAGGGAGAGGAATATTAAAGCAGTGGAGCCAAGGACTACTAGAGATGTAACAAGTGTGTCAATGGGCAGGAAGGGTAAACAAAATTGTGTCAAACTAAATTTACATAAATGATGATAATGGTAAAATTAACTACATGCTGTGTGGCTGTGCGAGTCCTCCGAAGGTTGCCAAATGTCACATACACAAGGATTCGGCACAGAGGAAAACATATTTTTGGATGATGCAGCTAAGGTCAGGAATTGGGGCTAATTTTCAGGCTTAGAGATCTTCTTTGGCAGAATGTTATTTCCAAGAAGGTGCTAAATTAAATTCCCCCCTCCGCACCCAATTGCAGTCTTTGTTTTGCCATTCTTGGGTGCACATCATTTTCAGTCTTCTTATTTCATAGACGGTACAAAAGGGGGTGGTGACGGACAGAGCATCTGAATCAATCAAACACTCACACCCAGTCAAAAGATCTGGGTTTAATCCATCACCGTTTTTTAGCCCACTCTGCCACCCCAGTTCAGACATGGCTATATGCAAATCAGTCTGACCCTGTGCCTCATGGGAACAGTCCAGCCCGAACTGCCAAGCCATGTCTTCCCTGGACCGGAAACAAGCTTCCAAGGACCGGTTTCTGGCATTCCAGCCGTCTTCAGCCCGGCTTGCTTGAATCCAGTGGCAAAGTGAGCAAGGGACTCACGTCTGAGCATACCCTGCCACACTTTGTGGAGAAGTGTGGCTCAATGGTTAGAGCGGCAGACCCTGATGCAGAGGTCTATACCGGCAGCAGGGTTCAATTCCCCACCTCGGCGGGTCTTGGGCTCAAAATTCCACGGACCAGATAATTCTCGCCTCGGTGCCAATTCCAATCATGGAGTCCCACTCTGCAACTCTGGGCAATAGCTTGCTTAATCTCCACAACGGCCCCCACAACGCTAAGGATGCCTGGCCTCCACCTTGGGGGTGCCCAGGAGTGGACGCCTCACAGGGAAAGCCAGGATGGGTTCCACAGCGGTATTCGTACAAGCGCCTTGAGAACCTTGTGGGTGAGTAGTGCGCTATACAAGTATCAATTTACATTTAATTTACAATTTACACTGTTTGAGGCCCCTATATAGTCTTTTCCATATCACTCCTAGAGTGTTTCTGTATAATAAGTACATATACAGGATATTAATTATCCCCCTTTTTATTGCCCTAATGTATTTTTGGTGTACCGAACATATAACAATCAACAAACACACATAATTACATATATACAATTATTGGAAGTGCAGTTTAGAATGGACATAATTCTGTATTTTTCTTGTTCGTTCTTTCCTTGAAAGACATAACTATCATCCTTAACCCATTTACTGAAAATGCACTTTTTGCACCTGTAGTTCTCCACAATAGATACCAGGTTGCCACCTGAGTTTCCCGTCTCATATTTGATTGTGTCACTAGGACAAACCACGTTCTGTAAAGATGGTACTTGGTTATATGGTGTTCCTGGTTTTCCAGAGATATTTCACCAAAATATTGTCAATTCTAAGGACATCACAGTGTTTCATCAGACACATGAAAATGTATTTATTATTAGTGCTATATGTAGTGATATATTTTAATCCATCATCTTCTTTAATATTAGTTTTAAGTTAATTTTGTCTATGGGATTTTTTTTCTGTTGTCTTGGATGTTCTGATGCATAGAAAGACAGGCTGTATCATGGCTCGAACTATAGTTGGTCTCAGTTCACACATACAGACAGCAATACAGTACTGACTTAGGGCGATGTGTCGAGTCTTTGTGCCTGTTGTAGCAGGTATTGACGTAGCGGCACCCATATGTCCTTAGGGCGGGATGTGGCAGGCAGTTCTTCAGCATATAGTTCTAAGGTTTCCTGACAGTAGACCAAGTCTTTTACCCACATATCCATTTTAGGAGTGAGCTTACTGTCCCATACAATCGATACATGTCTCTTTGCAAGTAACAAGGCTATCCACACAAATCTAGCTTGCACGCCCCTCAGTGTGGGCACATGATGAAGTAGACATACAAGGGGTGTGCACGGGAGTAGGGTCCCCGTCATAGTATGTAATCTGCTGATCACCTCCTCCCAGAATGGTAAAACTGATCTGATCTACAGCACCAAGCAAGATGGAGAATGTCAGCCTCTCCATGTCCACACCTCCTGCACCAAGCCGAGTCCCTCAACCCCATTCCATCTTTCTAGGCTATTATCTTCCCTCCGAACCTGCTCCTCTTGTACCGATCTATACAATTTAGTTATCAGCTTTTTTTTTAGGGAACTACTATCAGTAACTGTAGAGTTTTGAGAGTCGGAGGCTCAGCAGGAAAGGACGGGTAGTGGCTTTTAATGGCCCTCTGTAATCTATATCTAATGTATAGGAAAATTGGGGTAGGATTAACAACATATCCTATGTCATCATCATCCAAGTATGTTCCAGCTGGGAAGAGATCCTGCATGTGTGTTATCCCCACCTTGCGCAACGCCTTCAGTGGACCAGACTCACATGTGACCGACAGCGCCGCATGTCCTGCAAGCTGTAAAGCCGGCGCTTATAGAGGGGTTTTATCTACCAATTTGCCAATCGCCTGACATGCTGCCACTGTGGTGTCGATGGTGTTTATTTCTAAATGGGGGGTTCCCCTATGTGTGTGTGTGATAATTCCTGTCAGTGGTGTTGAATGTGCGTCACCATCCTCCACTGCGACGTGCGGGGTGAAAGCGTGTGGCCTCAACCAATAATAGGTTTGTTGAGCCTGTGCGCATAAATAATAAATGTATAGATCTGGTGCCCCAGACCCCCCTCGCGCAAATGGGAGTGTGAGTGTGGCCCAACCGACCCTTGCCTGCTTGCCACCCCAAACTAGGGAAAGAAGTTGTGATATGAGCATAGAGAAGAAATGTTTGGTCAGCTTGATTGGAATGTTGCAAAATAGGTACAAAAAACGTGGAAGAATGACCATTTTTATCTTTGCAATACGGTTTGTGAGTGATAGGGGAAGTCAAGTCCATCTCTCCACCTGACTTACTAAGGCAGTGTTTGCGCTACCGTAGTTTTCCGTTATAACCGTTGCTGGATCCTGATGCACCCATATCCCTAAATATGTGACAGGGTCAGTGGTCCAGACGAGGGGATATTCCAATACGGGAGGGGAGGTGCACAATGTGAGTGCAATTATCACTGTTTTGTCCCAATTTATAGTCAAACCAGAGAACAGGCCAAACCGAATATATTCACGGAGCACTGAAGAGAGGTGGACCTGCGGGTTATGAATGAATAGAACCATATCATCTGCATACATGGATATGCCAACAGGTCTGTGGTTAAAATTAAGTGCAGTATGTCTATGCCTCTGTCAAATGATACAGGCGAGTGGCTCCATCATTATGGTGAATAGCAGAGGAGATAAAGGGCACCCCTGACGGGTACCATGCCTTATGCAAAGGGGTTCAGATGTAAATCCACCCCCCTGCACCAATGTATCACGATAAAACGCCTACAGCCCCCACATAAGAACTTCGGGGAACCCCATTCTGGGCAAAATATAAACCATGTAGCTCCATTCAATGGAATTGAATGCCTTGGCAGCATCAAGAATGACCGCTGCCGATGGAAGGTCAGGATTCAGGACATGGAACATGGCGAATATCGTGCGTAAGTTGTTGGTAGTGGGCTGGTCTGGGATAAAGCCGGATTGGTGGACTATAGTGGGTAGCAGGGACTGTAATTTGATGGCAATGATTTTCGCCAGAATCTTGGCATCTAGATTGATAAGTGATAAGGGGCGGTACGATTCGCAGAGGTCAGGAGATTTATCTTTTTTGAGTAGTGTGATAAGGGCTTCTCGCAGGGAGGGCGGAAGAGTACCCATATCATGAGCCTCAGCTTACATTTCAAGGAGATGAGGGGTAATGAAATCAGAATATCGTTTATAAAATTCGGCTTTGAGCCCATCTAGACCAGGAGCCTTGTTGTTGGGTAGGGACATAATCGCCTCTTTAACATCGGTGTCGCCAATAGGTTGACTCAGTATTCCCTATGTCCATCAGAGAGCCAGACACAAGCGATGTCTGAAAGATAATCATTCAGTGCCTCATCGTCTCTCCCCCTCGTGTTGCATATAATTCAGCATCAAAAGCACAAAATTGTTCTATTATATCCTGTGGTATATAGTGTTCCACTCCCTGCACGTCTGTTACTTTGGTGATGTGGTGGTGTTCCGATCTAAAACGCAGTGTAGTGGCTAGTTTTCTAACAGGGCGCCCAGCTTCACCGTAGGCCCTCGCCACATGACTACTCTTTCATAGGCGTCAATTGTTTTGTGGGATGTGGGGGCACCGAAAGTACTCTTCATTTTAAACTCTTTGTGTGACATTTCCGTTTTCTCCATAGGTTGAACATTGGAAAATAAATTTTTCAAACGTAGTGTCCTTAAGAATTTAAACATGGCAATTTCAGTTTCTTGTGGATTTGATCTGTATGTGGGTACATATGTTAAACCTTTATTTAGCAAAGATATCTGAGTGTCAGTCAATTGTGTATCTGAAATATTGATTACTTTGTGTATACTTGATATTTGTATTTGTTCATTTTTTTCGGTCCTTATACATTTTGGGTTTATAATGTCATTCAACATAGTTTATCGAGATATTTCACATTGTCCATCACGTTTTGAAAACACGAGTGCACACATGTCAAATAATCATCTCTTGACTTAAATCCGATGAAATACACAAGTCGCGATCACGTGACTTTTACATGATCCAATCAGCACAGTGTTTTAAAGCCACTGCACTCAGTAAACAGCTAGCGTGTTTAGGATTGGATGAACCACGAGGTTCGCGCGGACTTTCACTTCCGTGAGTACGAACGAAATGTTGGAACTGTAGATTAAGTTAATTTTCGTCAGGTGTACGAAAATCAAACAGCAGCCAATAAAAACTTTAAACTGGCATGACCCCGGAAGGACAACCCCCTCCAACAGTCTGCACCAATCAGTCTCAAGTCCCTTGTATAACTGTCCATGCACATAATACGACCTCCTCTTTCTTTGCGAATACATCATCCGTCCAACGTGACCGGAGGCCAACATGGCAACCATCGCATCCAACGTCGAGGAAACCATCCTCTGCATAACTGCAAACAATCCAGATCATAGGCAGGTCGACTCAAGTCCGCTTCTGTTGATCACCTGAAACAAGAATATATGTCGTAATGGCTATTCCTCAAACTGGAAATACAATCAAGCCATCATAAACATTCGGGTGGGTACAGTACATCATATAATCATTCAATAATGCATGACATCACAAGTCTGCAAGCCCGGGTGGGATAATCCTCGCCTCCGTGTCCTTAATAGAATTGAAAATTCTTTGTTGCGTCTGCTAGACAATTTTTCATTCTATGTCAGTCCACGGAGGCTCAGATTATGCTAGTTTAAAGTTTCTCCACCACCACTGAGGCTACATCCACAATAGGCTTATGATAAAATGTCTTGAATGCGGATACCGAAGACCAATCTGCCGCAGTCATAATATCCTGAAGCCGAGAACCAGCCCCAAATGACTTAGATGCCATAGCACCCCTCACAGAATGAGCTCCAAATTTAGAGGTATCAATACCGGCAAGGTCCAACAACCAGGTAACCCACCTGGCCAGAGTCGCACAGGCGACTGGGCGGAAAGGCCTCTGCAAGAAAATTAACAATTGACCAAAACCAGTCCTAAACTCTCTAGTACAATCCTCATATACCTTCAGACATTGAACAACACACAATTTACTGTGATGAGGAAAAGCAGGATAAGCAATACATTTTGTATGCGTCTTAGTACGTTTAGAAATCGTAAATGAAACTCCCGAGGGAGTGAATACTCTACCTGCCAAATCCAAGGCGCGAATATCCGATACTCGCTTGCACGAGATCAAACAGAGCAAAAGTGTAAGCTTCGCCGAGAGCTGCTTGCGAGACAGCCCCACATTAGCCGGCCAGGTCGTCAAAAAACGAAGGACCACAGACACGTCCCAAAGTTCAGTGTACCGTGGCTGAGGAGGATTCACCAGGCGAATCCCCCTAACTACTTTACAAACCAGGGGATGCTCCCCCACCGGCTTGTCCTCAACATGCGGATGTCCCGCCGAAATAGCCGACCTGAAATTATTCACCGATCTGTAAGCCATTCCTGACCGCGCCAATTCAGAGAGAAAGTTCACTATCACAGTGATATCGGAACCCATTGGAACACCTTGTCGTTCAGCACACCAACCGACCCAACGTCTCCAAGCTGACTCATATCGCTTGTGAGTGGAAGGTGCCCATGCCTGAGATAAGAAAAAGATAGCGTCTTGCGAAACTCCCGGCATTGGCCAACGGCGCCGGGAAGTCTCCATGCCATAAGAGACAACTGCTCCTGAAGGACCAGCGGATGGTAAAGACCCACCGGGTCCGTCAGAAGATCCGGGAACGACGAGATCCGCACCGGCGGTGCACAGGCGAGACTCATCGCTTCTGGGAACCATGCTTGCGCCTTCCAGCACGGGGAGATCAATATCATCTCCGCCTTCTGCCTCCGAACCTGAGCCAGAACCCTCGGGATCATAATAAATGGAGGAAACGCATATAGAATGCCCGTCGTCCGTGACTGAAGAAGGGCGTCCGAGCTGATCGCCAACGGATCCGGTCGCCAACTGTAAAACTGGGGCACTTGTCTGTTGAGCCGTGAGGCAAACAGATCCACCACACACGGACCCCATTTGTGATCCAGTGCCCTGAAGATCCGGGGGTGCAACCTCCAATCGCTGGCATCTCTCAAGTATCGAGAGTTCCAATCCGCCGTCACATTGTCGGATCCCGGTATATACTCTGTGCATAACCTCGGCCGGACCCTCGACCTCTTGGGCGTCCGGCCCTATCAAAAACACCACCATGGAGAACCCTCTTGATGTTGGACTGGGCCTTGTCCAATGCGGAGAAGGTGGCAACATATTTGCCCATCTCCCTGACAAATTTGTCTCCGAATAGCATACCATTAGCTAGGACACCAGGTTCGGAAGGGGCCATCTCCGCCAGCTGGGAGTCAAGTCTCATAAGAAAAGAGCGCCTCCGCTCTGTAGACACGGCCACATTCGCATTACCTAAAAAGCACATGGCACGCTGTGCCCATTCCAGAACCTCCGACCCATCCAGCGGCACATTCCTATCCTTGGCTATCACTGCCGCGTCCAGAATCTTCGTTAGGGGACCGGTGACATCCAACATTTTGTCTTGGACACCTCTCCATGCTCTATCCAGCCCCTTCCTCGGAACCTTCGCAAACTTGCGCATAAACGCCGCCATTGTGGGATCTAAATCCGGAGTGTCAGCCACCTTCCCTGTCAAGGTCGGCCTGGGGCATCCGGAGCGCAACGTGGCCCTCACTCCATTATCGAAACCCTGACGCAGGTTGTTGCTCACATATTGTGCCACCTCAGGGCACGGTATCCACCCAGTGGACCGAGGGTGCACAATATTGTTTGGGTTAAAGACTCCTGGGTACCTGACCATCGTCCGCCTTTTGGGTGTGCTTCACCTATCTAGATCTCTTTCAGGGGGCCACTGATTCCACCTCCGAATCAGATGAATCCGGCGGAGTCGGGGAAGAGTCCCCAGACGTGTCATTCGCCATTGAGCCATGGTCCTTCAGGACATCCCTGGCCATTCAGGCCAACACCTGGGCCGAGGACTGAGAAGAGGTACCGCCCTTCCCGGCAGATTTGAACTTTCCCTTTCCGTAATTTTTAAGGGGCTTAGCAAAAGGCTTAAGAGCCTGGACTAGTGCAGTCTTCACTGACCCTTGGACGTGGGAATCCAGGGCCTCTACCAAATTCTCCTCCAAATGCTCTTCTTGTGGCTCATAGTCTACATATTCATCATATCCTGCCCACTGGTTATCCTCCTCGGCGTAGTACGCCATAGCTCTGAAGCAGGGAGGTGTGGAGGAGCTTCAAGGGGGGGGGGGTAGCCCAGGGGAGCCTCCAACACACACACAAACTCAAACAACCAAAATCACTACAGGCAATGAGGCTGAATATTAGGTGGAAGGAGACCCCTATTTTGCACACTGTAAGCTCCCCTAGAGCAGAGCTCTAATGCGGATGCGCTCCGCTTAGCGTTCTACTGAGGCCAGGATTGATGCAGTCTGAAAGCGCGATGCATGAGGAGCCGGTAAAGTGAAAAACGAAAGTCGGCTCCTCGCGCATGCGCAGTGCGTGTGGGGGCCGGGCGCGACTGCCTCCTGCGCGCGAGCGTCTCGCGTCTGCCTCCTCCTGCTCCACCGCCCCCTACCGGTACACCGCCGGCCGCGCTACGCGCTGAAAACCGAAAACGCCCGCGCGGGCCAATAAACAATAAAACTTGAAAAAAGGCAATAATCACAAAGTCATCAAAACACCTCAACCACGAGCGGAGGTCCGCTCAGCACATATCATCACTGACGCGCGCGCGCGCCGTCTACAACCACCGCCCTTACACACATTACCCCCAAGAAAGAAGTAAAATAGAAGGGCACTTAACTCGCTGCTGCAGCAGCAAAGAAAGAGGAGGTCGTATTATGTGCATGGACAGTTATACAAGGGACTTGAGACTGATTGGTGCAGACTGTTGGAGGGGGTTGTCCTTCCGGGGTCATGCCAGTTTAAAGTTTTTATTGGCTGCTGTTTATGTCAGTAAAGTAAAGAGAAGCATAATCTGAGCCTCCGTGGACTGACATAGAATCAGTTTTATAAGCCCAGCGAGTAACATAGGAAGAGTAGTTTAAATACAGATACTGAATCTTTAGATTGTTTTTCTTCAGTTACTTATCCTTGTATTGTTTTATTCACGGAACCCATAGCGGTCGCTTTCACAATGTCGAGATTACTTTGACCATTTTGTTTGTTCAATATTGACTTGGTATGTTTGTTAATTCAATGCACATTTCTGAACATTTTCCTGAATGTTTGTTATCCTTAGTACACTTTGAAAAAATATTTAAGGGTGGCTCAAAAAATTCCTTGTTTTTTCCTTATACAGACCCCCGAGGAAGGGTCTCTGACCCGAAATGCATTGGGTTTATGTGAAGTGAAAATGGATTTAATCATGAAGTTTATATTATGCATGAATAAATAAATGACATTAATAGAAGAAGAACATTTGACAAATTGGATGAATTCTTTCATAAATGTTTTGAAATTAATAAATGAGAAACTTGGGAATGACCTCAGGTCTGAGCTGAAGAGTGCACACGACCGCTTAAGGTGGGGAACCTCCACCTTTTCTAGCAATCTCCTCGAGGAAAAGTCATCTAGGGCTCCAGAGAGAAGAAGTTACTCCAAGAGTCAGTTGGCTAACTTCCTGTTAGAGCTTCAGGGCCACCAAAGATGAAGTATTCTGCAGAGTTGGTAGCCACAATCACTTGATTGACTCTGACTGCTGAAGAGCATCCTGGTAGACCGAGTCTTGTCACTCAGAAGTTGCATCGAGTCGTTTGGACCTGGAAGAGTCAATCACAGTGCAGTTTGGTTGCCCTATATGGATACTAGACACAGATGAAGGAAACTGCTGGTTTTGCTGTAACCGGAGACCAGTGGCAGCTGTTTTTTGGCTGGACTTCAACCGAAATTTGAGGGACACCGACCTCTGTTGCCAAAGTCACCCCATCGTGTTCCTGGACCAAAGGTTGGCCCCAGGAAGACGCCCATCACCGTACCAGCATCCTGTATCCTTTGCATCTGGACCACTCCATTGGTGTCAATAGCACTTTTCCCATAGAGCCTGGAACTGGTCTAGAGACTGCTCTGACTGCAAGGTAACTGTCCTGCCAAGCCTTATTGGTGCCTGTGACATGCTCTCTGCCAGAGTGGGTTGCCCAAAGCGGGCTACGGGAACTGAACACAAATTTATTAAAAAATGTGGAAGGGGTGTGGCGCAGCGCAGGACTCACTGTTCCATCCCTAGCGCCAACTCAGCTCAGCATCATGCGACTCTGAGCAATAGCTCACTTAATCTCCCCAACGGCATCCAGCACCTTGAAACCTTTAAAGGGGTGATTTGTTCGCGCTTTACAAAATTACAAATGGGAATAGGAATTTACAAATGTTTTCAAAGTAACCACTAACAGCAGTAGTTGCTAATGCTTGTTTGAGATTTGAATGGAAAGCAGTAATTTATTATTTGCTTAATAATTTATATCTCCAGAACCCTCTGGTGGGTTTTGTTCATTTTAGTGTCTAAAATGTCATAAAAATGTGTTTTATAAAGTTGTGTCAGATTTTCTTTGTGTCCTGTTTCTTTCTTTTTCAGATGCTTTGGTACTTCTAAATTCTTTGCGCTTGTTACTTTGACAAAGCCTGACTATTCTCAGCCACAGCTACCCAGGGTTCAGCTAAGGTTTTGCAAACGACCATGTACATCTTCCAGATCTGGGGGTGGGACTTCAGGAGGACCTCTTTGCCACTCACAAAAAAGCTGAATGCTCTAAATTCTGTATCCTCTGCAAGTAGTATTGGGGGACGCGTTTCACTTGAGGTGGAACTTTCCACTTCTGTACATATTTCCTCCGATACCCTTTATTGCTTGTGTTTTGAGAAAGGTTTGCCTCGACCAAGCCCAAGTAATTCAGATGGCCTGGGGCTGGCAATGAAGGGTGCAGATACAAACCTCATTCACCTTTCCCTGTAGCTACTGCTCCATATTCCTCACAGGGTAGACCTGCAGCAGCAATGACAGGTTCTGCACCCCTACCTTCATGACCTACACCTCTCTGTCTGGAGATTAAAGGGGTGGATGTTATCTAATGCTCCAGTAGACACTCCACTAAGACGGTGTACACAGGCAGGTGTGGACAGTTTGGCAAGTGGTGTGCAGACAACTCAGTAGACTTTCTTCAGGCCCGACTGCCTGATAGCGTATATTTCACCCTCTCGCTGGCCCAGCAGGGATATGCAGTGGCCACTGTTAAGGGTTACTTATTGGTTTGAAGTCTTTCTCTGACTACCTGACCACCTTCTCTTTTTAAGTCACCCACAGTTATGAGGTTCTTGAAAGTGCTTATGAACATCATTCCCCCAACTCCTTTCATAATGCTTCAATGGGACCTCAACCTTGCTCTTACGTTTTTAACATTTTCTTATTTTGAACCGTTACACAGTTGCCCTCTGCAGCTGCTTACTTTCAAAATGGTCTATTTCATTGCTATCATGTCAGTTAGGAATGTACATGAGTTACAAGCATCGAGTGTAAAGCCTCCATTCACATCTTTCTTTCCTGACAAGATGGTGGTAAGAACCAGTGCTGCCTTCCTGTCCGAAAGTGGTTACCCCATTCCACCTACGCCAATCCATCACCATGCCAACCTTCTTCCCTCCAACATCCTATGAAGAAAGAAGTAAGACTCCGCAGGCTTTATCCCAAAAGAGTGGTCAGATTTTATGTAGGAAGGACAAGTGAATTCAAACTTCACGACTAGCTGTTCATTGGACACGTGGGGGCCATGCAAGGCAGTGCAGAAGAGGGCATTGTCCATGTGCATAATCCTGTATATCCAAATGTGCCCTGTGGTTTAGCACACAAGGACCCATCATAAGGTATACAAGCTCACCCAACCAGAGCACAGTCTGCAACCTATTTGCTGGCTAGAGGGGTGCCAATAGAAGACATCTGGAAGGTGGTGAGCAGGGCTTTTACCTCCACACGTTTGCAAAGCGTTAATGTTCGGACTGTGAGGAGAGAAGGCCACCACGCATGCTTCATCCTCCGGGATGTTTTGGTATAACTAACCATGCACCCACCTCTTGGTGGGGGACTGCTTGGGGACTCTATTCAGAAGTTGAAGAATTATCAGGCAGGAGTATCCATCAGAAGAAAAGGTTACTTACCTTTGGTGATTTTCTTTTTGGTGGATACTCTCTACCCGCAGATTCCTGACCAACCTCCCCATTCCATGGCTAGTTATCCCGCATGTCTTCTTGATATGGTCCCAACATTAAAGAACGATAAAGAATAGATTGTCTCTGACCTCTAGATTTGCCACACCTGGTGCCTGGACACTCAATTAGTAGCTGTGAACTACATAAATCCCCTCATTCATTCAATAAATGGTTTCTGGATCCTGACTGACACCTGGGATAGTCAAAGGGTGAGGAGTCTGAAGGTAGATATGGTATCCACCAGAAAGAGCATTACTGGAAGCACATTTTCTTTAGGACAGCTACAGATTGTTAATTGCTGCAATGTTGATAAAGACAGCACTCGATCCGATCCCAATAAGTTTGCTTCTTTGAATGTTTGTATGTTTAGCATTCGCCGGTAGGACTGGGAGGAAAAAACAAAGCTGTCCAAGACTAAATATAACAACTCTCATTTCACCAGATTAAATGCTTTCAAAAGGAGTATGTTTTATGCCCCGAAAGGGGTGAGGGGGGTGGGGAGTATGGGTCGGGTAGTATTCTTCAAAGAGGGCAGGGTTTTAGGCCAAGGGCGGGGGGCAGGGAAGGGGAGGGGTAGGTTTTAGGGCAGGATGAGGTAGGTTTTAAGCCTCAGGGTGGGGGTGGACGGGCGAAGTAGCAGGGATAGAATGTTAGTGCTTTGGGCAGGATGGGGGGTCAGGATAGTGACGAACATAACCACTCATATCCCCTTACCAATCATGCCTTTGCAACTATTTGCATGGTAAAGGAATGCATGGTTAAGACATATTCATGGTTTGAGCTGCGTTGAAGAGGCACATGTGGTTTTCATTAGTATCTGCTGGGTTAAGTGCTTCTATCATAAAATGTGTCCTACTTTTTTAGGCCCGGCAGGGTCTCTTATTAAGCCACCCAATGGATCCTCCAGAATCTTCATAATTCATTTATGATCTATGTTATGGTGAGGTATTGATCAGCATGAATGACAAGCTAATGAATTACTAGGTTGGAAGAAAATTGTCAAATTTCAATTTTTAAATGATGAAGGAACTATTTCTTAGCACCATTTTGCACCAATTCAGTTTTCCTGTGGCGTCTTCCCAGTAGATAATTCTTAGATAGTTTTTATTATCATTTTAGCTGTAACTTTCTGCAATAAGGCCTATGTCCCCTCGGGTATCAAGAATGGAAAATGTAAATCACACAGAAACAATGTCTTACTTGAAAACCTCGATTTCAAGGTCTGAAAACTTTTTTCATCAACAGGGGTACAAGGTTTCAGGAACTCCGACTTTTGCTTTATTATCAGGCACCATTCACTCCTTACTCTGCCAAGTAAATAACTTTCATGCTTTGTTGCTTTCCTCATAATATTTTTTGGTTGAATATTTTGGAATTTACAGTTTCAGTGGATTATGTCCCACAACTATGTTCTCACGCTAACTGTTCTTTAGCCGAGAAAGAAGTTCTATGTGGAGAACCACTGGCTGTGTATCTATAATTTCCATCCTATTATTCTTATCCCACCTTATCTTAATATGCTACACGGTGACAAGCATGTGCAGAAGCACCTTAAAGGCCACGCACATTATGTGCAATTGTGCTATTTCTTAATAGTTCTAGCAAAAATATTAACAGGTAGATTCATCAATCATTTTTGCGAGCGCAAACGGTGCGAATCGCAAAAATCGTCCGTTTGCGCCCGCAAAAATTGCATTTGGGATTCATCAATGGTTCATGCTCTTGCAATATAAGAATTCGCAAATAATTGCGAATTCTCAAATTGCAATAGCATATAAGGAATCGCAATTTGCGATTCCTTATATGCAATGCATGAACCATTTCAAAATTGCGATTTTGCAATCCGGGGCCGCTATTTACCGCAAAGTCAAACCTCGTGGTAAATAGCGAAAACTTAGAAAAATGCACTTAAGTGCATTTTTCTAAGTTGTATGTTACACACACACATGTCCCAAGGACATGTGTGTGCGTAACAGCAGCATACCATATCATTTCAGGGGTGCAACAGGGTGTCCTTTGGACACCCCTGCACCCTTGAAATCGCAAAATCAAAATGCGAATTGCTAATAGCGATTCACACATTTATATGTCTTCCCATTCATTTCTATGGGCCTTTAGGCCCATAGGCCCATAGGAATGAATGGGGAGTTATTCCTTATTTGCGATTAGTAATTAGCTAATCGCAAATAAGGAAGCTGTAGGAATCGCAATAAATATTGCGAATTCTACATGAATCCCGTTTTGCGAGTCTGTAATAGCGATTCCTTAATAATCGCTATTACAGACTCGCAAAACATGCCGATGATGAATCTACCTGTAAGTCTCTTTTAACTTCAGACGTTGTTGAAATTGATAAAGAAACTCTGCTGGGCCCCTCGAAACCCCAACCCACACCTCCAGTACTAGCAAGCTATGTTTGGAGAAAACGATACTTTTAATTTCTGAACGTGCCTTATGCAATTCTTTCTAAATCAAAAAGTAGTCTGTTTGGGACTGAAAGCTGGCACAGAAAAAGGTATAGCTCTGAGCTCCAGGATTTTCAAGCCTCCAAAAGTCGACTAATTTTAATGTCCCAATCACATCTTGAATACACCTCATCTTATGTTTTGGAAGAAAAATCTATGCTCCACGCCAAGGACGCACCCCTACCAAGAGAACAAGCTCCAATGTGAAATCCCCACTAAAACGAGAGCAATTAGGTATTGTATCGAAGTAGGGCTTTGCAGAGAGAAAGAGTCCTAATTCAATGGTGCATAACATGTTGTCATGGTGTATCTAATCTGGCTCCTGTGTCTATCTGCCTCTTTTTCCTCAGCCTACCCAGTTAAGTGTTCGGAAACACAAACCATACTGGCAGGAGTTTGGTGCAATGTTGAGGGAATAGTGAATGTTTAGTTACAGAAATGAGTCAGTCAGAGCCGGTTGGGAGAGCAGCTGATGGGTGAGTAAGAAAGGAAGATTTATTGCAATATAAAATGTTTGGACGAGTTTCAGCAAAATGTATGTACATGTAGGAATCCCATTGTTTGTCATTAAAAGAGGAGAAGTGTTAGAAATTAAATGTCAAATGTATGACGCCTATTTCGAGCTCCATGACTCATTCATGCTCTATATTCTAATAGTATATAGCTTTTACCCACAGTAAGTGTTAAAAGGTGGGGAAGTATTAGCAAGTTATGTCTTAGGGATGGTGCATGTATGAATGCCGGTCCGACTGTTTGGTTCACTAGTGAAAAGTCAGTTGCAGTTTAGCAGAGTGTGTTGTATGTATGTATGTATACTTGTTAAGGGCAACTGCCACCCAAAGGGTATCCTGGCGCTGTGACCATAACAATCCATCAGATGTGATACACTACATTGCTCTTGGAAAGAGGTGGGTTTTAAGATCCTTCTTGAAGGAAGTCAGATCTTTCCTACTCCTCAGCGACAGAGGTAAGGTGTTCCACAATTTGGCGGCCACAAAGCTGAAGGCACGGCCGCCCATCCTCACTCTGTTGATCTTGGGGACCATCACCAGGCACGCCGAAGAAGACCTCAGGGGTCTAGCGGCTTGGTACCAGGAGAAAAGATTTTGAAGCAGCGTTGGTCCCAGTCCATGCAAAGCCCTGAAAACAAGGCATGAGGCCTTAAAAAGAATCCGCTGCTGGACAGGTAGCCAGTGGAGATCAGAGAGTGCTGCCGATGACGATGCAGAACGTGGGCGAGATAAAGCCAATTTGGCTGCCATATTTTGAATCCTCTGTAACTTTGATACCAGGATATTGGGAGCCCCCAGAAGCAGTGCGTTGCAGTAGTCTAACCTACTGAGGATGGTACTACGCACCACTTCTGCCCTGGCTCCTAGAGGAAGTAACAGCAAGATTTTTCGTAAGGCTCGAAGCAAGCCCATACAAGTCGCCGTGGTCCTGTTGACAGAGGCGTCAAGCTGCAGGCTAGGCTCAAACAAGACCCCTAAGTTGCGAGCTGACTCCGTGCCCAAAATAGAGGCTGGCCAAAAGTCGTCCGGCAGCGGGTGAGGAAGCCGATCCAAGGAACAGTGAAGAACCTCGTTTTTGACCCGTTGAATTGAAGCGAGTTGAGTCGTAGCCATTCTGCTGTTGCCGACATGCACCGTGGAAAGGTGTCCCTCGAGACTGTCTCTTTGCCCTCAAATGAAAAGATCAGTTGAGTGTCATCGTCATAATTGATGACTGATCAATCAATCAATCAATCATGGCATTTATATCGCGCACTACTCACCCGGAAGGGTCTCAAGGCGCGTGAGGAGGGGGGTCTGCTACTGCTCGAACAGCCAGGTCTTGAGCTGTTTCCTGAAGGCGAGGTGGTCCTGGGTCAGCCGGAGGTGGAAGGGGAGGGAGTTCCATGTCTTAGCCGCTAGGTAGGAGAAGGATCTTCCTCCGGCGGTGGCTCTCTGGATGCGAGGCACGACGGCGAGGGCGAGGTTCGCCGATCGCAGCTGGCGGGTGGGCGTGTAGAAGGTCAGGCGGTCGTTGAGGTAAAGTCAAAGTCAAAGTCAAAGTCAAAGTCAAAAGATTTATATAGCGCGCTACATACCCATAGGGTCTCAAGGCGCTTGAGGAAGGGTGGGGGAATTACTTGTCGAATATCCAAGTTTTAAGTTGCTTTCTGAATGCTAGGTGGTTCTGAGTAAGGCGAAGGTGAGTAGGAAGAGAGTTCCAAGTTTTAGCTGCCAGGTAGGAGAAGGATCTACCTCCCATTGTGGTTTTGTTGATGCGAGGTACAGTGGCAAGGGCTTGGTTGGAGGATCGTAGTTGACGGGAGGGGGTGTAGAAGGACAGTCGTGTGTTGAGGCATTCGGGTCCAAGTTCGTAAAGTGCTTTGTGTGCGTGGGTTAGGAGGCGGAAAGTAATCCTCTTATTTACGGGGAGCCAGTGGAGGTTTTTCAGGTGACCAGAGATGTGTTCTTTACGCGGGATGTCTAGTATGAGCCTGGCTGAAGCGTTCTGGATGCGTTGAAGTTTTTTCTGGAGTTTTGCGGTGGTACCGGCGTATAGGGTGTTTCCGTAGTCCAGGCGGCTCGTGACCAGTGCGTGGGTGACCGTTTTACGAGTTTCGGTGGGGATCCAGCGAAATGTTTTTTTGAGCATGCGAAGAATGTTGAAGCAAGATGATGAAACGGCGTTGACTTGTCTGGTCATCGAGAGTGAGGAGTCCAGGATGACGCCCAGGTTCCGTGCGTGGTCTGTCGGGATGGGTGCTTTTCCAAGGGCCTCTGGCCACCAAGAGTCATCCCAGGCGGAGGGGGAGGTGCCTAAGATGAGGACTTCTGTTTTGTCTGAGTTCAGTTTCAGACGGCTGTGCTTCATCCACTCGGCTACTTCTTTCATTCCTTCGTGTAAGTTGGTTTTGGCGGTGTTAGGGTCTTTGGTGAGTGAAAGGATCAGTTGAGTGTCGTCAGCGTAGGAGATGATGTTGAGGTTGTGTTGGCGAGCGATGGCCGCAAGGAGGCTCATGTATACGTTGAAGAGGGTGGGGCTGAGAGAAGATCCTTGTGGCACGCCACAGATGACTTCAGTGGCCTCTGACTTGAATGGTGGGAGGCGGACTCTCTGGGTTCTTCTGGTGAGGAACGAGGTGATCCATTCCAATGCTTTTCCTTGGATTCCGACGTTTCTGAGGCGCTATAGAAGGGTGCTATGGCAGACTGTGTCGAAGGCAGCGGAGAGGTCGAGGAGGATGAGGGCGACTGTGTCTCCGTTGTCCAGTAGAGTTTGAATGTCGTCTGTTGCTGCGATGAGTGCGGTCTCAGTGCTGTGTTTGGCTCGGAATCCGGACTGTGAGGAGTCGAGGGATTTGTTGGTTTCGAGGAAGGCGGCGAGCTGGTTGTTGACAGCTTTCTCGATGACTTTGGCCGGGAATGGAAGAAGCGAGATGGGGCGGTAGTTTTTGAGTTCGGTGGGGTCAGCTGTGGGTTTTTTCAGAAGGGCACTGAGTTCTGCGTGTTTCCAGCTTTCCGGGAAGGTGGCGGAGTTGAGGGAGCAGTTGATGACATCTCGGAGGTGTGGTGCTATGATGGAGTCTGCTTTGTTGAAGATGTGGTGAGGGCATGGGTCAGTTGGGGATCCTGAGTGGATGGAGTTCATCAGGTGGATGGTGTCCTCAGTGGAGATTGGGTTCCAGTCGTTAAGGATGTTCAAGGGGGGTGAAGGTCCTGCAGAAGGTTGGGTGGGTTGGTCTCCGGGTCGGTTGTCGAAGCTGTTGTGGATGTCTGCGATTTTGTTGTGGAAGAAGGAAGCTAGGGAGTCGCAGAGGGCTTGGGAGGGGGTGATGTCGTTGGAGTTGGCTGATGGGTTGGTAAATTCTTTGACGATGTTGAATAATTCCTTGCTGTTGTGGGCGTTGTTGTCTAGTCGGTCTTTGAATGCGGCTTTCTTGGCAGACCGGATTAGTTGGTGGTGTATGCGGGTGGCGTTTTTGAAGGTGTCCCTGGTGCTGGTGTTTGGGTCTTTTTTCCAGGTCTTCTCGAGGGAGCGACAGAGTTTCTTCGATTTCTTAAGATCATCGTTGAACCAGGAGGCGTTTTTGCTGCCTAGTTTGATTTGACGTTTTTTCAACGGTGCTAGGATGTCGGCGCTGTTGGATAGCCATTGAGTGAGGTTAATGGCTGCTTGGTCGGGATTTGAGGAGTGGGCGGGGGGGTTTAGAAGAAGCGATGAGGAGATCTGGTCGATGGTGATTTTGTTCCAATTTCTTCGCAGGGTGGGTTGAGGATGGTTGTGGATTGTGGGCTTATTGTAGATAAAGTGAACGCAGCTGTGGTCCGTCCATTGAAGAGCTGTGGTGTGACTGAATGAGACATGTTTGCTGGAGGTGAAGATAGGGTCGAGTGTGTGACCTGCAATGTGGGTGGGGGTAGTGACAAGTTGTTTGAGTCCGAGGTCGGCGAGATTGTCCAGAAGGGTGGTGGCGCTGCTGTCATTGCTCTTTTCCAGGTGAAAATTGAGGTCTCCCAATAGAATGTAGTCCTCGGAGGGGAGGGCGTGTGGGGTGATAAAGTCAATGATGTCGTCACTGAATTGTGCACGGGGTCCTGGGGGCCGGTAGAGGAGGGTGCCTCTGAGTGTGGTCTTGGGGTCGGTGTGGATCTGGAAGTGGAGGTGTTCGGCGCTGGCAAGGTTGACGTCTGAGCTGGTTGAGATGCGGATGGAGTTCTTATGGACGATAGCGATGCCTCCTCCTGTTTGCTTGATGCGGTCCTTACGGATGATCTTGTATCCTTCCGGGATGGCGATGGTGATGTCTGGGGCTGAAGAGGCATTCATCCATGTTTCTGTTAGGAAGGCGACGTCCGGAGAGATGGTGTCTAGTAGGTTCCAGAGGTCGATGGCGTGTCTGTGGACCGAGCGGGTGTTGAGCAGGATGCATTTTAGGGGGTTGGTGTCAGGTCTCTGTTTGGTGTTGGTGGAGGAGGAGTTGGTTTCGGTGCCGTCGAACTTGCAGGAGTTGCAAGAGAAGGGTCCATGGGTGTGTCCAGGAGCGGCCTGGACGCAGTTGGGGGAACGGCCGGGGTTAAGGGCTAGGAGGGTGGTGGCATCGTAAGTGATGCAAGTGGGCTGGGCATTGCGGGAACCAGGGGGACTGGTGCTGGGCGCGGTCCAGGCGCGGACGGGTCTTTCATCCCTTCGTGAAGGCTCGCTTTGGCGGTGTCGGGGTCTTTGGCGAGGGAGAGGATCAGCTGGGTGTCATCGGCGTAGGAAATGATATTCAGGTTGTGATTGCGAGCGATGGCAGCTAGTGGTTTCATGTAGATGTTGAAGAGAGTGGGGCTGATCGATGATCCTTGCGGGACGCCGCAGATGACTTCGGTGGCCTCCGAGCGGAACGGCGGGAGGCGTACTCTCTGTGTTCTTCCGGAGAGGTATGAGGTGATCCAATCCAGGGCCTTCCCCTGGATGCCGGTGTTGTTGAATCGTTGGACTAGGGTGCGGTGGCAAACAGTATCGAATGCAGCGGAGAGGTCAAGGAGGATGAGTGCCGCTGTTTCACCGTTGTCGAGCAGGGCTCGGATGTCGTCAGTGGCTGCGATGAGGGCGGTCTCGGTGCTGTGATTGGCTCTGAATCCGGACTGCGATGGGTCGAGGGATCCGTTCGTCTCGAGGAAGGCGGCCAGTTGCTTGTTGACGACCTTTTCGATGACTTTGCCCGGGAAGGGAAGGAGCGAGATGAGGCGGAAGTTCTTGAGGTCTGTCGGGTCCGCTGTTGGTATCTTCAGTAGTGCGCTGAGCTCGGCGTGCTTCCAGCTCTCAGGGAAGGTGGCTGTGTTGAAGGAGGTGTTGATGATGTCTCGGAGATGGGGTGCGATGGTGGGGGCCGCTTTGTTGAAGATGTGGTGGGGGCACGGGTCGGTCGGCGTGGATGGTCTTCATCATGCTTGTTGTGTCTTCGGGGGTCACCTCGGTCCATGTCTGGAGGATGGCGGCTGGGTGCGTAGGTTCGACCGGTGGGTGCGGGGGTTGAGTGCTAAAACTGTTGTGGATGTCGGAGATCTTGCGGTGGAAGTACGAGGCGAGGGAGTCGCGGAGGTCCTGTGAGGGGGTGATGTCGTTGTTGCCGGTGCTGGGGTAGGAGAATTCCTTGACGATGTTGAAGAGCTCCTTGCTGTCATGGGCGTTCTTGTCCAGTCGTTCCTTCAGAGATTTCTTCTTTGTGGTGCGGATGAGCTGGTGATGTCTGCGGGTGGCGAGTTTTAGGGCGGTCATGTTGTTGGTGGTCTTGTTGAGGAGCCAGGTCTTCTCGAGGGTGCGGCAGGCCTTCTTGGAGTCCTTGAGTTCGTCGGTGAACCAGGGAGCCTTCTTGCTTCTGGGTCTGGTGAGTGGGTCCTTCAGTGGGGCGAGGTCGTCAGCACTTGTGGTCAGCCACTGCGTGAGGTTGCAGGCTGCTGTGTTAGGGTCCGTTGTCCTGACGGGTGGGTTCTGGCTGAGGGAGGTGGCGAGCTGGTCGGCGGTGATCTTGCTCCAGTTCCTGTGAGGAACCTGCTTCGGGTGGTGGTGGACCGTGTTCTTCGCGAAACTGAAATGGACGCAGCTGTGGTCGGTCCAGTTGAGTCCGGTGGAGTGACTGAAGGAGACGTGCTTGCTGGAGGAGAAGATAGGATCGAGCGTGTGACCGGCGTAGTGGGTGGGGGTGTTGACCATCTGCTTGAGTCCGAGGTAGGCGAGGTTGTCCAGCAGGATGGTGGTGTTGCGGTCGTTGTTGTTCTCCAGGTGGAAGTTGAGGTCCCCGAGGAGGATGTAGTCAGTGGAGGGGAGGGCGTGTGGGCTGATGAAGTCCGTGATGTCATCCGCCGAATTACTTTATCAAACTTATTAGGGGTGGGGAGGTATAGGTTGAAGAGGATCGGACTGATCGCTGACCCCTGAGGTACACCCTGATTCACCTGACGCACGGCTGATCGAAACGGTGGCAACGCCACAGCTTGCTGTCTGTTGCAGAGATAGGATGTTAACCAGCTTAAAGCCAGGCCGGTTACAACTGCTCTCTGAAGGCGGCTCAGTAAAACCGCGTGGTCCACCGTGTCGAACGCGGCCGACATGTCAAGCAGCACTAAAAATGCTGCCTTACCCATGTCGACACCCGTTCGCAGATCATCCAACACGGCGACCAAGGCGGTCTCAGTACCATGGGCTGGCCTAAAGCCAAATTGGGATACATCCAGACAAGAGTTGATTTCAAGGAAGTTGGATAAGGCTCTTGTGACCAGCTTCTTTATGATTTTTATCAGGAATGGCAAAAGCGAAATGGGCCTGTAATTGGCCGGAAATAGAGGGTCCAAAGAAGCCTTTTTTAGCAAAGGTGTTACTACTGCCAACTTCCAACTGTCTGGGACTGAAGCTGTAGCCAACGACTGAAAGCAGATAGTGTAAAGCGGAGGAAACATCTCTGCCTGGAATGACTTCCAGATCTTATGTGGCATTGGGTCAAGTGGTGAACCCGAGGAGACGCCATTGGCCAGTACGCAAAATTCCTCCAAAGAGGGGATGGGAAAACAGGACAGCTGAGGTTGCGTTGCCCTTCCTCGTCGTCGGCCCACTCAGAATCCGAAGAATAGAAAGATTCTGAGGAGAAAGGCAGTAACGGGCCAGGCTGACCGGAAGCCAAAAGTCTGACCCTGTGAATGACAGCTGAACCACACCACTTTGTGACCTTGTTAATTAAATCTCAATCTTGAAACCTTGACTCCACTGTCAAGGAGGATCATCCCTACCGTTTTGGGCAGTGCCGCATCTAGTAAGTACTGAAATGGCTGAATGAGTGAGGAGAGGTTGACTTCACTGTAAAGATGGCAAATAAGTTTCCTGAGGCTAAAAAGCTTCAGATGTACACGTGGTTACTGGAGTGGGCCTACACTTAATGCCTATTGCAGACTTACATGCAAGTTTGCTAGTCGTGAAAGACACCGTTGTGTGAGTAGATGGAGAGAAACTTTCTGTAATATTCATCACACCTAAAGCATCTCACCGAATTCTAAGGAGCACATAAACATGCAGCTTGGCTTATATTAAACCTGAGTCATAGACAGCACAACACACCCACCCTCAAAATACTACATTGACTTCCTATCAAAGTAAGATTACATTTGCAAACTTGCTCTAACAATGCCCAGCTTGGCAGTTAATTGTCTGCTCAAAAGCAAAAGGAACAAACGATGGACGGAATGCTGAACAATGCAAACATTCACCCCATCCCAAAGATCTGGGTTTAATCCATCGTTCCTTTGCTCACCACGCCAGCCAAGTTCGAACCTAGTCATACGCAAATCAGTCTTGACCCTCCTCATGGGAACAGTCCAGCCCGAACAGCCAAGCCGGGTTCTCCCTGGACCAGAACCAAGCGTTGTGGGGCCAGCTAATTGTCTGCCCAACTTATTCCAAACCTACCATCCTGTGGGAAGCCTGAGATATGCCTACCAACATTTTCTTGTCATTCTACCTGCCAAATGCAAACAATTTGGTGCCAGAGGACTCTCTTCCACTCGACGTGTAGCATTTAAATTCCTTCTAGTTGTTTGGCATGTCAAGTCTCATTTTTTCTTCTTTAACTTTTGGGGGGCAAGTTTCAATAGAATAGGGTGCTTCGAAAAGTACAATAAATAAATAAAACATTTAGTTTATAGCGCAAAGGATTAAGGATGTTCAGATGTAAAACGCTAATCGGTAGTTTTTCTTTGGATTTCTGAATTGGCCACAGTAAAAGGTCATCTGACAGTGAGTCACATTAAAAGAAGTGTTGCTCAGATTTCTGCACAGTTCGAATATGGGGGATCAATATTATTTTCTCCTCCTAGTAAAACAGGACTCCTACAGAGAGTATATCAGAGTTAAAGTGTGTTTCCTTATATATGTATCTTGTGGTTTCTGAGATCATACTGTGATGTTTGTCTCGATATAAATTGCTATTGCTCTAAGTAAAAGTTTATGTAATAATAATACATTGTTTTTTGTAGTCTCTCAGACAGCGGCGTTACTGCCACAATAAGGCTCTGTATGTATCAGGTGCTACTATTACTCAATTTAAAATTACTCAGTTTATCAATCCTTAAAAGTTGGAAGGCTGAGTTGGACTTGGGATTCTGATTTGTGATCTAAAGATCACGGCCATCTCGAACGAGAGAGTTCAATTCATGGAACCAGCGTGCAGATTGGAACATATAAAAAGACTTATGGAAAATGAATTTTAAGGAGCATGAAGCTCGATATACAGAGATGCTGTTCATGAAAAACATTTATTCGCAACATGGGGCCAGATTTATTAAAAGACTTGTGGCAAAAATTGGTTCTAAATTGTGAACGATTTTTTGCGACGTCTTTAATTTTCCGATTTGACCTCTATACCATTAGGTCACATTGCAAAATGTCCAGTCAAAGAAGTTCGCAGAACCACCTACCTAAGGAATATTAATTAGACAGGGCGCTATTTGTGACCCACTAGCGCCTCTAGAGGCGGGCCAGATGGCCCCATGTCTCAGATCAGTTTCTCCTGGCCCCCTTTGGGCCCCACCACTACAAGAGCTATGTGCCAGTAAGCAGCACAGAAAAACAGACACTGCGCCGTGTCACTGATAGAGCAGATTTCGATTTAATAAAATGTGTGTCTAATATGAATACTTTTGCATCCAAACAACAATCCCACGCTTAACAGAACTGTATTTTTCTGTGCTAGAGACAACTAGGCTCGAGCTAGGCCTCAACTTCATTTTCTTTTTAGTGCAGCCTTGATGATGTGTGTATTTTTATTCCTGTTCACCGTAATCAAAATGTGCATTCATAGTCCTTTTGATTGGCAGCCTGTCCTCGAAGAAACACTGCTGAAGCCTTTGCAACAATCAAGGCTTTTCCTGCCAATAATTAGTTATTCACTTATATGACTTCCATGATTTTGTAACTAGTTTGTTCTGATACATCCAAAGATATTAGGTTAGAACAGGGCACATTAATGTTCAAGTTAGGGGCTAGTGTTAGAATGGTGATATTAGATGATGTTATATAATTCAGTATTTTGATTTGTCGATTCATTGATACATGTGGTCACCCTATGCTTACTTTGTGATTTCTATTGGCTTCTATGGGGAATTTTCGTATATAAGCTATGAAATCTGGAGGATTTTGACTGAGCTTCAAGCTAATTCAATATACAAATTATTATGCATTTTTGATTGAATTCTGCTCTTTGCTCTCTATATTGCCCCTTGAAATATTTAAATAAACCTTCATGGTTTTCATTTTACTTCTGACTACAGAGGATTTATTTCCTTGAAATGCTATTTATTGAAATTGTGTTTGGGTGCTGTCTTGGGACATACTGCCTCATATATGCTTGAGGTTTAACACCATCTCTTATCTCTGTAGGTACTTTATCTGGTGAGATTATTAAGGCAATAGTGGTCCCTTACAAGCATTAATATTTAATCAGTAAATATAGACGAAGTCGTTACTATATTGCAAATGACATACCCAGCCCGGCAGAGGTCTTGGTATTTACTTTTCAGTCAATGTAAAACATAATTCACACACAATATACAAGACAGGGCACCTTATACACATGGAATTACTTATATGGCCTCTAAAAGTATGGAGGTGTCAATATTGTTCTGTTTCATAATCTAAACTGTGCAATTAACAAGTTCACAGAACGCTAAGCTTTTGCCTATAAGCCCTTTTGTTTGTTTCCTTTTAATTGTTTCCCTTTTTTCTGTGTGATAAACTGGGTGCAGGCGTGTGCCCTCTCTTGTATATTGTGTGTGAATTATGCTTTACATTGACTGAAAAGTAAATACCAAGACCTCTGCCCGGCTGGGTATGTCATTTGCAATATAGAAACTACTTTGTCTATATTTACTGATTAAATATTAATGCTTGTAAGGGACCACTGCTGCCTTAATAGTATTGACTCCCAAGGTCCCTTGCTGACTCCTTTGCGTTCCCTTGTTGTCCTTAAAAAGTTATCTGGTGAGATAGCATCAACAGCACACACATTAAGTTGTCAAATTACCCTTCCCTTCAAAGCAGTGTTGTCAGGGGGGGTAGCTAGCAAATTTATTTTCTGGTTAAAATTCACTTCTAAAGACTCCACTGTTGTGCCCCCAGGTAAAACACAGGGATGCTGGCCTGCATGGGCGTCCGCAGGGAGGGGCAAGGGGGGGGCACTTGCCCCCCCCTGGATCACCCGGCCTGCAATGTCTGGTGCTGAGTAAGTGGCATTTTTATTTTCCATTTTTTTTTTTTTTAATTTTTGAAAACCTTTATTGTGCTCAAAAGACAATACACATACGGGCCTACAACCATCCGGCCGGCCACGATACCTCATGTAGCACCAGTGCATGCAATACGGCGACAAGATAATGCGGCATGGCAATGGTTACGGTGAAAGAACAACTTGAAAAGCGCCACAATACCCAGGCACAGGAGCAATGTAGGTTAATTTTAAAATTCTTTTTTTGTGCGAACATTAAGAACAGGTCATATTACTCCGTACTTAAACTACAAAAAGAAAAAGAGCAAGGTCCATGTAGGTGGGACTTGACAAGAAACATCAGTTCCTGGCAGAGCACTTCACAACATGTAAGTCCCGACCAGAGGATGGCCACAAGATAGTCAATCATCAAGAAGCTACCTAAACAACCCACCTGCATATGCACCGCCACCCATCCCCCAGTATACCTAACACGGGCCCAAAAGAGAGAGAAAAATCATAAAAGAGCAAAGAAAGGCACCATAGAAATAAAAACTCGAACTAAAAATTAACCCCCCACCCTACACACATGCAGAGGCTATGGCCTGCCCCCCCCCTACCAGAGTGTCTGTCGCCCCATAAACCCGAAATATAGCGAGTGAAGAGAAGAGAAGAGAGGAAGGAGAGAAAGCAATAGGGAAAGCAAAAAGAAAAGGTATAATCCAATGACTCAGGGAGCAGGAACAGAAACCCGTCCCTGGGCTCCCACAAGAGAAGATCCGGGAGGAGGGTCAATTAAACATACATGCGAACACCGCCGGCCCAATAAGCATTTCCCGCCCCAATAGCAACATCAGATAGAGCAACAGCAAGCAATCAAGTGGGGAGAGTCAATGCGCAGTCAGCGACAAAACAGGCCAAATTCGAGGTCCACCCTACCTCCACCCACCCGCCCGGGTGCTAAACAAAGAAAGTCTCCTATCCCTGGCCCGATCTGGGACTCAGTCTCTCACCCCCTCCGCTCGGCAGTCCAGTGAATTGCAGGAGAAGAAGAGAAGATGGCCGCCCGGGGGAGGGGGGAGGTGCACAGACAAAGAACGAATGGCGTCCGGTCCCAGAAAAGGATTCCCCCTCAATCTCAGTTCTCTCTGGCATGGTCCAGCCGTTAAAGGCACAAAGCGAAGCGATCAAAATCCAAGGCGAGCATGCTGGTAATGAAACAGGGGGGCAAAGCACTGGTAGCCAAATCCTCGACACCTCAAGTGACTGTACACAAGCGAGCACGGAGCAAGGGAGAAACAATGTATCGGTGACTGCACTATTAAGTGGCAACAGACCGCTACCAGCCGTGACGAAGGTTACAGTATCGTCCACTGCGTCTCCTCGAGACAATGTTGCGGTGGCAGGCTGCGACATCTCCCGTCCGGAATGTTGTGGGAGACAATTCTCCTGCTCCTGGCTGGAAGCTCGGGCACAGGCATCTAGTCGTGCCCCCAGCGCGCTACAGCTCTTCTGCACCACCGAACGCAACTCACCCAGGGCTGCCAACACATCTGCAAGCGTAACTTCAGGCTGTAGGGTCCCCATTGTCACAGTCCCTTGGGGAGAATTTGCTCCGATCTCCTTCACGCAGAAGGGGGCTCGCCGCTCCGTCGGATCGCCCTTCAATGGCCCGCCGCTGGTATCGCCATCTTGTCTTCTACCCAACTCGGTAGTGCAGGGGGAGACAGGGGAAAGTAGCGGGACGCGACCAGGCTGCTGTCGATAATCCCTGGCCAGTAGTATCCCGCCCGACTCAAGTGGCTGCTTAGAGGCCGACAATTGCGTGGCGAGGCTTACAGATCCGGGCAGAGTTCGCCGTCCTAGTCCGGAGGGACTCGTGAAACAAAGCAAAAGTATGGCGGCCAAACACAAAGGACTCGCTGGTCATGCGCCTCTGCCCTCCGTCACCGTGTAGTCCAGGGAGTGCACAACGGTCCCCGTCGGCAGGCAGCGCTCAGGTCGTGTCCCCACAAGGAAGCGCCGTCTAGTCGCACCACCCCGGCAGCAGGGCAACTGCGGGAAGGGACGCGAGGTCCGCAGAGCGTCGCGGAGCAAGCTGGGTCCCGGGCCAGGGCGCGTCTGCCCACAGCTTCGGAATCCGGGCGGGTGGAGAGGCCGGCGGAACACCGGTAGCATCAGCTCCGTTGCCCGCACCTTTCGGGATAAAAACTGGCGAACGAGGCAAGCAGGATCTAGGTGCGGGATTCCGGGGCCGGCGGAGCCGAAGGCTGCGCGTCCGCTCAGGTCGCCATCTTGGCTCCTCCTTCCTTATTTTCCATTTTTATTTCCACGCATTGTTATATATTAGAATGGATAATGATCGTCAATCGGAACTATAAATTTTGTGAGCAGGCACAGGCAGGCCTCTTTTTTGTATAATTTTAGGCCAGCAGGCAGCAGCACCAAATCCCTATGACATCATGGCGGCAGACGGAGAGTGCTGCGCCACCTATCGTAAGGTCTCACACAGCCCCAACCCCCACAGTGCAGTGGTGTTTGTTTCCAGGGCCGTGACGCTGGAGTTCGGGAAAACGGCTGCTGAGCTGACCGGCAAGATTACAGCAATTGAAGGCCCGGGTTTGCCTGCTCCCACAATTTGAAGTTGAAAGTAAGTGAGTCATAGCATGTCCTTGCAAGTTGCGGGCTATAATAGCTGATTTTGCAGCGAGGTGACGAGTCCGACCGACGTGACGTTTTTGAACCCCTTGGACTGCTCACCTCCCTCTCCCTTCGCACTGCGCAGCTAGGTTTATCAGTCAACAGTCAGTTTGTGTCCCATACATTCCACTCTATACAGCCTAATGAATATTACCCCAATAGTGGTTTCTTCCTCTCTCCACTTAATGTTATAATGTTGGTCTTCTTTAAGACCGTTACTTTTCTCCTTTAACTTCACTACCCTATCCATCAACATCAACTTCGTAAAAGCAATGTTAAATCTGGATACCCCTCGCTGATGGTTTGTTGATGGGGGTCTATCTTTATTGCCAGAGCGAGGACTGTGTACTGATCTACCCAAGGTTGCTGTACTTATTGTCACTGTTTGTACACTTGGTGTATTTTCCAAATGCCAATAAACGAAAGTTTAAAAAAAATATATGAATATCACCTCAATTATGCACCCATTCTCTTGCATATAACTAACCACCACTCAAGGCATCGGCACTGCTAGACCTCAGCAGCACTGACAGTCACACACGAATCGATTAAGCAGCCGAGGTTGTTAGGCGTCCATCTTTTTTATGACCTGTGTAACTAGATGGTTTCTTAGTTTCAGGGTTTTATAGCCATGGTAATTTGCAATCACATACTTTTCATAAATGCAGATGTGTGCACTGGCACTGCATGGTCTTTTGCGTTGCCTCGCTTTGCAGGTTGTGCAGGCTTGTGCTCTTATTTCTTTCAGTGCATTGCATAATGTGCACTGTGAAGCATAGTTTCTACTTGTGTTTTTCACAGAACAAAGTGTTTGCCTGTGCATTGTACGACATTATGCACTTGGAAACTCTGTACCTTTTTTGCAACTGTACATTGTACAAAATTGTGCAATGTGGAGTTGTGTCCATTGAATTGCCCTTTGAATTGCCTGGCCTTTTTCATTTTGCCCATTGCAATGCTCATTGTGTTCATCACCTTTGCCTGTTGTGCAGCTGTGTGCACTGCAGCGTCTGTGCATTTCCTGTCTTCTGTCCTGTGTTGTAAACCACTGTGTTGTACAGTTAAATTGCATGCATGTGGACATGTATGTGGTAGTGTGTACATTATATAATACTGGGTCCCTCGATCCATTGTGTGCTACATAGCCATGTGCAACGTATTGTTACATGTTCTTTGTAATTAGATGGTTATGGAATTATGCATTTCCAAATTATTCACTTCCAGCCAAGAAAATGATTTTTCCCTGTGAGTGTTTGCTTTTTGTAGTTCTTACTGTTTTTGTCAGACAGAATATTACTCTTGTCTAGTGCATAATTTGAATTGAGTTGCTTCCAGGCGTTTATAGCAGGACACAATTGGATTGCATCTAAAGGCAGTGTGAGTTTCTTTTAGTGGAAGAGTATGGAGTATGCTGCTCCTTCTGTGCCCCAGTTTTTCTTGTGCCCCACCTGGCAAACATCATGTTGGTGGGAGGTGCTGAGAAATCTTCATGGAGATCTTTCAGTACATGCCAATTGGACGTTATTAGTTTTTTATGTTGGTTTGCTGCTGGGCAAAAGGTGGTGACACACACCATTCTTTTGACATCTGGGGTCCAGTCTCTTAGCACAGATCACAATTTTAAATGTATGTCTTTCTATCTGTTGCAGCGTCAATTTTGGTCCTGATGAGAACCCCGGCACATAGCGGGGTTTGAAACGCGTCGACCAACCTGATCTCGGGTCATTCAAAATATCTTGCTCACAACGGCTGTTAGTGAATAGCAAGAGATCTTGGACACTCTATCGAGTTACTTTTTGTCAAATATTCTGACATTGTAAAATGAAAAGGACTAATTCGCTGAGTTTATAACTATAGTTCAACTGACACCGAGATCAACTACTGTTTGTTTGTTTGTATGAATGGGTAGGTGAATGAACGGCCAAGAATGCTTGAAGTGTGTACCTGTCAATTTTCATTGTGTTAATTGTTTCTGTATATATTTTGTATTTCCATGCACGAAAATTTGTGTTTAAAAAGTGGAGAAACTAAAAAAGAAGCATTAATAAATTCATATGTTGCAATTCTTTAAGCAAGTTGTTTATGCTACATTCATAACAATTGTTTCTGTCATCTTGTTAGCTTTCAAGTGAATCATCTCAGCACTGGCATTGGTTTTGTTTAATCAACTAGATTTCCCTAGCACTTAGAGTTATGGATATAGGCATCCTTCTGAGAAGAAACAGAAACAACTGGTATGTGGCACTCCTCCTTGTGGGCTTTACATACATTTAGAAGATGCATTTGAAGGATAACAGCCACATCCGCATGGATCATTATTTTAATATCAAAGGGTCGTGTCACAATCATTTGCTTCTAACAAGCCCTTAACTATAAATAACATGACACTCTTTTCAAAACGGAATATAGGCTGAGGTGTATTTCCAGATGAATAAAAGATGGTATACAAAAGGGCGGTAGATTTACTAATGAGCCTGGTCACTGCCCCCTTTTGTGCTGCACCAGCTGAACAATTTCGATGCTTTTCTAACCATTCTGTTCAAAGACTCACAACTGCACTGCTTCATTAAGATTTATGAAGATTACCTCAATGTGACCCCTTGAGTGTGGCTGTGATTCTAGAGAGGCCCATTATATAGGGCATCAGATTCGAGCCCTAGAATCCCAATGCCGTCTTCTCATCATGGCAACTGTTGTCATTATAACAGACATGGATTGCAATGGAAGGAGGACATAAGAACAGACATGGATTTCAATGGATGTGAAGGAAGTGACCCGAATTGGGACACCTGGGTCACTCGCAACCAACTCTCAGCCTTCCACAAGAAATGAAGAGTCGGTGAAACAATAGAGAATACAAACCAAGTTATTTATTAGTAATTGTGCTTGAGCGGAGTCCAATCAGACTAGCCTCCTTAGATGCTACTGAGGGGACTGACTTCAGAACACTTGGTAAAACATGATATGCATTTCCAACACCCCTAAAGACCTGCCCAGACTGGAATTTTCCAGCTCGGACACTGATGAACAAAGGAGGCACAGAAGGATGAGCTACCACCTGCAGAATGGGCACATGTTATCACATTTTTAAGGTTGTCTTGTTCAAGCTCAACGCTCTCTAGTGTGGGAGCAGGGCTACGAGAGAGGAAAGGCATGCGAACACAGAATAAGCTATTCATTAGTACATTAGCATTCAACCTTGAATACGATAAGAAGAAGTAACTCGAAGCAGCTTTTCCCTGATGTAGACAATTAATGAGACAGAAGCTTACTTTCGATCATAGTACAAAATGGCGGCTAAGGATAAAATGGAGCCGCAAATGTTAATTTAACTCGCACAATGCTAGAAGGAGTCGGCTAGATGCATTTGGAGTCCAACAGAAGGAGGATACTATAACAGATATTAATTGCAATGGAAGGAGGACACTAAAACAGACATGGATTGCAACAAAAGGAAGAAACTAGAACAGACATGGATTGCAAAGGAAGGAGGAAACTCCAACGGACATACATCGCAATAGAAGGAGGATACTAGAACCGACATGGACTGCAGCGGAAGGAGGGCACTAGAACAGACATGGCTAACAAAGGGAAGAGGAATCTAGAACAGACATGGATTGTAATGGAAGGAAGATAGAGTAGGTTGGGAGTGAAGGATGAAAATAGTGTATCCCTACCTCCAGGAGCCCCTTCACATCAGATAGGACGTGATCTGGAGGGACTCCATTCCTCTCTAGAAATGGTTACCTCCAGGGAGGCACCAGACCAGCGGCCAATAATGAATGCCCTAGAAGAAAAGAACAATGAGGTCGACACCCCTATCATTTTTTAAAAAAGATACTGGGTATTTTTCTTGACTTTGGTGACCAATTAACTTGACAGGTTACTACACAACCATTTGGTGCCTGTGCCGGCATGAGACGTTGCAAAGAAAGAGTAAATTCACACCGCTGTCTTTCCCCTATGTCCCAAAAATAGTGGTAACATGGACATTGGGCTTCGTAATGGAGACTAAAAAGTGAAACACTGCTCTTTGTTTTTTCAAAAGCTCGAATGAGGGCTTATAGCGTTGTGTTTAAAATACGTGGTACTACAATTCACCAGCGAATACAAATGCAGCCTAAATGTGTCCTGCTTTGTTGTTCTTAGCTGACGCTTCCTGTCATTGCAGAGGGTTGGTATGTGCCTCGGGGAATGGATTGTGGTATAAAAGACGTTAAACAAATAAATAATCACAAATAGATGTATTGCCATATGGATAATTATGCCAGTTTATAGCCACTCAGTTACACTTTGCAACATTGTACAGTAGCTAATCACCAGTTTGTTTTTGCTGAATTGCGGCCATGTTTCTGTCACTGCAAGTGATGGTCTGAATGGGGGATTAATCTGACACCAGACAGTGATCCGTAATCCTCGGGTATATCATAATCTATTTACTTTGCATGTTAAGAGGATTTTGGTTTATAAATATACAGGAAGTGCTGCTGGAGATGTACATTTTATCAGAAAGTAGTACGTCTCCTGAAATCTCCCTTTTTAAATAAATCCCTTTATGGTTTTCTAGGAGTTCCAGCCTGAAAAATTGTAGCGTGAGGATTTGGCCATCAGCGAGCATACGTGTTTTCCTCTGATCCCTTGACCCAGCCGCTGCAAACATCTTTTTCCTTTATTCTGCACTCATTTCTTGTTTGTGTGTGTTGGTTTTTTTAAGTCATGGGGGAAATAGATAATCAAAATGCAGTCAATTTTATAGGTCCGGCATTTTTATATTGGACTCCAGAATAAAACATATTTTTGCACTGATGTAAAAAGCATACATATAGCGAATTTCTGCATAATACATACATATATGTATGGGATTTTCTGTGGCTTGATTTAAAATATCAGATTTCTTCTTGCAACTTAGCCAGGCCTTTGTAACGTACTCCTTGTCATGAATAGCTTGGTAGCAAGATAAGTTATAAGAGGACACCATGTATAAATAAATATGAATACATTAAGGCAGGTCAGTATTCGCCAAGTCTACAAAAATCTTGTTTTCATCGCTTTCATTCTAGAAGTCACAAATGTGTAGCCTTTCCTATCGTCCACATTCATTGTGGCTTCCTAAGCTTAATTATTGCAGGATGAATACAATGGAGATGGGTTGGTCTGCTTCTGCTGGCCACTTTTTAAAGGTACATTGAAGCTGCAGCAAGATATGGAGAGCCCCACTGCCAAAAGATTTTAATTGAACACCCTTCAGTCACAGTAGGGGCCTGATGGTAAAAACGAATCATAAATCTGTACCCAGAGGCTCTCTACCTCACGTGGTGGCAGACATTCCCAAAGCTTTCAGACGTACATCTGGAGCCCTTCAACAGCAGCAGGCATCCGGGCATTCCTCTGGAAAACTTGGGAATGCCTATTTGTGACAATGCAGAGGTATTTATAAATGCAAACTTGTAAATGTTACACAACTAGGCATGGTGAAGTACCCTTGCATTTTTTAAATGTCATTTATTTCCTTAATAGTGAAAATATTTTGCCTGTGAAGAGACCTCTTTTTCTGCAACCCAACCACGTCTGATGATCTTAACTTCCCTACTTGAAAGTCCATTACCACTTTGTACCTCTTCCTCGTTGCAGAAGTTACATTGAGACAGAGAGTGGTCATGTCTGACCGCTTTACTTTTTTTTATTAACCACATTTTTTATTTTATTAAAAGACACAAATGACAATACAGTCAAACCAACCATATCACAGACAGCCCCACAATAGACGTACATATTTTGATCAGTCATGTAGACCCAGACGTTCCCACCATTTGCCCGAAATATTTCCATGCTTCTGTGGAAATTCCCTAGCTGTATAGAGAGGCTTTTCTTGTTGGGCACCAGTCCATGCCCACCCGCCAGGTGTTCAGTGAGGAAGGGTTCTTTGAATTCCACCCTGAGCGATGTCCGTCTTGGCAACCAATGTGGCTACCCCTATGAACACATGGTCCCTCCAAATCTTCCAGCAAGCCCAGAGGGGGAACTCTCAGGGACAGGTCTAAGGGCCAGTCCAGGACTGATGAGAGTTTTTGCTCTATCCCCACCAGTACAGAGTGAACACTGGGCATAACCAGACTACGCAGAAAACATCTGCATCTGGCGATGAGCAACGAAAATTGTTTGTGAAATCCTAACCACCCGTTGAAGCTGCTAAGGGGATCATGTAGGTTAGATGGAGATAGTTGAGTTGGATCAACCTGAGACACGTGGAGATGGCGAGTTACAGAGGGGCCATACTAGCTGCCCTTCCGTCTGTGTCATCCTCTATCCCCAACCACGTCTCCCACTTCTGCTTCATCCTCGCAAACCGGTGGGAGAATTGACAGTCCTTTCAATTTTTACAAAAGGCATTAACTCCTCCCCTTTGCAAGGGCACATAAATACCTGACCATTCACCGGAAGTCCTGTTTCCCTGAAGGACTCTTTGCACTAGAAATGTGATGCTGCTCTCTATAAATGAATGAAAGATACTTATAAAGCACATTGTTATCCCCCAAAAAGGGATGTTCTGGTGCTACTGGACCACAAGTGAGCAAAATAATGTAAGACTGTTGATAAAGACATGTTTTCAGTTTTTCTCTAAAGGCAGAATAGGTGGGTGCAAGCCAAAGAGGAAGAGAATGCCACAGCTTAGCAGTGTTATAGAAAAAAGATCGGCCTCCTATTGGAAGTTTCTAAATCTTCAGCACCTGCAGAAGCATAGAACCTGAAGAGCATAATGTACGTGCTGGCCTATAAAGGCAAACTTTCCTTGACAAATTAATAAGATTCACGCTCTTAATGGCTTTATAAGCCAAAGAGCATCTGCTGAATCGGAAGCTGGTGTAAAGTGGGGAGGAGATGCTTAACTGACATTCTCCAAGAAATATTGAGAATTACACAGGCTGGTGCATTTTTAACTATCTGTAGCCTATTCAAAAGAAAAAGAGGGACACCCCGATTCAGGGAAATAGCATAATCCAGTCATGAGGTGACAAGAGCATGACACTGAAAGATAAGAAAGAATGTTATCGATAGATTGTAATAAAGCAAAACATTTAGATGCTACCAATGTAATTGGCGAAGTGATAGAGAGACTGGAATCGAACAGCACACCAACATTTCTGGTACAAGTAGTAGGAACTCGAAAAGTACCCAGTACCTTGAGCGACCAGTTTGAACACTAGTTAGGCAATACGAACCAATGAGTAAAATCTCTTTTTTCTTAGTTCAGAGTCAAGAAGATGGTGTTCATCCAGAAATGGCTCTAAATTTCGCCAAGATTATCAGAGAAGTAGCCTGTAGGAAATTACCATATTTTGCCTGGTGTACCTCCACATTTGTGCCCTATCTGTTGTGTTGGCTGTAGAAACCTGGGCTGTTTACCCCTGCTAACCAGGAGTAAAGTGCTGATGCTCTCAATTTTTGTAACGTGTTTTGATTGGCGTACTCCTAATTGGTATATTTAACTTGCCTATAAATCCCTAGTCTACAGGACAGAATGTACATAGGGCCTGGAAGTTAAATGCCACTGGAGGACTGCAGCACTTAGTGTGCCATCCAGTATAGTGGCAGTGCAAACAAGGGTCTATCATTGTAGCCTGACTGTAGTAGTGTGAAAACTGTGATTCAACCTGTCAAAATAAACCAGTTTAACAGGTAAAAACGGCCCTTTTAAATATTAATAAGTGCCCCCTACGTAGGCCTTGTAGCCCACACGACTGGGTGCAAGGTATTTAAAAGTAATATATGAAGAACATTAATGTTAATATGTCCTTAAAGTGACTAGCTATCAGAAACAATTTTCACCGTGGCAGGCCTAGCTGTACTATGTAGAAAAGAAGAGTACTGATTAAAATACAAATACTTTGTCTTGGGGAATGGAACCAGGTAGGAAATAATCAAAGAACAATTCTTAATGGCTATTAAAAATTGAATTCAATTTTGGAGTAAGATTTTTCATAAATATTAAGAAAACATAACTTTTAGAAAGTAATCTTTTCCCTGCTTGAAATTCCTAGAGGCTAATTTGCTTTGCCTCTCTAACCAGCAATTAGTCTTGAATACGTGTGAGATGCCTCCCCGGAGAATGGGCTGACCTGAATGAGCTTTGACCTCCACCAAATATTTAGGGTAGGCACGGTGGGCATCCTTTTTGACACTGTAATATTAAATCCAGCATGACAGGTGTACTGGGTTCATATGTAACACTTGAATGGGAAGAGAACAGGATGCCAGGACAATTCTTGTGCCTCCACTGTCTGGTTGCTGAAGAACTATGCTTTTTTCCTACCAGACTTCTATCTCTTATTTTACATATAACCTTTGGGGGTGCACTTAAATGGGGCGAGAACAGGATGTCAAGACAATTTTTGTGGATCCACTGTCTTTTTGCCGAAGGACCCTGCTTATGTTCTGGCAGACGTCTATCTTTGGGTTTGTTGTGGATACAGTGGCTGTGCCAACTGGATTTTAGTGTTAGATATGGGAAGACACAAGGGTTACCACAGTACAGTCTCCACACGCTACCCCAGCCCTTACAACCCAAGATTATTATGTCCGAAGACTTTTGCCATCTTGAAAATAGCCAAAATGGGTAAGATTGGCCTTGGAAACTGTTACCCTATTGAATAGGGTAGCTAGTGCCAGGCCTTCACTTCAGAACTATTCCTGGATTTGCGGAAGATCAGAAGATGACTGGACCTGCTGACTATGACCTCAGAGGAGCCCTGAAGGACTGGATCTGCTTCCTTTTGTACCCAGGACAAAGAAGTTGACTCCAAAGGTTATAAGGCTGACCTCCTTTTCATGCTACAGGGATTCTACAAGCTATGAAAGGCCTTTTCCTGTAATACCCAGCAGACCAGTGGTAACTTAACATGGATTGGACCTTGTGTTGGACTGTGCCTGACACCTTGTGAGTCTCTCAGGTATTCCTTTGGTGGATTGCAACTGAAAGGATTAAGTAAGAACGTCACCTTTGACCAGCTCGAATCTGGTAGGTGTATCTGACCCACGCTCCATCGTGGACAGCCTCAAAACTAATCCTAGATTCTAGTCTGCTGCAACCATTCATTATCATTGGAGCTTTGTCCTTTATGGAGCTATTTCTACTAAAATGTTAACAATTCTAATCTACAGCTCCCTTTGTTCGATTTTATAATAATTTTGGTATCATTTTGTTTATTAAATGTTACTTTATGTTTTTTAATGCAGTTTGGGGTATTAGTGTTTTGTATTGTGACTTTGTCAGTGTTTTACTACTTCATAAATACTTTACACATTGCCCTAAGTTAATTTTGCTACTTTGAGGGTTCACCCTGATATAGGTTGTGTTTATTCCTTGTGGTGCGTAGTCACCCAACCTAAATAATATTCCAATTTCTTATTGAATGACAACCTGGGTAACATCAGCATACGACATGCTGCAGAAGCCAAAAGATCTAATCAGGGCAGCCAAGGTGGCTATGTAACCATTAAACAATGTTGGACTGAGTGATGATCGCTGAGGGACTCTATAAGGGAAGCTGAAAAACTCCAAATAAAAGGGAGATAAGAAGACAAAGTTGGATCTTTCCAATAAAAAAGATTTAATCCAGCCCAGAGCAAGGTCAGAAACTCCATTATCCATTAACCATATGATGAATACTGGGTGTGAGACCATGCCAAATGCGGTAGAGAGGTCCAGAAGCACAAAGGCACCAAGATGATTCTAAGATGCACAGCTACAGCTAGGAGCGCAGTCTCAGTACTAAGGAAAAATCTGACAACCGACTGGGTCTCATTAAAGAGCTGGTTATTTTCCAAGCTATCATGTCAGCTGAGAGTTTACATAGGTCTCAATTAAAATGATATGAAAAGATAGTAGTGAAATGGATCTCAAATTTGATAGAATATCCGTAGAGGATTCACAAATCTGTCCTTGGCTTCGGGTGACCTATAAATCAGCACCCCTGTGAGTGTGACTAACCTTAAGCAAAAATGCTAAGCATTGATATTCAGATTGTCAGGGAGAGGTATCAGAGTGCAAATTAGAACCTTCTTCTAGATAATATCCGCTCCACTGCATTTAATAATGTGATCTAATAGATACTTCTAGCAGCAGATTTCTAACCTTAGAATTATCCCCCGATATCAGACTGGGTCAGGAAAATTTTCGAGCAGTACCCCTTGGCATCGGTAGGTGGCGTCGTTCAGCTCTGCTTGGTGTCATTGTTGTCGTCCGTGCTGAAAGTGACGTGCCCAGTACCTATGTAGGCTCCACCTCAGCATGCCAATGTCATTTCAGTCCCTCAGTCACTTTTTGACAGGCTTTTTTGCAACTTTTTGTTTAACTTTTTTTCAGATCTCTCCTAGTGTTTAGGTATGCCACCTAAGAAACCGGCTGGTTTCAAACCATGTGAGGCCTGTCACAGGCAAATGTCTGTGGCAGACACCCACTTGGTGTGTTTGTGGTGCTTGGAGCAGGACCATGACTTCCGAAACCTGCGAAGACTGCCACACCATGCACCCCAAGGTGCTGAGGGATCGCTTCCTCAAGCTTCTTGCCGCCTGACGTCGGTTCACTCTCTCAAGACCATTTGTGGAGCCTGTCCCCATCATCATTCTCAAAATTGTCGGCTGAGTCCCACCAACAAAAGAAGGCCAAGAAATTGAAGAGACCTTCGACTTCTACCGAGACGCTGGAGTGTCAGCCCTCAGTCGGTGGAACCTAAACCAGGATATACTTCCCTGATTTTCCCAGGTCCAGAATGAACCCGCCCAGCTGAAAGAGTTTTATGAGGCCATTCACCTCATATTTGGGTGACCCGGCCCCACTGAGCACCTTCAGGGGACCCTACTGAATCCATACTGGCGGGCAGGGCGTAACAAAACTTGAGGGGGCCCCCTGCAAGTTACGTGGAGGGGCCCCCTCTAGACTCCATCAGGAAATCTCCAGCCATGGTACTGTGCTGAGGCAGACGCCGGGAGCTTGGAACCCCTCCCCCACACCTCGGGGGCTGCGGGGCCCTATGTTACGCCACTGACTACGGGTTCACCCTCAGTACTATTTGGGCCCCATGGTCGGCGAGATCGAGACCTTCCTTGATGCCCTCTCCGGTGCTATGCCATTGCCCCTAGGCATCACCTCTCCCATCATTATTCCCGTCACCGACATGGAGCCAGAACAACGCCAACTGATGCCAACTGGATCCTTGCTTCCTGGACTGGAGCCAGTGCTTTATTTTCTTGATAGGTCTGCAGAGGGAGATGAATGAAAGGGTTCTACGGATACTTATGGTTACCAGTTCCCTGAATAATAACAGGAATAGGACAACTGGTATGAGGAACTGGCAGAGGCGAGTAGGTTAGACACCTCATCCAACACTAGCCTGGTCTCTCCTCTTCTCGTGGCTATAGAGGAGGAAGCTTTTTTCGCTATGGTGGTGCGTAGGGCTATAGAAGTAAACCTCAGCAAGGCCTACCAGTGCTAGGATTTCGCCCTTCTATGCACACCAGTCCTCAGACCAGTAAATAGACGTTAGCGCGGAAACTGACATAGAAAAAAGATATTTTATTAAACCTGATGAGGTGGAACTACATTCACACAACACCCTTCGGCAGGGTATGAAGTAGCACAAGAATCAGAAGAACCATGGGTCCTTTATACCCACACAGGAGCTCAAAATGAGGCGGTGCAAGCACACATAGGAAGAGTTGCATACATAGATGGTCATACGGAGAATGCACAGTCAACAGAGAAGGAGGGGCCATGGATTGCTGACCTCAGTTAAAACAGCCTGACAGTGATGAACTAGAGCAGGTGCATGGGCAGCTACAGTCTCTTCTGACAATGTGCAGAGTAGCAGAGGCTAAGTATAGCCAGTTCTTGAACAAAGCGACAGTGAAGAAGGAAAGAGCACATGGTCAACAAGATGGCAGCCGAAAACAAGATGGCTTCAACTAAATGCTAACATCAATCTCTGCCAAATTTCTACAGGGCTGCTGAGCTTTTTGACGTTCATTTGCCCACTGTAGCAGTCAAGACGAACATCTTGACAGAGGTGCTTCAGCCGGGAGTTTGCTCTTCTGAACCTCTTCTCTCATTCAATGAAGCCCTGACAAATGTCCTACTGCCTGGTCCAAGCCCTACCCAGGGGCTCCTGTGCATCAGACGATTGCCCCCTACCATCGCCCCGCTCCTGGGTATCCCAGTTTCCTCACCCAGCACCCCACAATGGAGGGCTTGGTGGTAAAAGCATACACATCCAGGATTATCCATGGCGCGTTTCCTACCACTCCACTGGTTAGAGGATCCAAAAGGCTCGGCACCTTTTGCAACAGAATGTTCTCATCCGCCAGCCTAGCCCTGCGGTCATTGAACACTGCGTGCCTTTTGGACTTTTGCGATATCAGACTTGGTTGCCCAAGTGTTTCCTGTGGTCTTGGTGGAGGTCCGAGCCATGCTCACCCTGGCTATTGCTGACAGGGGGGATGCAGAAAAGTTTGTCATAAGGTGTGGGCTTGAGGCATAGCCGAGGTAGCCAAGATGGCGGATGCTTCTTCCTAGCACTTCGCTCGAGAATCAACTGTAACCCTGACCGGGGGCTCCTTTGGGAGTCACTGAAGGACCTAATACCCCACAGAATGCTGTAGTCTCCTCCGCGATGGGGGTCCTGTCTTGTTAGTAGACCTATCACCGCTGAGGTGCCAGCAAGCCTCACGCCAACGAAGCTTGCAGCAGAGGACTGCAGCAGTGCTCCCCTTCCAGTGAGTTAAACGATTAAGGGGAATGCTTCATTTAAGGAAGACCGAGGCTAGAATCAAGAACCCAATTTTAACAAAACACAATACATCTGACACCATTGATCACAGTGAATTTTACACAGAAGTCCCTTTTATTGACTCTGTACTTATTTGCTTATTTTTGCTTTTTATAGTTTTCACATTAAAGTATTCCTTTCACCTTATACATACCATAATTTTAAATTTTCTGAAAAAGTTTTCCATTAATACAAAAAAACAACTCCTTTACAGTACTTTCATATTTCAATACCAATATTACAAAACACATAAATACATGCAAGCAATTTCACAAAACATAAAGATTATAATATCATTTCTTCGTTTCTCAAAAAAAAGAGACTTTTGGCTTTTCTTAATTGAAGTGTATATTAGGCCGATTTAAATCCCTACAAGTTTTTTTTTGTCGTCCTACTAATGTCTGATGTGTCAAGATCATATAAACTCTTAGTCCTGTACACCAGTTTCTTTCTTTTGGTCCTATATATGTGGTCTGAAAATAATTTTACAATTTATATAGAGACAGGTTTATCTTGTTCCAACTTCTCCACCTGGAATTAAACAGCAACTTCTTGTTAAAAGAATCTTTCAAGACCACTGTTATGTGCCGACGCGTTTCGACCTTGTAGCTGTGGGACCAGCACCCATTTTTTGTCAAGGTCTTCATCAGGGCTGTTTGGGGTTGTTGTAGGACATTTTTTATTCTAAAAAATAATAATAAGACTAGTTTTATTGTGTGTTGTGCATTATCAGTTCCCAAAATATTCTTCCACCAGTGAGTTTTAAAATCTGTACATACCGTCTTTGTAGCTGAAGAGGGATACTCTTAGATTGCTACCTGTTTAAATGGAATAGTCATTAGAGTCACAATATTATCTCTGTGTTACCTTTTTTTTTTTAAAAACGTATTGATCAGCTTGACAGTTTATACAGGATTATGATATCAATAAACTAAATCATGGCATTCAATAGAGTTACAGGTAGACGTACATTATATTGCATCAACAAATAAGAGAAGAAAGCCAAGACCATAGGAGGAAACAAAAGAGCGAGAATGAAGAAAAATCATATATCGACACAATCCCCCATGTCCCATGGGGGCTGGTTACTCCTCCTACCAACTCTGTAATCAAAAAGATTCCTACTTTCAATTGTTCAGCCATTGCGTAAAAGGAGCCCATATTTCTAAGCCTTTCTCCCGCCTCTTCTTCCCCCCTCTTGAAAACACAGTGATTCCAGGTTATGGAGAGCTAGAATTCTTGCTCGCCAGTTTATAAAGATGGGGGGAACTAGACTAATCCATTCAGATGTTATACACAGCCGTATTAGGGACATTATAATGCATAGTAGGGCAGAGGCATGAGATGTTCTATCTGACACACAATCAGTTTCACAACCAATTATTACTAATTCGGGAGATAGAACCACCGGAATATTAAGACAGACATTAATAAATGATTCAACATCCTGAAGAAATAAAGCCAATTTGGGGCAGGAAAAGAACATATGTACATCATTGGCTGCTATTAAAGCACACCTTGGGCACCCATGACCACCGCTGCCTCCCCATTTAGATATTTTGGCCGGAGTGTAATATAGATCGAATAGAGACATATAACTTTGGGAGCGAGGGCTCCCGGAGATTAACACTGAGTTGGACAATTCCAATGCAGCACAAATATCTATGCCAGTTTTACCAAACCTAATATCCAATTTTGTATTCTGAAGTGAAAGATCGTCTGGGAGGCCTGATATTGGATTTTGATATAGAAACCCGATACGCGCCTTTCTCATAATCAGCTCCATGAGTGGATTTTTGGCAAACGCCATAGGAAAGTTAAGAAGACGCCTATCGAGGAAGCTACGTATCTGTAGATACTTAAAAAACTCATGTGTACCCAAGGCAAACTTATCTTTTGAAAATTCCAAGGTAGCCAAATCGCCCTCATGAAATAAATCCCCCAGAGTCAAAATACCTTGCCGTCTCCACCTGATTGTGATCTGATCTTGGAAGATAGAGGGTAACAACCTAGCAGCTGATAAAGGTGTATAATAATTAATGCTAGGGATAGCCCATTTGCGGCGCACCTTCCTCCAAACCCAAAACATAGCTAATATGACCTTGAATTTCGTTTTTTTATAGGAACTGGGCTCAAGAACCGACAACAGACTCCCCCCGGCATCCTTACCCAGACCAATCTCAAAAATGGAGGGCCTGAAGGCTGGTGGAAGGCTAGCTTTCTCCCCGAATAGAGGTAGGGCAAGATGTTGAAGTAAGGCTGCCCAGTTATAAAGCACCAAGTTAGGTACTGACCTGCCGCCCCTATCCAAAGGTAAATGCATCCATTTTGCTAGCCTTCGGAGTTGCCGATAGCCCCACAAAAACCTATTACAACATCTTGCCGCACGTGCAAGGCTGGTCTGAGCAAACTCCAGCGGTATAGTCCTAAAAACATATAAGAATTTTGGTAAGATAGCATCTTTAATACGTTCCTCCTACCAAATATAGATAGATGTAAATTATCCAGCCTGCACAAAGTAGAATTAACTGTGTTAATAATGGGCTGAATATTCATTTCTGCTAGGTTTTCGACCGCCACTGTAATTTTAATGCCCAAGTAGGTCACACTTTGTACAACTGGCGCATCAGAGGGGCCCATTATCAAAGATTGAACGACCTGAGTTTTCTGGACGTTAAGTTTATAACCGGAGAAATGACCAAACGAATCCGCCAGGTTCTTGATGGCTGCAAATGAGGTTGCCACATCACTAGATAGAACAAGAATATCGTCGGCGTAAGCTAGAACTTTAAATTCGTACGGATTGATCTTAACCGACGGTATATTTAATGAAAGCTCTTTTGTTTATAAACGGATCTATATAGAGCGCGAATAACAGGGGAGAACAGGGGCAACCCTGTCTGGTGCCCCGGCTAATGGTAAATGGTCTTGAGAGCGTCCCTGATATAGATAAGGTTGCATGGGGGGCAATGTAGAGTGACTGTAGGGCCTGTATAAATTTGGGACAGAACCCCTTCCAATGCAGGACCTTCCACAGGTACCCCCAGGCGACCCTGTCGAACGCCTTTTCGGCGTCCAACAGGATCGCACTGGGGGAGATTTTGACACTTGAGCCCAGTCCAACAAGGCTATAACACGCCGAACATGGTACACCGTATCCCTGCCAGGGATTAAACCATGTTGGCGATTTGATACCAATGTGGGTATCACTGAGGCCAGTCTTGTAGCCATAATTTTTTTTAAGATTTTACTATCGGTGTTGATCAGAGATATCGGGCAGGATCTAGCTCTGGCTTATTTTTTTTTAAACAAAATAATTGTTGTATAACGCCAGGAGTCTGGAATGATACCAAGCTAAGCGTCCCTAAGAGTTATTATGTAGTCCTCCCGAATCTCTGATCGAAATACAGAATAAAATTCCAACGGGATCAGATCCGGACCGGCCGCCTTACCCTTAGCCAGAGTATTTAATGCTAATACGACTTTGTCCCACTCTATTGGTGCGGCAAAGGCGGCATTCTGATGGTCCGAGATCATTGCAGTATTGACCCCTTCCATAAAGACTCCAAATTCATGGTCTATGTTAGATTCGCTAACTTCCTCTGTATATAAAGCTTGATAAAATTCAGAAAAAAACGTCATAACCCCTTCAGGAGTATCATGAATAAAACCCTGGGGGCCCTAAATCTTATTAATACGATTAGACAGACTACGTTGCTGGAGTCGCTTAGCAAGGACCCTGACGGATTTTTCACCAAATTCAAACATTGACGAGCGAAACTGTAAATACTTAGCGGCAAGATCGTGGCCAAGGAACTCAAGCTAGGAAGCTTTAGTACATGCGACTTGTAGTCGGACATGAGCTATATCGCCGCCGTCCTTGATTACCCTTATAAGCTGTATCTCTGCACGGGATAGTTCCTTGATACGTGCATTAGTTTGTTCCCGAATTAGCTTTTGACAAGAGAATGAAAAGCTTTTAGTCTCTCCACGAATTGCCGCCTTCAGTGAATCCCATACAATATTACTAGATGCTGAGCCTCTGTTTATATTAAAATATTCCAATAGCCGTGGTCTAAGTATGCATGTTCTAAGAGCAATTTTCTCTCAAAAGTCCAAAGTCTGGGGGTTTTTGTAGTATGGTTCAAGGTACAGTCAATAATCAGCAAATTGTGGTCTGAAATATTTCTAGGGGAAATTGAGATAATGGCAGTGTCTGTGATTTGATCGGAAACAAAACAATAATCTAAGCAGACCATTTTTTTGTGGGGAGCGGAAAAATATGTAAAGCCATCAAAATTCTTGCAATGTTAGAACCAAAGTACGATCATATAATGTTCTTGAATCAAAGCCTGCAATGCCCTAAAGACCCTAGGTTTCTGGCCTGCATATTTCTCCCCTCCCAACAAATCAAAATTGGCTAATAAATTAATATTAAAGTCACCGCAGAAACAGATAGGATGAGGCCATGAAGCCAGTTCAACATTCAAATAGTCTAAAACTGCTGGGTCATCCAGATTGGAGTTATATACAGTACAGATCGTCAAAGGTGTACCATTAATCAAAAGCTCTGCAATTGCCCATCTCCCAGCGGCATCCTGACTGGTTCTTAAACATGAACCAAGCTCTTGTTTTATTAATATGGCCACCCCCCTTATCATTGAGGTCTGACGGGAGCACACTATTAAATCAAACCCATGGATTCTTAGATAATCTCTGTTGATCCAGGAGACATGTGTTTCCTGTAGACACAAAACCTCAAGATGGAGAGCTTTAATCACACATGAAAATAAAGCCCGCTTCCTCCCATTATTCAGGCCACAAACATTCCATGAAGCTAAACGTACTCTACCTGATGCCATTAAGACTTTTATAGAACAACATCAGAGTTATGACAAATCTTAACATAGGACCATAAAAACTTTGATAGGAAGACATTTTTTCAAGCTGTTTTTTAGATGCGCCCCCCAACCACCCAACCGCTGCATGCATCCCACCCCCCCTACCCCACTCAAAACTAGGCGACAGGCCCTAAGTCCTAGTAATGGAAGAGCTGGTATGAGCAGGACCCCCCTGAGAGTCACTGCTAACTATAAAACAACAAACACACTATGGGATAAGCCCTCCAGAGATGAAAAAAAAAGACAGCATAATAAGCCATGCAAGCAAACGAAAGCAAAAATACATCCCTTGGGAGAGCCTCTCCCCAACTAATCAGTGCTGAGAAAGGAAGAAAAAAAAATATGAGAATGTCCTCAAGCAAATACATACGATTAAATTGAATTACAATGTGTCCAAAAATGCCTTTGCCTGAATTTCAGACTCAAAAAATCTAGTCTGGCCTTGATAGATAGTTTTAAGTTTGGACGGAAAAAGCAAAAAAAACCTGTGCCCCCTTAGATTGAAGTGGGGCCTCAACTGGCGGAGGAGCCACCTCCGTTCAACCGTGACCGGACAGAAGTCCGGCCTAACGAAAAACTGACAGCCTTTTCCTGACCTTTGCCTGTCAGGCCTGGCTAAATCATAGATCCTTTCTCTGGCTAGAAAATTGTGCAAGCAAATCAAAATAGCACGGGGTTTGTTGTCAATTTGGCCCAGATGTTGTTGTTTAGGTTTGAAGGAGAAGCGATGGGCACGTTGGATCTCTAAATGCCAGTCCCATTCCTTGACCTCAGGAAACGCCTCAGTGAACAGATCGACCACAAACTGGCGAATGTCTGACCCTTCCGTGCCCTCGGGAACCCCCAGAATTCGCAGATTGTTTCTGCGTGCGCGATTTTCCATGTCGATAAGTTTTCCTTGAATATCAACCCGCTGAGTTTGAATTGCTTCTATGGTGGATTTTTGGGTCACTAGATCGCCTTCCAGAGTAGAAATCCGAGTTTCAGCCTCTGTGACCCTGGACGCAATGTCTGTGCAGGTTTTTATTACTCTGCGCAGCGAGTTTTGAACTCTGCGGCAAGCTCCCTGGGCGTGGGCACTTTCTTGATGGGTTTCCTCCCGGTGGGCCATAATTGTTTGATAAATTATAGCCAGTGTCATTTCGCCTGGGGGCATACCAGAATTGGATTCCTGAACGATGGGAACTAGATCTTGAAATGTGCCTTGTACATTAGGTTGAACAGAGAATGAGTAGTCCCAGGCTAGGGAGCCAATATCTGACCCAGGGTCTTGGGGCACCTTTCAAACAGTGGATGGCCCCTTAGATATGGCAACCGGGCTCAAAACATCACTTGTACGCCAGTCCCCTGGCTCACTACCCTCGTCATCAGTCCAATCTTTATCCAGCCCATCGTCATCAACAGAAGAGCCCGTATGCTCCGAGAGGGAAAAAAATTGTCTCCATCGGTATCAACCTCAGAGTTTGGTAAGACAGAGAGTTGAGGGGGAGGGAGGGCTACTGAAAGTGTGCTAGAAGCTGGATCAATAGGGACTACATCTCCCAGCACTCCGCTGGGTTATGGGCCCAAAGTAAGAGAGGGATCCAAATGCTGAGCGCTCCCTATAGCGATTTCTAACAACACCTCCAATTGTACAATCGGCATAGTAGGGGCCCCACCAACAGAGTCCTTTGACACCGTAGCTATGTTCACATTTGTCTTACCAGACACAGGCACTGCAGCAGCCGTAGATATGCGAAAAGAGCTCTCTGTGACCGGGTTCTGTGAGGGTTTTTTGGTGTTTAGATTTGCCAGAGGTTTGAAAAAAGCCGGCACCGGGGCCGGGAGAGATTTGACTATCTTCGCAGCATTTTTTCCAGGCACAGCCTCAGCCCGGCTCTCCTTGAGATTTTCCACGGAAGGCGGCGTTGTTAGGACCGGAGGGGATGCCGGGCCGCAGACGTCGTTTTTACCGCCGCTCGGGGATTCTTTGTTTGCCCCTTTGGTGGCATCGCCGCACCCGCTGATGGAGCCAAGATAGTGCCGATTATAATGACGAGAAATCAGCACTCCGACGGATGAAAGATGCTGCAAAGTGCAGGTCCGGTATGAAAAGCTGCGGTGGTTTCTACACAGCAAGCGGATCATCTCTTTTACCCAGGGTCAAGACGCTGCGAAATAAGGTAGGTGCCATAAGCCGTGCTATAGCGCTGGAAGTTGGCAGCCCAAACAGGGGGAGAAGCGCTAGGACCAGCTCACACAGCCAAAGTGCTGGCCGCCATCTTGCCGTCGCCAAAAAACGTATCTCTGTGTTACCAAACAGGAATATTTGGAAGGTGGATTGGGTGTACCTACCCTGTCTCCTATGTTTTTTTAGGGGAGAGGGGGAGGCCTTGGTCTTAGTTGTCCGCTTTTTTCAAGATGGTTTGAGCTGTGGGATTAAGGAGAGAACTAGATGTTACTTGTGTGGCCCTATTTCATATATTTATGGTGCAAATTAATGCTAGTTGTTTAAGAGTGTGTTTGATTATCTTAGGGCAAAGTGTGATGTGCCCGAATCACCACGTGACTTGAACTTCGCGGTGTCTTACATGTACCTCTTCCTAATTCGAAGGATGGTGCTCCTAATCGTGCACTTAGTTGTCAATATTTAGTTTATAGGTGCATGTTCAGTCGAACTTGATCGTTGCGCTCGGATTCCGATAATTATGCCCCATTCCAAACATTTCTCAATTTCTTAGCGTTACTTTTTTCCTTTCTGCTTATCCCCGTCATGCAGTGCATTCATGCTCGACTTCTTTTGGCGGCTACCGTCCCCAAGTGCACGCGTGCTTCTAGAGCCCCCGGTGCTCGAAGATTATTTACACTATGGTGTCTTGGTTTAAATACCTCTTTCTTGGCATATACTGTGGGCGTTCTTCAATCTCTCAGGCAATGTTCACCACAGCCCGTTTAGCGTTCTCTTCAGGAATCAAGCGTAACGGGCAGGCTCTCGCGCTGTCTCATTAGCGTCTGACGTCAGCGCGGGGGATCTATCCTCTTCGGGTCACGTGCTTGAGGTGAGCTGTTCTGAGAGTTGTAGTCCTCGTGATGACGAGATTTGCATGAGAACGGTTCTGCATATTTTAATAATGAAGTTAGCCAGGAGCAAGGCTAGACGTCACGGTTATGCGATCATGCGGAACTCCTGAAATGGCCGATATAAATAATGAGACACACAGCCCCAATAACATCAAAGTCACAAAAATATAAAAATAAGAACATATATGAGTAAAGAAAGAAGCCCTTTGAATACAATATATGAGAATATGTGTGACAAATATGCAGGACAATTCAAGAGGTGCATCCAGGACACTTACCACCATTGAAGTGAAATTAGAGACAGATTCATGACGAAATGCAAGAGACCACATAAGGTTCGCATGGGAGGCTATCACTTCAATTCTAGCTTAAGAAAATAAGAACAAATACAAGGGAACCCATTCCGAGATGCTAACTTCATTATTAAAATATGCAGAACCGTCCTCATGCAAATCTTGTCATCACGAGGACTCAACTCCCAGAACAGCTCACCTCAAACACTTGACCTGAAGAGGATCTTCCTCCAGCCTTGGTCTTGCATTTCATTGGAATGGTGGGAGTGAAGGAGAGGCAGTGGTTGAGGTATCTAGGTCTGGTGTTGTAAGGGGGGTTTGTAGGCATGTGATAAGCTTGAAGGTGATTCTTTTGTTGACAGGTAGCATATGAAGGTCTCTCAGTTGGCCGGTGATGTGGTTGCAGTGTGGGATGTTACGGATGACTCTGGCTGAGGCATTCTGGATGGTCTGCAGTATTTTGGGGAGTTTCTGGGTGGGGCTGGCGTAGAGTACGTTAATGTAGTCGAGTCTGCTGCTGATGAGCGCATAGGTGACCGTTTTCCTGGACTCGGTGGGGATCCACGTGAAGATCTTATGAAGCAGGCAGAGTGTGTGGAAGAAGGAGGACGAAACGGTATTGATTTGACGGTTCATTAAGAGCAAGGAGTCCAGTCCATGGACGTGAGGGTATTCCGAGCGCTGAAGGCCACCAAGAGTCATCCCAGGTGGAGGTAAGGAGCCCAGCATGAGCATCAGTCTTGTCTGAGTTAAGCTTTAGGCAGCTGTTTTTCATCTAGGTGGCGACTGCCCTCATCCCATTGTGAAAGTTGCTCTTGGTGGCTGTGGGTTTGTCTGTGAGGGAGAGAATCAACTGAGTGTCGTCGGCGTAGGAGACAATGATGAGTATTTGGTTTCTGACGATGACTGCAAGAGGGCCATGTAGATCTTGTAGAGGGTGGGGCACAGGGAGAATCCCTAAGGCACTTGGCAGCTGATCTGTGTGGATTTGGAGTTGAACAGTGGAAGTCTGACTTTGTGTGGATCCATTCTAGGGCTTTGTCATGGATGCTGGCATTGTGGATCCTACCGCATAGGGTTTGGTTGGAGACAGTATCGAAGGCCGATGAGAGTTCAAGGAGGATAAGGGCAGCAGTCTCATCTTGTTCAAGGAGGGTGCGGATGTTGTCTGTAGCGGCAAGGAGAGCATTCTTGGTGCAGTGGTTGCTTCTGAAGCCATATTGGGAGAGGTCCAGGATGTTGTTAATTTCTCTGAACTTGGAGAGTTGGCCTTTGATTGCTTTCTCAATGACTTTGGGTGGGAAGGTGGTGGGTCTGTAGTACTTGAGGTCCGTTGGGTCGGCAGAAGGTTTCCTCATCAGGGGCTTGATCTCTGCATGCTTACAGTCTTCCAGGAAGGTTGCGGACTCAGTGGAACAGTTGATGGTGCGGCAGAGTTCGGGTGCGATGGAGCTGCCAGCTCTGTTGAAAATGTGGTGAGGGCAGGGATCCGAGGGAGCTCTGGAGTGAATGATCTTCATGATCCTGAGGGTGTCATCAAAGGTGAGGGGGCTGGAGACATTGGGTGCAGTGGTTGTGGATGGGGTGGGTGAGTCTTCGGTTGCAAAGCTGTCATAGATCACCTTGATCTTGCGGTGGAAGTAGTGGCGAGGTGTCACAGAGGTCTTGAGACAGGTAGTTGTCTCCTGTCTCTGTGCTGGGTTTGGCAAATCCTTTGACCACGGCAAAGAGATCTTTGCTGTTGTGTGTGTTGGCATTGATGTGTTCCTCAATGGCGTCTTTCTTAGTTGTTCTGATGAGGCGGTGGTGTGCGGTGATGGTGGATTTGAAGGCCGAGTGGTCTGCTGTGATCTTGCTGCTCCTCCATCTTTTCTCGAGCTGTCTGCAGTTGTGCCTGGACTCTTGGAGGGTGGGGAAAAACTAGCTGGTTTTCTTCGAGGGCTGCTTGCCTGAGGGTTTCCTCAGGGGGGCCAGTGTGTTGGTGAAGTCAGAGATCCAGCAGTGGAGTTTGTGTACTGAGGTGTTGGCGTCCGTGGATATCTGTGGTGGGGTCTTACTGAGGGAGCTAACCTTTCTACCTTAGAGCCCCTGGAACAGTTGCCCCAGATGTGCGGGGACCACTGTAAGGACATTTGACAGATGACATTCCCCCTCCACGAGCCCTTCATAATGTTTTTTTTTATATTATGGGCACCTCAGCTACTCTCCTGTGCCTAGTACCGACCACCCCCTCACGATACTTTAGAGTTCGTTTGAATTGCCGTGTTTGGGCGCACCACCCGTTATAATGGGCCCCCTGTATTGGGACTGTTCTATCCCCAAGTTACCATTTCTCCCTCAACGTATCTCCTCAACCATATAATCCTCCTGTGGGCAGGCATACCCTGTACCTGGCTACCGAGTGAGGCCTGGCGGATATGATAGAGTGGCACTACCTCACAGAGAACCCCCCCAGCTAACACCCTCCATCTTTATTTGTCCTCATGAGCCTTTTGACAGATATACGCTTTTGTACACTAAACATTCATGGCATGCACACTGCTTGGAAGCGTTATGCTATCTACTCCTATGTTAAATGTCAACGTGCGCAAGTAGTCCTTCTACAGGAGATGCACGTCTCCGTTTGGGAGCTGGACTGCTCCCGCAAACAGTGGAGAGCTCACATCTATGCTACCACTTATTTGGCATACGGGTGGCGCCCTTATATGGATCCGCACCAGTGTCCCAATTCAAGAACTGGGCTCGGCCATAGCCATTATTTCCTCCTTAAAAGCCATCTTGATGGCCAACCTCTACTCATAGGGAATATGTATGCTCCCAACACCTAGCAGGGACCCTTTTGGGACACTCTGTCTGCAACACTTATTATTATTATTAAAATTTTTTTTATAGAGCACGTAGTCACCCTGAGGTATCCCAGCGCTGAAGATCCCTACATCTGTGGGTCCGGGGGCAAAAGGGGGGGGACGACAGGTTCAGGTGGGGAGATAGTTAAGGGAACAGGTGAGTTTTCAGCCGTTTCCTGAAACGTAAGTGGTTAGGTTCTTTTCTCAGGTCTCGGGGGAGAGCATTCCAGAGGCGTGCAGTGTGGACCGAGAAGCGTCTTCCACCCGTGCGAGCTTTCTTGAATCTGGGAAGGATGATAAGGGACTCCTTGTCCGATCGGAGGGATCTTGGGATCTTTCTCATTGATTTCAGTAGCCCGAAACAGGTACCGGCTACTTTTTTTGCTTGAGTGGTGAATGAAAGGTCGGCTTCGATCCATTCACCCAGGCTTTTTACTTCCTGTTTTGGGCCTGGGGGGGGGGGGCCCAGACAGGGTGGCCAGATGTTCTGGGGGAAGGTGAGTCCTTTCTGACCCAGAAGGAGAATGTCCGTCTTTGAACCATTCAGTTTTAAGGCTGAGCTGTTCATCCACCCTTGTATCTGCGTCAAGCAGTTGAATAAATCCGCAGGTTGTTGACTAGGGTGGGATAGGGAGACAACTAGTTGTGTGTCATCCGCATAACTGATGATGCTCACTCCGAACGGGGTGACGACCTCCTCCAATGGGGACATGTAGATGTTAAACAATGTGGGGCTCAGGGAGGAGCCCTGAGGCACCCGACATTGGAGGGGTGTTTCGGAGGAGCGGGTGTTATTCTCCCAGATCTGGAAGGAACGTTGGGCCAGAAAGGAGGAAAGCCAGGATAGAGCAGTGCCTTCCACTCCTACCCTCTTGAGCCGTTTGATCAGGAGTTGGTGGTTGACGGTGTCGAAGGCCGCGCTCAGGTCGAGGAGGATCACTGCCACTGATCCTCCTTCGTCTAAGAGTGCTCTGGCCTCCTCCACCGCCGCCAGGAGGGCGATGTCAGTGCCCTGCCCTGGACGAAAACCTGTCTGCGAGTTTTTTAACAGGTTATTGGATTCAAGAAACTGAGATAGTTTCTTGTTCACCAGTTTCTCAGCAATCTTGCTGGTCCCGGGGAGGAGGGATATTGGTCTGTAGTTGGCCAATTCCGCAGGATCCAAGGAGGGTTTCTTTAGGAGCGCTTTCACAACTGCCGCTTTCCAACTAGGGGGGACGACTCCTTGTTGTAAAGATGCGTTGATCAGATGGGTGAGGGGGGGGATGATGATGGGAGCTACTTACTTGAGTGTCCGTAGCGGGGCGGGGTCCCTGGGAGATCCGCTTTAGATGGTTTTTAGCGTACTTGCCCACAAAACTCACTTACCATGGGTTTTGGGGGGGTGATTATAATTGTGTGCTAGACCTCACTTTGGAGAAATCTCCCCCTGTTGTCTTACTTCACCCCTATAGGCACAGGCAGACCGCTTATACACCTGGACTCATCACTTGTCACTGTCGGATATCTGCCACTCATGCCAACCTGGAACTCAGCTAACTTCCTTTCACTCCATACTCCATAACCTATATGTCCAACTTGACTGCTTCCTCTGCCCTCGCCCCTTTTTCCACTAGTTCAACACTATTCAACTATCTGGAGCATGTGGTCTCAGACCATGATGCACATACAATGGATGTTTGCTGGACGCTCCCTCATCCCCTGATTCCCATGTGGCAGTTACCACAGGACTGTCTAGAGGACCCAGTCTTTAGAGCGTAGGAGGATGACCAAATGCGTCACTACTTCTCTGAGAGCTGTAACGCAGCCTCCACTAGGACGTTGGACACCTTCAAAGTGGTTACAAAAGGAGTCTGTGTCCAGAAGATTGTGGGGGTCCTTAGTACCCTGGAGAAGAATATAGTACAATTGAAAACAAACTTGCCACCCTGAGTAAAGCGTCAGACAGTAACCCAGCACTTATCCCACAGCTGGCTAAGGCTAAAACAAATTATGCAACCCTCCTAGAAGACTTAGGGCACAATGACTTTGCTGCCCGAGCCTCCAAAGTGCATAGGGAAGGCGACAAAGTCAGAAGACTTGTCGCATGGCTTGTTCGACAAGAGTCGACTACACACTCAATCACAGAAATGGTGGACACCCACAGCACCACAAATTACCTGCAGACAAATATCTTACAGGCCATCTATAGTTACTACTCCTCCATTTACAAGGCGAAACCAACTACCCTGCTGATCCTAACTGAGGCCTTCCTTGCAAACATCCACCTCCCTTCTATCTCTGCGGCTCTCAGAGACTCCCTAGAAGCGACAATCAACAATACAGATATGACACAGGCGATTCATGATCTTGCTCGAAATAAAACTCTGGGCTTCGACGGCCTGCCCTTGGAGTACTATAGGACTTTTTCATCCCTACTGGCCCCCACCTCACAGCAATGTATGAAGCCGCACTGAACACTGGTGAACTCTCACACTAAGCGAATCCCTCCAGATCCCCCCTCCCTAAGCCGAACAAAGATCCCATACGCTTAACTTCCTACAGACCTATTGCCATTCTTGGCACAAATTACAAAATCTTGGGGAAATCCTTGCAGATAGATATGCCTGAATCCTTCCAAACCTCATCCACACAGATCAAACTGGCTTTGTGCTAGGACATAGTACCTCCCAAAATATTTGTCGGCTCTTCCATATACATGACCAGGTACAGGGGTGCTTTCCGAGAGCAACATGCCTCATCCTCAATTTAGAGAAGGCATTCGATACTCTAACATGGCACTATCTATTTACAGTCCTCGCCCACATGGGGATAGGATTTAACCTATTGACTTATACCCGGTTGTTATACTCCAATCCTACCTCTCTGATTCAACAGGGTCGCATTGTCTCAGCTCCCTTCTCAGTCAGTCACAGCACAAGGCAGGGATATCTGCTCTCTCCACTCTTATGCGTGCTCACAATGGAGCCCCTTGCTATACGTCTGTGTGGGGTATTCCACTGGCAGATGGGATGCATATAGTGTCATTGTATGCCAATGATCTGCTTTTGTACTTAGGAGACAACATGACGGACCTTACATCACTTTAAACCACCCTAGTGGACTTTGCCTCTGTTGCAGGGCTTCAAGTCAACTGGGCAAAATCGGCTGTATATCCATTATGTCCTGACCAGCCTCCACTCGAGCTAAATCTGGGTTCTGCCCCCTTACACTGGCACACACAAACGACCCGTTACTTGCGGATATAGCTGTATCACTCCTTCATAGACCTCTAAGAGGAGAACCACTGGAAGGCCCTAGCTTGAATTAAAGCCCAAGCCCATTTTTGGCAATCTCTCCCCTGGCCCCCATGGGCAAAATATACTTTTTTCTCTACTATTACGCAAACCTCCCTATTGTCCCCACCATGCTCATTTTTTAAAGAGCTATCTAATATCCTATCAAACTTAATCTGGTGTACCAAATACCACCGGGTAGCACTTACTAAACTGCCACTACAACGGATCGTGGGGCCTGGGTGCCCCATCATTTGAGGCTTTCTTTTTTGCACCACAGCTCCAATGGCTGTCCCGCTGGACAACGGGCTGGATTTTACGGAAACCAACTAACAGCAATGGGCCTATACCAATACCGACAATCAGAGGTCTTTTCCTCCTGATGGCGCTGCCCCCCTCCTCTCCCTGGCCTCTACAGGTCTCAGTGGCTGGGGCATGTATGACTTGCACAACTCCAACGTATGCCCTGACACTCCCATTGATCAGCTTGCCTCGTCACCCGGGGTTCTACACAGCCAAAGACTTAGGGGTTTGGACAGAACATTCAGTATTTGTTGCAGGTAACCTCTTCCCCGATTGGCATTTCTTCCCCTTTGAGCATTTGGCTGAAGATTGCAGCCTCCCACCAGAGCAATTCCTTCTACATATGCAAATAGGTCACACCTTTCGTATGCTTTGGAACATTACAGAAGTAAAACCTCGGACCCACCCAGTCCTTCAATCCATTTTAGTCATGGGTGCTGATCAGCACCTCATTACATGGTTCTATAAATCCATATGAGAGTTAACACTCACTTCCCTCCTGCCCTTGCGCCAAAAACTGGAAGACAACTTTGGGAGAGCACTTCATGATAAGGAATGGTACCGAGTACTTCAGTTCCCCAAAGCTGTATCCCGCAATTCTCGCTTAAAGAGCATTCAATTCCACATACTTCACAGGGCTTATTTAGCTGTCCACACTGCCAAATCCTCATGCTGATTTCAAACATATGCTCTCGTCCTTTTCAACTCTCCACAGTTATTGGCACTCAGTTCACACTACCCTACAGGTCGTCACAGAACTCCCAGACTTATATACACGCTTCCTCTCCATTACCAAATGTAATGAACTAAAAAAACTTCAAGCCCATTTCACATCCTTCGCACTTCTACTGGCCAAATGCATTATCACACTACACTGGTGATTCCCTACTTGCCCCATGGCATGGGACAACTGACTCGCTGGACAGAGCGTTTTCCTTGTCAGTGGCCTTGTGACGCCATGCCTGGCGGAGAACAACTGTTTTTTCATGCGATGAACAGTATTTTCTCATGGACATGCCCTTCAGTAGCGCTCACCTCTTAGGAGAGAATGTGGATTCAGTGTCGTGTCGGAGCACTTTAAGGACAGCAGAGCGATGGCCAGGTCCTTGGGCTTGTGTTTGCTTACAGTCTTCCAGGAAGGTTGCGGACTCAGTGGAACAGTTGATGGTGCGGCAGAGTTCGGGTGCGATGGTGCTGCCAGCTCTGTTGAAAATGTGGTGAGGGCAGGGATCCGAGGGAGCTCTGGAGTGAATGATCTTCATGATCCTGAGGGTGTCATCAGAGGTGAGGGGGCTGGAGACATTGGGTGCAGTGGTTGTGGATGGGGTGGGTGAGTCTTCGGTTGCAAAGCTGTCATAGATCACCTTGATCTTGCGGTGGAAGTAGTGGCGAGGTGTCACAGAGGTCTTGAGACAGGTAGTTGTCTCCTGTCTCTGTGCTGGGTTTGGCAAATCCTTTGACCACGGCAAAGAGATCTTTGCTGTTGTGTGTGTTGGCATTGATGTGTTCCTCAATGGCGTCTTTCTTAGTTGTTCTGATGAGGCGGTGGTGTGCGGTGATGGTGGATTTGAAGGCCGAGTGGTCTGCTGTGATCTTGCTGCTCCTCCATCTTTTCTCGAGCTGTCTGCAGTTGTGCCTGGACTCTTGGAGAGTGGGGAAAAACTAGCTGGTTTTCTTCGAGGGCTGCTTGCCTGAGGGTTTCCTCAGGGGGGCCAGTGTGTTGGTGAAGTCAGAGATCCAGCAGTGGAGTTTGTGTACTGAGGTGTTGGCGTCCGTGGATATCTGTGGTGGGGTCTTACTGAGGGAGCTAACCTTTCTACCTTAGAGCCCCTGGAACAGTTGCCCCAGATGTGCGGGGACCACTGTAAGGACATTTGACAGATGACATTCCCCCTCCACGAGCCCTTCATAATGTTTTTTTTTATATTATGGGCACCTCAGCTACTCTCCTGTGCCTAGTACCGACCACCCCCTCACGATACTTTAGAGTTCGTTTGAATTGCCGTGTTTGGGCGCACCACCCGTTATAATGGGCCCCCTGTATTGGGACTGTTCTATCCCCAAGTTACCATTTCTCCCTCAACGTATCTCCTCAACCATATAATCCTCCTGTGGGCAGGCATACCCTGTACCTGGCTACCGAGTGAGGCCTGGCGGATATGATAGAGTGGCACTACCTCACAGAGAACCCCCCCAGCTAACACCCTCCATCTTTATTTGTCCTCATGAGCCTTTTGACAGATATACGCTTTTGTACACTAAACATTCATGGCATGCACACTGCTTGGAAGCGTTATGCTATCTACTCCTATGTTAAATGTCAACGTGCGCAAGTAGTCCTTCTACAGGAGATGCACGTCTCCGTTTGGGAGCTGGACTGCTCCCGCAAACAGTGGAGAGCTCACATCTATGCTACCACTTATTTGGCATACGGGTGGCGCCCTTATATGGATCCGCACCAGTGTCCCAATTCAAGAACTGGGCTCGGCCATAGCCATTATTTCCTCCTTAAAAGCCATCTTGATGGCCAACCTCTACTCATAGGGAATATGTATGCTCCCAACACCTAGCAGGGACCCTTTTGGGACACTCTGTCTGCAACACTTATTATTATTATTAAAATTTTTTTTATAGAGCACGTAGTCACCCTGAGGTATCCCAGCGCTGAAGATCCCTACATCTGTGGGTCCGGGGGCAAAAGGGGGGGGACGACAGGTTCAGGTGGGGAGATAGTTAAGGGAACAGGTGAGTTTTCAGCCGTTTCCTGAAACGTAAGTGGTTAGGTTCTTTTCTCAGGTCTCGGGGGAGAGCATTCCAGAGGCGTGCAGTGTGGACCGAGAAGCGTCTTCCACCCGTGCGAGCTTTCTTGAATCTGGGAAGGATGATAAGGGACTCCTTGTCCGATCGGAGGGATCTTGGGGCTTTGTATGGTCTTATGAATTTCCTAAGAATAGGGGGGCCTTGATTCTGCAGTAGTTTATGCGCCAGGCATAAGGCTTTGAATATCACTCGTTCCCTCACTGAAAGCCAGTGAAGGAGCTTCAGTGCAGGTTTGGCTGAGGCTCTGGCAGGGGTGTTAGTGAGGATCCGGGCAGCCGCATTTTGGATTCTCTGTAGTTTGTTCAGAGTTGCTTCGGGTGCGCCCAGATAGATTGAGTTGCTATAGTCGAGCCTGGAAAGTATAAGGCCTTGGATGAGAAGTCTTTGCAAAGTGAGTGGAAGTAGGGGCAGGATCTTTCTCATTGATTTCAGTAGCCCGAAACAGGTACCGGCTACTTTTTTTGCTTGAGTGGTGAATGAAAGGTCGGCTTCGATCCATTCACCCAGGCTTTTTACTTCCTGTTTTGGTCCTGGGGGGGGGGGGGGGCCAGACAGGGTGGCCAGATGTTCTGGGGGAAGGTGAGTCCTTTCTGACCCAGAAGGAGAATGTCCGTCTTTGAACCATTCAGTTTTAAGGCTGAGCTGTTCATCCACCCTTGTATCTGCGTCAAGCAGTTGAATAAATCCGCAGGTTGTTGACTAGGGTGGGATAGGGAGACAACTAGTTGTGTGTCATCCGCATAACTGATGATGCTCACTCCGAACGGGGTGACGACCTCCTCCAATGGGGACATGTAGATGTTAAACAATGTGGGGCTCAGGGAGGAGCCCTGAGGCACCCGACATTGGAGGGGTGTTTCGGAGGAGCGGGTGTTATTCTCCCAGATCTGGAAGGAACGTTGGGCCAGAAAGGAGGAAAGCCAGGATAGAGCAGTGCCTTCCACTCCTACCCTCTTGAGCCGTTTGATCAGGAGTTGGTGGTTGACGGTGTCGAAGGCCACGCTCAGGTCGAGGAGGATCACTGCCACTGATCCTCCTTCGTCTAAGAGTGCTCTGGCCTCCTCCACCGCCGCCAGGAGGGCGATGTCAGTGCCCTGCCCTGGACGAAAACCTGTCTGCGAGTTTTTTAACAGGTTATTGGATTCAAGAAACTGAGATAGTTTCTTGTTCACCAGTTTCTCAGCAATCTTGCTGGTCCCGGGGAGGAGGGATATTGGTCTGTAGTTGGCCAATTCCGCAGGATCCAAGGAGGGTTTCTTTAGGAGCGCTTTCACAACTGCCGCTTTCCAACTAGGGGGGACGACTCCTTGTTGTAAAGATGCGTTGATCAGATGGGTGAGGGGGGGGATGATGATGGGAGCTACTTACTTGAGTGTCCGTAGCGGGGCGGGGTCCCTGGGAGATCCGCTTTAGATGGTTTTTAGTGTACTTGCCCACAAAACTCACTTACCATGGGTTTTGGGGGGGTGATTATAATTGTGTGCTAGACCTCACTTTGGAGAAATCTCCCCCTGTTGTCTCACTTCACCCCTATAGGCACAGGCAGACCGCTTACACACCTGGACTCATCACTTGTCACTGTCGGATATCTGCCACTCATGCCAACCTGGAACTCAGCTAACTTCCTTTCACTCCATACTCCATAACCTATATGTCCAACTTGACTGCTTCCTCTGCCCTCGCCCCTTTTTCCACTAGTTCAACACTATTCAACTATCTGGAGCATGTGGTCTCAGACCATGATGCACATACAATGGATGTTTGCTGGACGCTCCCTCATCCCCTGATTCCCATGTGGCAGTTACCACAGGACTGTCTAGAGGACCCAGTCTTTAGAGCGTAGGAGGATGACCAAATGCGTCACTACTTCTCTGAGAGCTGTAACGCAGCCTCCACTAGGACGTTGGACACCTTCAAAGTGGTTACAAAAGGAGTCTGTGTCCAGAAGATTGTGGGGGTCCTTAGTACCCTGGAGAAGAATATAGTACAATTGAAAACAAACTTGCCACCCTGAGTAAAGCGTCAGACAGTAACCCAGCACTTATCCCACAGCTGGCTAAGGCTAAAACAAATTATGCAACCCTCCTAGAAGACTTAGGGCACAATGACTTTGCTGCCCGAGCCTCCAAAGTGCATAGGGAAGGCGACAAAGTCAGAAGACTTGTCGCATGGCTTGTTCGACAAGAGTCGACTACACACTCAATCACAGAAATGGTGGACACCCACAGCACCACAAATTACCTGCAGACAAATATCTTACAGGCCATCTATAGTTACTACTCCTCCATTTACAAGGCGAAACCAACTACCCTGCTGATCCTAACTGAGGCCTTCCTTGCAAACATCCACCTCCCTTCTATCTCTGCGGCTCTCAGAGACTCCCTAGAAGCGACAATCAACAATACAGATATGACACAGGCGATTCATGATCTTGCTCGAAATAAAACTCTGGGCTTCGACGGCCTGCCCTTGGAGTACTATAGGACTTTTTCATCCCTACTGGCCCCCACCTCACAGCAATGTATGAAGCCGCACTGAACACTGGTGAACTCCCACACTAAGCGAATCCCTCCAGATCCCCCCTCCCTAAGCCGAACAAAGATCCCATACGCTTAACTTCCTACAGACCTATTGCCATTCTTGGCACAAATTACAAAATCTTGGGGAAATCCTTGCAGATAGATATGCCTGAATCCTTCCAAACCTCATCCACACAGATCAAACTGGCTTTGTGCTAGGACATAGTACCTCCCAAAATATTTGTCGGCTCTTCCATATACATGACCAGGTACAGGGGTGCTTTCCGAGAGCAACATGCCTCATCCTCAATTTAGAGAAGGCATTCGATACTCTAACATGGCACTATCTATTTACAGTCCTCGCCCACATGGGGATAGGATTTAACCTATTGACTTATACCCGGTTGTTATACTCCAATCCTACCTCTCTGATTCAACAGGGTCGCATTGTCTCAGCTCCCTTCTCAGTCAGTCACAGCACAAGGCAGGGATATCTGCTCTCTCCACTCTTATGCGTGCTCACAATGGAGCCCCTTGCTATACGTCTGTGTGGGGTATTCCACTGGCAGATGGGATGCATATAGTGTCATTGTATGCCAATGATCTGCTTTTGTACTTAGGAGACAACATGACGGACCTTACATCACTTTAAACCACCCTAGTGGACTTTGCCTCTGTTGCAGGGCTTCAAGTCAACTGGGCAAAATCGGCTGTATATCCATTATGTCCTGACCAGCCTCCACTCGAGCTAAATCTGGGTTCTGCCCCCTTACACTGGCACACACAAACGACCCGTTACTTGCGGATATAGCTGTATCACTCCTTCATAGACCTCTAAGAGGAGAACCACTGGAAGGCCCTAGCTTGAATTAAAGCCCAAGCCCATTTTTGGCAATCTCTCCCCTGGCCCCCATGGGCAAAATATACTTTTTTCTCTACTATTACGCAAACCTCCCTATTGTCCCCACCATGCTCATTTTTTAAAGAGCTATCTAATATCCTATCAAACTTAATCTGGTGTACCAAATACCACCGGGTAGCACTTACTAAACTGCCACTACAACGGATCGTGGGGCCTGGGTGCCCCATCATTTGAGGCTTTCTTTTTTGCACCACAGCTCCAATGGCTGTCCCGCTGGACAACGGGCTGGATTTTACGGAAACCAACTAACCGCAATGGGCCTATACCAATACCGACAATCAGAGGTCTTTTCCTCCTGATGGCGCTGCCCCCCTCCTCTCCCTGGCCTCTACAGGTCTCAGTGGCTGGGGCATGTATGACTTGCACAACTCCAACGTATGCCCTGACACTCCCATTGATCAGCTTGCCTCGTCACCCGGGGTTCTACACAGCCAAAGACTTAGGGGTTTGGACAGAACATTCAGTATTTGTTGCAGGTAACCTCTTCCCCGATTGGCATTTCTTCCCCTTTGAGCATTTGGCTGAAGATTGCAGCCTCCCACCAGAGCAATTCCTTCTACATATGCAAATAGGTCACACCTTTCGTATGCTTTGGAACATTACAGAAGTAAAACCTCGGACCCACCCAGTCCTTCAATCCATTTTAGTCATGGGTGCTGATCAGCACCTCATTACATGGTTCTATAAATCCATATGAGAGTTAACACTCACTTCCCTCCTGCCCTTGCGCCAAAAACTGGAAGACAACTTTGGGAGAGCACTTCATGATAAGGAATGGTACCGAGTACTTCAGTTCCCCAAAGCTGTATCCCGCAATTCTCGCTTAAAGAGCATTCAATTCCACATACTTCACAGGGCTTATTTAGCTGTCAACACTGCCAAATCCTCATGCTGATTTCAAACATATGCTCTCGTCCTTTTCAACTCTCCACAGTTATTGGCACTCAGTTCACACTACCCTACAGGTCGTCACAGAACTCCCAGACTTATATACACGCTTCCTCTCCATTACCAAATGTAATGAACTAAAAAAACTTCAAGCCCATTTCACATCCTTCGCACTTCTACTGGCCAAATGCATTATCACACTACACTGGTGATTCCCTACTTGCCCCATGGCATGGGACAACTGACTCGCTGGACAGAGCGTTTTCCTTGTCAGTGGCCTTGTGACGCCATGCCTGGCGGAGAACAACTGTTTTTTCATGGGATGAACAGTATTTTCTCATGGACATGCCCTTCAGTAGCGCTCACCTCTTAGGAGAGAATGTGGATTCAGTGTCGTGTCGGAGCACTTTAAGGACAGCAGAGCGATGGCCAGGTCCTTGGGCTTGTGTTTGGCCCCTCACCAACCCCAATCCCCCCTCTGCCCCTTTCGTGGCCACATAAGGTGTCTCCAAACAAGCCCTTATCCTCCCAGCCAGCATGGCCAACAGACTTCCTACCCTTTTTGTGGAGGAGGCAGCGGTTCCCACAGACAACGTGGGCCAGGCAGCCAGCCATCAAGTCAGTCCAGTACTCCCCGGCAGCCACTGCCTCCAAGCCTCTTTAGTTTGCCCTCCAACCATTGTGCGCTCTGGTGGGAGGTAAGATATGCTATTACTTGCCCCTCTTGTGGTCAGTGACTTCACAATGTTTGGTTCTCCAGATTCTCCAAGGGGCTACTACCTCCCACACCACGCATGTCACCCATATACGATCGGCTGATGGAGGACCATCTCTCCTTACTCCTTCAAGAAGTACAGGCTCTCTTGGATTAGATAGCCATAGACAGGGTGCCTGCATCAGAACAAGGTTGTGATTGGTGTTCCTGCTACTTTCTGTTGCAAAAGAAGGATGGACGACTTTGTCCTATCCTAGGTCTGCACCTTCTCAGCCTCATCTTGAGGAACGAGAAACTCAAAAGGTCCTGTCTGCCCTCAACCCAGGAGATCGGATGGTAGCATTGGACATGCAGGATGGATATTTTCACATTTGCATCCTGCCTGTCCGCAGAAAGCACTTTCAGTCTGCCTTGCTCCTTTTTGGCCTTATCAGTGCCTCTTGGGTGCTCACCAAAGTGATGGTGGTGGTTTGAAGCTCATCTGCGGAGGTAGGGGATTCCAATCCTGCCATACCTTGTCGATTGGCTGTTGAAGGCAGGCTCGCCTCAGGCAGTCGTCTCCCACCTTCAGACTACAGTGAACTTCCTGCATTCACTGGGTTTCACTATCCATGTGCCGAAGTACCACCAAAATCCCTCTTAGATGCTCCTTTTCATCAGAGCTGTTTTGGACTCAGTGCAGTTTTGGACCTGTCTTCCTCAGCGGCGAGTCCAGAATATTCTGGCTTTAATTCCAATGTTTCAACCTGTGTCCTCGATTTCGGTGAGATGGAATCTGAGGTTGTTGGGCCTCATGACCTCCATATGCTGGCTCTGCAGTGGGACCTGAAGTCCCAGTGGGCATAGCATCAGGGAAATCTCTCTGGAATGGTTCAGATCAGATATCAGAACGGACTGCAAAAGATCTGCAGTGGTGGCTAATGAACTCCGATTAGGTTAATGGCAGACCCCTCTCTCAACAGGAGCTGGCTGTAGAAAGAGACACGTAATTCCTGCACTGGGGTGACCACCTGAGAGAGGTAGAGATCAGGGAACTCTGGTCTCTGGCGGAGTCTGATTTCCCCATCAACCCATTTGAGAGCGCCAGGCGATTCGCTTGGCACTGAAAGCCTTTCTTCCTTTGATGAAGAGAGGACAAGTGCAGGTGTTCATGGACAACATCACGTCATGTGGTATTGCAACAAAACAGGGCGAGGAGGGGTCGTGGCCCCTTCATCAAGAGGCCCTGCATCTCTGGACATGGCTGGAATGTTAGGGTATTTCCCTGCTAGTTTACCATCTAGTAGTCCCTCTGAACGCCAGAGCAGACAAACTCATCCGCAGATGCCTAGAAGAGCATGAATCCCCCCGGAGGTGTACAAAGTCTCTTTCTGCAGTGGGTAAACCTTGGTTCGATCTGTTTGCTACCACTTAGAACATGCAATGTCAGCATTTGTGCATGCTGGAGTTTCCAAAGCAACTCCTTCTTGAGACGCTTTTCATCTTGAGATGTGCTCCGGCCTTCTATACACCTTTCCGCCAATACCACTCCTGCCCAGAGTTATCAAGAAGATCAGCAATGACTGTCTCAAGTTATTCTTGTGATTCTGGATTGGGCACGGAGAGTCTGGTATCCAGAGCTTTTGAGCATGACCGTCGGTCCTCCGATCAGTCAACCTCTTCTAGAGGATCTTCTGTCACAGAAACAGGGGAGGCTTCTACACCCAAAACTGTGCTCCCTTCACCTTCATGCATGCAGATTGAGTGGTGACAGTTGACAGCTTTCGAGTTTTCTTCCCAAAGTATGTGATGTTATTCTGGCAGAGAGGCATCCCTCCACCAAGTCAGTATACACATGCCATTGGAAAAAGTTTGTGTCATGGTGTGCTTTCCACAACATTGACCCCCTTTCTGTATCCCGATCTCAAGTGCTATTGTTTGCGTTATCCTTGGCCCAGTAGGGCTCTGCTCTGGGCACAGTCTGCCATCTCTGCATTTTTGCAGTTGCCAGACCAACCCTCCCTCTATAAGTCACCCATAGTGGCTAGGTTTCTTAAAGGCCTGCACATATCTTTACCCCTATGCCATTCATAATGCCTCAGTGGTACTCAATTTAGGTTCTCACTTATTCTCATGTGTACACCCTTCGATCCTCTCCACTGTTTCCTTCTTAGGCTTTTAACTTTGGAAACTGCCTTCTTTGTGGCCATAAAATCAGCCAGGAGGGTCAGCGGATTACAGGCACTCTCAGAACTCCCTCCTTACATATATTTCTATTTGGTTCTCCAGACATGTGCCTCCTTCCTTCCGAAGGTTGTGACTCTATTCCTGTGGTTACTTAAGATAAACAAGTTGCAGTGTTACCTCGATATAAAGGTGAATTATATGTTGTACTTGGCTCAATTTTTAACCAGCCATGTTTTTCTATTTTAAATAACATGTATATATATTTTTGACCAACGAGTGAATAATTGTTTATTAAGTCCCCGTGGTCATTAAAAAGCTTAAATACTTGAGATATAGACTGCCCTTTGTTTGTTTACTATACAACATACACTTGATTTAAGCAAACAGCATACATACTGTGCATGAGATTCGTGTCGAATAACGACATAAGTGTATTTGACATCCCTTGTTTCTTGCCCTAAAGGGGACGGTATATAAAGTGGGTTAAACAGACTTAAGTCCATTACGAGTCCGATTGTGATTAAAATGCACTCCACGATTTAAAACGTTTGTCTAAAATCTTACTACTTCTCATTTTTTAATAGACCATTGAGCCACAAACGCTGCCCAAGGAGGGCGACATTAATATATTGTGAGACTGATTTGCATCGATAAAAAGGTGATTGCATTATTATGATGCCGCAATAAGAATAAGGAATCCTATTTGAAAAGTAACAACAGATTGGTCACGAGTCAGATATTCTTTCATCTAGAATAAAGATTGCGTTCCAGTATAAGATTGGACAATTGCAAATTAAAAACCATTTGAATATTCAAATCAATATTAATATAGTCGGCAACAAACGTAACAGTTTTTAAACTACTTCGATTTATAAAATACCACAAGAATCCAAAAGCGAGCTAAACATCTATATTAAGAATCTTATTTGGCTTATTCCTGGCGACTATTCAATATGAAACTCTGATGGTCACAGATTTACGATCTATTAGATTTCGTTCGACCATTGGAGTCAACATTCACAGATTACTTTGAATAACGAGTCCTCTGCTCGTCATAAGGTACCTATGTTTGTCAAAATATGTAATGCTTGCTTTAAAACATACAATGTTTTCTGTAATATTAGTTTGTCTACCATAGTCGATTCAAGTCTTTAAAAAGATGTTGAAGTCTAATAAAATCCCATGATCAATTCAATATGCATATGTGGAACTAGACGTCCATCGCAGTTGGGCTCCAAAACAATTTTTCTGATATCCAAATGTGAACAAGATAAATGCCAGTTACTGACAGAAAGACTGTACTTTAGAAATTGTGAGTTACATTGGTGAGATGATGTAAGGTTTCGCCATCATATATGAGTTTGGAGCTTAAAACATATGATTGTATATATTTTCTTTCCGGGTGATATATTTTGTGTATGCGTTATATTAGATGTGTTACAGAACAAGTAGTAATTATTTTTTGTTCTATGTCATTATAGGGGTCCACATTTGTATTATTGTTCAGTCCTGAAGATGGTCTCGTCAATGAAAAAATTAGAGACCGAAACGTCGACCTACGCTTTTTCTTCCATTATTTTGTATTAATTTTAACAAAGAAGAAAAGTGTTTGCAATTGTCACAGAGAAGGCGTTTTGAATCTGTATTGTCACCTTCTTGTTACATTGTTCATATACTTTTTAGTGCCCTTCATGAAAATACATAAAGTGAATAATTTTTCTTTATACACCCGTTTTTGTCCTAATTTTTACGTTGCTCTATTTGACAATTTATGTTGTCCATTGTGACTATTATGCTCAATGTATAAAATAGTCAAGTCAGGATACGAAATATTGCAATCTACTAATGAGAATAGGCCGTTATTCATTCAGGCCTGAAATTGAATTTGACAAATAATCAAAACATATTGCTAACTAAATCCCTTGAAGGTACATTTACTCTATCATTCTATTCCTGTGGGCCAAAGCATTGTCCCACCCACTTTCTTAGCTCCACCTCATCCCACCAAAGAGGAGGAGAGACTCCACTGTCTGGGTCGAGAAAGAGCATTGTCGTTCTACCTTGACCGCACAAGAGAATTCCGGGTGGACATCAACTATTCGTGGGCTATGTGAGAGCAAAAAAAGGAAAGGCAGTACAGAAGAGAGCCATCTCGCAATGGATTGTCCTGTACATTAAGATCTGCTGTGCATTGGCCAAGAAGCAGCCCCTCAAGGGCTCACTCTAATAGAGCCAAGGCTGTGACAACTGCTTTAGCGTGGTATCCCAGTCCTTGACATCTACCAGGCAGTAACGAGTGCCTCACTGCACACGTTCACCAAGCACTCCTGCCTGTATAATCAGGTCTGTTGTGACGGGTACTTTGCCCATTCGGTCCTGCAGGACTTTCTAATATAAATTATTTTCACAGCCCCACCTCCCGGTTGTATTGCTTGGGAATCTATTCTAAGGTAAGGAATCTGCGGATAGAAGTCTCTATCAGATGAACAAGTTACTCTGGGACATCTTCAACAGGATGTTCACTACGGGTTATTTTCCTAAGGAATGGAAATAGGCCTTCATTCAGCCTCTTCTAAAATAATAAAACAATTTAGACAGTAGCAATCCAAATAATTCAGGCCTATTTCACGCCTTCCCTTCCCTGTGAAGATATTGGAGAAAGCTATTAATGTTGAGGTCTCACTTTTCAGTATTAACAATGCACTCCTAGGTGCCACCCACTAGAAGCAAACATAGCACCGAATTAGTTCTGATCACTTCCTCAGAAGAAATAAGGCAAATCCTTGACACCGGTTTTCGACATGGTCAATCATAGCCTTCTCATTGACCGTCTCTTCACTATAGGCATCAGGAGCAAGGCCCTCAAGATCCTTAAATCTTTTCATTCCAATAGAGATCAGTTTGTTGAGCTGAATGGCTACAAGTACCCCTCTTTCTCTTTACATTGCGGGGTCCTGCAGGGCTCTACCCTGAGTCTGACCCTTTTTAATTTATACGTGACCCCGTTGGCCAACTTAATAAAATCCTTTGGCTTCTCAGTGGTGTCTTACAACACCCAAATTGTGGTGTCGGTGGTCAGCAATCCAGATGACATCTCGCTTCCATGACTGCTTGCTTCAATTCGGAAGTTGAAGGTCAAGTAACTGTCTAAAACTGAACTAGGGTAAAACTGAGTATCTGTTATTTAGCAGAAACATGTAGTTTTGATCCCCCAACTGGTAGCCACTGGAGCTGGGGGTTGTCCCTACCCCTGTTACCAAAGTTAAACATCTTGGGGTTTACTTTGGTTAAAAACTCTCCTTTGAAGGACAGGTAAACTTCATCACTTCACTTCCTGTTTTTGTATGCTCAAATCCCTCAGGAAAATCTTTCTCTTTATCCCTCTTGATTTACATAAATCTTTGATCTCTGCACCCATTTTTGCTACAATAGATTACTGTAGCCCTCTAGTTTCCAACATTCAGAAAAGATTTTTAAACATACTACAGATCTTCCAGAGCACGGCGTCTCGGCTGCTTCTGGCCATACCCAAACATCAATCAGTTTCTCATGTACTTTTCTTACTTCATTGACTTCACATCAAAACACAGATTGATTTTAAATCTCTATGCATTGCATTTAAGGCACTGCATAACTCTAGTCCAGAATATCTTAGGCAATGCTTCCAGTGATAGGTCCCTAAAAGATCCCTGAGTTCCTTTTCTACATCCAATCTTGTAATACCCAAGGTCAGAAGATCTAATTTGGGATGCAGACGCTTTGTAGTTTGCACAGCTAGGCTGTGGAATTCCATGCCGGCACTTCTCAAGAAAAAAACAGACATGCTCTCTTTGCGTAAAGCCTTAAAAACCAGTTTTTTCAACCAGTAGTACCTGCAACTGTATTTCCCCTTCTACTCTGTTTTCCTAGGTCTTTTCTTCTTCCGAGTTTCAGTACCAAGACAACTTTGGGTGGTAGAACTTTTCACGCTATCATTATTGCCGCCAGTGAACCCTTGCATGCTGTGCACCAAGCCTGATTGATCTCCTGAGCCAGCGCGGACCCGCCCGCCCGTCTCCCGCTGCCCGGCTGCTCGATAACATCTAGAGCGGGGCCGCCGAGCGGAGACCGGCAAGGGGCGGACTTCATTGTCCAGAGGCCCTTGCGGTGAACCGCGTCATCGACGAGCGCCAGGAGGCGCTTGAATTCAACATCAGCCCCATTGAGAGGGGGGAACTTTTCACGCTATCATTATTGCCGCCAGTGAACCCTTGCATGCTGTGCACCAAGCCTGATTGATCTCCTGAGCCAGCGCGGACCCGCCCGCCCGTCTCCTGCTGCCCGGCTGCTCGATAACATCTAGAGCGGGGCCGCCGAGCGGAGACCGGCGAGGGGCGGATTTCATTGTCCAGAGGCCCTTGCGGTGAACCGCATCATCGACGAGCGCCAGGAGGCGCTTAAATTCAACATCGGCCCCATTGAGAGGGGGGAACTTTTCACGCTATCATTATTGCCGCCAGTGAACCCTCGCATGCTGTGCACCAAGCCTGATTGATCTCCTGAGCCAGCGCGGACCCGCCCGCCCGTCTCCCGCTGCCCGGCTGCTCGATAACATCTAGAGCGGGGCCGCCGAGCGGAGACCGGCAAGGGGCGGACTTCATTGTCCAGAGGCCCTTGCGGTGAACCGCGTCATCGACGAGCGCCAGGAGGCGCTTGAATTCAACATCAGCCCCATTGAGAGGGGGGAACTTTTCACGCTATCATTATTGCCGCCAGTGAACCCTTGCATGCTGTGCACCAAGCCTGATTGATCTCCTGAGCCAGCGCGGACCCGCCCGCCCGTCTCCTGCTGCCCGGCTGCTCGATAACATCTAGAGCGGGGCCGCCGAGCGGAGACCGGCGAGGGGCGGATTTCATTGTCCAGAGGCCCTTGCGGTGAACCGCATCATCGACGAGCGCCAGGAGGCGCTTAAATTCAACATCGGCCCCATTGAGAGGGGGGAACTTTTCACGCTATCATTATTGCCGCCAGTGAACCCTCGCATGCTGTGCACCAAGCCTGATTGATCTCCTGAGCCAGCGCGGACCCGCCCGCCCGTCTCCCGCTGCCCGGCTGCTCGATAACATCTAGAGCGGGGCCGCCGAGCGGAGACCGGCGAGGGGCGGACTTCATTGTCCAGAGGCCCTTGCGGTGAACCGCGTCATCGACGAGCGCCAGGAGGCGCTTAAATTCAACATCGGCCCCATTGAGAGGGGGGAACTTTTCACGCTATCATTATTGATGCCAGTGAACCATTGCATGCTGTGCACCAAGCCTGATTGATCTCCTGAGCAAGCGCGGACCCGCCCGCCCGTCTCCCGCTGCCCGGCTGTTCGATAACATCTAGAGCGGGGCCGCCGAGCGGAGACCGGCGAGGGGCGGACTTCATTGTCCAGAGGCCCTTGCGGTGAACCGCGTCATCGACGAGCGCCAGGAGGCGCTTAAATTCAACATCGGCCCCATTGTGAGGGGGGAACTTTTCAATCTATCATTATTGCCGCCAGTGAACCCTTGCATGCTGTGCACCAAGCCTGATTGATCTCCTGAGCCAGCGCGGACCCGCCCGCCCGTCTCCCGCTGCCCGGCTGCTCGATAACATCTAGAGCGGGGCCGCCGAACGGAGACCGGCGAGGGGCGGACTTCATTGTGCAGAGGCCCTTGCGGTGAACCGCGTCATCGACGAGCGCCAGGAGGCGTTTAAATTCAACATTGGCCCCATTGAGAGGGGGGAACTTTTCACGCTATCATTATTGCCGCCAGTGAACCCTTGCATGCTGTGCACCAAGCCTGATTGATCTCCTGAGCCAGCGCGAACCCGCCCGCCCGTCTCCCGCTGCCCGGCTGCTCGATAACATCTAGAGCGGGGCCGCCGAGCGGATACCAGCGAGGGGCGGACTTCATTGTCCAGAGGCCCTTGTGGTGAACCGCGTCATCGACGAGCGCCAGGAGGCGCTTAAATTTAACATCGGCCCCATTGAGAGGGGGGAACTTTTCACGCTATCATTATTGCCGCCAGTGAACCCCTGCATGCTGTGCACCAAGCCTGATTGATCTCCTGAGCCAGAGCGGACCCGCCCGCCCGTCTCCCGCTGCCCGGCTGCTCGATAACATCTAGAGCGGGGCCGCCGAGCGGAGACCGGCGAGGGGCGGACTTCATTGTCCAGAGGCCCTTGCGGTGAACCGCGTCATCGACGAGCGCCAGGAGGCGCTTAAATTCAACATCGGCCCCATCTCGCGGGACGCCGGGCGAAGCCCGGGCAAAGGGCGGTCCGTCCGTGGCCGTCAGGGGCCGAAGGAGGCCGGGCTGGGCCCACCCTCTAACATCGGACTCCTGCCCCTACCTTGCCTCCCGGCCATAGCAACTGGAACTGGAAGCTGTTACTAGTCAGTCCTTACTTCCACCTAAGGTAAAACCTTAGATATAGGGGCCCTGTGCAAATTTGTGACGCCTATTTTACTGCCTTTCCTTTCTACCCATATTATTATTACTGAATTTAGGCACTAGTATGTCTTCAGACGCGTTGAATCCTCTACCCTCCACTGTAGGGGTTACTATACTTGGGCCACTAGATAAGTACTTTGCAAGGGCAACGAGAGAAATAGATAGAGAGATAGCGCTGGCTGAGAAACGAGCTGAGCGCCGCTTCTCCATCGAACTCCTTAAACATAAGCCCTCAGCCTTGGTTCAAAAAGAGGCACCAAATCCTCTAACATATAACAATGTTCTACCTGTGGGGGATTCAGAAGTTGACTTATTTAACACCAATGCCATCCCTTTGATCTTCCAGGACGGGCTACCCCCTTTAACTATCAATGATTCAAATAATGTTACCAACAATAATGAGTCACCATCCATATCGCACTCTTTAATCGACCTGAATTCCCCCATAGTGTTGGATCAAGCCTCACAGTCCAATACAACTGCCTCACCCCCTGCATCGAATCCATCGCTGGAGGAGGCAGTCCAAACAGTGACACAATCACCACAAATAGTTAGTGTATCAGAAGATATCACACAAAAGAAGAGAGGCCAGGAAGTGTGTCCCTCGCCACCAAGGAAAAAAAAGAGGAATATTAGGGTCAGAAAAGGGTCCAAAAGTACAAACCCACCCTTATCAACAAAGATTTCACTAAACAAGTCTACTGAGGATTTAGAGAAAGACGCTTCAAGTGGGCCAAAAACAAACATGAGTATGTTCCCAGAAGCACTGATGTCTAAAGGGCTACTCGAGGACATTGAACGCCTTTTTAAATCTCTAATGTTGCCACTTCTAGAGAGAGTTAAAAGGCTAGGGGAAAACATGGACCGCATCTTAGCAGCCCATATTCCAAGGGAAGCCCAGAAAGAAAACATCTCAAGGGAAACACGCCCTTCAATAAAACCACGAGCACAGAATAACATGACTCCGCGACAGGATAATTCTACATCTAAAAAAACTTCCTTACACCAAAACAATACCCCTAGACCAGCGGCCACACAAGCCTCACACAAAGCAAAGGTGAAGCCAGGCCCCTCGAAAGCCCCTGTCCACAAAGACCCCATGCCAACGAACATACCACCATTGAACTCTGTAAAATCAAATCTTAGGAAAAATGTTGATCTACCACCAGAATCATCCAATTATGTTATTATTCTGACCGGAGTTCCAGAGGTACCAGAGGGTGGCATTGAATTCAACACCAGCCTAAAAAATAAGGTCATACACTGGTTGCCGAATAATAGACTCCTCCCACCACATCTAAACGGGGATATAGTGTCCGTTAGACGGTGTGGCTGGGTAGGGGTGAGACCTAAAGATATAGAGGGGGACGTGATAATAATACATGTTAGGGACCACAGAGTTGTCACCCACATTAGCGAGTGGTTTTCGGGCAAAAAGGAGGGTAGTGTATCTTCCAGAAACTTGAGTTACTTCTACCCTGAAGCACTGACGAGGTCCCGCATCTACCCCCCAAAGTGGGGCCGCCCCGACCCCCAACAATCTTTTAATCGTAAACAGTATCCGACAATCACAAGACACTACACAAATAATCCCCCGTTCTTCTTTCCACCTCAACGTCCATATAGACCTGTCCATCTCTATGATTATGATCATTATCCCACAAATCCGAATGAATACTGGAATATTCCGATACATAACCTTTTTGAACCGCTTTCAGGCTTGGACCTGAACGACTGACTCGGCACTCCAGTCCTCAAAACGGGCAGTAAATATGGGGGGGCAAAAGAGGAAGTATCCGAGTATCCCAGAATCGGCCATGGACAGTCGCTTCTTAAAACCAAGGTAAACATACCCAGAGATAGGGAATTTAGGACCACGCATAATAGTAAGCCAGGAAAGGATGTTTCTGCTAAGGGTAATGTAACCGACGGGGTTATGTTGAAGGGTAACACGGAAAAGAAGATCCCGTGTATAATAACTAAAGGTAAAAATATACCCAAAATCAAAGGCATAAACATACATGAATGCCAAGTAAGCGTAGTGTCCTGGAATGTGTGTGGGCTAGTAAATAAAGTACAAGAAACAGCGTAGGGGGAGTTCGTTAATAACATTGATATACTATGTGTCCAGGAAACCTGGGTGCTAACGGAATTACACCTAGATGGATTTAGGACCTTCCATGTTCCTGCTGTACCCTCTATTCATGGTAGGCATAAGGGGGGGTTATGTGTATATGTGTCCAACCGCTTAAATTCCAGTATTTCTTCCGGAAGATCAAGCTCCCCTTACTTTCAATTGGTCACAGTTTCTTTAAATCCCATCGACGTGCTGATAGTGGTCAACTTTTACAATAATATTAAGAACTCCGACTTTATGGAAGAGCTATCAATTCTCACAAGAGAAATAAGGAAGATTAAAACTGTGAAAGGGAAAGACCTAATATGGGTCTGGGTAGGCGACTTCAATGTAAACCTATGTGCTAGTGAAACATGTGGGTTTCAGGAATACGGGGAGGGGGTCTATGTGGACAGTAGTCACTTTCAACATAATGATAGAGGGGAAATATTGAATGGCATTATGGCCAAGTTCGATCTAGGCTTTGCAAATAGGCTCTGCTCCCCCAAGGAAGAGTTTACCCCCACCTTTTTAGCTAGGGGACTCCACTCAACTATCGATTTTATCATCATGCCGAACAGGTTTGGCGGCCGGGTGGCCAAATACGAGACCCCCTTTATTGGATTGAGGGACCATTTGCCACTGAAAATACTTGTTAGCGCCCCAGGTACTATAATCCCCACGATAACTGAGACCCTGGCATGGTCGCAAGACCTCGCTGTAGCACTTCAAAATGGCATTGCCTTGAAATGGAGTATGATTGACCCTGTAAAAACACTCCAGAAAATAGTGGAATGTGCCCTTTCCTCAATTTTGGTATGCTTAGAGGAGAAGTCCACAAACAATGAAATTTTGGAGGCATTTAGTAATATTTCTAGCATCACACAGGGTGTGTTAACTAGGACCCGCCCCAAAAAAAGTAATACCTCTAAGGGCTGGTTTGATTCTCAATGCACCAAGACACATAAGGCCCTCAAACTAGCTCTGAGTGAAACGATAAGGGACCATGAGGCAATAAGGTCACTTAGAAAGGCTTATAAATTAGCTAGGCACCAACTAAAGAAAGCAATTAGAGAAAAAGCATGGCAAGATCTAGCGAAGGCTGCGGAGAGTAGAGATGCGAAATTATTTTGGCAGGTAGTTAACTTACCGTTCCTCAACAATAAAGAGGTAGCCAGTATGGAAATAGCCATTGACGAAAAATCGTGGGTAGAATTTTTCTCAAATGTTTACTGCAATACTCAAGAGGAGCGACAATTAGTGAGTAATCACCGTCCCATCTCAATTGAGTTCACCCTAGATGAGGTTCTAATGGCCATAAATTCCACCAAGAATAATAAAGCCCTGGGACCAGATGGGATCCCCAGTGATCTCTATAAGATGAATACTGACCTATGGGCACCACTTTGTCTGCGGGTTTTAGGTGCCTGCTGTGCAATTGGTTTTATTAAAACATGGGATAGGGAAATCCCATCTAATTATAGACCCATATCTCTCCTGGACTCATTAATGAAAATTGCAGGGAGAGTCGTCTTGACCAAATTACAGCTATGGGCAGAGGAAAATTACATTTTAACACCCGTACAATATGGGTTCCGGGCAGGGATGGGCACGGTCGAACAGGTTTTAAACTTTGTATTGTTACAAGCGAAGTACACCAAAGCCAAAGAGGGTCGTCTCTATGCAATATTTACAGATCTCTCCTCCGCGTTTGATTGCGTAATACATACAAAACTTTGGGAAATACTAGAGGAGATGAATGTGGACCCAGACATTGTCCTCTTTCTGAGACAATTATATTCAAACACAACCGCCAAAGTAAGGTATGGTTTGGGGGGGGGAATGTACAGGGTCTTTCCGCATACAGAATTGGGTGAGACAAGGCTGCGGACTGGCCCCGTTCCTTTTCTCATTATACACCAACAGTCTAGAGAAGGAATTGGGAGCCAGTAAAATTGATTCACCGAAGCTTGGAAATAGGCAGATCTTCTCCCTTTTGTATGCGGACGACGCCGTGTTAATGGCTAGAACGAAGGTGGGTGCCCAAAGGGCCTTAACCAAATACGTAGAATACATGGAGGCCTTAAACTAAATGCTAAAAAGTCCTTTGTGATGTGTTGTGGTAAAGGCGGCGCCAGATGTAACCAACTCAACGCAGCAGGCCTCCAAGTTCAATCTACAAGAACATTTCCATACTTGGGGGTCACAATTGATGTATCCGGGGCTTAGGGCCCAGAGGTGAAAAATAGGACCCTAGCTTTTAAACGATCAATTGCAGCCGTAATACATTTTGCTAGCAAATTGGGTATAAAACAACCTGGAATCACGCTCAACATATACGTGGCAAAATGCAGAAGTATAGCTCTGTACGGAGCAGGGATCTGGGGGTATCAGGATGTAACATCGCTCCAAATTGTTGAAAACAACTTTTTTAGATACCTCCTGGCCCTTCCGTAGAGTACATCCGTCTATAACTGTCACGCGGAGTTAGGTATGGACCATTTAACAGACTTGATCAGAATCCAACCAATCCTGCTCTGGCGTAGAGTTTGGGCGACACCAGAACTAGGCCTAAATCAAGGAATAATCAGTGACGTCATGGCCCTTGATAATGCAAAACGCATTAAATGGCTTGAGTACGTTAAGAGAGTCTTAACTGACATCGACAGGCCAGAATGGTACAATAACCCCAAACTAATTGGGGAAATCCCAAAGAAAGTACTGAAAAAACTTTGCATGGAGCACTTTAATATACTAAGGCTTGGAGGCGAAGTCATCAAAAAATCTGTGCCTGAACATCAGCTGTTGTTGACTACCCACAAAATGCAACCATACCTAAACTTCGTGACTCTGGGGTTTGATCGTTTTGTGTTGACCAGATTTAGGTTTAACACTTTCCACCATTTAGTCTCATTCCCAGTCAAAAATGACTGGAGTAGAACTCTGGCTGTATGCCCATGTGACAATGCATCTTCCCAAACTACCTTCCATCTGGTTTTGTTTTGCAAACTGTATGATAAAGAACGCTCCAGATGGATTAAACAATAGAGGTGGGGTGAGAGGTGGGGCCTGGCGGCAGTGTAGGCCAGCATACTTTAACTTGCAGCAATTGGGAACCCCATTATGTATAATGACCATGATAATGTTTTTAAAAAGTGTTTTTAAACGACGGAATTCATTATGAATTACTAACTACTCGATTTAACCACTGCAAGTGATTTAATATTCTTTTTAATCTAAAATGTATTTATGCTTGTTGGAGTCTATAGATTTTTTGTATGAATTGCTTTTATGATTTTTAATATGTGAAAATCGAATAAAGCGTTTTGAATTTGAATTTGGGTGGTAGAGTAGCATATTTCTATTAATTTATATTGTGTATTTCCTGAACAAAAGTCAATTTGGGTCTGCATTTTCTTTCTCGTACTTGATTCTGTTCTCATGAGAAGCTAATACAATTACAACTATATTGTTACTTTGGGGACATCTGCTGTGAGAAGCTGTCCTTTTCAGCTCACTCATGTGCCGTCGCTAAAAGACAATTGTTCACACCCTTATTTTTAAATGGTTTGATTGCTTATGTAGAGATCACCAACTTTTTCTTATAAAATGTGTCATCTTTATGCTGCATGACAATCACCCTATATGGACTGACCAATGGACTCAGTGGTCTGACCAGATGAAGTGACCAGCACGTGTCACCCCGACTTGAGAAGTTATATTATACATTAGATTGTTGATAAGTAGGCCATGCCATTCCATTTACCCATTGCATTTTATGCCATTCCTTTCCAATACATTGCCACCTTTTTCATGGAGGATTGCTTCCTGGGGGACTTAGAGACATTGCTCATTTATTGCGCACACTTCCGGCTCTCCTTGGTCTGACACATACACTGAATGCAACACTCCTGGACTCTTCTCCCTTATGGGAGAGAACTTTTGAGCTGATAAGCTCCATGTCCATCCCTGAGCTTTTTATTTTGAACTTTGGAAATTGATGGCCCGAAAGAGATTATTTGATTGTTTTGTATTGCTACGTTTAAATGCCTGAGATTTATATATTTACTTTTCTTATCTTATCGATAAAATCTAACCATCCTCATTCCTGTTTCTGTCTCTCTATGACTTGTCTCCCATGATTGATTGTGCATACCAATATAGTCTTAATAAGGGATGGGAATTGAAATCGAGAGGTCTCTGGTCAACAGATCCTGCTGTTACTATTTTGCGGCGATCCAACTGAAATATTGGATTGTATGATCCTAGCTTGACTGAATTTCTTCACCAGATTTGTTCTAGTAATAATAATCCTGTATTTGTATACCATAGTCTTGAGAGTTATATACATGAATCTTACCACGTGTTTGTTGGTTAGTTATCGATTTCCTGGTCTTCATTGAATAACTGGTTTGAATCCCCCTATATCCGACTCCTCACAGCACGGTTAAAAGGTTAATTAGAGGACCAGAGAATTGCCTCTAAGGTGTAGTACGAGGAAATATCAAGAGCAATAGTAAATGGGCCGGTGGCACTACAGCATAGGCAAACACTGATCATGTGTGTGCAGCATGTATTACAGATTGCTGCCTTGTTGGTCTGGGAGGGCACTCAAAGTGCTACCCTCCTAGTAGTGAAAGGTTACTTACTTCACCAGGAGTTAAGCAGCACAAGTGGTGTGGAGCCAGCATACCGCGTATTGATCATTAGGCGTGAACTGGTCGCTTTAAACCTGTATTACTGTAGTGAGGCCTACAGGCCCACTTGCCCTTGCTTTGTGCTTCATTCGCCCCTTGGCCTAAATCAGTTGGATGTAAAGTGCTGTGCAGTGCAGGAGTGTTGACTCTCCACCGGTTGTATGTGGGCCTGTGTATGGGTACTGTACAGGATTAAAGCAGTACTGTGCAGTCCTTGTATGTATACGTTCGAGGAGTACATTACACGAGGGATGTAGTCCTGCGCAGTGCATGCATGGTAAGTGCATGCACTGGGTGTATTTGTACCTGCAAAAAGTACAATACATGAAGTGTGCAGTGTGAATGTGTGTGATGGCAGTGTCTGTGTGCTTGCAAGTGGCACACCATGGCACAATACAGCAAGGCTACAGTATAGGGCAGTGCACAAGGAGTGAATGTGTGTGCTGGATGTATATTTGCCTGGGGTGACACAATACAAGGAGGTAACAGTACTGGACAGTGTGTGTGCTGTGTGCAAACACTGAGTGCAAGTGTACCTGTGATAGTGCAATACATGGTGGACCCTGGGTTCCATTTTGGGAAGTCCAGGTCTGCCTGGTGAAGACATAAGGTGGTAGAGGAATCCCCCCAGACATTTTTGTGTATTTCTGCATTCCTGTAACCTGGGTGGGACACACTGGAAAAGAAAGAGAGATAGAGAGAGAGAGAGACTTCCCCTGCGCAGTTCAAAGGATACTCTTCGATTGAGTGAGAGACCACAAGAAAGGAGCGTGGACACATCTTAGGAAGGAGATGGGGCTAATAAGAGATCATAAAGATTAGGGCTGGCACCTCAGGATTAACCTTTGATGCACATATCACTGTGTTTGACATCCAGGTGTGAACTATAATCACTCCCATGGCCTGTGTTGTGGGACTATCAGCTTCAGAGTCTTTTCTGCTGTGATAGTTGGCTTTTCAAGAGGTAGAGGGAGAGGACAAGTATGTACTTAAGAAGAAGCAGAACCACATTACAAAACCTCAAAGGCCTAGACCCTAAATCACATTTGGTGTCTGGAAATGGACTATAAGAAGAGGAGGTGACACCCCCCAAAATCTCATCTGCCAAGCAGCCAGGCTGTGTGAGGAAGAGAAGTTTGCAGGACTTCTGCATGTGACCAGGGCTTGGGGCCAAGACCTGCTAGTCTCGCCTCTGGGTGAGGGGACATCACCTAGGGAAACCAAGACCAACTGCTCTTGAACACTACAGCCTGCCTGCTAGCTAAGACCAGAGTGCCCTGTGATGAAGAGGAGAGTGTTGGAGGAAGCATGGCCCAGTGGGGAGTCCTGTCGAGTGGACTCCCAGTGCAAGGTCTGATGAGACAGATGGTGCACCTATATGGTCACTGCCCGTGTGCAGGTTCAAGTTGGGGACCCCTGTATGCCAGGAGAGGGCTGCCATGAGTATATCCATGAGCAGTGTGCCATAGGGGAGATTAAGAGCCCGTATGGCCTTGTTGCAGTGACCCCTTATGACAGGAGGGGCTGCAGTGGAAGGTAATGCTGGATAACGAGGGTCAAAACCTATGCAGAACTGTACAGGCAACCTTATATGCTGGGAGGGGGTGCTGTGATACGGTTTACCATGCAGTGAGGGCTGTTGTCTTGTTTTGTAGTGTTGCGGCAACTCCGTATGCCAGGAAGAGCTTCCGTTATCAAGACTGCTTTGGAGGATCGGGCTGTCGTCAGAAATCTGGAAAGTGGTGTGACCCTTAAGTCAAGCATCAAGGAGTGCCCCCAAGTTGACCCTGTGAACTGAGGAGGATGCCGTGGGCGCATCGCCACATCACTGGGATCCAGACCGGGAGCATTGGAATCTAACACTCTTCTACCCTTCTGAGTGAGTAAATAAATATAAATATATATATATATATATATATATATATATATATGTATATATATATATATATATATATATATGTAACTTGTTTAGACAAGATTTTTTCTATGTCTATTGAACGATTACTTTTCTGTTGGCACTAGCACTTTAAAAGGAGCACATACGCCCCTGCACGTTGTCATGTGATCAAGGCCTCGTTAGGCTGAAACGTGTAATGGTGGTGTGGTGGAGAGCAAAATAAAACAACTAGCACCAGTACCTGCGTTCGCCTCGTCTTTTCAAAACCTGCGTGACTGCTGCCCCGGGAGTGTGGAAGTTCCGAACGAAGAGCGGGGAAGTGTGTCGGAGCAGTTCCGGGTCGGAGGTGAGCTTTCGTTGACCCAGGACACGAGCTGCACCGCTAGTACCTGCCATTCAAAGGAGCTCCAGAGCAAGTCCCGTGTGGAGTGTGTTTGTTTTTCCGTTACAGATTCTGTTTAAATAACGGAAATACATAGTTTCAATTTCAACGCTCACAACTTAAACGCCATGTCTGCCGACACGTTACAGGGACGAGTCGAGGCAGCGAAGAGTATGTTTACAGATTCCCCAGCCGGAGATAGAGCAGCTACTGTGTCTACAGCCCCCTCGCAAGAAACGCAAGGTAACGCAAAGGATTTGTTCAAAGCTTTAGAGAAGGCAAGCAAAGCTGAGCAGTCTAAGTGGTGGGAGCATTGTTCATTGACTGGGTATTTGGAGGTCGGCAGGTTCCGCATGGCTTAAGGATTATGCTCGCTCCATCCTATGAGAACCCTGACCCAAGTATGCTGGCTGATTGGGCGGAATGTAATTTGGAGTCCTCCAGGAAGCTCATGATAATACTCATAAAATATGCTGAAACTGACAGGGCCAAACTACTTGTGGAAATTGACAGATTAAATGATGAAATTGAGAAATTGCCAAGTTCGCCCCTGATGGCAAAGTACCGTGATGACATGCTGGTCCGTTTAAAGAGGGAAGAGGATGTAATCAAACGACGTAAGGCATACAAATTTCAAAGGGACCACATTGACTATGAGCAAGGCCAAATTTTCACGTTTGCCAAAAAATACGATAGCCTAAAAACAACACATGCAACCCCAACCACTAACCCGCCACCCACAAGACAAACATCACAGGTGGCAGGGATTGAAGCCTCATCTATCTCGGAAGGCAGCTCCAACATCGATAGCGAATCCGACAGTGAGCTTGCACGGGCACAGAGGGCGGGGTTTTGCAAATTCACCCCTGCACAAGAGCTAGAGGTAGTACAGCGGGATCGCAAACCAACCCTCCGCTCAGGTGCACAGGGTGTAAACACAAGCAAAATGCCAACACAAAGCGGGCAGCAAGGAGGCGTTGTAAGAAACAGCGGAGGGGCAACGAACAAGGTAAAAAAGCCACGCAAGCAATGGAACCGCAGATAAGTTAGAGTTCTGATGAATGCAAACAGTCGTCAACCTCACAGATGTCCCGCTGACACCTAAAGAAACTTCCATACTTGCCTTAGGTCTGTCATACAGTGCCAAATCCAATTTTGATTATGCGGGAACGAAAATCTATTTATACAAATACGTACGTAAACTCAAACTGCGGAAATACCACTGCCTGCATAAACCATTGCAACCGATTACAGAGGCCGCGCAATGCACCCAATCCATTACCCCCACTGCAGAGGACTCTACATTGCTTCAGGAGCTCTTGGATATGGGAAATGACTCTGTTTTACCTTTATCCAGTTCGGGCCCAGGAACGAACATGTCTAATACAGCAACCAACTTTAAACCCAAGTCAAAATTCTGTCCACTAATGATTAAAGACAATGTTGACTCATTTCATGACAAAGTCTCTCAAGAACTAAGGGCACTTTTCCTTAAACGCAGCACCTTCTCTAAAAAACATCACTATCGGGATTTTGAGTACCACCAACTCATCAAAAAATTGCAAAGGAACACGAACATAATCATTCGGCAATCCGATAAAGGTGGAAATGTTGTATTGTGGCCACGCAAAATGTACATGGAAGTAGCTTTAGGACAACTTAATGATCGGGCATGCTATCGACGGACTGATGTTAACCAAGTTCAGCAAGCTAAGAGCGATATCTACTCCAAATTGATGGCTTGGAGAAGTACTGGTATTATCACTATGGATGAATTCAAGTTCATGAAGAAGGAAAATCCGGTAACACCAGTAATCTACTTCATACCTAAGATTCAAGAGTGATGTAATATGTGACGTCATCAGCATTGCATTGCGGGCGAGCAAGTTATAGTTGGCTGAACTAACTATAACAGGGGAATTTCAATGGTTTTGTACGAGTGAAATGTCCAGCTAACTCTAACGCCCCTGAAACTATGTTTTTTTCAGTGAATTTCTAAGGTTTTTTAAATGCTAATTCCTAACTATAACGTGCCTGAAACCTATATTTTTTTCAGTGAATTTCAAAGCTTTTTTAAATGCTAGTTTTTAACTATGCCTACAGAGGTAGGACATGTGAAGAAAGAAGAAAAAACACACAGAAAGAAGAAAAAGAAATGCAGAAAGAAGCAACAGAAGTCCTCAAAGACAAAGAAAAATGCAGGAAGACGTGCAGAAAGAACAAACAAAGGTGCAGGAAGAGGCCTTGTTGCAAAATCATCCTGTACCCTCAACTTTTTCAGATGGGTACTGGTGGTAACTGACTCTGACTAACCAGTCCTAGAGCTAGTGCTATGCTAAAACACACTTAGAATACAGTTAAAACACCTACATACACTAGGGAACACTATGCGTTGGGGTACTCCTGTTACTAGCATGACGTCCTCTGTAAGCCCCTAGTATATAATAGGACAGGGGGATTAAAAATACTTCTTAAAACACGCCACAGGGCGCCTTTGCTCACTGGTGAAGGGAGGGGGTGGCTGAGCTGATGTGTGCACCCTGTAGCCGTTTTAATTTGGGGGATAAAGTCCCCTTGAATCCTGAGTGTCCCTTGGGTACAACTAGCCCATCAGGTATCTCTAGTTAGCACCACAGAGCTGTGTTGCAGAGAAAATGGGCACGGCCTGGACTACCTCTCTGCAACGCAGCGCAGTGGCGCTTTCTGGAAGCACCTGGTGGACTAGTTGGCCCCCATGAGTCCTCAGGATTGAAGGGGAATTATTTCCCCAACTTAAAATGCGCCATAGGGAGTTTTTGCACACGTCACCTCAGGCCCGTCCCCTCCCTTTACTACTGTGTAAACACGCCCTGTGGCCATTTTAAGTTGGGAGTTTAACTCCGCTTGAATCCTGAGGGTCCCTAGGTGCAAATTAGCCCACTACGTACGTCCAGTAAACACCATTGCAGAGAGGTGTAAAAAGGGGTATGGCCTGGACCACCTCTCTGCAACACAGCACAATGGCGCTTATTGGAAGCATCTGGTGGGGTAGTTGGCCCCCAGGGGCTCTCAGGATTGAAGGGCAATTATTTCCCCAACTTAAAGCACACCACAGGGCATGTTTGCCCACGTCACCTCAGGCCCCGTCCTCTCCCTTCGCCCCTGTGTAAACGCGCCCTGTGTCAGTTTTAAGTTGGGAGATTAAGCCCCCTTAAATCCTGAGGGTCCCTAGGGTCAAACTAGCCCACTAGGTTTGATCTCAAAACTATACAAACAATGTGTGATGTCCCGGCCATCCACTGATGCTAAAATGAGCTCGACCTGGGAGATAGGCAGTCCGGTTTTAGGTTTAAACCTATAATAACTGATAAAACCCCACTGAAAGAGAAAAAGCCCTCATCGGTGAAAACATATAAACACTGAAAAAACACCTGCACAACCACAAACTTAAATGCCATTCAAAGAAAGGAAAAAAGAGAGTGAAAGAGTCATTTATTTTCTTCCTGCAGGGGCCAATACAATGTAACTTTGTTATACAAGCTAGAAGTAAGAATGTCTGGGCTAACATTATTCTGCTTGAGTTTTGTTGTTTAGGGATGCCACACAAATATTGTTTCTTCTTACTTTTGTTTTTTGTCAGTTTTGTGGTCTTTGATCTAAAGATGCAGGGTTTATAAGCCTGGTTAGTTCTTGTTTAATTATTTTATAAACTGTACAGAATCAGGAAATATCAAAATCATATTTGTTATTTTGACTGCGTTTGACTTTTTCACCGAAAGGTGAAATGGCTGGTTTCATAAGAATCTTTCCTAATATGTGCCTTCACATTTACCCACAGAGACTGGGTAAAAACCTTTAGTACATGAGCTCCCAGTTTCTAGTGAGTCAGTATTGATAGTAGGCGAATTGCCAACACCTCAGGCTTAAAATATTCAATGCAAGGTATAGTGACAAGTATATGTGAAAAGAGAGCTGTCACCAAGCATCTGGGATCGTGGTTAAAACATGACACCAGACTTTTGGAAAACATGGAATGCAGTGTCACGTGGAATGCTTTGCAAAAAAAGTTTCTTTCCAAGTTCAACAAAGATTGGAGTTACATTGTTTGTATTTGCAGTGATTCAGCTACGTATATGAAAAAGTTGTGTGATGAACTGTTAAAATTGATACCTGAGCTGAAGTGCTTCCCTGCAAGTGATCCATGCCACTTGCTAGATGGTATGCTGAAGGCATCTTTTCAATCTTCAGAGTTAATTAGGAATGCTATTGACTTTTTAGTCCCTTCAGGCCTATTACAGACGACCAGTGGGAACAGTGCTGCAGGACAACTAAGGAGGTGTCCTTGAATAGCAGGCATAAGCTGCTTCCTTTTAAATTTCTCAGTAGAATGTATCACATGCCCGCAGGTTCCCACAAGACCATACCAGACCTCACCACTGCCAGAAATGCTCAGCTCCATTTGCTGACTTTGCCCACCTCTCCTGGACGTGTCCTTAAATACAGCAATACTGGATTCAGGTGTATGTCACATTAGGGGACATACTCTCCCTGTCGTTGATCCTAACTCATGAGATTGCCTTTTTGGGGTATGTGGTTAATTTCCCTAAGAAGGTGAGGAAATTAGCAGCGCTAGGTTTCCTGTTAGCTAAGCGTGAAGTGGCATTACTATGGGGTAGCAGGAGGACCCCTTCTCTGCAGTCATGGCTTCACAGCTTAGCATTTTGCAACATAAATTGCGAGGAATACGCCACGTTGGTTCCTAGATCCTCGCGACCGGTGGATATTTGGGGACCATACAAATCTTACATTGCTAAGAAACAAACTGAACATGACTCTCAGACTGCTAGTGGTATCGTTCCCGAGGGGGTTGGCTAGGAGCGTGGACGACGGCGGGCAACCATTGAAATGTCTTTATTAACTGTCACTCGCACTTAAGTTCTGTTTGTATTAAGGGGGGGCTTAGGGAAGCAGATATGTCCTTATATTGCAAATACCCTGTTGAATAACTTATGGTATGTCTTTATTTCTCCGCCGCGTTCCATTGTCCACTTGCACCAGGGGTTGTATCATGTTGTGCATATCACAAAGCATATATCTCTGTTGATGCCAATACTATATACCGCAATGTATTATATATGTTGTTCATGAATGTATGAAACTGAAAAATAAAGCTTTAAAAAAAAACTGAGCCCACTATGTACCTCCAGTAAGAGCCACAGAACTGCGTTGCAGAGTGTTGTAAAAAGGGGTGTGGCCTTTGAACACCTCTCTGCAACGCAGCTCCCTGGTGCATACTGGAGGTACCCGGTGGGCTAGTTGGCCCCCAGGGACCCTCATGGTTGAAGAGGAATTAATTCCTCAACTTAAAATGCACAATGGTAAAGTAAGGGGGCGGGCCTGAGGTGCCATGTCTGCAGACACACTCTGTGGCGCGTTTTAAGTTGGAAATTTAATTCCTCCTCAATTCTGAGGGTCCCTAGGGGCCAACTAGCCCATCAGGTACCTCCAGTATGCGTCAGAGAGCTATGTTGCAGAGAGGTTTTCAGCGGTCACGCCCCTTTTTACAACACTCTGCAACGCAGCTCCGTGGCGCTTACTGGCGGTACCTGGTGGACTAGTTGGTCCTCAGGGACCCTCCGGATTGAAGAGGAATTAATTCCGCAACTTAAAATGCGCCACAGGGCGTGTTTGCACACATATCACCTCAGGCCCGCCCCCTCCCTTCACCACTGTGCAAACGTGCCCAGTGGCGTGTTTTAAGTTGGGGAATTAACACCCCTTGAATCCTGAGGGTCCCTGGGGTGCAACTAGCCCACCAGCTACCTCCATTAAGAGCCACAGAGCTGCGTTGCATAGAGGTGTAAAAAGGGGCATGGCCTCAGTACACCTCTATGCAACGCAGCCCCTTGGTGCATACTGGAGGTTCCTGGTGGGCTAGTTGGCCCGAGGAACCCCCAGTATTCAAGGGGAATTCCTTCCCCATCTGCAAATGCGCCAGGGGGCGCGTTTGCAGAGTGGTTCAAGGAGGGGGCTTGGCCTCCGGCACCGATGTCGGTCTTTTATTATTTTAATATTTTAAGAAGGGGGGCTGGGTGGCCCCCCTTCTTTTTGTATTTGATGTGCCCTGGGGACCCCATCCCCCAGGACCTGCCCCCTATCTCCTAAAAAAAATATATATATATCGGGAAGGGGGCCGCGCGGCCCCCCTTCTGAGGCAATAATCTGCCCCGGGGACCCCATCCCCGGGGCATGGCCCTTTTTTAAAAAAGAATTTGGGGGGAGGGTGGCTCCCTTGCCCCCCCCCCCCTCCTTAGGCCATTTATGGCCCCGGGGACCCACTCCCCCAGGGCCGGCCTTTGTTTATTTATACATTTTTTTAATTTGAGATGGCGGGGGGCATGTGGCCTCCCTCCTGGGCCACTAATAGCCCCTGGGAACCCATCCCCCGGGGCTGGCCCTCTCCATTGGGGACAGTGGGTGGTCCACAATTCTCCCACGGCCCTCCTACGGGAGCCGGCATTGCTTTTCCAAGGGGGGCTGCTAAGATGCAGCTCCCCCTGTGGAAAAGCAATTTGCTTTGCTATTTGGAAGAGAGAGCAGATACCTGCTCTCTCTTCGAAATAGCAAAGCTGTTTGCTATGGCTCCCACCCTGCCATAACAAACTACAGTGTTCTGGGGGTGGGCACCCCGGGACACTGGAGGAGCGGCCCTAGGGGGTGGTGGTCCCCAGGGCCATCACAGGGCTCCAGGAGGGGGCCACACGGCCCCCCTCCTCACATTGTCAAAGCCCCGGGGGTGGTGGGCTGGGGGGGTCCGTCACTGAGACCCCAACTTAAATATTTAGAGCCCTGGGGAGTTGGCAGTCCCCGGGGCATGTGGGGGGGCTTGACCCCCCCACACAGGGTATTTTTGTTAAAAAAAAGCCCCGGGGTGGCGGTCCCCGGGGCTGGGGGGCCTGAGAGAGCACCCCCACCTAATGTAAAGAAGCCCCGGGGGTGGTGGTCCCCGGGGCTGGGGGGGCCTGATATCCCCCCCATCTAATGTAAATAAGCCCCAGGGGGTGGCGGTCCCCGGGGCTGGGGGTTCCCTCTGTGCCCCCTTTACATAATACGTTTTGCCCCTGGGATTTGGTCCTCCGGGGGCTAATTAACAACGAAGCGCGGGAACCCATGCTTTGTTTTAAAAGAAATGTTGGCTGCGTTGAAACATTTCCCAAAGTTGCCCCTGAGCTCAAAGACGCCACTCTACACGAGGACAGCTCAACAGAACTTTATTTTTGAAACTGTCTCACCTTCCCAAACAAATGACAATCCCTGACGTGTTTCAATGCACATGCATCTTATTCATAGGGCCGGGGAACTGCAAAAATACGGATCAGATTCCAGCCTCTTTTCTCCTGTTAATGCATCCACCCTCCATCTTTTCTCCTGTTAATGCATCCACCCTCCAGTGAGCAGCATGCTGGGTGCTCTAGTCTCAATATCTCCCCTCCGGTGGGGTCTGTGTCAGTGCAGATATTTAAAACTCCCCCAATATTTTCCACAACGTCTAGCCCTTCAGTATGCCTCTGAAAAATACTCTGGTTTCACAATGAAAGTTCCTCATGTGCTGGAAAAAAGGCTGCCGTTCCTTGACAGCCACACAGACCTGTTTCCAATCAGCCAGGCGGTGCAATCTTCCACGGCCGAGGCCGCCGTGTTGAAACATGTCCCAAAGTTGCCCCTGAGCTCAAAGACGCCACTCCACAAGAGGACAGCTCAACAGAACTTTATTTATGATACCGGCTCACCTTCCCAATCAGATGACTCCCTTGGCATTGCTCCTTTCCGCGTTTCCTCCCGGATCGGAGGTCTTCTTCCGCCTGGTTTCCTCCCCTCTCTCATCTCGGGTCTCCGTCATCTGGTTTCTCCTCCTCACAGCGCGATTTCCCGGCTTTTTGAAGTTCCGGGTCTAGCGTGGTGACGTTGCTCCTCCCAGATGCCTGACTTCTGGGCCAGGCAAAGAAGATTGGGCTGACTGTGGTGTTGCCGTCACTAGGTTGGCGACAGATCCCCATCCCTGGATTTTCTTGATCCGGAAATCTGACGCTATAAGGTCTCTCCCCGATATATGGAGCACATTAAACTGGAAACGTTGTGATGAGAGGAACTATCTAAGCACCCTGGGGTTATTCCCTTTGTTTTTGCTCAGTCAAGTGTGAGGTGTATGGTCTGTATATAACACAAAAGGATTACCCTCAAGATAATACCCGAGTTTCTCGACTGCCCATTTAATGGCTAAGCAATCCTTTTCTTTTGTAGAGTAGACAGTCTCACGGGGAAATAATTTCCTGCTACAAATAAAACCGTTTTCTCTACTCCTTCATTGTTTTTTGTGCGAGCACGGCCCCCATGCCTACATTGGAGGCATCCGTTTGCAAAATAAAGTCCTTTTCGAAATCTGGTGCAACAGAACCGGGGCAGAGGTGATGCTTTCTTTCAGGGAACGGAAAGCATCCAGTGCTTCGTTGGTAGGCTTTTGGAATCTGGTCATAGATGTCCCTTTCTTTAAGAGATCAGTTAAAGGTGCCGCTATGATGGATTATTTAGGACTGAACCTACGATAATATCCTACCAATCCTAAGAAGGCTTGGAGTGCCCTTTTAATATTTGGAAAGAGTATTTCAGTGATGGCCTTGATTTTCTCAGCTTGGGGTTCAATCAGCCCATTGCCCAGTAAGTAAGCCAATTATTTGACTTTGTTAAAATCTACTCTGGACTTCCTTGCGTTTTTGTGAAGGTTGGCCTTCTGTAAGTCAGTTCGGATTGAGCGCAAATGTCTCATGTGGTCGTCCCGAGAGCGTCTGAATATTATGATGTCATCTAGATAAGCATTCAAGATGGGTTTTTAGGATGATGTTCATTAACCTTTGAAAAGTGTCGGGAGCCCAAAAGGGAGCACTGTAAAATGAAGTAGATCAACGGTGTGGAGAAATCTGTTTTCTCCTTATCCTCGCTCCTCAAGGGGACCTGCCAGTACCTCTTCGTAAGGTCAATCGTGGTGATATTTTTGGCATCTCTTATTCCCTCAATCAACTCATCGACCCAGGGAAGGGGGTAGGCATCTAGTTTGGAAATTTTGTTGACTGCCCGAAAATCTATGCAAAATCTTATACTGCCATCCGGATTGGGAATCAATACAATGGGGGAAGACCAGTTGCTCTGGGAGGGCTCTAGCACCTTCATTTTTAGCATCTGCTCTACTTCCACCTGTATTGCTTTCCTCCTGGCTGCGGGGATTCAATAGGGCTTTTTCTTTTACTACACTTCTTGCAGGAGTTTGAATAGAGTGTTGGGCAAGGTGAGTTTTTTCCTGGGATGTCAGAAAAGACTGAAGCAAATGGTTGTAATACTGTGTTTAATTCTTCCTTTTGCTCTTCAGAAAGGTCTTCATTGATTTTTAACTGATATAGGGTGGATGGAAAGTCAGGTTCTAGGCCCACTAGGTGTACACTCTGGGGTAAATGGCCAAGCCACTTTTTTGTTTCAAATCTGTTCTTATTTTTCTGATAAGGGGAAAGGGTCACACTCCACAAGGGAATCAGGTACACAGCGATAAGCCTACAACCTTATTCAGAGCCGGCCGCGTGATAGAAGAGCATATCAGATGGCATTGAAGTCCAGGGGGGAGGAGAGTTATACACAGCATTGCGCCTACAACCCAGAGGGGCCAGCCGCGATCAAATGGCAGAGCACAACATTAGGTAGGCCTGTGGAGTGGTAAGACCCAGGGGGCCTTTCTATGCTATAGACGGGCAACAGGCCCGTATGGAACAACCATTTCATCAGGACTCGAAAAGCAGACAATAATAGCAAGAAGAAGGACAGCTAGAGAAAGAGAAGCAGGAAAAGGAGGTGGGATAGGAGAGCAAGAATAGAGACAGCGCGCGGGGGGAGGGCTCGATATTCCAGTCCATTGATGGTAGCATTGAGGGACAGCTTAGGGGGGCAGTCAAGGTAGCAATCTGCTCAGGTCAGGGGGGGCAAGAGCATCCTCAAACAATCCCAGCGCCCTGAGTTCGGTAGGCACGTAGCGTGCCCGTTCAACTACGCAAAGGTATTAGACTAGTGGCTGCCACACAGCTTTGAAGCAGGTATTGCGCGCCTGCAGCCGGGCTGTGAAGAGCTCCATCGTAAGGACATGCCAGAGGCGTACAAACCAAGCCGCGATTGGAGGAGCTTCGGGCTTCTTCCAGTATAAGGCTATAAGCTGTTTGGCAGCACCCAGCATTTGGAGCGCCAGGATCCAATCACTCCTGGTAAGGGTCTTTAGAGCAGCAGGTTTAACACCCAGAAGGATGGTGGTAGTGAGTTCAGGCAGAGGAAATCCCAGCACCCCCCTGATGTGACTAAGGGCCTCCTTCCAGTAGAGAGTAAGTGCTGGGCACGCCCACCAGATATGAATGAGATCCCTCGTTGCAGATCGGCACCGCCAACACGGGGGCGAGGAGGCAGGAAACATCTGGTGCAGGCAATTGAGTCATTAATTTATACGCATTTTCCCGCTGTGGTATGCTATGGTATATTTTGGGGATGTCCCGCCAGAGCCTATGCCATTGCAGGGGGTAATGTCCGTGTCTGACAATGCCTGCCACCTGTCCTGGTAGGGGTGGGAAGGCGGTGTCTGCGGGTGCTGCAGGATCTGGTAAATACGAGATACCAGTCCTTTGGATTCGATGGGGTGGTGGGCCAACCGCTCAAAGGGGGTGAAGGCGCGCGTGACCGCCTGGTACATTGCGTCTGCAGTCACCCAATGTCGCAGCTGGGTATACTGCAGTTGTGCCATCACCGGGACATGGAACTCTTCTCTACATTGGGTGAAGGGTTTTAGTTTTCCCTCCTCGAATAGGTCCGTAACCACCCTGCAGTCCCCTTGCATCCACTTGGCAAAGGCCCGCGTTTGGTGTGCTGGCGGAAAAGACGGATTCCCTTTGATCGGGGTGTGCGGCGAAGGAAAGGTCGTAAGGCCTCTGCGTACAGCTACCACGTCCCAGATGTCAAGCACCGTCTTCGTGGGGACCGCCAAATAGGCGCTGTCCCAGATATTACGCCCCGTTACAGCCCGATCCGTGTAAAGCCATCCCTTTTCACTCTCCGTCACTCCCCACTCCACCACAAAGCGGAGGTGCGAGGCCCAGTAGTAATCCAGTAAATCGGGGCAAGCCAGCCCCCCCTATCCCGCAGTGTCATTAACAATTTCTGGGAGAATCGAGGCCTCTTACCGCCCCAGATGATGGCTGTGAGGGCACGCTGGAGATCGCGGATGTTGCGGAGCGGGATGGGCGTGGTGAGACACTGAAATAGGTACAGGATTTTAGGGAGGATTGACATTTTGACAGCGTTGAGCCTGCCCAGTCATGTCAGCACCAGGGGCTTCCACTGTCGTAGTTCCTCCAGGACCGATCGTCGACACTCCCGCCAGTTTACTTGCAAGCACGTGTCCAGGGAAGGGGTTATCTGCAATCCGAGATAACGGATGCTCTGGGCGGCCCACTGGTATGGCGCCAGCTGCTTGAGGCGAGGGATGTCTGCCTCCGGAGCGGTAATGTTGAGGGCCCAGGACTTGCCGTGGTTAATCTTAAGGCCAGAGGCCCGCTCGAAAAGGGTCAGCGCAGAGTGGAGTGCCGGCAGAGACTCGTCAGGGCGGGTGAGGGTGAGGAGAATATCATCAGCAAACAGCGCCACCTTGTTCTCACGGCCCCCCCAGGCGGATGCCATGGATGTCGGGCGCCCGACAGATCATTGCCGCCAGCGGCTCCACCACTAGTGCGAAGAGCAAAGGCGATAGGGGACACCCCTGTCAGGTGCCCCTGCGGATGGGGAACGGCGCCGAGAGCTGTCCATTGATCCGGATCTGGGCCTGCGGAGCGAGGTATAGTGCCATGATCCTGGTGATCATGTCCGGTCCCAATCCAAGCTTGCACAGGACGGCCCGTAAGAAGGTCCAGCCCACACGGTCAAAGGCCTTCTCCGTGTCCAGCGAGAGGAGGCAGGCCGGAATATTCCAGCCTTCCCCACCAGGTGAGCTACTTTGCGGACGTTGTCTGCCCCCTGCCGATTGCGGATGAAGCCAACCTGATCCGGGTCTACCATACCCGGCATGTGGGGGTCCAAACGCTTCACCAGGAGTTTGGTGTAGATATTAAAATCAGTGTTCAGCAAGGCTATGGGGCGGTACGGGGCGCACTGCGTTGGATCCTTGCCAGGTTTTAGAATCAGTGCTATCTCTGCCATTCCCATGTCCCGAGACGGGCCCTCCGTATCGGTAAATGAGTTGAACAGTCTCAAGAGGTGAGGTCCAAGCTGCGCCTGGAACATACAGTAAAAGGATAGAGGCGGACCATCTGGTCCTGGAGTTTTCCCAAGGGATCCTGTATGGAGGCTGCTATCTCCTCCTGGACGATCGGGTTTTCCAAGGCCGTCGCATAGCACGGGTGGAGCGGCGTCCCCGTATAGGCTTGTGGGACCTCCGCCACAGCTCCTGGGTCTGGTGGTTCCTCCTGATAGAGCGTGGTGTAGTAAGCTCTGAACGCTTCACATTTACCCTTCTCTGAGATGGCTTTCGTTCCATCAGGGAGCTGAACACTGGCGATGTGGGTCTTGGCCGCCCGCGCCCTCAATCGCCTTGCCAACAAGCTGCCCTTGTCTCCACCCTCTAAGTATTTCTGCTTCAGGGCCAACAGGGAAGATTCTGCTTTGTTGGTGCGCAAGAGTCGGAGCTGTCCTCTGAGGTTGGCCAGCCGCTGTCTAGACACAGCTGAGGTGCTATTATGGTCCTGCTGTTCCTCTCGTTTTATATCTCTCTCCAGATTATCCTCGAGGGTCCTGGCCGCGTGAGTCCGTGCAATCGAGAGGGTGGTGATGTGCCCCCGAATGGTCACCTTGAAGGCGTCCCACACGACAGGGAAGGGTGTCTCCGGCAGGTCGTTGTTAGCGAAGTAAGAGTCTATGGCCACCCTGATGCTGTCTACATCGGCCGCATCCCTCAGGACGCTCGGCGGTAGACGCCATCGCGCCATCTCAAGCTGGGTGAATGGCCGGATCCTGTAGCAGCAATTCAATGTGCGCATGGTCCGATAGCGAGATGGCAGAAATGGAAGAGCCCAGGACATCCCTCAGCAGAGCGTGAGAGATAAATAAATAGTCGAAACAGGAGTACGAGCGGTGGGCATGGGAGTAGAACAAATAATCTTTCAATCCTGGGGAGCAGTAGCGCCATACATCATAGAGTCCCAGGTCCGTGATCTGGGTACGCAGCGCAGAGTACATGGCCCCAGAGCCGTAGGTCGAGGTTTCGCTATGATCAGCATCCGGGTCACAGACTAGGTTAAAATTTCCCCCCAGGATCAGGGAGGGGTCCCCCGCGGGACGTGTGTGTTAAAAAGTGTGCATAGGTACCGATCCTGCAGCTGGTTGGGTGCATAAACATTACATAAAGTGAAGGTGCGTCGGCCAATGCCCACACTCACCCTGAGGAAGCGCCCGTCGTCACTCCTGAAGGGCTTGGTGTCCCCCGCCTGATACCCTGTCTACACAGAATCGCCCCGCCTGCTGTCTTAGTGCTTGCTGCAGCCCAAAATTGAAGGGGATATCTGGGGTGCGCCATGCACCCAACGTTTGCCTGCAGAAGATGGGTCTCTTGGAGAAATATGATGTCAGGATTCTGCTGCAGGAGGTATCACCAGGTCTGCCGCCTCTTATTGGGGGAGTTAAGGCCCTTGACGTTAAGCGTCAGGACCTTTAGGGGACTAGGCAAGGGGGCAGTCATATTGAGGTTCTAAGGGGAGTCGCCTGGTGCCCCTCCATCCCTCCCCCGCTGCGGCCCACCAGCACAAACACCCCGCGCCAGTGCAGCTCAGGCCAAGTGCCATCATCACACCGCCCCCCACTCCGCACAAGTAAGGAAGAAAGGAAGGAGAAGGAAGGAAAGTAAGGAAGGCCAGAAAGAAGAGAAAGACGAGGAGAAAATATATGGTCCAACAGTAGCCAACAGGGCCAAGTCCAGTTGATCCCGCCAATGGGCATCCTACACCCGGGGATAGGGGCGTAGCGGATCCCGGGGTCATGGTGGGTAGGAGCCCCGGCGTCGTCCAACCTAGAGATAGGAGCTGGGGTGCAAAACCAGGTAGGGCAGTCATCCTCGGTGGCATCCTGAGGGAAAGGGGGGGAGAGCGCTCACCCCCCGAACAAGTAGATCATGAGCCGTCTGGAACAGTCTCCTGCAAGATCACGGGGTTGGCGGACGAGATGCATACTCCTCTCGGTCTCCCTCTAGGGACATGATGTGGGCGATAATGTCCTGCTTGGTCTGGGAGGCAGACTTCTCATCCACTCGGGGCGAGCGGCAGTGTCGTTGGACCGTGGTCCTGGACGGTTTAGCTGGGATACGCTCCTGCCTTTGTGGGTGCACCGGACTCACCGGCGGTGATGTCGGGAGCTGCAGAAGCTGCGCCGCCTAGTGAATTTCCTTACAACTCTCCGTTTGGTCTCCCACTGGAAGATAAGGGCAAAGGGATGGCCCCATTGGTAAGCGATGCCCAGGTCCCGCAGCTTTTCTGTCACCGGTCTGAAGGCTTGCCGCCGCTGGAGGGTGTTGGGCGCTAGATCCTGGAAAATTTGGATTTTGTGACCCCTAAAAGTAAGGTCCGGCTTGCTTCCCGCGGCCGCAGGATGGCCTCCTTCTCCGTAAAGAAGTGGACCCTCGTCAGGATATCCGTGAGAAGTCCTGGGCACCCCGGCGGTCGGGAGACCCGATGGGCGTGATCTAGGGCCAGTGGTGAGGCATCGCTGTCACCCCAAACCTCATGGAGGAGCTGCGCAACAAAAGTCAGGACATCCTTCCCTTCTTCTCCAAGTGGTATGCCGCGGATGCGGAGGTTGTTCCGACGGCTCCTATTCTCCAGGTCTTCTTGCTTGACCTGCAGCTCTATGTGCTGTTCCTCTAGCGTTGCCAGGCGTTGCCACAGGAGCTCCTGGTCCTCAGTGCGGGCATCAACTGTCTTCTCCAGGCCGTCCACGCGATCTCCCAGGTCCGTGACCTCCCGGCGCAGCTCCCGCACAAAGTGTAGACCTCAGAGCGAAGGGAGCCGATCTCCATTTTCAGTTCCGACATAAAGTTTTTTATAAATGCCTGCGTTACCGGGGCCGTGTCCCCCGAGGCCCTCAGCGCCTCTGCTGCCATTGTCCCCGTTTCGCCCCACATTGCCACCACTGAGTTGTCCCTGGGGGGCACTGTTGTTTAAGTCTTGCCCCCTTTGGAGCGCATCATAGCCAGCGTTGATATTACCCTGCCGGCCTACTAGCGCCTCAAGGGCTGGGGTCGGGGCTGTTGAAGGTGACAACCAGATCATGGGAGAGAGTCCTCTCGACAGCCCCCCCAGAGCACCACAAATCAGGACCCCAGGCAACCCAAACACTAGTCGCCAGGAGGACCCGCAGCAAAGACACAATGGCAGGGTCACCCCACTGAGGCATGCAATGTGGCGGTTCGATCACAGGCAGAGCCCGTCCAGCACCGTGGGGCAGGCGTCAAGGTTCACAGGTCAGGGGAGGTTCGCAGTACAGGCTCTCAAAGTCCGTCACAGGGGGGGAAGGGGAGCCCCAGATACACAAGGCAAAGGAGCTGGCCGGGCGGGGGGAGGGGGCGGCCACTGCATTGTCTCCCGCCCAGGCCTCTCAGTCCAAGTCACCGCTATGCGTCCTCTCGTAGTGGGGCAGTGCCGCCAACCCACCAGCAGCCCAGGGGCCCCAGGATCACCAGTCACAGGCACCAGCTGGGGTCCCCAGATAGGGCAGAGAAGGGCCACACGCCCCTTGCCGGGTCTCCTCACTGGCCAGGGGTGCCCCGCCGGCACCAAGGCACCCGCCCAAGGCCCAATAGCAGCAGGCGCAGCTCCGCCGCCGAACGCTTTGCCAGGGGGGGGTCCACACCTCCAAAGCCCGCAGCTCGCTACAGGCCAACAAACAGAAGCTGTGCTATATGGGGGCTCACAGGATCATAGGCGCCAGAAGCTCCCCATCACAGGCTCCAGCGCGGGCCCCCACCTCCACCCCCACTCCTCACCTCAGGGGGGTCGCCAGTTCTGGGCAGGGCCAGCACTCGCGGGGTCACGCCGGCAGTAGGGAGCGTTAACAAGGCTCCGGCTGCACCGCGGGGGGGGCACCGTCACCACCACCACTGGGCCACACCTCTCGCCAGGTCCAACGCTACAGTCCGCGGGGGAGCCCACACCTCAGGGCCCCAGAGCCGTGTCAAGGACCGGCAGCCGACGGGCAGCAGGCAGAGTTCCCTCGCTGGGGATGCAAAATGGCGGCCCACAGGCGCTCCAGCCAGAGAGATCACGGAAGTCTGGAGGCCGGTGGCAGCGAGCTCAACGGACAATCCCGCCGCCGCTATGCCTCAGCCCACAAAACACCAGCAAAGGAGCACGTTCTCGGGCCAGGGACCCCTCCGGACGCAACAGATAGCCGGGCTGGGCGCCGTACGGGCAGCTTAAAATGGCGGCTCCCGCCCGAGGACCTCCCTCGTCACCACACCGCCGGCCACCGCTGCGGCCACGGACCTCAAGGCTCCCCGGGCATCACAGGACTGTAGCTACCTCTGGGTGAGTAGCGATCGCCCCGGGGTCCGCTAGAAATCGCTCTAGATGGTGGTGGACACCGGGAGCTCCCGAGAGACACGTCCTACCACATTGCTAGCTAAGCCACGCCCCCAAGCCACTTTTTTAACAGGTTTATATGGGAGGTCTGTTCCCTATGCTTTCCCATCTTTAACCTGTAAGAGAGGTTACTGACCTTGGCTACAATTTTATAAGGGCCCCTCCTTTCTGACTTATTTTATGAGAAGTAGGTAATAGTACCAAAACCCAGTTGCCTGGTTGGTATATTCGTAATTGTTTTACTCGGTCATATAGTTGTTTTTGTTTTTTTGGCTCTTCTCTAGGTTCTTTGTCGCTAATTCTCAGAGGTTCCCGATACAGGATTTTAATTGCTGGGTATATTCTAGTAAGTTCTCTGCTTCAGGCATAATTTCATTCTCCCAAGCCTCCCTAGCGATTTCTAGAAGGGTTCGGATTATTCGGCCATAGAGTAATTCGAAGGAGGAACAGCCTAAGCTAATTTGGCTTCTTAGCACAAAAAGAGCTAGGGGAAGCATTTGGTCCCATTGTCTTCCTTCTCCTGACAACATCTATGGCCACCCTGATGGCCATAGATGTTGATTTGAATTTTTTTTTAGATGTTAATTTTAGGGAACCGTTGTATCTTTCAACTAGCCCATCAGTCTGGGGATGGTATACAGAGGTTTTTAGATGTGTGATGCCCAATTGTTTACATATTTGGCTCATGAGTCGTGATACAAAAGGAGTTCCTCAATCGGTGAGGATCTCCAACACAGGAAAACAAATCTGTCAGGGGTTTTGCGATGGTCTTACTATCAGGAGTACGAAGAGGGAAGGCTTCTGGATAATGGGTGGAGTAATCGAATATGACAAGAGCATATTGGCATCCTTAATTGTTTTTTGGCAGTGGGCCAATCAGGTTCATCCCTATCCTCTCAAATGGGGTTCCTATTATTGGTAGGCGTTGTAGAGGTGCCTTAGGAGGTAAGTAGCGGTTTCTCTTTTGACAGACCTCACATTTTGAACAATATTTTTTTATATGGGTGAAAATACCAGGCCAGTAAAAATTATCAAGGATTTCTTTAGTTGTTTTTTTCCGGGCCCTGGTGTCCAGCTAGTAAATGGGAATGGGCGTAAAACATTATCTGTTCTTGAAACTCCTTTGGTACCACTAACTGAGGAGGATCAGTCAGTCCGGGGGTTCGGTACAAAAGCCTATTCTTTATTTGGATAGGGGGAATCACTTGGGTATTATTCTGTCAGGCTTTGTCAAAGATAGGTCGTCAGAGCATATCATTCACTTGAGTGAAACAAAAGTTACGATCAGTCACCCATGGTTCGGGAGCTAGAAGGGAGTTTTTGGGAACAGCATCTTGTTTTTTTTCCAGTTGGGTCAACATAGTATAAAACATTTCTATGAATTGTGGGTTATCGGTTCCTATGATGAGATCTTCGGCCAAATACGGTAACACCCCTACTTCAACGGTGGTGGACTTATTATAGGGTGTGGAAAGTTCCAGTCTAGCAACAGGATACTGTTTTACATCCCCATGTACACATCTAATATGTACGTTTCTCTCGGGTAGGATCTGGCAAGGTGACACAAGTTCTGCCCTTACCTCGGATTGTTTGCAACCGGAGTATAACAAGGAAATTGTTGACTCTTGGTTAATCCGTACACTTACATGAAATACGGGACCCATCTCCTGGGTTTAGTAAACGGGGCCTGGAGCGTAATTGATCTCCGTTGGTTCCTCTGACGCTTTTTTATTTTTACAGAAACGGGCCCCATTCGCCACATTCAAAACATGAGGACCAGATGGAAGCTGAAGATCTGATTTGCTCTGGTTGGCTCTTCTACCCTCGTTGATTATTCTGTTTTGTTTTCGTTCTGCTGACGGTTTAACAACTCTGGGATTATTTCTGTGGGCCCTTTCTACCTCATGGGAGGATAAGCGGGGCTGGACCCGTGAGAATAAGGTGGCCATTTCAACAGCTTGTTCCCTATTGAGTCCTGAATGCTGGCGAAGCCACCGTTGGGTCTGGTGAGGAGGAGCTTCTATAAACTGTTCAAGACAAATTGTATCCATGATTTCTTCCTTTGTGTGGTTTTGTCAACAGCCTTTGTCAGGAGTGAATAGTGTAGCATGAATTGGCCTGGGGGTAACCCATTCTCCTCGACCAGTGTATCATATGGTATCAAGGCACCATCCTGGTACAAGTCACCTAAAGTACAGATCCCTGCTCACTGCCATAGGGGTAGTTCTAGTGACCCCTTGTCCTCTGGGTATGCCTAGTATAGGCAATGGTGGCACATATGGTATCGGCGTCCGTGTTGTGTATAAACCCCTGCAGTAACATCGATATGCGACCTTGAGCACCAGAGGCTCTGGTGGTCTCCCCTGGAACAGGGGTGAAACAGCAAAAGTAGTGAAGAAAGTGTCCAAGACGGTGAGATTGCAGCTGTGTGTGCCAATTGAAGGCCCGCCATACATCTGTCTACCCACTTCCGTCTTTATCCTGTCACAATCAGTTTATTCTTGTCCCATTATTTCCAAGATAATAACAATGGACAGTCCACTTTTAAATCGCGGTGATCTCTTTTCTCTGTTGCCTCATATCCAGAAAGTTCATCTTTTTGAAATGAAGCCGTCCTTGATGGGATACTGTCTGAACCACCTCAAGAGTTCTTTGATTTTCAATTAAGAATATATTTTTCTTTACAGTTCTACGTCAGACCATTTAACGCCCCAAACTTTCCAGGATTCTTAAAATTAAAAGAAAAACTATTGAACAGTCAAAACTTTTTCTTCTTTATTGTCCAATAAAGCAAGTGTTTCCCACTATACTCTCATTCAAACCCACCTTGTTGCTCTGAAATTTGGACATGAAAAATTGTTCCCTTAATTTTCGTTTTCAGTTCAAGTCCCTACCATTATGATTAGATTCTATCTTCTACAGATAAACCAGTGGAGATCCTTTTCTGAATGGCTTGATGTTAAATAATGCCCTGTTAGTGGGTCGGGGCACTTTCTTTTTTAGTTCAAACGATGTTCATTTAACCAAATATGCATCTCCCACAAGAGAACATAAAAAGATATATTTCATTACACGAGCAGCACTTTGTCATTTTGTCAATCTGATGTCTAACAGCATGTACAACAAAATCAAATACCACTTTTCCCCCACCTTTATTCATCGACTTTATCATCACTGTTCTATTCTAATTGAGGTTCATAAGGCAAAGCCTATTGGTTTCAGACAAATTACTCTGATTTAGGGACTATTTTAAATAATTTATCCAGCCCATGTTCCTTATTTTGTTTCTAAAAACTGCAACTTCACTACCTACTTCTGCGGCAGATGGGATGAAGATACATTAAAATTTAACACCTGAACTATTGTCAGTATATGTAGGTGGCCAAATACCGGTCGGTAAAGCCGAAAGTCGGTAATTTTCGGCTTTACCGACCAGCATTTAACCCTGTGCGATGTACGTATTACCGAATGCCGTCGGTAATAACGAATCTGTAAATCATCACCGATTCCTTATTTACTGATCGGTGAACACCGAAACAAACAATACAGAATCAGTAAATAACGAATCGGTAAAATCCCAAAATGCGCTGTAGCAAAAATCGGTAATACCGAATTTGACCCAATTCGGTATTAACAAATCGGTATTTACCACTCATCCTGAGCAGGTGGTATTCAGGTGCATTGCTTAAAAACAGCCCCAAAATGCAACAGTGTGAACACAATGGCGGGCCTCTACCTCATAGCAAGGCGGCTACGTTTGAGAGCAGCAGGAGTGAGGATTTGGAGACGGGAAGAGCGGGTGTACAGACTGCGCCTCACATTGTTCCAATTGACTGAACCAGAAATCCATGAGAGGTACAGGCTGCATCCACACACCATCCTTGACCTCATACGGGACCTGAAACCATATCTTGAGCATAAGACACCAAGGGCGCATGCAATACCCACCCATGTACAGGTGCTCTGTTGCCTGCACCTCCTGGCATCAGGAAGCTACCAGGGTGTGATAGCCGTAGCAGGTGGTGTGTCACAGAGCTGTCTTTCCCGTTTTTTCGACACCTTCCTGGATGCCATGATGGAACGAATGCACCATTACATAACCTTCCCCACTACACAGGCGGAGCTGCAGAAGACCAAGCTGGATTTCTATCAACTGGCTCAGTTCCCTCACGTCATTGGCTGCGTCGTTGGTACCCACATACCAATCTGCCCCCCTGCAGCTACAGAATACATTTACCGCAACCACAAATCCACCCACTCCATAAATGTGCAGGTGATATGTGATGCTAAGTTCATCATAACAGACATTTTGGCCAAATTCCCAGGGAGTACCCATGGCGCGTACATATTCAGCAACAGTGGTATCCATACACGTCTGGCTGCTGGTGAATTTGGAAGAGGATACCTACTAGGTAAATCAATGTGACACACCGTGATGTATACCTTGGCTCAACCTATTGGTGACACAAATTAATGGCACTTTCTTTTGCATTTAGGTGACAGCGCATATGCCCTCCGGTCTTACCTACTCACAACATATCTCAACCCATCCACCCCAAGGGAGAGGAGATACAATATGGCACATAAGAGCACACACAACGTGGTGGAGCGCCCCTTTGGACTGTTTAAAAGCAGATTTCGTTGCATCCACAAAAGTGGAGGAGCATGTCAGTACAGTCCCATCAAATGTTGCAAAATAATTGCTACATGTGCAATGCTACATAATCTAGCTGCAAAAAAAGGAACAGCAGTGGAAGTAACAGACTCTGAGGATGAGGGCGAGGACAATCCCCAGCCAGAGCCCTGCGCAGCTGGTGTTGCAGTAGAACAGGATGAGAGACACAGACGGGCAGAGATAACGTCCAACTATTTCTGAGTGAGTAGCGAGACAGAGCCAGTAACAGTTGTTGTGTAATGGTGTTTAATCAGCACACCACTAGGATTGAAAGCAGTGTCCATGAAGACATGGGTTACATCACCCATCTCATGATTGCAAAAAAGCAGCTTGACCTACTTTCTGCGCCCACGCGCTGCATGGCCACGTTCCCTGGCCACACTGTCTGTAGTTTCAGATTGTTCCTGGGCAGCGCTGTGGCGTTCGCTGCGCCTCCTGCCCTCGGTGGGAGAGGGCGTAATGCTATCACGGCTGGTAGCCTCCTCACTGTCCCCCCCTTTCATTATGGCCGCCTTCACGTTCTGCAGCAGTTCCAATGCAGAGGTCATCTAGACCATGCCCCTGGCCACGTACGTGCTGCAATGCGCCATCTCCTCCTGCATGGCGATAGACCTGCGACACATGAGGGAGGTAGCAGTGGCCAGCCGGTTCACTGCCTTGGTATAGGCCTGGAGTCTCTGCCTCTCCCTGCGCCTACAATGACGGTCCTGCTCCAACTGGCTGCATAGGTTGTCCACAGAGGTTGCAATTCCCATCATTCCCTCACACATGTTGTCGCCCATTGAACTAATGCCCTTTTCAATCCTGTGCATGTGTTTGTTCATGTGGGCACCTCTCTGTGCAATGATCTCATCTCCCTCCATTGCAGGCGCTGGACCTTGAGCATGTTACCTTCCAGTCCAGCAAAGACACTTTCATCCTGTTCGGAGCCTTGAGGACTGGCTGGCCTAGACCTGTGGCGTCTTGATGAATTGCGGGCGCCCTCAGATGGAGTACCAGCCCTCACTCTGTTGCCCTCCACATGGACTGGAGACTGTTGTCCCCCTGTGCCCTCCTCTTCCGACTCCTCCATCTGCTGGAGGGTGGCCACGGCATGCCTCCTGCCTGGCTGTGGTGGTGGTGGTGTTGGTGATCGTTACAGTGGGGATTGAGAATGAGGAGATGACGGCATTCCCTGGGGCTGTGGTGATGTCTGTGAAGGAGTAGTTCGAGGTGGTGGTTGTGCGGAGCTTGTGTGCCCTGCAGGCATACTCTCCTCATCATGTTGCCTCCCCTCTGGCCTGGCTGTCTTTGGTCTGCTCCCCTCTGTAGCACTGCGAGATGTCTCGCCTGTAATGACAGAATTTACATATACTCACTTCTCTGGCTGCATTTGCATTGCATTAAACATCATGCCTACAGATCACAGTGACTGTCCTGAGCTTGCTAATTACTTTCACATGCTATTGTGTTTGCTAGGCTGACTATCCTTTACATCAGTTCCCTAGGACTACATCTCCCACAATGCATAGCAGGTAATGAGTAAGAGATGGAGTTGAGTGGGGGGCCCTATACCACTATGGGGATTGGGGTTGGGGAGGGGGTAGCACAACATGCTGGGCATGCATCTTAACTTGTTTCCTTGCAGCTCTGGCAGAGCTGTCTGCATCTCCCACGCCACTCACACTCTCCGGCTGGAGGGTGGACTCCACCATCAGTTCCAGCGGTGTCGGTGCAGGTGCTGTGTTCTTCCCTCCGCCAGTTTTGCCAGCCTGCCTCTGCCTCTCAGCCATCCTTGCCTTCGCCGTCTTCCTGAGGTCGTACCACCTCTTCTTGATGTCCTCAATAGTACGCTGGGTGACACCAATTGCATTTATCTTGCTCTGTATCCCACTTCAGATCTGTCTCTTCTGAGACTCAGGAATGTGGAGGGACTGCTTCCCGAAGAGCTTGTTATGGTCCTGACTCACATCCTGAATTAGGACCTCCAGCTCCTTCTCGCTGAACTTCAGCTTCCTTTTCCTTTCAGTTGCCTCCTTCTCTCTCTCCTGGCTTGCCATTTCAAGATTATTTTTTTGTTTGGTTTGTAGCTGTTTGGCTCTGTACCTCCTGGATCCTCAGCTCACCTGCCTGCCTCACAGTCAGCTCCAGGTTCAGTGCCTCTGCCTGGGTGTGGCCACTTCCTGTTTGGGAGGTGATTGGATGACACCGGATTGGCTGATTCATCAAATTACAAAAATTTGAATTACCGAATCGATATTTACCGAATCGGTAATGGATTCGGTAAATCCGATTCAGTATTGGTGTTTCGTTTTTTTTTTACCGATTCCTTCTGAATCGGTATTTTTTACTGATTTTTAGCGAATCAGTAAAAATTACCGTTTTTTTACGTACATCGTATTTTCCGATTCCTTAATACCAAATCGGTAATATTCGGTATTAAGGAATCGGTATTCTTAGTTTACCTACACATGGCCCTTAGTCTGTTAATTCTCCCAGCAAAATATTTTTTCAAGTCTGATTTTAGAGAAAAAAAGGTCCATGGCCCTACTCAATAGCAAACCTAGTAACGTTTGATATAGGTGCAAAATGTAAACTTTTTCTAATACCTCCAAATATGTGTAAGATTTTCAGAAGAAAGGTTGCCTACAGCTTTCATCTGGGAACCTACTGATGCCAATACTGTGGGTATTTTCTTTGTTTTTTTAAATAAACCACATTTTATTATAGAAATAAACAGGAACATACACAGCAATCACATCCAGGTCTTGTATATGACAGTGGTTCATGTACATCTGTAATTCACTATTCAATATAACCCATAGAAGTCCCACCATTTACCCTAGATTCTTTCATGTTAACACGGGCAGCCCCTCGCCTTGTAAATAGGCTCATCCATTTTGGCACGCCAATCCATCCTCCTGAGCCAGACTGTCATAGTCATCGGAGATGCCACTGAGCCCCACAGTCTGGCAATGCCCATCATGTGTTGAGACTGATGTCGGGGAGACGTCTCACCCCTCACATTGGGCGTGCAACAACCCTGCACCAGGTTCAAAAGTTGCTAGGCTCCTGAGATTGATCTCTACCTTGTATGACTCACTGAATAACCTAATCTAACCTAAGCAAAAGCTTTTGATTCTTTTCCATGAGGTTCTCCCTCTACTGAATTACCTCATATTATCAATATATCAACCAATACAATGGGAGGTGTAATTCAGTATACACTCCCTGATTAAATACGACTTTAATTATCACAGGAAATACCAAAAGAACGGAGATCACCTTCCACTTGAGGTGTGAGCGCATGGAGCAGGAGTAAGGAGGACTCCTAAACCCCTCTCACCGTAGAAGAGATAGTGACCACATGTGTTATGAGAAAATGATTTAAAGAATTTAGAAAGAACTTTGAATGAAGACTGAGATGAGGTGTGATTTAAAGGTGATAAGCAGAGATGTCTCAGAATTCGAGAAGAGGGTGTATGTAATTTAGGAAATGCTGGGCGAAAGTTTGACTGACCATGAGCAGCTCAAAGTATGCATAATGTTGCTTGAAGCGCATAAGGGTTGCCTCCGATGCAAGTAGGAAGACCTGGAAAAAAGGTCCAGGAGGAATTGTCAGACAACTGGAGGTATGCTGAAGAGGAGCTAATTGCACCATTTCTAAGAGACGCTTGAGGTTGAATAAAATATGCTGAGTGGCCCTAATTGCTGGAAGACTTGTTCTGGAACCTGACCCAGAAATGTAATAATGGGTCAATGAACTCTGGGAGGGGGATCATTTTTGGTGGCATGGGAGTCTCGAGAACCATGGGGAGTGGCATAGGTAGGGTGGGGTGTTACGTTTGGGTGGGTTGTCCGAACTTATGTAGTAATACCGTCAGTCTCAACCCTTGTATAATGTATGTCCTTCTAAAAATCGCAGTAACATTTATTGAAACAGAAAACTAGAGCCTTCTCTTGGGAGTTGCAGATATATATGTTTGGCTATTTTAGGGTACTATAAAGACATTCCAACCACTTGGGAAGCATGTCATCACCTTGATACATTTTAATCGTAAGTTGTCTTTGTATAGCTCTTACTACCCTTGATGAGGCATTGATCTGCTTTAAATTGAGCGGTACACAACTACGGAAACCAAGGCTAGAGGTAAATAGGGTTAGTAAAGGAGAGATGTGAGTTGTTATTGGGAGTGCTGAATGTGGGCAACTGTTAGCACGATGAGCAGGTAGATAGAAAGAAGTTTGGAAAACATGTATGGGTGTCCATTGTGAACTGAAAAGTTTGGGATGAGTCAGACTGAAGAAAAGAGGAATGTGGAAGTTTATATTTTACATATTTACATTTATATAGATATATATCAATATATATATTATATATAAACATACACACATATATCCATCATATAGATTACATCTCTATACAAAGCATTTACATAGATAGATAGATAGATAGATAGATAGATAGATAGATAGATAGTTTCCCAGTTTATTGATAGTTTGAAATAAAAATGGCATAATTAATACATAAGACAGTCACTAATAAAAAAGAAATTGTAAACAATGAGGCACAGGTATATCAGGTTGTCGCAGACCTAAAAACAGTAGTAAATGCTCAATGTAAACAAGCATATACAGAAATGTATCTAATATTCATGAAACCAGACACCCTATAAAACTTAACCTGGCTTGTTGCCTGATAGCTTTTGCCTCATTATCCAGGCTATGTGCAAGAACTTTGACACCGCCTCTACCAATTTTATAGATGTCTCTCTTTTTCAAATTCTATAGGCTTCACCTCCTTTAGCTAGACTAAGGGATCGACACAGAGGCATTATTCTCCTACTTCTGGCTTTAGCATATGGGGGACAGAAGAACAACAAATGTTTATCTGTTTCCATGGCAGTTTTGCAATTGAAACAGTAGCATGACCCCAGCTTTATACCCCCCAAGAGGCGGTGAAAGCTGCTATTGAAAGTGCCCCATACCTTATTTATTTTATCTATTTTTTTTTGTGCATTTTTATAAAGCGCGGACATTACCTGAAGGTGTCCGAGCGCTGTACAATCGAGCCTGTTACGTTACAGGGGAACAATGGAACACAAAAAAAATTACAAAGAAAAACAGGAGACTAAAAATGAAGGTTACATAGACACAAAATCCAACAAAGCACGCAGGACTGAGGAATGTACAGGAAAAAAAATACAAATTTACAATGAGGAGTGAACTTCCAAGAGGGGCCTGAGCATGAAAGTATTAGTTCTGAAAGTGTCTTTGAAAGAGGAGCAATTTGAGATCAGCTTTGAAGATCCGGGTAGAGGAGGTGGCACAGAGCAATGGGGGAAGTGAGTTCCAGATTCTCACCGCATTGACTGAGAAGGATTGTGCCATCGATCTTTCCCTTTTGAAGACGGAGGGCTCAAGCAGAAGCTTTTCCTCATTGCGCGAGGGTCGCGAACCTCCAGACAATTTCAGTTTGTTTGCCAGGTAACAAGGGTAGGACGTGTGCAAGGCATTATGCGTGATGCAGGCAGTTTTGTAGATAGATCTTGCCTCAATCGGAAGCCATCGAAGAGAGGGATGGATAGGAGTGACGTGGTCACTTCGTTTAGACCCCGTTAAAAAAGCGAGCTGCTGAATGGAGGAAGGATTTGAAAGGTGAGAGGTGAGATTTCGGTAGGCCCGTCAGAAGAGAATTGCAATAATCCAGTCTTGAGAGAACCAGCGATTGTACCAAGGCTTTTAAGTATTTCTCCTGGAAAAACGGACGGATACCCCCACAGAATGCGTAACTGGTATCGTGCGTTCTTGGCAATAGAGTTGATGTGTGAGATTAGGTTGAGTCTTTTGTCAAGTATGACACCTAGGGATTTTGCGCTGTCGACAATGATGGGTTTGTTGTTGAATAAGTTCAGCTGATCCATCCACGATTGAATGGGAGGAGGTGAGAGAGAGGTAGAAAGGAGGAGGAATTCAGTTTTGGCGGGATTTAGAATGAGTTGGTGAGCTAACAACCAGTTGTGAATCGAGTCGGGAGTAGAGTCGAGTAGTGAGAGATCACCTTGATGTAGATTTGAGTGTCATCTGCATAAAGATGGTAATGGATCCCAGATTTGCTTAGGAGGTTCCCCAATGGTTCCAGGTAGAAATTAAACAAGGTGGGTGCCAGGATAGAACCTTGAGGGACGCCTTGACCTACAGCCAATGGAGATGAAAGACTGTTCGCTATCTTAATCATTTGGGATCTGTCCAAGAGGATAGAGGCAAACCATTTCAGCACTGTGCCATCCAATCCCATTCTCTGTTGAAGTGTGTTGAGGAGGGTGCTATGATTAACAGTGTCAACGGCTGCAGAGAGGTCTAGAAGAATCAGAAGACACGATTTCCCAGAGTCGAGTATATGCAGCACATCATCAATCACTTGCAGCAGGGCTGTTCCAGTGTTGCAATTTTGGATGAAGCCAGATTGGAAAACGTCGGGGAGATTATTGTCCATACTATGTAGGGCAAGTTGTTTCGCAACACATTTTTTGGTGATTTTCTAAAGAAAAGGCATGTTGGTGATAGGGCGGAAGTTGTTGAGGTCGTTCGCATCAGCAGAGGGTTATTTTAGAGGAGGGGTAACCTGACCTGATTTAAGGGCAACTGGGAGGGAGCCTTGACTAAGGAAGAGATTAACTAGCCTGGTCCAGTAAGAGAGAGTATGGGTGTAGAAATCGTTGGCAAAGATGCTAGGGATGGGGTCAGAGGAATGGTTGGATGGTTTGGTTTGAGGATGCATTTGAGGAGTTCATCTTCCGAGATGATGTCAAAATGTTGCCAGGTGACTAAAGATTTCCGCTTCTCAAAGGAGGTGGGCGAACTGATTCACCAGGGCTTTGACCTTTTCATCAAAGAAAATAGCGAAATCGGCTGCTCTCTTTGTGGAGTCCTCAGGCTTAGTAGTTAGGGGAGAACAGTTAGGGTTTTTGATGAGGTTAAAAAGCTTTTTGGGTCTATTTTTGGCTGAGTCGAGGAGGGATGTGAAATGTAATGCTTTTTCATGGAAGATGTGGTTGTGGTGTTTGGATCTTGCTGAACGTAACTGAGAGAGATTGGAGGTGGAAGGAGATTTTCTCCAATGTATCTAAAGCCTTCTAAGGTTTTTCCTTTCATCGTAGAGAGCTTTATTGAACCAAGGTGCTGAGGGGGTGGGTCTTTTCCTTTTATTTTGAAGTGGAGCTAACTTGTCAATTTCGACAGCTGGGACTGAGAGGCACTGAGAGGTTAGAACGTTGACATCCATGTTAGGGTCAAGTCTAGGAAGTGACAGCATAGCAGAGTCACAAAAAGTGTAAAGATCATTGGTTTTAGTGTTTTGGAACCAGGTAGTAGCTCTTTTAGGTTGACCGAGCGTTATAATGTGCGAAAGATGAAAACGGAAGGGAACAAGGAAGTGGTCAGACTAGTCTACATGGATAGCGGGAGCAGTAGACAGCAGGTCTGCTTTGGATATAACAAGATCCAAAATTGAGCTCTTGGAATGAGTGGTTTCCGAGCAATGTTGGAATAGATCGATAGCTGAGAGAAAGGAGGCAAGCTTGTTGGCAGCCGAGTCTTCCAAAGAACCCCAATGGAGATTAAGATCACACAGGAAGATCTGTCTGTCACTTTGAGAAAATTGGTCACTGATGAAGTCAGTGAGTTCCTCCACAAAGGCAGAGCAGTTACCGGGCGGGTGGTAGATGGTATGGAATCTGAAGGGTGAGCCATGATATATTTGCAGTTCTAGGGATAGGCATTCAAATGTACGGAAAAGGATGGCAGGGAAAGCTTTCATTTGAAGGGAATTCCTGAAGACGATAGTGACACCGCCCCCAATTTTGTCTGTAAAATTGTCTGCATGATCACTGTAAAAACAGTGATCGTGCATGTGCCGTGCGTATAAAATCTAAACACTCCTCGGCCTTATTTGTGGAGTTATGGAGTGAGAAAGCTCTCGTTAATTAACCTGCCTGTGTTATTTCAATGCTCCCTGCAAGTGACAGCTTTCCATAAACCAGTATTTTCACTATTTGTACATCTCCTGAGCAGATGGAGCAGGGTTCTTTCCAGAATTGTTCAAAGCCCAGGTCGGTCCATGCCTTTTTCTAAATTGGCACCGTTCACTAGTGCTCCAAATGCATATCCAATATAGAAAACGTCTTAGTGCAGCCAACACAGCTATTTCATGGATATATATATATATATATATATATATATATATATATATATATATATATATATATATATATATTGAATATATATTGAACACAGTCTCACCAACGTAATCTCTCCATCCATTCACGGAAAGGAAAAACACCGGAGCCTTGGTATTTGGTGCAGTTTTAATCAGTACACAACGTCCTACGCATTTCGGAGTGTAGCTCACTCCTTCTTCACGGGCAAGAATGTGCATTACAAAACAACTAATAAAGTAAAGTAAATCATCACGTGATAGTTGACATAAACAAAATACATAGACAATTATGTCTTTACTTTCATCTCAGTATGTTGGATATCATCAGCAAGTTATTATTAGCATGATTCTGCTTACATATTAATTTCAACTCGGGAATATATTTCATGTTAAATGTTTTGTACCCGTTGTACGGTAAGGGAAAGATTCGTTCCACAAACGGTTTAAGCTCTTCAACACTGTATTTGAGAACAGCCTCTTCGATAACACATATAATATTTGCAATTTATATTGTAAAGCTGTCAGCTATTTAGTCCATCAAATTATGACAAAACTTAAAAAAAAATGTTGAAACAGTTTGTCCGGGGCGTGAACACTCCACCCCAAGAGAAAATTCTCTACGGCATTAACACTTTGTGCTATGCTGGTTTGGAGACGTAACGTAGTCAGTAGTTCATAGTAGTCCTAAACTGACTGTAATTGATCACTGTGCTATGCACATTTCACCAAAATAAAAAAAAACACCATATTGCCCAAGTTGGCTAAGTTTTAAATTAAAGCTTTTCGAGCATTGTATCACAGTGTTAACAATCATTGTATCACAGTGTTAATTAGAACAGAGTCTTATTTTCGGGGTATTGCCCAAGTGGGCTTATGTTATGAGGACTATTCCCATCTTGTTCATAAACGGAGTCGGTTAACAATCTTCCCTGTACTCATATCTGTAAAGGATTAGAGATGAGAGACAAAACAATATATTAAAAATCTTTCTCCAATCTTAAAAAGAAGAATATTCATAAAGTTTGAACACACTAATTCTAAAAACAGCATTGGGATGATACACAGATAAAATACATTTGAATTGCTACAATTTTGTCACATTATAGGTGTACAGACAGTTCCTCGTCCATATTCAAACCATGAGGTGCCTTGGTATTGAATCTAATGATTAATTAGGACTCTAATTTTCTGAGTTCAACCAATCTATTGCCTCCTCGTATATTTAGTGTAATGCAGTCGATGACTGCAAATTTAACCAAATTGGGATTACTCTTGTGGTACTCTTAGTCTTCATACTTTCTTGGCGAATCTGCCCCTCGTTCCCAGTGGGAACGAGAACGAGGGGCAGATTCGCCAAGAAAGTATGAAGACCAAGACTGTGGTAAATCTTTCAGATTATAAACTGAGTCAAGATCAATTTGATGTTCTAATGTTAGGCTTGTCATTTTGCCCAACGTCTAATTTTAGTTATACTGAAACAAGAATTGATTTATTTCACTATATACGTAAGTTGAAACTCAAGAAGTGTTTCATTAACAACCCTGCCAAACCCCTGATCGTGAGGTCAGATAATCAGCCTGCACTCCAAATAGGGGATATTGAGGCATTACAAACAGTGCACGAGTTGGCTCAAGTTGAAGGATGTGTTGACGATCCCCATTTGAATGCAGCCACAAGTGACTTAACGTTGGATTTGGCAGGAACAACACCCTTTAAACCGAAGTTGGTGTTCCTACCACAAATCAACTGTGAAGCAATCCATTGTTTTGAGAAGGGAGTCATTAATGAACTCAAAATGCTCAAATCTCCAAAAACATATGCAAGACATAATCTTAAAACGAACCACATTAAAGCATTGAAGGAATTAGAATCTAACAAGGACTTTGTCATCAAACAGAGTGACAAAGGCGGAAATGTGGTTATCTGGCCTCCTAACATGTACAGAGAAGAAGGGAGGCATCAATTATCAGATACTAGCAGATATTGCCTCTCATCTAAAACACTGAATGATAAAGCAATGTTGAATATATCTAATCAAATCACAAAGTGGAAAGATGATTGTGTTATAACAAATGATGAATTTTTGTATTTGGCCTGTAAATATCCCAAGCTTCCCGTACTATACCTTCTCCCTAAGCTACACAAAAATGCAACCAAACCTCCCAGAAGGCCGATTGTATCTTCCTGTGATAGTGCACTAGAGAAAACTTTAAAATACGTAGAGTTTTTTCTGCAACCGATGGTGCAATCCCTCCCATCATTTGTCCAAGACACAAGTGATTTTCTTAGATATATTGATGGTATTGAATGGTCCACTAACTATTTGTTGTTAGACTTAGATGTATGCAGTTTGTACACAAGCATTCCACAGCAATTGGGGATACAAGCATGTAAACATTTTTTTCAAAGTAGACCTATGAGTTCTCTACGTCATACCGATATGTTGCTTGACATGATTGAATTGTGTCTATGCAATAACTTTTTTCTCTTTGACAAGCAAATCTACAAGCAAATCCAGGGGACGGCGATGGGAACCTGCTTCGCCCCCAGCTTTGCAGGTCTTTACCTCGGCTGGTGGGAGGAGCAGGTTGTCCGCAAGATCGAACTATTCAAAGACCACGCCGTCCTCTGGTTGCGGTACATAGATGATATTTTCTGTATATGGAGTGGTACAGAAATACAAGCAAACAAATTTGTTGACACTCTCAATGAAAACGACCTGAACCTCCAATTCACACATCAGATCAGTAAAGATACAATAGAATTCCTGGATCTCAAATTGGAAGTGAAAAACAATAGAATTGAGAGTTCCCTATACAGAAAAAGCACGGCTGGCAATAGCTTGCTCCATGCAGGCAGTTACCATCCACACAACCTGATAAATAGCATACCGTTTGGGGAACTATTGCGCGCTTGCAGAATTTGCAGCACAGATGGGAAATTTGAGAGAGAGAAAGAAATCATGACAGAAAGATTTTTGACACGGGGCTACAGCTCCAAGAGTATCAAGGAGGCTATCATAAAAGTTGATACTCTAAAACGACATGATCTTATCTTTCCCAAAGATGAACAACACCAGATTAAGTCCAAAGAATCAATAGGATTCATAACCACATATAATACACAAGCGTGGGAAGTGAAAAGAAGTCTTAAAAAATTCTGGGAGGTGTTGAAGACGGATGATGATCTGAAGGAATATATTGGTGAACATCCCTCACTTACCTTTCGCAAACCAAAATCTTTACGCGATCATTTGTGCAGTAACATGATCCAAAATCCTAAAAAGATTACAGATATAAAAGTTTTTTTTACCTGTAATCAGTGTAAAGCCTGTAAATTTAGTGGTAATGTCAAATCTTTGAAAATTAGCAACAATGAGGCTCCCTGAACTATTCAAAAACATTTAAACTGCAATACCGAGTATGCGATTTATACCCTAAGATGCCCATGCCTGAAATATTATATCGGGAGTACTATCCACAAAGGCAAAAAACGAGTTCTGGAACATCTTAGGGCTATAAACAAAAGATAAAACCTACCCGGTAGCCAGGCACTTTCAGGAGTACCACAAGAGTAATCCCAATTTGGTTAAATTTGCAGTCATCGACTGCATTACACCAAATATACGAGGAGGCAATAGATTGGTTGAACTCAGAAAATTAGAGTCCAAATTAATCATTAGATTCAATACCATGGCACCTCATGGTTTGAATATGGACGAGGAACTGTCTGTACACCTATAATGTGACAAAATAGTAGCAAATCAAATGTATTTTATCTGTGTATCATCCCAATGCTGTTTTTAGAATTAGTGTGTTCAAACTTTATGAATATTCTTCTTCTTAAGGTTGGAGAAAGATTTTTAATATATTGTTTTGTCTCTCATCTCTAATCCTTTACAGATATGAGTACAGAGAAGATTGTTAACCGACTCCGTTTATGAGCAAGATGGGAATAGTCCTCATAACATAAGCCCACTTGGGCAATACCCCGAAAATAAGACTCTGTTCTTATTAACACTGTGATACAATGATTGTTAACACTGTGATACAATGCTCAAAAAGCTTTAATTTAAAACTTAGCCCACTTGGGCAATATTGTGGGTTTTTTCATTTTGGTGAAATGTGCATAGCACAGTGATCAATTACAGTCAGTTTAGGACTACTATGAACTACTGACTACGTTACGTCTGTAAACCAGGATAGGACAAAGTGTTAATGCCGTAGAGAATTTTCTCTTGGGGTGGAGTGTTCGCGCCCCGGACAAACTGTTTCAACATTTTTTTTAAAGTTTTGTCATAATTTGATGGACTAAATAGCTGACAGCTTTACAATATGAATTGCAAATATTATATGTGTTATCGAAGAGGCTGTTCTCAAAGACAGTGTTGAAGAGCTTAAACCGTTCGTGGAACGAGTCTTTCCCTTACCGTACAACGGGTACAAAACATTTAACATGAAATATATTCCCGAGTTGAAATTAATATGTAAGCAGAATCATGCTAATAATAACTTACTGATGATATCACACATACTGAGATGAAAGTAAAGACATAATTGTCTTTGTATTTTGTTTATGTCAACTATCACGTGATGATTTACTTTACTTTATTAGTTGTTTTGTAACGCACATTCTTGCCAGTGAAGATGGAGTGAGCTACACTCCAAAACGCGTAGGACGTTGTGTACTGATTAAAACTGCACCAAATACCGAGGCCACGGCTGCAGTGTTTTTTCTTTCCGTGAATGGATGGAGAGATTACGTTGGTGAGACTGTGTTCAATTTAAAGGGGGTGGCTACCCCTGCCGTGTGCCCGCCGAAGAAGAGGCTTGGGAAACAGCTAAAAACTTTGTGTTCACAATATATATATATATATATATTCACAGAAAAAAACATAGGTTATAGTGGATATATAGTTAGGAATTTGCATTTACAAAACCTTGAAAATTCAATGAAAAAACCATTGGTTTTAGGCCATATATAGTTAGGGATTTGCATTTACAAAACCTTATTTTACTCGCATAAAACCATTGAAATTCCATATATAGTTATAAGCGCTAACTATATATCGCGCACCCGCAATCCACTGCTGATGATGTCACATATTACATCATTCATGACATGGTTAGTGACATCACTGATGACATCACTGATGACATCTCAAATGACATCACTGATGACATCACTGAAAACATCTCATTTGACATGACTGATAACATCACTGATGATATCATTCATGTGATAATACCATGAACCTCTTCAGACTCTAATATAACCTTAGATACAATCAGTGTAAACAGACAGTCACAGACTGTCACTCATCCATGGAGTTACTCACACACCTAGTCAGTTATGCCAAAAATCAATCACACCTCCATTTTCTCAACTATACAGTTATACACACCTTACTTATTCAAACATATACTAACACATATTTACTTTACTCTCTTATACAATCTCTGATACATGTTCACAATGATCCATACAGCCACTCACACATTCACTGGCTCTTATACACAGTTATTTATATATGTCAACTCTCACATGTACTGTGTTTTACATATGTACTTACTTTGACATGTAGCACTGAGATATCCATTCACTCACTAATACACTCATGCACAGTCAACCGCCCATACAGCTGTTTGCACATGCACTTTTGAATCTATACATATAGTGAATCAACTACTCACACATCTATGTACAGAGTCACACACCTTCCAGCCACCCATACACACACTCAGTTTCCCATACAAATACTTGGACAACCAATCAATAACCCATACAGTTACTCATATAGCTACTGATCAACATATGCAGCAGTTTGTAGAACAACAGATATAATGATGCACAAATTAAAACAGTTTAGTCACTAACCCATGCACTCAGTGAGACACATTTAATCACTCACTCAATCAGTCAGTCAGTCATGCACCTAGTAAATCCTTCATCCAGACACTTATATATCCACTCATTCTTCAATATGTAAAACATATTTTAACTTTACAGAAACATACAGTCACTGGATGTTGTAATCAGTGATGTCATCAGTGATGTCATTTGAGATGTCATCAGTGATGTCATCAGTGATGTCACTAACCATGTCATGAATGATGTAATATGTGACATCATCAGCAGTGGATTGCGGGTGCGCGATATATAGTTAGCGCTTATAACTATATATGGAATTTCAATGGTTTTATGCGAGTAAAATAAGGTTTTGTAAATGCAAATCCCTAACTATATATGGCCTAAAACCAATGGTTTTTTCATTGAATTTTCAAGGTTTTGTAAATGCAAATTCCTAACTATATATCCACTATAACCTATGTTTTTTTCTGTGAATTTCATTGGTTTTTTAATAGCAAATATGAAAAGCTTAAAAATGTCAAGTACGTGATAAATAAAAACATTTTCGTATTTATGCACGCTGATGTGCTTTGAACGCTGCACCCCCCCCCCTCCCCTCTTTTGTCTTAGTAGTACTCTCTCTTTGCAGATACTGAAGGGTAGTTAACGCAGGCCTTTACCCCCGTTGTAATCCGTCGTGGCTGCTTGTCTCTCCATTTGATTGATTGTTGTCCAAGCATTTACTGTTTTAGAATTGGTTCTCTTTGGATCATTCTCTATTTACAAACAAGCACAAAGTCGCAATACTCTGTTTAGTCTTTGCAGATAGTGAAAAATCGTGTAAAAAAATAAAAGTAATCGAGCAAAATCAGTAGGCCACTAATTGGATCTCTTTTTGACCTCGCTAAAATAGAAATATTAGGAACAACCCTTCATGAGAAATACGAAAATGGTGAGATGAACTGAGCTCCACACCATGAGGGCTGCAAGACAGCTCGGCTCCATCACCCATCCCGCACAAAATAACGACAAACCCTATGCAAATATTAAAAATATAGACAACACACCAGCAAAGAAACAGGGTAAAACATTTTATTAAAAAACTATTTACATAACGTTGGTTTATAAGATGATGTCAGTAGTGGACCGATGTGTGAATAGATCGAAAGCAGCACAAGGCTCCAAGATCCGGATGGCAAGCTCCTGGATGTTGGGTGCCATAGTTTAGAGTTCTGAATTTGAGCCTTTTTCAATGTCTGTGCTTTGTTGAATCAAATTTGCGGCTTGACACAAAGCTGACTCAAGCGTTGCTACTGATGCTATGCAGACCAAAACTGGTTTTCAGTTTGTACATTTTTCTAGATTTTTAATCCAAGTTTGGTTGACTTTGTAGAACGATGGCTTCAAATTTTCAACATACGGTGTGGTGGCGCTGACTGGGAGGGGGCGCTTCGCTCCTGCCCCCTCCCCAAGTAAGATTTTCATACGTGAAAGTACGTTAATGGTTTTGGTCCCTGAGATGCTTCGATGTCACTGCCATTCTCAAATAGCATAAGTTCTGGATGTTGGGTGCCATAGTTAAGAGTTCTGAGCAGCGCTTGTAACACTGTCTGAAGCTTATTTCCACCTACTGCAGCTTCACTATTCTCAAAGTAAGTGAGTGTCGTTTGTGGACCTGACTGCATTAGAAAACAATGTGATATGTTACCTTCCTAAACAGCTTGACGGAGGCCCCTGAGGGGCGGTGTGATGGCCATGGACTCGGAGAAGACGCTTGGCTCCGACACCCTCCCCAAGTCTTATAGCACTGGTGTAGCCTGAGATCGCCCCCGACATAGGCGGCCGGCTCCCGGGATCCGGCGGAACTTTTTGCCTTTTGATGACTCTTCAATTCTGAACCTTGTCCCATCTAGCTGAGTTGCGCCCACTCTTGCGGCTACAGCGTCTTGCCCACCATCCAGCTGAATTGCGCCCACTCTTGCGGTGCAGCGATAGGCGGCTGCCACAGGACTCTCAAAATGGCGGCCGGCTCTTCGGTTTTGGGCCTGGTCCACTAAAATGGCCCTGGGACACCTTTGAACTCGGACGCTTCCCTGATAGGGCTTGGGTCCCATTCTCGAAAAGCGTCCCCTTAGCCGTGAAGATTCTACAAAAGTCTTGGGGGCCTCCGACTCCCGCAGGCTTCTGGTGGGGAGCGGCTGCCATGATTGCTCGTGGAATTGCCACGACGGAGCTACGAGATGGTAGTGGTCTCATGCTGACGCCAGCTTTAGTCTGAAACATCCAGAAACACTGTAGACTACCAATTCGATCAGTTCCGGTAGCGCCCCAACATGACCCGGAAGAGAAGAACTTGCCCTCCCCTCTTTGACTGATGGTTCTTGTTGCCTGTCCCCTCTGTTGTCATTTAACAGAACTTTTTGGACTGCTGAAAGGGGTTGTGTTCCGAACGCTGGTTGGTGGAGACATTTTGACTATATTCTTGACCTACGTTGTCGCGTAATGCGTTATATGACACGCCGCGTTAGCGCACCCGGAAGTGATCCGAGGCGCGGCGCGCAGCGCGTAACGTAAGCACAACAGGTCATGTGACTTGTTAATAAAACTTTTCATTGGTTCATTTTGCTTTTGTTATTTTAATGATGAAAAGCTTGGTCATATGACCTAAAAATTACGCTTTTTATTGTTTTCGAACATTATTTTTTTTAAAACATGTATGTTATAATATTCCAGGCTAATGTACTTTCCCGGAAAATTTACAACTGTCCTGCAAGTAAAATATATTCCTTTTTCGAGAAAAAGGGCGTTTCTTCGTAAAAGAGACTCGGCCTGCTGTCTTAGTCGCCGATACGCCTGATTATCAGATTCTTATCGATCACTTTATGTTGCAGAAATGAAAAACACAACTGCCCTTGACCATTTATCTTTACTGCGTTCCTACATATTATACCTTTTATCCGTCATGTAATTGGACTGCTTTATTTCACTTGCCTTTTACTGATTCGAAAACAGTGACTAAAAGTAAAAACTTTACCAATGTAAATACTACTACCGTGTTTTGTTTTAAAAACCTTTATTGTGAAAATATCAGTATACAAATACGGGCCTATAACCACGTGGGCCGGCCACGGAGCAAACTGAAATCGTATATGATGAGGAGACATTTACACTGTAGAGGAACGTAACGAGCGGGCCATTAGGTTGCAAGAACAAAGGTGTCTAACAGTTGCGGAATCGGTGGACGTACATTTTGTAATTAAAATACGACAGGGCCACTTACAATAACATTTTCTAGATATACATTTGCAGGCAAGGAGTTACGAGTCCCATTTATACCGGCGCCATTTTGTGCGAGGCCGGGCAGGTCCAAGATATAGTCAAAATGTCTCCACCAACCATCGGCCAGACCAGAACCCCTTTCGGCCCTTTATGCTACAAGATGGTGTCTTCCATTCAGAAAATATTGTTGGCAGCATTTTGAAAGGAAACAGAAACAGCCGTTCTCCTAGTGAGTTTCACATTGTTACAATTAGGAAGAATGTTGAAGAGTAGTATGTGGAAAATCTGAAGCCATTTTTCTACAAACTGTCAATCAGACTGGATAGAAAAAAAAATCCTGAAGAATGTACAAACTGAAAACCAATTTTTGTCTGTATAGCATCAACAGCAACGCTTGAGTCAGCTTTGTGTCAAGCCGCCATTTTCATTCAATCAATAGCGTCCCCCTGCACACATTCAGGGACCTGGTCGTGTCTTCAGATGAAACGGATTGTAGGAAAAGAAGCAGAAAGGAAAAGGAAAAAAGTTCCGCCGGACCTCGGGAGCCGGCCGCCTATGTCATGTGCGACCTTTGGCCACACCAGGGCAATAGTGAAGCTGCAGCAGGTGCACATAAGCTTCAGACAGTCTTACAAACACTGCTCAGAAATCTCAACTGAGGCACTCAACATCCAGGACTTGCCATTCGGATCTTGGCGCCTTGTGCTGGTTCCGACCTATTCACACATCGGTCCACTACTGACATCACCTCATAAGCCAACGGGGCACCCCACGCCGACTTTCGGCGCAGCATTGTAGGATGGCCACACCAGTGCGGCAACTTGCTGGACACCACCTCGGTGCCATCCGGATCTCGGCGCGTTCGAGTCACTGTGCCGGAAGAGTGACCGGAACTCAGCTGAACACGCCGTCTTTCGGCGCAGCATTGTAGGATGGCCACACCAGTGCGGCAATTTGCTGGACACCACCTCGGTGCCATCCGGATCTCGGCACGTTCGACTCACTGTACCGCAAGAGTGACCGGAACTCAGCTGGACACGCCGTCTTTCGGCGCAGCATTGTAGGATGGCCACACCAGTGCGGCAATTTGCTTGACACCACCTCGGTGCCATCCGGATCTCAGCGCGTTGTGCTGCCTTCGGCCTATTCGCACATCGGTCCGCTACTGACGCCGCCTCACGTGCCAACGGATTTTCTACGCTTTTTGTAGCCCTATGCCGCATAACAGGTCATGTGACTTGTTTATAAAACTTTTCATTGGATCATTTTACTTTTGGTTTCCTAAAGATGGAAGGCTTGGTCATATGACCTAAAAATAACACTTTTCATTGGTTTAGAACATTTTTTTTCCCAAACGATGAAAGCCCCACCTTGTTTCTGGATCATTCAGACTGAAGCTGGCGTCAGCATGAGAGCACCACCATCTCGTGGCTCCGTCGTGGTCATTCCGCGAGCAATCATGGCAGCCGCTCCCCACCGGAAGCCTGCGGGAGTCGGGGGCCCCCAAGACTTTTGTAGAATCTTCACGGCTGAGGGGACGCTTTTCGAGAATGGAGCCCAAGCCCTAGCAGGCAAGCGTCCGAGTTCCAAGGTGTCCCAGGGCCATTTCAGTGGACCAGGCCCAAAACCGAAGAGCCGTCCGCCATTTTAAGAGTCATGTGGCAGGCGCCTATCGCTGCACTGCAAGAGTGGGAGCAACTCAACAACATGGTGAGCGAGACGCTGTAGCCGCAAGAGCGGGCGCAACTCAGCTGGATGGCCGCCACCTGGGGAGGCCCGTTCACGCCGCCTCCCCCACGCGCCCCCCCCCCCCCCCCCGGGCCGCCGCACGCAAATTTTCGGAGCAGCATTGTAGGATACCAAAACCAGTGCGGCAGTTTACTGGACATCACCTGGGTGCCATCAACATCTCAGCGCGTTCTGCTGCCTTGGGACTATTCGCACAACAGACCGCTACTGACGAGGCCTCCCCCCGCACCACCCGGGACGCCCCACGCCAATTTTCGGAGCAGCATTGTAGGATACCAAAACCAGTGCGGCACCCAGGCGACATCACCTGGGTGCCGTCCAGAACTCTGCACGTTGTGCTGCCTTGGGACTATTCGCACAAAAGACAGCTTCTGACCATTGTTGCTTTTTTGGGTGAAAAATGTTTAAATGTTTTTACAGTTTTTGTTCCGTTCATTATAGTTAAATGTTAATAAAGTTTTAAAATCTAACTTTGTTGGAGTGCTATATATGTTTAAAAAATCGGGTGAATGGGGCCTTGAATCGGATTATTGTCATGTGTGGGCTTTGCAAGTGTACTGCTACAAGATCGGACATTTCAAACTCAAATGCACGTTCTTTTTCTTACCTTTCCGAAGCATGGAGCGCAATAGCAGGCAGAGAAAGGGTGATGCACGTGTTGAACACTGCCTGGCCTGGCAAGTTGCTGGCAGTGCCCCCCCCGCCCGCTCCTGAAAGAGGGCACACACACACCGCCGCCCCGAGTACTTCATAAATCTTTAAAAGACCATGCGCTTGTTCATGAGGCTTAAATGGTTTATCACCCCTTCTAGAACCCCTGCATTGACCCTCTGACGTTTCCTGGAAGAATTAGCACGTAACACAATACCAAGCCCTGTCAGCTGAAACCCCCGAGAAATCATGGGGCATATTATCAAGGGGGGTTATTTCCGCTTTTTTGGCTTTAAAAGCCAAAAAAAAAGAGATAAAATTATCTCCCTATTACCAAGCTGTCGCTAACACCAGTTAGTGACAGCTAAAAGGAGATAGCGACCATCTTGGGCCCCGCTTTGCATATCAGTGATATTTATCACTAATGACATGCAAAGTGGGCGTGCCAAGATTTTAGCGACTGGAAACAGTCCCTAACCATCGCTATCTCCTATTACCAACTTTTGGAGATATTCGCGCTAAGCGCGAATATCTCCAAAACCTAACACCTGCCCTGAGCAGTTTTAGCCATGTTATCCAATGGGAAGTGGATAACATGGCTAAGAGCATTTGCTGGATAGTGCATGAATATCGCTGACTTTTCAACGATATTCATGCATTGCGGCCGTTTTTTATCGCATTTGCGATAAACCTTGCTAATAGCGAGGTTTATGTGCGATAAAATTCGCCGATGTGCGGCGATAATTTTTGTCTCTAAACAAGTTAGAGACAAAAATTATCGCTAGTTGTTGGTAATATGCCCCCGGGTTTTTGCTTGCAGGAATCGGGAGGCGGGAGACTAGCACTGAAATCAGTAGTCTCACGCCTGAATCGGGAAGGTTGGCATGTCTGGATACTCTACAGCTGGGGCCATAAACTACATCCGCAGGGCTAGGTGATAGCTTAGGTCCGGCCTGGACAATCGGACACAGAGGAAGAGGAGTGTCAGAGGGTGCGGTAGTGAATAGGGTGAAAGGGAGGTGTCGGGCGGGCACAGGGTGTGATTCTCAGAGAAGAGCAGCGCAGATGGGGGGAAGTATATGGCCCATGCATGAGAGAAAGAGCAGGGGTGAACAGTGCGTGGGGGAGATGCTTGCGAGGGTGGGGAGCCATGCTGAGGATCGGCGGCGTGCAGAGAGTGGCCCTGGTCAAGGCATCTAAAATGGCTGCCGTGCACGACAAAATTGTGGCATTGGACAAAAACGCAAGATGGCGCAGACAATGTTTATCAATAAGGATTCATTTATAACAAAATATTTACTCGCAGTGACAAAATGGTGGTCAACACTTCCTGATTTCCATCGAATCGAACGTTAACAAACGTCACGCAGCAAAAAAAAAAAAAAAAAGCTCACGCACAGAGCAGTTTTTAGCCATGTTAACCAATGGAAGGTGGATAACATGGCTAAGAGCATTTGCTAGATAATGCATGAATATCGCTGACTTTTCAGCGATATTCATGCATTGTGGCCGATGTGCGGCGATAATTTTTGTCTCTAAACAATTAAAACGAAGCACAAAATGGCGAATTCCCGTTTCGCCACCAGTTTGCGGCCCAGTTCGCGGCCCGTGAATCGCTTCTACCGTGAAAAATCATTTTTTTTTTATTTTCCCCACGGGACCCTTTAATAACCCCAACAACATTCCTAGGGGGTAAAGAGGGGTATACCTTGCCCCCTTTCAATAAATTCCCCCTTCGTTTTTCACCTCTTCTTCTCTCTCGATCCTACCGAGAGATAAGATGGCGGCCGCTCCGGACTGTTTAGAATGTTGACAGACACCGGAGAGCCAATCAGCTTTCTGTTATCCAATGGAAGGTGGATAACATGGCTAAGAGCATTTGCTGGATAATGCATGAATATCGCTGACTTTTCAGCGATATTCATGCATTGTGGCCAATGTGCGGCGATAATTTTTGTCTCTAAACAATTAAAACGAAGCACAAAATGGCGAATTCCCGTTTCGCTACCAGTTTGCGGCCCAGTTCGCGGCCCGTGAAGCGCTTCTACCGTGAAAAATCATTTTTTTTTTATTTTCCCCACGGGACCCTTTAATAACCCCAACAACAATCCTAGGGGGTCAAGAGGGGTATACCTTGCCCCCTTTCATTAAATTCCCCCTTCGTTTTTCACCTCGATCCTACCGAGAGATAAGATGGCGGCCGCTCCAGACTGTTTAGAATGTTGACAGACACCGGAGAGCCAATCAGCTTTCTGCGCGCAAAGTTCCGTTTCGCGAAAAGTAAGCGGACCGGATCGCTGCCCGGAGCGCTGTTACAGATATATATCTTGTTTTGAACGTTAATTTCTCAAAAACTACTGGAGCACATATATTGAGACCTAGCAAAGGCACATCGGGCTAACAGTCCCTACAATTTTGCCAAGTTTCGTGAAAATCCATTCAGCCGTTCGGGCTAAAAGTGAGTCCAACCGCCCTATGGAAATTAACATGGGAAAAACGCGTTTTGGGACCCCCCTTTTTTCTCGGCCCCCCCTTGACGACCCCCCCCCAAATTTCCAGGAGCTGCTCAGAAACAAAATGTGCCATTTTCCTGAAAATTTCAGCCAATTCCGTCCACAAACGCCAAAGTTATTAGACATAGAATTTTCAAAAATGCCATAGGGAAAAAATCCTAACTATATATACCTACTGGCGACCGCCAGTAGGTAATATATATATATATATATATATATATATATATATATATATATATATATATATATATATATATATTACCTACTGGCGGTCGCCAGTAGGTAGTTATAGTTAGGATAATTTTCAATGTTAAATCTCAACATTCTATTTTGAATAACTTTGGCGCCGGTTGACGAATCTGCCTGAAATTTTCAGGAAAATGGTCTCATGGCGGTCCGGTCCTTCCCTGAAAGTTTGGGGGGGATTCATCAAGCGGGGGCCGAGATAAAAGGGGGGTCCCAAAACGCGTTTTCCCCATGTTAATTTCCATAGGGCGGTCGATTTCACTTTTAGCCCGAACGGCTGAATGGATTTCCACCAAACTTGGCAAAATTGTAGGGACTGGTAGCCCGATGTGCCTTTGCTATGTCTCAAGATATGTGCTCCAGTGGATTTTGAGTAATTAAGGTTCAAAAAAATATATATATCTATAGCCGCGCTCCGGTACGCGCACCGGTACGCGCACCGGGCGCTTACCGCGACTTGCGCGGAGAAAGCTGATTGGCTCTGGGGGGTCTGTAAACATTCTAAACAGTCCGGAGCGGCCGCCATCTTGTGTCTCGGTAGGATCGAGACACAAGAGGTGGCCAAAACAAAGGGGGAAATGACCATAAGGGGGCAGAGTAGACCCCCCTTGACCCCCTAGGTTTGATGTGGGGGCCATAAAAGGGCCCCACGGGGCAAAAAAAAAAAAAAAAATTTTTTTGATTTTCGCGGGGTGAGCGCCCGGTACGCGCACCGGTACGCGCACCGGTAAGCGTACCGGGGAGTGTACCATGGGGAAAAAGAATGACAGTTTTAAAAGTAGCTGATTAGAAAAAAAAATGTTTAGTTGTTTTTTTTATATATACACATACATATATATAAATGCATATGCACATATATATATGCATATATGTCTATATGTGTGCGTGTAGAGAGAGGTAGAGAGGTAGAGGTGTAGAGGTAGAGAGGTAGAGAGGTAGAGAGTAGAGAGTGAGTAATAGAGAGTAGAGAGTGAGTAGTAGAGAGTAGTAGAGAGCAGTAGAGAGAGTAGCAGAGTGAGTAGTAGAGAGTAGTAGAGTGAATAGTAGAGTGAGTAGTAGAGAGTAGTAGAGAGTGAGTAGTAGAGACTGAGTAGTAGAGAGTAGTAGAGAGTAAGTAGTAGAGTGAGTAGTAGAGAGCAGTAGAGAGTGAGTAGTAGAGAGTGGGAGAGAGTAAGTAGTAGAGAGTAGTGGAGAATATTCCAAAGTTTGGCACAGCACCACTTTCACAATGAGTCCAATCAAATCATATCACTTAGAGTACTTATTGAAGCGCTGAATCTTGGTGTATATTCAAATGCTTTTATTTTCCTTAAGTTTATGTACCACAGCCAGCCGAAACGTTTCGTTCTGTACAACAGAACTTCTTCAGGGCGTTCTTATTTCCTTCAAGTTATGTCGGTATCCCGTTGTCATATAACTAGATATTTCTTCCAAATGTTAGACGAGACATAAGTATATTCCTATTCAAAGTGACTAGGTATCAATTTTACCCACACAATTCGGGCAGACTTGAGTAATTTATAGCATCCTCAAAGTCAGTCTTTCAAAAATTCCAAAGTATAGGACATGATAATCCAAATCCAAATGTTTCTCAAGAAAAGTCATTTACAATCGTTCGGAATATCGGTGTTTGGGCAGATATGATCCAGGGACCCCCAGTATGCAAGGGGAATTAGTCCCCCCTCTGCAAAGGCGCCAGTGGCCTGCATTGCAGAGAGGTGTAACAAGGGTGTGGCCTCATTACACTTCTCTGCAATGCAGCTCCCTCGTGCATACTGGAGGCTCCTGGTGGACTAGTTGACCCCAGGGACCCCCAGTATGCAAGGGGAATTAGTTCCCCCTCTGCAAACGCGGCAGTGGGCTGCGTTGCAGAGAGGTGTAACAAGGGGCATAGTCTCATTACACCTCTGCAATGCAGCCCCAGGCGCATACTGGAGGTTCCAGGTGGGCTAATAGGCCCCCAGGGGCCCCCAGTATGCCAGGGGAATTAGTTTCCCCTCTTCAAACATGCACGGGGGCTGCGTTGCAGAGAGGTGTAAAAAGGGTTGTGGCTTCATTACACCTCTCTGCAATGCAGTCCCCTGGCGCATACTGGAGATTCCTGGTGGGCTTTCAGGTCTTATATAGTTAGAAATTAGCATTAAAAAAACCTTTGAAATTCACTGAAAAAACCACAGGTTTCACACCAGTTATAGTTAGGAATTAGCATTTAAAAAACCTTTGAAATTCACTGAAAAAACCATAGGTTTCACACCAGTTATAGTTAGGAATTAGCATTAAAAAAACCTATTAAATTCACTGACAAAACCAGTTATAGTTAGCTGGAAATTTTACTGATATAAAACCAATGAAATTCCACGTTATAGTTAGTTGGACTCACTATAACTTGCGCGCCTGCAATGCACTGCTGATGACGTCACATATTACATCACTCATGACATGGTCAGTGACATCACTCATGACATCACTGATGACACCATCCTTGTGACAGAGTGACAGACCTAATTTCAGTGTAATGTAATGCTTGAAACACATATTCAAAAATAGAAACAAACATTTTCAAAAAAATGGAGATACCCAAACCAGTAACAACAACCAATTCAGTAATTCCACCATCTATATACACATCCACTCATTCACCAACAGTTCTATATAGTCACTCATATATACTCACTCATCATATGTAGTGATACACCTATACATCCTGTTACACATCAGCAATCATCCAAAAGTTACTCACACACATACTCACACATGCAAATAAACTATTGAACATCCATTTATTTGCATATACATTTATACACACACTGCCACCTTACTTCTAAGGAAACTTACCCATACTTACTCTCTTAAACAATCACTTATAGAAACACATACTTATTTAAACAGGAACTCCTACAATCTCTCACTATATATACTATACTCACTTATATACATCAATACTCACATATACTAGATTAAAACATATGTCGTTACTAATGAAGACACTAGTGAGACAGTCATTCACTCACTAACACACACATATATACACTCATCCACCCATACAGTCCTGCACATATGCTGTCTTCAAAACACATACAAACAGTGAGTCAGTCACCAACCCCTGTAGCCACTTATACACAAAGAGAAACACTGATACAAACATTTAAATATCTAAACAATACTCGCTAATATATGTATTCACTAAGATACACATAATAAGCCAGTTACCCAACCAATTTTTTTTAAAAAAACATCCATTTACACACTTATTTAAACATTTATTCTTCCATCGACCTTTACAAATACATATATAAAACAAATTTATTTTTCAGAAAGACACACATTCACTGGATGGTGTCATCAGTGATGTCATGAGTGATGTCACTGACCATGTCATGAGTGATGTAATATGTGACGTCATCAGCAGTGCATTGCAGGCGCGCAAGTTATAGTGAGTCCAACTAACTATAACGTGGAATTTCATTGGTTTTATATCAGTAAAATTTCCAGCTAACTATAACTGGTTTTGTCAGTGAATTTAATAGGTTTTTTTAATGCTAATTCCTAACTATAACTGGTGTGAAACCTATGGTTTTTTCAGTGAATATATATATATATAACTCCAACACGATGGGGATCGTGTTGGAGTTACCTGATATATATATATATATATATATATCAGGTAACTCCAACACGATCCCCATGTCCCCAATACCATCAGGAAGAAAGAGCGCGGACCACCGAAGCTTTTGTTCCAATTATTTTATTGCCAAGCGAGGTGAAGTGGAAGCCATGACGCGTTTCGTCCCTCCTGGGGGACTTGATCACATGACGCACTCATGGGGGCACAATTGTCTTAAATATTTTTTACATTTTTTCTGTTAATACCACGTGATAAGAATCCTTAAAGTGACAGTGCAAAAACAATCCGACAACATTTTTTTAAAAGTTTTGTCATAATTTGATGGACTAAATAGCTGACAGCTTTACAATATGAATTGCAAATATTATATGTGATATCGAAGAGGCTGTTCTCAAAAACAGTGTTGAAGAGCTTAAACCGTTCGTGGAACGAGTCTTTCCCTTACCGTACAACGGGTACAAAACATTTAACATGAAATATATTCCCGAGTTGAAATTAATATGTAAGCAGAATCATGCTAATAATAACTTACTGATGATATCAAACATACTGAGATGAAAGTAAAGACATAATTGTCTTTGTATTTTGTTTATGTCAACTATCACGTGATGTTTTACTTTACTTTATTAGTTGTTTTGTAACGCACATTCTTGCCAGTGAAGATGGAGTGAGCTACACTCCGAAACGCGTAGGACGTTGTGTACTGATTAAAACTGCACCAAATACCGAGGCCACGGCTGCAGTGTTTTTTCTTTCCGTGAATGGATGGAGAGATTACGTTGGTGAGACTGTGTTCAATTTAAAGGGGGTGGCTACCCCTGCCGTGTGCCCGCCGAAGAAGAGGCTTGGGAAACAGCTAAAAACTTTGTGTTCACAATATATATATATATATATATATATATATATATATATATATATATATATATATATATATATATATATATATATATATATATATATATATATATATATATATATATATATATATATATATATATATATATATATATATATATATATATTGAACTCCAACACGATGGGGATCGTGTTGGAGTTACCTGATATATATATATATATATCAGGTAACTCCAACACGATCCCCATGTCCCCAATACCATCAGGAAGAAAGAGCGCGGACCACCGAAGCTTTTGTTCCAATTATTTTATTGCCAAGCGAGGTGAAGTGGAAGCCATGACGCGTTTCGTCCCTCCTGGGGGACTTGATCACATGACGCACTCATGGGGGCACAATTGGCTTAAATATTTTTTTAATTTTTTCTGTTAATACCACGTGATAAGAATCCTTAAAGTGACAGTGCAAAAACAATCCGACAAAAGATTTTAAAGTGCAAGTGCTATATTAACAGTTGACATGATGAGTCCCGGAATTCATGATGCATTAGGAATTCTGTGAAACTTGGTAGATGTATTTGCTTAAATGCTGAATAAATATACATATATGAACATAAATATATACATATAAATATATACACCAACTCCTCAAATTAATGTATAAATACAAAGAATTGTTCGTTTATCATAATTTCTGTTTCAGTTCTGAGTGGCCTTTCACAATCAACATTCCTTCATCTACCTTAAATGCATAATCATATCATATTTTCCTAAATCAAATATTCATCATGTTGATGTGTGGTGTGATATGATAAATTAACCTCTCAATTGTGCAAAACCCATTAAAAATGTTTGTGAAACAATAGGCAGCAGCTGGATAGGTAGGATTTAAAAAAAAAGTAGAATATGGTTTTCATTTCATTCTGAAAGTAGAGAGAAGGAGGGAACCTTTGTTAAAAGAATATACATTGAAATAAATATTAATATAAAAAAACATTCGATTGTATATATATAATGTTCTTGATTCAATTTCATTTGGTTTGGAATGGGTGTTTTAGGAAAAGTGGATACAGGGGACAATTTATATTCTGATGTGCAATTGTGCAAAGTATGTAATAAATACATCCAAATTTAAATACATATAATGGTATAAACACATAAATATATATATATATATAAATAGTAAAGAGGATAGAAAACTAAGGGCCATAATTAACAAAAATTGGCCAATCGTGTTGACAGACTCAGTTCTCAGTGGTAAACTTCCCAACACCCCAAACATCACTTTTAGACGAGCTAGGAACATGAGGTCTACCTTGGACAAGGCAGCACCGGAAACTAAACAAAAAATATCCTGGCTACAACCTAATCGGGGTTTCAGGAAATGCACGACTTGTCGTGCATGTAAGTTTGGGATCAACAAGGCCGCTTATTCCTCTCCATTTTGTACATATGAAACACCTATCCGTGGCAACTTTGATTGCAAAACGGAATTTGCAGTATACGTTCTCACGTGCACCTGTGGCTTAAATTATGTAGGAAGAACAAAGCTACAGGTGCACGTGAGAATATTGCAATACCTAAGGGCAATACTCCATAATAATCAAGCCTACCCGGTAGCCCGCCACTTCAAAGACGTCCATAATCAGGATTTAAATTGTCTAAAATATTATGTGGTGGGTTCAATTCCAAAACTGAAAAGAGGAGGCAATCGTGAGCGCTTGCTAAGACAACTCGAAACCAGGATGATTTTAGAGTTCGATAGCAAATGGCCCAATGGATTAATTAATATTGAGCAATTGCATAGCTTTTTATAACTATATTTGCTATTTTCTAATCTGTGTTGCACTCGGGTCTTGTTTGTAATATTCATGAATTGTTTGATAACCTTGGAAATTTTTGATACTTTTGGGAATTCTTTGATATCTTTGGAAATTGTGACTCCTTCGATAATTCTGATACCTTTGATTCAATTTGTAAATATATGTTTGTATTGTCATGTGTAAGTTAAAAAGAAGAATTTTATGGAATTTAAAAAAAATATGTTCCCTTTCTTCTTTTCATCTCTTGTTTTTTGTTTTTGTTTTTGCTTTTTAGCCTTCTTAGGGCTAATTTCCCTATTTATTTCCTCAAAAAATTGGATTTCTTTCTGTATTGATAGATGAATTTTAGTAGACAATGTATAGAATTTTAACATATGTTGCAGGGCTCTGCAACAAATGTATGTTATATATATTGATGCGCTTCTTATATATCAATCCGATATCTTGCACTTTATGCCTTCTTTGCACTTTAAATCTTGCACTATTTCTCCGCACTTTAAAAATTGTCTGCTTTTGCATTATTTATATTCAAATTTTATCATGGTCATGTGATGTTATCTTTTGAGTGTGGGACTCAACTGTTAATGTCAAAATATTAGCTCAGTTATTCATAATATTTGGCATTTATCCATTTTCATCATAGTATTAATATGTTGATAATTACAACAATTATGCGTACATATATTTAGGAAAAAAATAATTTTCATTTGTATATACAAGGATTTATCCGGTAATATTGTATACAAGTAATGAATATATTTATCAATGTTTTTTTTATATATGAACCACACTATGCATTTATGCAGGTATGAATCTATAACAACTGACTTATAAAATAAGCAAAAAATATACATATACATATACGTGCTCTGTTGAGTATATCATCTATGTTCATGACCATGTGACACATGAGGTCACTGTTTGGGGCGTGTTTTTTCACAAACACATACTAAACTCAATGAAAATTTTAAAGGATTGACAGCGTGATCAAGGGCTCGTGGAGCCTGAAACGCGTAGCTGTTTCTCTGTGCTAAATAAATCTTTGCACCTGATCCTGTGGTCCGTCTCCTCTCTCGCTGGTGTGGCTGTACTGCTTGCCGGAGGTGCTGCGGAGCTATTCTGTGAATATATATAAATATATAAAAATATATATGAATGCATGTATATGTACATTAAGTCAATGTCCTAACCGAAATTAGAGATTTATCCATAATTTCAATAATAAATATGGTCACAGTTATGGACATGTATGTACGACTGGGTACATGAAACATAAACATATAGGGCTAGATGTAGGTAAATCATATTTACCGATTCATAAATACCGAATTTTACGGATCGCTATTCATGAATCGGTAAATCTGATGTAGGTAATTATTCAGTAACAAATACCGAATCGGTAGAATTCGGTATTTACCGATTCGGTAAGTACCATTGATTCTTATTGGCCTGAAGCCCATAGGAATCAATGGCAAATACCGATTCGGTAATTACCGAATCGGTAAAAATACCGAACTGCCAAGGGGGACAGGTTGTCACTTTGACACCCTGTTGCATCCCTGTTTCTGGCTTGTGTGCCATGTGACACATACATGCCCTTAGGGCATGTATGTGTGCCACATGGCACAGGTGTACATGCACAGATGTGCATGTACACAGGAATTCGTTATTTACCATGCAATAGTATTACATGGTAAATAACGAATTCTTAGGGGCCTGGGGCACTGACAAGCGTGGAGAATCACGACGCGCGCACTTAGGACCCGGCCTCTCCGGACCCCGCCCGCTCCTGGTCTCTGGTGGTTGATCGGGCGGACGGCCATATCGGCGTCCGGCCGACCCATTTCCGCTCTGGCGATATCGCGTGACCCGAGGGTCAGGGGGTGGAGACTCTGGGCCTATTTAGGGTCAACTCCCTGTGACTGGGGTCTCTGTTCCTGCTATCACTCCTGGTTACCTGACTGCTCACGCCGGCTCCTTGCCATTCTCGATATCCAGGCCGGCTTTCCGAAATTCTAGAAGCAGAAGGACTGAGCATCGTTCGTGTAGCCAGGTAAGGGGTCGAGTGCCTCGGGGGCCTCGTGGGCAGCCGTGAGTCACGGTGGGTGCAGGGTAGGGATTGGAGTGTCGCTGCCTTACGGGGCTTACGGCTGTGTGCGAGGGTCTTCCTGGTGCGGGCTCCTGCCGGGCGGCGTGAACGGTGCTTAGGGGTGTGGGAACAGGGAACTCAGGGCGCGTTAGGTGCTATAGCGAGGTAGTGCGAAGCAGGCGATAGTTAGCATGGCGCCAAAAAAGGGTGGACAAAAGCGAAAGGACTCTGAACCTGAATTAGCGCAGATTATGAAATTGCTGCTAAAAAGTTGAGCAAGGAGACCCCCGATAGCGGGGACGAGAGTGATTCTTCCCGGGGGGAGCAACCCGAGGTAGTAGAGCGGCCGCGCAGGGGGGTACTACCAAAGGCTGCTTGTCCGCCATTAAAGAAGAAGGCCAAGGCGCAGCCAAAGAGGAAAGGGACGAAGGGTGGGCCTAGCCCTGCCGGGGGGAAACAGGACGAGGGATCAGTAGGTCCCGTCCCTACTCCTCCTTTAGATGCAGAGCAGGTTTTTCCTTCTGATCCTGAACCGGGTGTGGTCACACCAGTAGACCCAGTGGGGTCAGTTTTGTCTGAGATTAGGGAGGCGCTGAGGGCGTTGGCGCCGGGAGGCGCGGTACCATTAGTCATGGTCCCTCCGGCACCACTCCCACCGCAGCCGGTGGCCGCAGTGGCAGCCGCTGGTGATCCGTTGGATGGCTTGCTGGCGTCAGTTTCCACTCTAGTGGGTCAATTATCAGCCCCGGAAAGGGTATTAGAGAGAGGGAGCGCTGGGGCGGCAGCACCGTGGGTGCCCCCGCAGGTCACAGAACAGGGCGCATTGCAGGATATTCAGAGGCAGTTGGCGCTTTTAGTCGAGTCGCGCAAAGCGTTGCCCAGCGTAGCGAGTGGATCACAGCCCCCCACGACAGCGATAGCGGTGCCACCTACAGGAGGTAAGCCTGGTGACACTACGCTAAGGAGCAGCGAGGTGGGAATCAGTCAGGGGAACGTGTTGTCCCAGTCAGGGATGTTAGCTACGCATGTTAGTACGGAAATGCGAGAGAAGATTTGGAGAGGGGCTTACGTAGATATATTCTCCCTTATCAGGCCGAAGAGGCGAGAAGAGGATTACAAGGACAGGGATGGGAAAGATCACTCCTTCCGAGATCGGAGACCTAGGATAGAGGAGACTATAACCAATTGGTTGTTCGGCTTTCATGTCTATGTTACGGTGTTGTTGGAAAAAAGGCCAGAGTTGGCGATTCCGCTGGTGTTTTATACTAATAAGATTGTAAAGGCGCACGCCACTCATGGCGGTTCTGCCTGGCTGACATACAATAGGGAGTTTCGCTGGGCAAAGGAAGAAAACCCCTCCATTTGTTGGGAACAGGTTGAGGTCAATGCTTGGTTAGAGAGCGTAAGCAATAGGGAACGCCCAGCTAGGCAGCCCTTTCGGACTTCCCAGGGAGGGCCGGGCGAGAAGAAAGGTACATGCTGGGCATTGAATGGTAAAGGGTGCACATGGCCCCCTGGGCAGTGCAAATTCAAGCACGCATGCGCCTACTGCGGTCACCAGTCCCATCCTGAGTCAAAGTGCAATAAGAAATCCAAGGAACGGGGGGGCAACGCCCCTAAGGATATCAAGCCTCCCCAAGTCTAATCTGCCTACTCCTGTTGACATTGAGAAACTGATCTTTTGGTTGGGCAGGTATCCGGATAGGGCAGCTGCCAGGATGTTTTTTGAAGGTTTTTCCAGCGGTTTTCGTATACCAGCATCGCATGTCCCCCCTATTACTCAGTGTAGGAACCAAGTTTCAGCAAGAACCCATCCCTCAGTAGTGGCCACAAAGGTGGAGAAAGAGCGGGCCTTAGGCAGAGTAGCAGGCCCGTTCCTGGCTCCTCCCTGGGAGAACTTTGTCTGCTCCCCTTTAGGAGTAGTGCCCAAAAAGGAGCCGGGACAGTTCAGAATGATCCATAACGTATCCGCACCGAAAGGTGCATCGGTAAACGATGCTATCGACCCGGCGGTGTGCTCAGTGACGTACTCGTCCTTTGATGCCGCGGTTCAGAAAGTGAGGGAGCTAGGCCAAGGGGCGTTACTGGCAAAAACCGACATTGAGTCAGCATTCCGCTTGTTACCGGTACACCCTGAGGATTACCATTTGTTAGGCTTTCAGGTCCAACAGCAATTTTATCACGACAGATGTATGCCTATGGGTTGTGCGGTCTCATGCAAGTATTTTGAGACCTTTAGCTCCATGCTGCAATGGGTGTTTTCGCAAAAGTCAGGATGTACGGATGTGGTGCATTACTTAGATGATTTCATGGTAATGGGTCCCGCATCGTCGGATGCCTGCGCGTTGGCCCTAAGCCAGCTGGTGGCGATGTTCAAGGAATTTGGGGTGCCGCTGGCACCGAGCAAGACAGTCGGCCCTGACACGTGCATGTCCTTCCTGGGCATTGAAATTGACACAGTAGCGGGGGAATGTAGATTGCCAATGGATAAAGTAAAGGCCTTTTCCCTAGCCATTGAGGTAGCATTGGCGTGTCCAAAGGTGACGTTGCACCAGTTACAAGTGCTTGTGGGGCAGCTAAACTCTGCTTTGCGGATCATTCCCATGGGTCGCCCTTTCTCGAGGTCTATAGCCAGAGCGATGGTGGGTCTTACCCAGAAGCATCACCGGGTGAGGTTAAAAGCAGGGGTGAAGGAGGACCTCAAGGTGTGGCGGGACTTCCTGGCAGATTTCAACAGGCGGGTAGTGTGGCCCGCGCCGCTGGTGTCCAGTAAAGAACTAGGATTATACACCGATTCAGCTGGTAGTGTTGGTTTTGGGGCAATCTTGGGCCCTGCCTGGTGTGGGGCGATCTGGCCAGCGGAGTGGCACGTGTCAGGCTTGACTAAGAATTTAGCCTTTTTAGAGCTCTTTCCCATCTGGGTTGCAGTTACGGTGTGGGCAGAGCGCTTCAGGGACAGGGTCGTGACCTTCTGGTCGGATAACATGGCAGTGGTTCAGGTTATCAATCGGCAAGGGGCGACTTGCCCACACGTGCTGAGGTTGCTGAAGTTGTTGGTGTTGGCATGCTTGAAATTGAATTTGACTTTTAAGGCTGCGCATATACCTGGTGTTGATAACCATGCTGCTGACGCTTTGTCTCGTTCCAAGTTGCAGGACTTCCGGAGGTTCCACCCGCAGGCGGAAGAGCGCATGATGACGTTCCCTACGTCACTGTGGAAAATTGGAGCCCCGCGGGGCTGGTAGGTGCCGCTCTGAGTGATCGCACCAAACGCGCCTATCAGTCGCAGTTTAATGTTTACAAATCATTTGTTGAACAGTTGGGCGGGGGGAGGGTCTTCTCAACTGAAACGATGTACGCCTTTTTACAGGTTCTGCGGGATCAGGGCAAAACAGTGTCCTATGCTAGGGCTTCCCTGGGGGCGATAGGCTTCTTTGCTAAACTGGCGGGGGAGCGGGATCCTGGGGCTTCATTCTTGATCAGGAAGGCCTTAGCGGGATGGGCCCGATTAGACGGGACACGGCGGGACTGTCGTAGGCCTTTGGATCTCCCGACCTTGATTGATATTTTGGGGGTACTGCCTGTTATTTGCCAGTCACCATTCGAGGGAATCATGCTGGGGGCGGCCTTCTGCCTGGCCTTTTACGGGGCCTTCCGCCTGGGTGAGATTGTGGGGGCCTCCAGAGTAGACCACGGGGGGGGCCTGCAGCTCAAGGATATCTCCATTTCCCCGGGGGGCCTAGTAGTGCGGTTGAGACGGTCCAAAACAGACCAAACAGGAAAGGGGGTCAACATCCAGTTGCGGCCTGCCCCAGGGATAACTGCCTGCCCTGTATCCCGTATGCAGGCGTACCTAGCCCGACGCCCAGCAGGGGGGGGGTCGGCTCTTTTCGTCCACGAAAACGGGGATTGTCTGTCTTGATACCAGTTTAAGGCAGTCTTTGGGTTGGCTCTGGGGAACCTGGGACTGGGAGCAGCGGGCTATTCTTCTCATTCCTTTAGGATTGGCGCCGCAACTTTAGCGGCAGGGGCGGGTCTGCCCCCCCATCATGGTGAAAGGTGTAGGTCGCTGGACCTCTGATTGCTACAAACGATATGTAAGACCTGAATTATTGTAAAGCATATGTGTGCAGTGTCTAACGGCCTCATCTCTCTCCTTTCTGATTAGTATGCCCGCTTCCGTGGTATGGGTAATCGGGCACTCTTTCGTGCGTCGCTAGGCGGTGCGCTTGCAGCGAAGAGAGGTGGTGAAAACGGCCGCATTGGGCGAGACCGAATTCGTATGGCATGGCGTTGGAGGGATTCGGATCCGACACTTGAGGCGGATTGTCGAAGAGCTCAGGGCACGAGAGCACAAATCGCCGGATTGGATTATTTTGCATTTGGGAGGCAACGACATGGTCGACAGGGGGCGCTTGGCTGTCAAGGAAGCCCTACTAGCAGAGTTTGCCTGGCTGGGACATGTGTTCCCATCAACGAAACTAGTCTGGTCTGGCATGATATCACGCAGGGCATGGGTCCCAGGAGTGCGTCCTAGATCTTTGAACGTCTCGGTGAGGCGATTGAACGGCGAACTAGCAAGGTTGTGCTCAGTGAAGGGCCGCTTGCGCTACCTCCAGCACCGGATGATTTCCGGAGAAGCAATGTACCACCAAGATGGGGTGCATTTGTCGGACTATGGAACTGATACGTTTATCCAAGAACTCTGGTCATTTATTCTGAACGCAGGTGGGGAGGGTGTCAGACCTGTGGGCCTTGGCCACCCTTGTGGCGGAGAAGAGACCTGCGATCAGTAAATAGTGGCTAAACAAGATGGATGGGAGCCCGCTTGCCGGGCTCCATAGGCCAGCTCTGAGGGGGGATATGGCAAGCTCTCCACTGGGAGGAAGTGACCACCGGCTGGGGAGGCTAGGGTGACAGATTTCGAGCCTCCCGGGCGACCCTGGGCAGCCTGGTGGTCGAGAGGTGGGCCCCGGTAATGGCGGACAAGGATAGAAGGGCGGGACCCACCACTCTAAGGGGCAGGTGCACGGTACTTGGCGTAGGATACCCAGTTGCGAGATGCGAACCAGATGGTGTTCCTCCCTTAGGGTTGGGAAGGTGATGGAGCTGATATGCTCATGGAGCTGATATGCTCATAAATGTAGTTATGTTATAACTTGTGATTTTGATATGCATGTTATTGCTTGTCATGTTTATACAATGTGTGAATAAACATGGCCTTTTTAACCCCACCTGAATCTCTGGTGATTTCAAATGTGGGGATCTTGCATGTCTAGGGTAGTTGGGCGGCGGGGGCATATCTGGAGGGTACGGGTCCTATGACAAGCGTGGAGAATCACGACGCGCGCACTTAGGACCCGGCCTCTCCGGACCCCGCCCGCTCCTGGTCTCTGGTGGTTGGTCGGGCGGACGGCCCAATCTGCGTCCGGCCGACCCATTTCCGCTCTGGCGATATCGCGTGACCCGAGGGTCAGGGGGTGGAGACTCTGGGCCTATTTAGAGTCAACTCCCTGTGACTGGGGTCTCTGTTCCCGCTATCACTCCTGGTTACCTGACTGCTCACGCCGGCTCCTTGCCATTCTCGATATCCAGGCCGGCTTTCCGAAATTCCCACCCACCCGTCCCTTAGATTAATGGTTTGAGAGGCGTTCTGCGGAGAAGAGACCTGCGATCAGTAAATAGTGGCTAAACAAGATGGATGGGAGCCCGCTTGCCGGGCTCCATAGGCCAGCTCTGAGGGGGGATATGGCAAGCTCTCCACTGGGAGGAAGTGACCACCGGCTGGGGAGGCTAGGGCGACAGATTTTGAGCCTCCCGGGCGACCCTGGGCAGCCTGGTGGTCGAGAGGTGGGCCCCGGTAATGGCGGACAAGGATAGAAGGGCGGGACCCACCCCTCTAAGGGGCAGGTGCACGGCACTTGGCGTAGGATACCCAGTTGCGAGATGCGAACCAGATGGTGTTCCTCCCTTAGGGTTGGGAAGGTGATGGAGCTGATATGCTCATGGAGCTGATATGCTCAGAATTGTAGTTATGTTATAACTTGTGATTTTGATATGCATGTTATTGCTTGTCATGTTTATACAATGTGTGAATAAACATGCCCTTTTTAACCCCACCTGAATCTCTGGTGATTTCAAATGTGGGGATCTTGCATGTCTAGGGTAGTTGGGCGGCGGGGGCATATCTGGAGGGTACGGGTCCTATGTTTGCAGTGCCAACTACATCTGGATTTACAGAATCGGTAAATTTACCGATTCTGTATTTTACCAAATCGGTAAATTTACAGATTCTGTAAAATAAAGGCCCCCTACATTTCAATACCCAAATACCGGTCGGCGGTATTTGGTCTCCTACATCTGGCCCATAGTGGCCTAAAATTCCAATTGGCTGATGTAACAAAACAAGACTGTATTAAACATAAACCACATGGACTTCAACCCCATAAACATTTACAATCCAGCACCTATGCACAATGTTGCAAATGTGTCTTCCTGTCATTACTTGCACTGACTCCTGTTTCGGTTGTTTCCACCTGAATCATTACATTTAACTAAATCAGGATTATCCCACAGGGAATTGTTATTGTATTTCCAGACTGGACCATAACTCCTCTGTTGCGTTTATGCCTCCTGGGGATGTACGGCCACATGCATCATTGTTGCCGTTTGCAATTTCTTAATTGCGAAAATTAAGGAATCGCAATTAAGAAATCCCAAACGGCTATGCACCAAGAAATCGCAATTTTTTTTGCGATTTCTTAAATTTCCTTATTGCGATTCACAATTTGCGAATCGCAATTAAGGAATCCCTTCCCATTGATTCCTATGGGCCTCTAGGCCCATAGGAATGAATGGGAAGTTATTTTCAATTTGCGATTAGCAATTTGCGAATCTCAAATTCAAAATGCAATTTCAAGGGTGCATTTCATGTGCGTGTGTAAAATGAAACTTTCAAAAATGCACTTTTGTGCATTTTTGAAAGTTTATGCAAATTACCATGAAGGTCAACTTCATGGTAATTTACCTCTCCCTATTTGCGAATTCGCAAATTTAAAATGTTCATGCATTGCATTTAAGAAATCTGAAATTGCAATTTCTTAAATGCAATCGCAATTTTAGAAATCGCAACATGATTGCGATTTCTAAAATTGCGAAAAACATGATGCATCCCAATTTTGTCAATTGTATTCGCAAACGGCCGAAAATTGCGATTCGCACCGTTTGCGAATGCAATTCACAATGATGCATGTGCCTGTTAGTGTCTAAATTGAGTATGTACAGAATTTCTAATTTGTGCAGAGCCTTTATACGGTCCTCTCCCTGTTTGGAGATCGGGACAGAGTGTATAAGATAATATTTTAACTCCTTTGGATCCCCTTAGTTCTTGTCATTAAAGTGGCGAGCCACTGGACAGGCCGGATCGTTGTTTTTAAGGGCTCTGATGTGCTGTAGCACTTTTTTATGTCCTTGAAGTACAGTGCTTCCGACATATCTTAGTTTGCATGGACATTCTAAGATATAGATTACGTATTCGGTTTTGCAGTTTAAGGCTTTGTCAATGATCCATTCTTTTTCGCTAAAAGGGGTTTTGCATTTGGTCATTGATACCCCGTGCTGACAAGCTTTGCAGGTCTTGCATTTTAGGAAGCCTTTTTGCTGAGGTAGCCAAGTGCCCTTTGTGGCTGGTCCACTTGGATCATTTCGTACTAGATTATTTTTCGTAGACTTGCCCCGGCGTTATGTTATAGCTGGCTGTTTGGGCATTTGTTTGCCGATAATTGGTTCTTGCTTAACAAGATGCCAATTTTTCCTGATAATTTTTCGCACTGCACTTTCATGCTGGTTGGATTGTAAAATAAACCTGAATTTGTCATTGTTTTGTTTTTCAGTGGGGAGCCTTTGTTTGGTTTGCACTAGAAGTTCCCTGTTTATTGCATTACTTTTAGTGAGGGCATCATCTAGACACTTTTGACTATAGCCTCTTTCTAGAAACCTTGTGATGCTCTGTCCTTGCGCCTCAACTAGATCACTGTTGTTGCTACAGATACGTTTTAGGCGTAAAAGTTCCCCGTATGGGATACTTTGAATTAAATGACCAGGATGGGCGCTGGTAGCATGCAGGGCAGAATTTCCTGCAGTAGGTTTTCTGAATCGGTTTTCAATGCAGGCGGGTTTTAAAATGTCCTTTCTGGACAAAGATTTCCATGTCTAGAAATGTAACTTGTTTGTCACTGATATCGGCGGTGAAGTTCAAATTATGGTCATTGACGTTGAGGTCTGTTATGAATTTAGTGGCCTCATCTCTGGTCCCTTGCCACACCAGAAATAAGTCGTCAATGTTTGATCATAGCTTCCTTGTGTTTGTCCATGAGAACCAGCTCCTCCCACCAGCCCATATGCAAACAAGCATAGCTGGGGGAGAAGCTGGCTCCTATGGCAACACCTCTGGCTTGCTGGCAATAATTATTTTGAAACATGAAAATTTTATTAGTCAAACACCCCTCAGTCATGATCACTAGCATGTTACTATGTTCCCTATGTTCAAGACCTCTTCGTGACAAGTAGTATTCTATGGCTCTGAGTCCATCTTTGTGTCTAATAGAAGTATATAATGATGTTACATCCAAAGTGATTAAAAGATAATCGTTACCTCACTTAAAATTCAAATTTTTTTCGATAAAATCCCCTGTGTCACGAATATAAGATTTTAACGATTTTACATGCGGTTGAAGAAAGAAATCAATATACATTGAAGTTTTTTCAAAAACGTGTTACGTGCGGATATTATAGGCCTACCTGGGGGGTTGGTTGCGTCCTTATGTATTTTTGGTATGAAATATAGAATTGGCGTTTTGGGATGATTGTTTTTCAAATATTTATATTCATCCATGGACAGCAAAGCAGTACTTTTCCACGCCGATAGTTTCAAATTGTAGCAACCATAAAGATGCTTCAAGATTCTGTTTGTTACTGCGGTTGTAACATTCCGTGTCATTGAGTTGTTGCATTGCCTCTTGGATATAATCCTCGCGTTTCCACAGAACGACGTTCCCGCCCTTATCCGCGCTTCTTACCACAACATTATTGTCATTGCTAATTTTCTTCATTAGTACACGGTACTGAAGCTCCTTCGTATTTTTCTTTCCATTTTTCTTTTTGTAATCCTTTGTTGTATTGTGGATTTTTCTATTCAAAGCTTTCAGATCTTGTGTTACCTGCTCCTGAAAGCTGTCAATGGTATCCTTTAGCATGACCGGGTAAAATGTCGATGGTGCCTTAAATGAGATATAAGCTCGGGCTGTCATATATTCAGGCGACAAGGGTGTATTGTATGTTTCAGAACTGGTGTCGCCTTCTACCAGTAGTGCCTCAAGTGCATTGGCCAATTCACTTTCATTAGTTGTAGTGTCTCCTATTGCAGAGCTGGCGACACTTCTTTGTTTGAGGTCTTGTGTCATCGCAATTTGTTCCGCTCCTGTGTCCCCAATTTTTGATTGTTTGAAATATTTTTGAAGCTTCAATTTGCGGACACTTTTGTAAATATCTACCCTTGTTGCTGCATAGTTGAACGAGCTTTCGGGGCAATATGAAAGCCCTAAAGATAGCAACTGTTCTTCCGCTTTATTTAAGATCATATCTGTTAGATTGATCATGGTTTTTGAGGACTGATTCAGGGACCACCGAGCTTATTTGCGCCAAAACTGCTTCTGTTGTCGCTTGGTTTGCCTCTGGTTGCTATTTCCATCTGCGCCTGCATGCTTTGCACCTCGCCCTGCGTTTGACACTTGTGTTAGAGTTGGGCCGGCTTGTGGTTTTCGTGGGCGTAAAGTTTGCAGGCGCTCCTGGCATAAAAAATCCACCTCTTCAGTGAGTGAGAATTTTCTTGCTCTATCCTTTTTGTTGGTTGCCCGGGCTTCCTGGTCATTCTCACTCTCAGCATTGGAGCTCGCGTCAGAGAAGGATGTCAGTTCGACTTGGATCCCAGTGGTAATGGACTCTGTATGATTTTTGTTGGGGTTCTTAGTTACCCCTTTAGCGGTTTTCAAAGCTTCATTTCCACTCTCATAATCACACCTATTACCGTGGAACTTAAATGCCTTGCGTTCTCGTATGGTTTCTTCCTCCTTTTTTAATCTTCTTTTCATGTCATTGATTAATTTCTCCAGGTTTTCCTTCTCACCCATAGCTCCCAATTCTTGGTTTAATCTCTCAATCTCTTCTCCCAATTCAATGCAGTCTTTCTCTGCATATTTAACCAATATGACCAGCAGCTTTCGTGAGGACTCTAAATTGGTTTCAGCCCACTCAAGCATCCTTTCGCGGTTTGGAGCCTCGTAGCTGGGTGCCAATAATGCGCAATCCTCGTGGTACTCTCCCAACATCTAAGTACCTTTGCAAGGATTTGGCCTCCCACCACCTTTTTTGTTCAGTTCTCATTGCTTTTTCCAACATTTTACATTTTACTTTCATCCCCATATTAGTTGGTATAGCTGATGCATTATGGGATGTTGAGTCCGCGCCTGCCGCCAGGTCATCGCTAAACATTGCTGCTGCAGCTTGCTCCCGTTCCCTGAGCGCATCTGCCGCCATTACACCTCGCTTTGTATTGGCGTTAATGTTTATCAAAAGAAATGTCACAGGGCGCTTTAGAGTGGAAGTGCGGTCTAAGCGTCTAAGAAAGGGTCGCACTCTGGCTTCGGTTTTCAAATCTTTTGATATTAATTTCACAGGTTTCAAGTACTCCTGGGACAACCAAACGCGTTTAGTGTTAGTAAGTACAGAGAAAATCTCTGTTGAATTTGATCCATATTCAATTTTTGTCTTCCTTTCTTCGTAGTAATACAAGATCTTCCAGTTTCTTTTCAAGATGTCCTTTATTTGTTTTGATTCTTTAGAAAAAGTCAAAATAAATCTTATAGATTCTGATTTTGATGTCTCCCCTTCGTTTGTCAATTTTATTTGCAACTGGTCTTTTCTATTTGCTTGGTTTGCCTTTTCCCAGCCTTTTCTGATTTGTGTTTTTGGATATCCTCTTTTTTTGCTGTGTTTTAGTCACTCTGTATTTTCTGAGCAGATCCCGGGTCGGGGAAGAGGGAAGGGGAACTACGTACAAACTTAAACTGACAAGAAGAGGAAGGAGGGGCTACCAGTGGAGAAAAAATAGGAACAATGACAGGGAGCATATGGATGAAAGGAATCTTTTAGATAATAGACAATAACTGACAATTGTAAATCTATCTAGCAGACAAATCACGGACTCGGAAGCTCTCTATTAAAATGAGGCCTCAATTTCTGGCACAAACCCGAATAGATCTGTATAGATATATAAGGAAAATAAAATTGGCAAAAACCTTTAAGGAAAATGATCTAATAAAACAAGGCACATCCATGGACATCCATCTATCCTACTGGTGATAGCTAGTAGGTAGTTATATTTAGGACTAAAGTTTCCATAGGAAAAGTGTTTTTTGTTTTGCCAATAACATTGGCGCTGCTTGACGAATCTTCAGAAAATGTTCCCAAAACTTCCCATTTTTGGTTCAGTTGCTGTGTTGAAAGTTTCAGGGTGATTTGGCAAGCGGGAGCCGAGAAAGAGGGGGGGTCCCAAAATGCGTTTTCCTAATGTTATGTCCATGGGGATTTTTCATTTTTTTAACACGACTACAGCTGAACCACTGAATGGAATTACACCAAATTTGGCAGAAAGCTAGATGTTTGTTCAGAAAGCATGCTTTTTGTGATTAGGTGAAAATCTGTTAAGTAGTTTCAGAGCTATTTAGGTTTAAAAAATATAGATATCTGTTTTTTGTTTTGCCAATAACATTGGCGCTGCTTGACGAATCTTCACAAAATTTTCCCAAAACTTCCCATTTTTGGTTCAGCTGCTGTGTTGAAAGTTTCAGGGTGATTTGGCAAGCGGGAGCCGAGAAAGAGGGGGGTCCCAAAATGCGTTTTCCTAATGTTATGTCCATGGGGATTTTTCATTTTTTTAACACGACTACAGCCGAACCACTGAATGGAATTACACCAAATTTGGCAGAAAGCTAGATGTTTGTTCAGAAAGCGTGCTTTTTGTGATTAGGTGAAAATCTGTTCAGTAGTTTCAGAGCTATTTAGGTTTAAAAAATATAGATATCTGGGTGGCAAAATCCAAATGAAATACTGTGATATTTGATTGGCAGCCAACACTTCAATCAGGAAGTGTTAGCAGCCATCTTGGAAGCAATATGGAAAGGGGCGACCACTCGGTCCCCCCGAACGTATGGACGGGTGCCCCGATTCCCCCGGGAAACCATTTTGGGCGGGAGGCGTGGCTCGGCTGGTATGCCCAAAGTGGCGTAGCCGGGGCGCGCCCTTTCCCGCCCAGGAGGGGTTGTCCTAGACACCCGCACGGAAGACCACGCCCAGTAGGCGTACCTGAGGAGGGTCCCCGCCCTCCCGCAGATGGATAAATAGAGCGGGAATACGAAGAAGCGTCCTCTTGTTCCTGGGCTCTGAAGGCTGCACCAACTCGTTGCTCGTGAGCCCTCGACGGAACAAGCGGCAATTTTGAGAACTTGTAATGTTGTTGTTTTTCTTTCAGTTATTTGGAGTGCGAAGGATCTGGGACCTCGTTGATCGACTAGAGCGGAGTAAACAAAGCTATGGCCGGCAAGAAAGCAGGAAAGAGCTCCGAGTTGGAGAAGGTACTGAGCACCTTGTCGAACCGAATTGCGATCATGGACCGAAAACTCAGTAAAGTTGACTCGATCGGTCGGGGTTTGGCCGAAGTTAAAAAACATTTAGCGGCCCAGAACAGCTCAGGCCGTCCTAAGAAGGTAATAGGCCCGGCCTTGCCGGGAGTCGTCCCTGAGGGTAGGGGGAAGCGTATTAAGAGGAGGGCGGTTTCCGGGGAGGACCCGGTTCCTGAGGTGCCCCCAGTCGCCCCCATCACACCGGCGGACAGCCCGGTACCAAGCCCAGATATAGGTTTACCAATCCCGGTTGTAATTACCCCTGTTAATGATGAGGAGATGCCCTCGGAACTGGCCATCCAGTTAGCGGCAGTGTTGCCCTGGCTCAAGAAGAAAGCGGGGTGGGGCAGTGGCCGCGGGAGACCCGGCCGAGGAGGCTAGACTAATAATCGAGCAGTTACGGCAGTCGAGAGAAGCCGCGACGGCGAATGTTCCTCTTGTTCCCCCACAGGTGGCGCCGGGAGTACCTACGGTTAGCCGGGAAAAGGCGGCAGACACGACGGTTGAACCTGGTAAGCACACATTGCCAATGGCAGGGGAAGGTTCGTTACCTTCAAGGCGCGAAAGGGTGGCCCAGCACATCCCTGCGGCCACAAAGGAAATGATATGGGGGGAGAAATATGTTTTCATTGTTGACTGACCATCGCGAGATGGAATATGCAAAGTCCCAGAAAGATTTATGGCACCCCAGTGTATGGTGGGCCAAGATGGCGGAATTTAGGGTCGATGAGACCGTAGCAAATTGGGTAAAGGCCTTTTCGATATTTACGGCAGTCATGGGTGAACGAAAGCCGGAAGTGCTGACCGAGTTGTCCTGCTACCAGAATAGGATTATGGATTTTTATACCATGTATGAGGGGGACGAGTGGAAGGGATATGACATGAAATTCCGAAAAGCAAAAGAGTTTGATCCAACTTTGACCTGGGACTGCCTCGACTCGGTGTCATGGCACAAGCAGCTCTTGCCTGGGGCGGCAGGTACGTCCTCGCCGGGCGGGAGCGGGTCGGGCTCAGTTCGCCAAAAGCCCGCGGTGCCCTTTCGAGCAGGCGCCGGTGGGGAATTTCAGCCCAAGACCGGCGGAAATGGCGGCAAGCGGGGGGTTTGTTGGGGCTTCAATAGAGGCAACTGTAGCAGGCCCCAGGGAACATGTAGGTTCAGGCATGCATGTGCGGGCTGTGGGAACTCCTCACACCCGGAGAGTAGCTGTAGATCTAAGAACAGCGGAACGGGAGGAAAAGGGGGGTCTAAGCAAGAGTGAGGTGATGCTTGGGAACCCATTGCCTACACCTGTCGATATCATGGCTCTGACTCCTTGGTTGAACAAATACCCTGATCATGTATCCGCCGGGGTGTTGAGGAATGGATTCCTATATGGCTTCAACATCCCGGCGGGGGATTTTCGGGGGGACTCTTTTTATAAAAATCAGTTATCTGTCCAACATAACCCAAGCGTAGCAGCAAAGAAAATTTCCAAAGAAGTCAGCTTGGGGCGGGTGGCGGGGCCTTTTCATTGCCCGCGGGTGGCGGATTTCGTGTGTTCCCCGCTGGGGGTGGTTCCAAAGAAAGACCCAGGGGAGTTTAGACTCATTCACAACTTGTCTGCCCCAAGGGGTTCTTCGGTGAACGAAGCCATTGACCCAGATATTTGTTCGGTGCGGTACGCATCGTTCGACGATGCCGTTGCCATGTTAAATCACCTGGGCCCCGGAGCGCTGATGGCGAAATCGGACATCGAATCAGCATTCCGGTTGCTCCCGGTACACCCGCGAGATCAGCGCTTGCTAGGTTTTGCGTTTCAGGGGAGTTATTACATGGATAAATGCATGCCTATGGCTTGCTCCATTTCTTGTGCCTATTTTGAAATGTTCAGCTGTTTTTTAGAGTGGGCATTCACCGAGGCCACAGGGCATGGGCACGTTATGCACTATCTGGATGACTTCCTGTTCTTGGGAGCAGCCGGCAATACGAAATGCGCGCAGGCGCTGCAGGACTTCTGCATCCTCATGCGGGAGTTCGGAGTCCCATTGGCACCAGGTAAGACGGTTGGACCATCTACTTCACTGGAGTTTCTGGGAATTGAGCTCGATTCTGTGGAAGGATGTTTCCGTTTACCGATGGAAAAGGTGGCCAAGTTTAGGGCTTCCTTGACGCAATGCCTGGGCAAGGAGAAAGTGACCCTGCACCAGTTACAGCAAACAGTGGGTCAGCTTAACTTTGCCTTAAGGGTGATACCAATGGCCCGCCCCTTCTCACGCTCTATTGCACAAGCTATGGTTGGCCTCAAGGAGGGACACCACCGTACGAGACTGTCGGCAGAGGTTCGCCAGGATATGCGCATTTGGTTGGCATTTCTGGCGGACTTCAACGGTCGAGTTGTGTGGAACAAACCACCAGCATCTTCGGATGAACTAGGTTTGTGGACCGACTCAGCTGGGAGCGTGGGATTTGGCGCCATCTTTGGTAACCGATGGTCGGCGCAAGTATGGCCGACGTGGTGGCACTCCAGCGGTCTGACAGGTAACATTGGGTTCTTGGAGCTATTTCCCATTTGGGTTGCTCTGATGGCATGGCCAGACGACTTTAGGGACCGCTCGGTGGTGTTTTGGTCTGATAATATGACTGTGGTTTAGTGCATTAATCAGCAGGCAGCCCGCTGCAAGTGGATCTTGAGATTGTTGAAAGAAATTGTGTTACGTTGCATGAAATTGAATGTACAGTTCAGGGCAAAACATGTGCCAGGCGTACTGAATTATGCAGCTGATGCACTCTCTCGTTCACACATGCAGGCTTTCAGGGGCTATCTACCCACAGCGGACCTAGTGGCGGCACCGTTCCCCGAAGTGCTATGGCTAATCGGTGCCCCGGATTACAAGACCTCGTGGCTGCCAGCTTAGCTCCCAGGACCAGGAAGGCCTACGAAGGAGCGTTTCATTCCTACTGCACATTTTTGGGTCCGACAGGGAGACAGAGCTGGGGTCAGGAGGAATCCTTCCTGGGGTTCCTGGTAGCGCTGCACAGAGAAGGCCGATCAGCGGCAACGGCCAATAGACATAGGGCGGCCATTTCGTACATGGCACAGCTGCATGGCATAAGTGACCCAACGGGTTCCTTTTTGATTAGGAAGGCACTCCGCGGCTGGCAACGCCTCGAGGGTCGCAAGCAGGATACGAGGCGCCCGATTGGCTTAGACAGATTGTCTCTGCTTTTAGCAAAGCTGAATGAGACATGCTCCTCCCCTTCCGAAGCAGTTCTGTTCCGGGCAGCTTTCGCCTTGGCATTCCATGGGGCTATACGGGTAAGCGAACTCGTCGCAAGGAACAAGAAGGATATGGAGGGAGGCTTGTGCAGGGCTCACGTCCAAATAAGGGGTGATTCGATAGTAATCTCGATAGCCAGGTCCAAGACTGACCAGGGAGCTATGGGAGATAGTGTTATCGTGCAGCGCGCACGAGGGTCCCCCACTTGTCCGATAAAGTGTTTAGAGGAATATTTGGCACTGAGGATGGCTACATGGGGGGGGGCTTGCTTAGGCACAATGATGGCACCCCACTGACGAGATTTTAGTTTCGGAGGGTGCTAGCACTGTCAATCGCTGCCGCGGGCATGGCCATGGACCCGTGCGATTTTGGGACCCACTCATTTAGGATAGGGGCTACTACTGAGGCTACGGCCCGGGGTCAGAGTGCGGAGGAAGTAAAACAGCTAGGCCGTTGGTCCTCGAATTGCTTCAAAAGGTATGTGCGATTGCACATGTTGTAAAAATCAATTGACATGCACTCACGTTTCTTGTCTTTTGTTTGAATGACAGTTTCGCGAGCCTGTCACACGGGGCGGAATTGGAAGTCGACCCAACATCAGGAGACCAGCGGTCAAGGATCACCGACTGGAGAGAGAGTGGTATGGGTCGTGGGCCACTCATATGTGAGGCGCGCCGGGGACAAATTCAAGGCAGGTGACGCGAATCACGCATCTGGGGAATACGGGAACAGAGTGACCTTCCATGGGAAGGGCGGGCTCTGTTTTGACCAATTTCAATCATTTTTTGAGGGTCTTTTAGGGCGGCAAAGGTCACCGCCATCTGTAGTCATAGTACACCTGGGGGGCAATGACTTAGTGAAGCTGGGAAGACGAGTGTTATTAGAACACATCCTGTCGGCAGTTAGCTGGTTGGCTAAGAAACTCCCGGGGTGCACGATTGCCTGGTCCCACATGATCCCCAGGAAGATTTGGCGGGGGGCCTTTCAGTGTCAGCGTTGAACCACTCAGTGAAATTGTCAACAATGAAATTGGGAAATTGTTTCGCTCCGCGCAGTTGCATAGCATTCCTCACGGGTGTATTCGGGGTGATCACATGTATCTGAATGATGGGGTTCACCTGTCCAGGGAGGGGAATGATTTACTCATAGGAGACTTCAAAGCATGGCTAAGGGGTTTGAGGAAGCGTGACCTTTAGGAGGAGTGGGGGGGCCGGATAGTCGGTCAACTATCCGGCCTGTGGCGGTAAGGTCATGATCGGTGAGCAGTAATTTCAAGGTCCCTAGAGGGGGGCGCCACCCAGAATGGATGGGAGCGCCCGGGGGGAGGCGGCCATTGACCCCTTCCACGGGGAGGCGGCACCCACTAAGGATGGGTCGCCTATGGGGAGACGGCCATAGGCCCCTCCCAGGGGGGAGGCGGCTAGATGCCCCTCCTACGAATTTCCCGGGGGCCGGACATCCGCGACGGCGGAAGAGAGTGTGGGGATGGGGGGAGTCCACGCTGTCCTTCCTACAGATACCTCACACGGGAACTCGGACGACCTTTAAGATGGCGTCGAGTGAAAGGGGCCCCCCACGACAAGGGAAGTTACAGTTGGCAATGAGGGTTAAGTCCTCTGCGCATGCGCCACTCACACCGTGAGGGCGGGATTTTGGTAGTAGGGATCTGACACCGGTTAAGACCTTGCAGTTGGCCCTTAATGCTAGGATGTACAAGTTTAATTTAGAATGTATGCATTTTCAGGATGCTAGACTCGGCTAGGAAACCTTTGTATTAGAGATCTGTTAAGGTTAGCCAAAGAACATGTCTTCATCAAAATGTAATAAAAGTAAAATTGTACATAATTCATGAAACTTTTATTTAATGTTTTAAATTTTGTTTCATATTTTAATAAATATGGCCGGGGGGGTAACTCCCCCCCGCCTTCCAAAAGTTCAAACCTGTGTCTGTCTTCTCCCATTGGGAATTGGTGTTGGGAGGGGGTGGCGGGCATCCCGGCCATATGGAAAGGGGCGAACACTCGGTCCCCCCGAACGTATGGACGGGTGCCCCGATCCCCCCGGGAAACCATTTTGGGCGGGAGGCGTGGCTCGGCTGGTATGCCCAAAGTGGCGTAGCCGGGGCGCGCCCTTTCCCGCCCAGGAGGGGTTGTCCTAGACACCCGCACGGAAGACCACGCCCAGTAGGCGTACCTGAGGAGGGTCCCCGCCCTCCCGCAGACGGATAAATAGAGCGGGAATCCGAAGAAGCTTCCTCTTGTTCCTGTGCTCTGAAGGCTGCACCAACTCGTTGCTTGTGAGCCCTCGACGGAACAAGCGGCAATTTTGACCCACCCACCAGCCACTATGGCAATGTTTGTTTAAATAAAGTTTGATTAGAAAGAAATGTATAGGCCTTTTTTCCTTTGTAGAGAAGTAAGGGAATGTTTCATATAATGATGTGGCTTCTGCTTTTAGGACAATTTTTCCCTTTGTAGAAAGGTAAAGTTGATGACTCATCAAGGCTATGTCAGAATTTTTTTTCTTCCCTTAGTAGGTAAAACAACTGTCGTATTTATTTTTTGGTCGGGCGGTAAGGTCATGATCGGTGAGCAGTAATTTCAAGGTCCCTAGAGGGGGGCGCCACCCATAATGGATGGGAGCGCCCGGGGGGAAGCGGCCATTGGCCCCTTCCACGGGGAGGCGGCACCCACTAAGGATGGGTCGCCTAGGGGGAGACGGCCATAGGCCCCTCCCAGGGGGGAGGCGGCTAGATGCCCCTCCTACGAATTTCTCGGGGGCCGGATATCCGCGACGGCGGAAGAGAGTGTGGGGATGGGGGGAGTCCACGCTGTCCTTCCTACAGATACCTCACACGGGAACTCGGACGACCTTTAAGATGGCGTCGAGTGAAAGGGGGCCCCCACGACAAGGGAAGTTACAGTTGGCAATGAGGGTAAAGTCCTCTGCGCATGCGCCACTCACACCGTGAGGGCGGGATTTTGGTAGTAGGGATCTGACACCGGTTAAGACCTTGCCGTTGGCCCTTAATGCTAGGATGTACAATTTTAATTTAGAATGTATGCATTTTCAGGATGCTAGACTCGGCTAGGAAACCTTTGTATTAGAGATCTGTTAAGGTTAGCCAAAGAACATGTCTTCATCAAAATGTAATAAAAGTAAAATTGTACATAATTCATGAAACTTTTATTTAATGTTTTGAATTTTGTTTCATATTTTAATAAATACGGCCGGGGGGGTAACTCCCCCCCGCCTTCCAAAAGTTCAAACCTGTGTCTGTCTTCTCCCATTGGGAATTGGTGTTGGGAGGGGGTGGCGGGCATCCCGGCCATATGCATGATAGCACCCTATTGAAATGCATTGTAGCGAATGACAGGCTTTGATGGTCCAAAAAGGAGAATGTATAAAGGATGATAACAGATTTTAGTTACAATATAAATAATTTGTTGGTGGTACCATACTGACTTTAAATTGGTTTCAGCCCACTCACGCATCCTTTCGTGGTTTGGAGCCTCGTAGCTGGGTGCCAATAAAATGCGCAATCCTCGTGGTACTCTCCCAACATCTAAGTACCTTTGCAAGGATTTGACCTCCCACCACCTTTTTTGTTCAGTTCTCATTGCTTTCTCCAACATTTTACATTTATCTTTCATCCCCATATTAGTTGGTATAGCTGATGCATTATGGGATGTTGAGTCCGCGCCTGCCGCCAGGTCATCGCTAAACATTGCTGCTGCAGCTTGCTCCCGTTCCCTGAGCGCCTCTGCCGCCATTACACCTCGCTTTGTATTGGCGTTAATGTTTATCAAAAGAAATGTCACAGGGCGCTTTAGAGTGCAAGTGCCGTCTAAGCGTCTAAGAAAGGGTCGCACTCTGGCTTCGGTTTTCAAATCTTTTGATATATTATTTTCACAGGTTTCAAGTACTCCTGGGACAGCCAAACGCGTTTCGGTCTCCACTGAGACTTTGCACACGGTAACTCCCCATTAAAAGTCACATGTTTTAAGCTTTTTGGATGAGTTACATCATTTCCTGTATCTAAATTATAAGGCGTTATGGGATTTGGAGTTTAATATTGCAAAACACTAAAACTCAAAAAATAAAAGGGATGGAAATTAACAAATGAATGAAAATTAAATAATAACACTTTGCACACGGTAACTCCCCATTAAAAGTCACATGTTTTAAGCTTTTTGGATGAGTTACATCATTTCCTGTATCTAAATTATTGGGCGTTATGGGATTTGGAGTGCAATATTGCAAAACACTGAAACTCACAAAATAGAAGGAAAAATTAAATAATAAAACTTAAACAAACCTCACCCTCACTCTAAAAACATTTTTAGTGTTAGTAAGTACAGATTAAATCTCTGTTAAATTTGATCCATATTCAATTTTTGTCTTCCTTTCTTCGTGGTAATATAAGATCTTCCAGTTTCTTTTCAAGATGTCCTTTATTTGTTTTGATTCTTTAGAAAAAGTCAAAATAAATCTTATGGGTTCTGATTTTGATGTCTCCCCTTCGTTTGTCAATTTTATTTGCAACAGGTCTTTACTATTTACTTGGTTTGCATTTTCCCAGCCTTTTCTGATTTGTGTTTTTGGATATCCTCTTTTTTTGCTGTGTTTTAGCCTCTCTGTATTTTCTGAGCAGACCGCGGGTCGCGGAAGAGGGAAGGGGAAATACGTACAAACTTAAACCGACAAGAAGAGGAAGGAGGGGCTACCAGTGGAGAAAAAATAGGAATGATGACACGGAGCATGTGGATGAAAAGAACCTTTTAGATAATAGACAATAACTGGCAATTGTAAATCTATCTAGCAGACGAATCACAGGCTCGGAAGCTCTCTATTAAAATGAGGCCTCAATTTCTGGCACAAACCCGAATAGATCTGTATAGATATATAAGGAAAATAAAATTGGCAAAAACCTTTAAGGAAAATGCTCTAATAAAACAAGGCGCATCCATTGACATCCATCTATCCTACTGGTGATAGCTAGTAGGTAGTTATATTTAGGACTAAAGTTTCCGGAAAAGCTTTTTTTGTTTTGCCAATAACATTGGCGCTGCTTGACGAATCTTCACAACATTTTCCCAAAACTTCCCATTTTTGGTTCAGCTGCTGTGTTGAAAGTTTCAGGGTGATTTAGCAAGCGGGAGCCGAGAAAAAGGGGGGGTCCCAAAATGCGTTTTCCTAATGTTATGTCCATGGGGATTTTTTATTTTTTTAACACGACTACAGCCGAACCACTGAATGGAATTACACCAAATTTGGCAGAAAGCTAGATGTTTGTTCGGAAAGCGTGATTTTTTGATTAGGGGAAAATCATTGACATTTTCCGTTGAAATGGCCAATACATTTGCATAGACACGTAGTTTTACTGGCAAAACCATATTGTGCAAAAACGATAATGTGTGGAAATCGGTTTTCAGGGAATATTTATCATTTGCATATCACGAAGTAAAGTGTCTTGTTTTGTGTGGATCTCAATAAAACATTTGTTTCCATCATACTTCAAAAATACAAAAAGTGATTCATATGCGTGCTTTCGTAAGGGCCGATATCATTATGGAGAAGTGTGGCTCACCGGTTAGAGGTGGTAAACCCAGAAGCAGAGGTCGGCCCAGGACCAGGGTTCAATTCCCATCGCGGCAGGGTACGGAACCAATGTCAGCGGGCTCGATAAATCTCGCCTCGGTGCCTCTCTAACCATGGGTCCCACGCTGCAACTCTGGGCAATAGCTTGCTTAATCTCCACAACGGCCCCCTCGCTGCCGGGGATGCCTGGCTTCACCTTGGGGATGCCCAATAGGGACCATCTCACAGGGAAAGCCGGGACGGGTTCCCCAGCGGCACACAGCGCCAAGAAACCCTGGAGTGAACGTGTGCACTACAAATTCATACTAACATAACATTAGAAATTTGTGTATAGTTCATTTCCACATTTTAAATGTTGTGTGATGGAAAAACATTGAACATAGCCTTTCGTTTCCTCTACCCAAGTAGCACTGTCACCCAGATCACTTTCACAAAATACTCTCTGTGTGAAGGAAACAAAAAATACACAGCATTTTCTGAATACGCAGCAATTCATCAGAAGACATATGATGATATTTGACCTCTGTTTTTGAAGCACAAAAATTGTGACAAGATAACACAACCTTTAAAGCTTCTTTACTGCCCATTCACCTTCTGAACAGCATGATTATTTCTGGGGTTGCTACGGCTACTTCAGCACCCCTACTTCTAGCGTCTATGGAAGAAAGGTTCTGTGGTGAGTAAAATAAACTAGTCGGTGAAGAGTCAAGTTGAGAAAAGGGACTTATAAAGTTAATCAGTTATAGGAAGACTTTGTTAGGAAGCTTTACGTGTTACAGACCCAGTATGTGTGATATAGTGGCAGTTCTACAAATTAAATTGTATCAAGATAGGAAATATATTGTTCTGCTGGTGAGAGTGAAGGTAGCCAAGGCATCACCGGCTATGAGGAGTGTGTTAAGGCTATCCATAAACAAAATCCTGAGAATTTGGAAATGAGATTCAAAATGAGAAGGCCAGTGTGCCAAAGCTCTGGGATTTGCATTGAGGTGACTATTGCAATTACTGAGGTCACACCCATAGAGTTCTAATTCAAAAGAAATGATTGTCAGCTATTGAAAAAAGGCAATTATTTTTTTCATTTAACAGAACTCAGGAAATGGAGTTAACTTGTTTGTTAGATTTTGGCTGACTAAAATAGGAGACACATATAAAAGATGCTTTGGTTGGCAGTGATGTTAAAAATGCATGTAAGGACCAGTAGCTGGATCCCTTAAGGAAGTATATTTTTCATCCATTATTAATTCAAAATACATTGTCACATGACTGATTTTTGTGACGTGCAGGAGAATGTGCCGGGGATTTGTACACTGTGGTGAAAATGGGCAAAGCTATGTGACCTGTAATAAATCTAAGAGAGTTGAATGACTGGGTAGTATAACACGCATTTTAAAAAGGAGGGGATTCAACTCCTCAGAGATTTGGTGAAGACCCATCTGACCTGAAAAAAACGTATCTGACAATTACTTTTTGCTGGAGACTACCAGAATTATTTGCAGTTTTAATTTAAGAGAATGAATTGAAGATGAATTTGTCTTCTTTTTAGTTTGTTGGTGTGGTTTAGTGTGAAGAAGTGGGGTGTATTATATTTATTTATTTTATATTTATTTATTTAATTGTGGAATTCTAGAAATCACAAACGTGACTCATCCTAATATCAGAGCGCTGTACAGTTCCTATAGCAGTAAGGCCATACATACATAAAAGCCAAGCTTAGGGAGCAATGCAAACACAAAAACAGATACAGTAAACCACAGGGACTTGGTTATGACCATTATCCAAAAGGAGTCCACATGTAAATGATCCAGCACGATGATTAAGTATAGCTAGTGTAGGAAGGAGTCCATTCAACAAAGCTGTTTTACTTCTTTTTTTGAAGAATTTAGGAGAAGAGTTTGTCCTGGTTTCTGAAGGAAGTGTGTTCCATATTCTTGGCGGTGCAAGACAGGAGAAGGATCAGTTGTAAGTTGTTTTTTGTTGAACTTCTGTGGCTTCAGCAGTAGGGAACTAGAACCTCTTCAAGAGTGACTACTACCAGATAGTTCACGTTTTTAGCCATGTAGACAGGTGTGTTGTACTGAAGGGTCTTATGAGTCATGGAAGCTATCCTCAGCTGGATTCTAGCTTCAAATGGGAGCCATTTTAAATGGTTGAGGTCTGTGGTAATGTGTTTGACTCTCCTGAATCTAGTGATGAGCCTAGCAGCTGAGTTCAATGTGGCACGTAGGGGGGTGCCAGCCTTACTTTGGGTAGGCCTGCCAGTGTAACACTCCCATAATCCACACAGGAGATGACCAGGGATTGGGCTGCTAGCTGAAAGATCAACTGGGGAAATGAAAGGTTCAATTGGCCTCAGTATATTTAGTTGGTAGTTGATACCTTGGTGGAGGAATGGATATGCTTCTGCGTATTCAGGTATTTGTCCAGCATTATACCAAGAGATCTAGTGGAATAGATTACTTGTGGGATGCAGTTGAGAGCAGTGAGTTGTTTTAGACATTGTTCTATGGGGGCAGACTGATTGTGATGGGCGATTAGGAGGAATTTGGTTTTGAGCATGTGAAGTATGAGGTGATTGCGGGTCAGCCATTGGGTTCTCAATAGGGTATAGTTGAGCAGTTTGTTGTGGTCGGATGAGGACATTTTCAAATACAGTTGTGTATCATCAGCTTGCATATGGTAGTGAACGTTGGAGAGCTTGAGAAGTTCGGTAATCAGTTCCATGAGCAGCTTGAATAGAATGGGAGAGAGTGTGGATCATTGAGGGACACCATTCGTGACAAATGTGTGGTGTCAAATAGGTTTTGGTTTACTTAGATTCTCTGTGATCTATTGTGAAGGAATGAGGCAAACCAATTTAATACCAGACCAGATAGCCTCATCCTCTTCTCAAGAAGGCCGATCATATTATCATGTTTTACAATATCAAAGGCAAAGGAGAGATCACGTAGTATAAGCAGGCAGGGTTTGTTCTGGTCTAACATTCTCAAAGCGTCATCGACAATATGTGATAAAGCTGTGTCAGTGCTATGGCCGGTTCTGAATCCAGATTGATGATGATCAAGGAGTTGAAATTGCTCAATGTGGTTGCTGAGTTGCAGGTGTACGTACTTCTCTAATAGCTTTGTTAGTGTCAGGATGTTGGTGATTGGTTGGTAATCGGAGAGGGCAGATAGGTCCGCATTCATTTTTTTGGAAATAGGGGTGACCTGTCCTATCTTTCAGCAGTCTGGAAACAAGCCCTGAGATAGAGATGCATTGACAATCTTAGTCCAAAGAGGCAGTAAGGAAGGGCTAAGCTGTTTGAAGAGCTGTAGGGCAGTGGATCAATGAAATGGTTAGAGGGTTTTATTGTAGTTAATATTTTGAGTATAGCTGCTTCATCCAGGAATTTGAAGGCAGTCCATGAGGCATTGCCTTTAGTAGTGTAGCCACAGGGAGGTGAACTATCCTGCTGCTGAACAGGTATGAGCATGAGTTAGCAGAAACTGTGAATCACAGTGGAGATCAGGTTCAATTGTTCTTACCTTTTCCATGAAATAGGTGGAGAAATCCTTAATACTTGGAAAGTGTAGGAAAGTAGCATCTGCTTTCATGGTCACCCCCACGTTTTGCTGGTGTCATTATGTTTTTCTGACTAGCCTGACTGGGATCCTGCTTATCAGGACCCCAGCCTCTGTGCTTGTTCCCTAACTTGGATATGGTGAAACACTTAGGTACACCCCAGATTGGCTACTGGTGTACCCTTGTAAAGTCCCTAGTATATGGTACTAAGGTACCTAGGGCATAGGTACACCAGGGGTCCAACATGGGCTGAAGCATGTATTATGCCACCCATGGGAGACCCCTCAAATGGTGATGACAGGCCTACCATTGCAGCCTGTGTAAGATGGTGCTTGGACCACTTAGGACAAATATCATAACTGAGGTCACTGCACTTAAAACCTATAAGTCACCTCCAAATGCAGGCTTTTCAATCCTGAAAACAGGGTGCTCGGTTATTAGTGTGAGGGTGCCCCTGCATGAGCAGGACGCCCCTATAATCCACGGAGTCCATTTAGCCGGGTTGTAAGTGCATCAGCCATTACTATACATAGAGTGGCCATGTAACATTATGCGATGGCTAATTCTAAACTGGCTGTAACAAACCCTGTCGTGTTTGGTATCAAACAATTTGGAATCATATCCCAATGCCATAAACGGTGTTGGAGATATGATTCCATGCACCGTTGGGCCCTTTCGGGAAGCCCTCAGTGCTCCTGGGACCAGTCTTCCACACCCGGACTATGACTGCTGCCAACCAGAGAAACGATTCTGCCCTCCTGCTGCTGAGCCAAGCTCAAGCAGGGGAAGTCAGGACAATAGATTTCCTGTCACAGGGAGGTATGACTACCTCACAGACAGGACTTAGTGTACGGGACAGTGTGGGGGCACTTGCCAGCACCACTAGACTGCTTTAAAGGGCACATTTGGTGCACTCTTTGCATACACCAGTTGGAACCAGTTCAGGGAGAAGTTGGCTCCCACTCTGGCGCGAAACTGGCTAAAGGACATGGGATTATCCTTCCCACTGTCCAGTCCTTCCTGTGTGAGCGACCTCTGCATCATTCTTACCTGTTTCTAAGGGTACTTAAGGGCTTACCTGTGGGTGGTTCCTTAGATTTATTGTGGGACAAGATTCAGATCCAAAACCAGTTCATCTTCAACAGTCTGGGCACTTTGGACTTCACTGGACTTAACTTTAGGAAGCAAGACCTCAACTGAGAAGACTCCTGCTGCTCCTGGTGTAGTCGTTCCGCCACTCTTCTGCGTCATCTGTGACTGTGCTCCATACAGGTTCTTCAACAGGCCTGTGGACATCCAAGACACCCAAAGGTATCTCCCTTGAAGTGAAGAAGTCACTTCAAGGCAAGAAGAAGAACTAACCGGTCTGCTGTTCCTGAGCTCCTGCAGACTTTGAAAGGTTCAGCAACAAGGGTGGTGGTTCTGCAAATCCCTTGAGGCCTGCACTATCTTCACAGCAAAGTTGAAGCCAGTATCCCTTGTCGAACCACTGGAACAGTACCCTTGTGCACCACATCAACTTGCAGTTGCAAAGCTTGTTGACTCTCTTCACCAGAGATCTTTGGGCTCCAAGAAGCTCCAGCTTTAAGCATCTCTTGCAACTAAGATCTTCGTCCGTACCGCATCCTCTGGCAGTGGGCCTTCATCATTTGGTGAGCTGCTCGAGGTCCTCTTGCGACTCCTGTGCCTTCGGCCCGTGGGTCCTCTTGAGTGTGTTCTTTGAATCCTGTGGGCTCCCCTGCCTGCTCGGGCCTGCTGTGACTTACCTGCTTGTGGTGAGTCACTTGGACCTTGCTAGTCCGAACCCTGCACCTTTTTTGCATTTTACGTTTGTTTCCATTGCCAAGGCTTGCAGACACCAACACACTGTCTCTTGACATCTGACGTGGGACAGCTTCTGAATGGCTCCTGGTCTTCCACAGCTTCACCTGGTCCACACAACTGCAGCTCAAAGGTCACCGCCAACTCTCCCGCATCCCCGACATCGGTGGGCATTCGTCTCCTGTGCCTCCTAGTCACTCCTGAGTGGTATAGACTATGTCCCCTCTGCTTGCAGTTACCTCTCATCTTGAATCCACCTTTGAGTTCCTCCAGACTCTTTCACCTTTTCCACCATCAGCATCTTCACTGAAGTCCTCCATTGTGGTCTAGGGAAGTTTCCAGCGTCACTTCGCACCTATGCACCTGGTGTAGGTATCCTGGTTCCTCGGGTAGCCACAGGTGAGGTGACTCTCCAACCTTCCATCTTCCACTGGGTTTCTTTAGGGTCTTCAGGGAAGGGTCCTTCTTCCTAAAAACTGCGACGGCGACTTACCCATCAACTTGTATTGAGTACGTGGTCGTGTTCCCACTATGCACACAGCCTCCATGGGGGTCCTGGGTACTTACCTCGAGTGGTTCCTTGGGTCCCCGGCTCTCTACGTCTTCTGGGTCCAGTTTCGACTTAGGTCATGGTTCGCATTCCACTTTCTTAGTATAGGGTTTGCTCTCCCCCTGGAGACCACTGTGTATTTGTACTACTTATGTGTTCTATTACTAAAGTATTGTGTGTATTGTGATTATATCTCTGAGTAGGAGATATTGCAATGTATTAGTGAGTGTTTATAATAAATACATATTTTTATAACTACACTGTGTGGTTCTTTTTCGCTTAACCTACACTATGGGATTAGTACTGGTAAAACAAGCTGCTTTACACTCATTCTGTACTAAGCCTGTAGGTTGCTTCCACAGCTACCAGATTTCTAAGGTTGTCAAAGACCAATAAAATCACAATAAGGATTGTGTGGATAAGTGAAAGGTGCTATACTTACATAAGTAAGCCACCATATACTATACTAAGCCAGCCTCCTACAGTAAGGACCCATCGTCAGCCGAATGTAGGCTAGAGATGTATATCGTTTGTTGTTTGATGATTTAATAGTGTTTCCTGGATCTATTTTGGCATTATCTAGTTGTGACCTAAAATATTCTGCTTTGGAACTTCAGATGTATTTATTGAAGGAGTGTCTTGCCGACCTCAGGTGCTTGAGGCGGGTGGTGGAGGGAGAACTTCTCCATGCTCTTTCAGCAAGCCTTAAACTGCGTCTTTCCTCATTGAGGCTGTGGTTGAAGCAGTGTTTAGAGTTTTGGCGCAGAATTTATTTTAGCTGCTTAGGAGCGATCATATCAAGGTTGTCCGTTATGGATTGTATATAGTGTTATAAGATCATTAACATTCTTCATGTTTGTGAGTGGCATCAGGAAGTTGTTACAAGTAGAGGTTAGATTGAATAGAGTAACATTTCTCGAGTCTCTGGAGCATCGTCGGGGTTTAAGAGGTTGGTCAACACCTTCTCCAGGATTAGGAAGTAGATTAGGTAGTGGTGTGACCAATCACAGGGGGTTATGGATTCAAGTTGGATGGTGTTGTCCTTAGATATGATCAGATTGAGGTTTGAGCCTTTAATGTGTTTTGGGCCATTATAAAACTGAGTTAGGTTGAGGTTGGTGAGGAAGGCCTTGAAGGTGATCAGTGTGGGGTCAGTGTAGTCATTCCAGCGTACGTTGAAATCTACAAGGAAGATATGATTGGTGTGCTTATCAGAGGAGATGGTTTCCATTCATTGTTCAGTGAAAAGTAGGTTATTTCTCTACTTTATATGGTGTGGTTGTGCAACCTGACCATTTAATACACTTACCAAACCCTTTAAGACCCTTACGTTCCATGTGTCAAATGTTCAGCTCAACTCTGGATAGCTGTGGCTCTGAGCAGCAAGGCTTACAGAAAGAAACACGTGTAAAGCATTTAAACAGCACCAAAACAATTGAAGAAGAAATCGACAATACACAAAAGAAAACCAACACCGGTTTATAAAAAGATACTGTATTGTTATGCATTTTTAGACACCACAACAAAAAAGATCAACTGGGGGGGTTCCAGAGATATGGAATTTACAAGGTATGGTAAATCAAAGCATTCCACTCAGCCGGGAACAGGCATTGGCACATTTGACACTTAGAAATGTGTTCACTAAAAAGCTTGGGCTTGGACCCCTTCCCGGCATGTGGAGCTGCCTAGCCCAACCTAGAGATGTGGTTACCAAAGGGACTACACATACCTGTAAAACCGGTTTGGCAACTGGTTTCCCCTCTCCTTTCTCTAGTGACAGCCTGTCTGCCTGAACAATGGAGCAGCCCCTTTCCTAAGTGTTACCTATTTGCTCTTCAAAGGCGATTACTTCTTTGAAGCTTGCCTTTTGGGCCAATACCTGTGTGGCTTCCTGCAGGATGGAGGTGACACCTCCTTACAGAGCAGATCCCTATTGTATCCTTTCATGAGAGTTGTCAGCACATCTGCACAGAAGGGCAGAAAGCTGTCTGGGCGAAAGGACCCCGTGTGCAACTAGTATGTGCACAGGGGACCAAAGGCAACATGGTGGCAACTTTGCTAACATTTCACACTGCAACCTGTTACATTAATCTTGACCTGAGACTCAAGTCTGGCTTACTGTAACACGTTGTTTGTTACCTTGGATGACCTACTTTGGTTGCATTGCTCCACAGTTAGCACAGCTAAGAGGCCAGTGTGTAACTCTATATTAGCCAATTGAGCGACCAAGCTTTTCCACAGTGAAAACAACAATTTCCTGTTTTTACCATCAGAACACGTAAAATTACATGTTCTCCTCGAGGGACATGTTGCACCCTGCATAGGACTTGAGAAGCCTGCCATTGGGGTGAATTACACATATGTCGGGGGCAAGTCTGGCTTTGTTCTTCCATCCTGCAAGTGGTGGGTAGGGAGTCTCGTTTTACTTGTTTCACACCAAGGGTGGCACACCCAGTGCCACAATCCCTGGGGTGACCCTATAACTTATATGTCCTGGGTACCCTGAGTACCATTTACTAGGGAATTACAGGTAGTTTTGTCAGATTAAGGGTAAGGGCACAGGCGCTGAGGTCTGGTTAGCAGGCCTCACTGCACTCTCAGAGTCAAAAAACCAGCAGCATTTGTCCAAAAACTTGTAGGTGACCATACAAAAGAGATATTTCCTTACAGTTAGTTAGCCCCTTTGTACATCATAAAGGTTTAGCATTGTCTGGTATTGTGGTAATGAGCAATGGGTTTCAGATCAATTATTTATTTAGACAACATCCTAAGACAAAGATTACAAAAGTATTTTTAGAGAGCATGGAGCTTGTGGTAAACAAGGTAAAGTCCTATACTGCTTTATCCTAGGATTTAGATGTAACTTAAATAATGTGGAAAAATGCAGTAAATGTATTACTAATATTTATACAAGGAAAATAGGCAATGTGTTTGCAGTAAGGTACGTGGAACAAGTTGGGTGGCCACAGGTCAAAAAAACAATCTGAGTTGGCAAAAAAAAATTGGTATTTTTGTCTGGTGACAACATTTCCGTTTAGGCTCACAACCTTTAAAGTCTGAGCAACAGAATGGAACATTACAATCTATAGAACTTTCACAATTCCATCAACTGAATGACAGACAGGTATTTATTGTGCACCCTACAAGGGCTATATGGTACATTCCAAGTGGATCTTTTAGTTAACCTACTTGGCTTTCATGTCAGCTTCCACGTTTTTTCAGTTTGCATCCAGATGTCAAGGCAATGAAGGTGGATGCTTTTGATTACAGTTGGGTGAGAATGAATCCTTATATGTACCCACGTAGATGATGTGTTGTATTACCCCAGTTTATGCAGATATTACAGTAAAAGGACGTGCAGGCAAGTGTCATGGAATGGTTTTAGTTCATCTACATTTGGTGACTGGGAAGATATCAGGAGAGTTGGATCGGTGCCAGGACTTTCTACTGATATTTTGGATCTTATCAGGGACTCCAAGCTCCAGGAACTACAAAGCATTTGTATTGTTTAGACAAAATGTGGGTTTGTTAGAGCATTCAATGGAGTGCTGATCCTGATCTATAGCCAACAGTGCAGAATTTCTTGGTGGAGTTTTTTATAGTCAGTTTTATTTAAATATGTATTAATCGGTGGTCTCAGCAGGTCTTGCGTTAGTAGAATGGGTTCCAGTTGGCTAGAATCTGCTGGTGAAGATACTGGTTGAGAGTGTGAGGTTAGCTAAGCCACTGGGTGTGAATATATAATTCATTTTAAGATGTTAACAAGACTCTACGGGGCATATTTACAGGACTTAACGCCACCATAATGTCACTTTTAGTGACGTTCTGGTGGCGCTAACTCCTTCGCCTTATTTACAAGGCGTCAATAAGCCACTTAACGTGCCCCATATCAGGTAGCACTTACAGTGACAGGTGCGTGCAATGGGTGTTGCAGTGGGCATTCCGCTGCAACACCTATTGCTTTTTGACCCTGACCCATATTTACAAAGTATGGGGCAGTGCCAAAAATAAGATCAAGAAATACCAGGTCGTCAACAGGTGATACGAGGAGAAATGTTTTATTTCTCCTCGTATTTTGCTCCTTTCACGTGTGCTGCATTTTGCAGCACACATAGATAGAGCAAATGGCCTGTGAAGATTGTTTATGTGCAGAAAGGTGCCCCTTCCTGCACATAAACAATCACTCCTGCAGTGCAGGCATCCTAGCAAAATGGTGCTAGGGTGCCTGCGCTGGAGCTATGCAGCTTTTTCAGTGTCAGTGCTAAAGACAATGCAGTGGTGCACTGTATTTTTGTTTTGAAACTGACAGAAAACGGCGTTACCAATTTTGGAGTAACACCATGCTCTGCCAGTTAATTGTAAATATCCCCCTACATGTGTTTGAATGATGACCCCGGCCGCCACCTATTTCCCCCCGCCATATTACAATGGCGGGGTGGACCGCGGTGGACGGAAACACCGTCCGGCGCTTTTCCGCCATGGTTGCCTTGCGGCCGGGGCGGGAAAGGGTTTATATGTCTGGCGGTGTCTTCCAGACACCGCCAGCCATATTAGGATGGCCTCATGCAGATGCCTTTCCGTGGCGGCAATGCCACCACGGAAAGGCATGCGGTCTTTACTTTGGGGAGCCCCTGCGGGCCCCCATGGTGAAGGCGAGAGGGGGGTGTATGTGGGGGTTACCTGTGGGACCCCCCTGCATTTGCATACACATTGAAGCAGGCACCGTGAGATGCCTGCCGCTTTGTGTATGCAAATGAATGCCTGCATGTTTAACATTGCGCCCGCCAGTGTGGCGGGCGCATCATAATTGGCATGGCGGGAACGCCGCTCACGTCACGGATGGTCCAGTTTTCCACCGGGATGGTGGGTGGGCAAAGTCTGTCCGCCATCCTAATCGCCCCCTAAATCTTTATGTATTTTTCAGATATTTTCTTCCCCGGCTTTATGTGGTGAGGTGTATGAAGGCATATGAGCAGAAAAAAGTTGATTCTAGGTTGCTAATTTATTTTAAGAAACCTTATTAGCAATAGCCTGATACACCTGAAAATGATGAAGAAGGTTAGTTTGTGATATTTAACCCTTTCGACGCTTGTGACGGAACGGTTCCGTCACGACCACCGGTTGGGCTGTGCTTATGATGGAACCGTTCCGTCACGGCCACGCCCGTTTCTTAGAACCTTCAGCACAGCACGAAAATTTGCACTGCGCTGAAGGTGTTAAAAAGATGGCACTCTGCTAGGGATGCAATGGCTTCAAAAGCTTTAATTTGGGAAAATATGATACAGATATTCTTATGGTGGTCACCTTTGGTGACCACACTTCATACAATCAACTTACCCTAATCTGATCTTTCCTGTTTGCGTGCTTATTCATCAGTTCATTTTTTGTTATGCTTATGCCTGACGGAGGCTGATTTGTATTTAATCATATACTTTGTGAAGAATGCTGCTGCCTTTAGTGGTATATAGGTGTCTTGCATTACATAGCTACATCTGCATTTATGGAAGTATTGTCAGATGAGTGATGTTTTGTTTGATGTATTTTGAGTTGCTATACTGTGAATTTAATTGTGCGTCTTTTTTTCCACACGCTCCAGGATCTTCATCTGGGTTTACACCCAAACTGGTAAGTATCACAGGGGATTGATTCTGTTTCGGTGATCAGAGGCTGGAATCAAAGTGAATATTGTTAAGTATACAATGCCTCTGACACCATAGATCACACAAATTATTTTATGTTCAAGTCCTATTTATTGACATTGAACGCTCATGTTATTAGCACATTATTTTATGAATGATTTGAAAAGGTACACATTGGGTGTGAACAGCTCATTTTTTCTTATCTCCTTATATCGTGAAGGTACATTCAACATATATTTACAACAAATAACTTACTGGCTTGTAAGTAAATCAACGTGAGAAAAAAAGTATACACAATACACAGTGATGAAATTAGTGGGTTCAAATATCAACAATACACAGTGAAAAGATAAGTGAATTCATATATCAACAAAATCTCATTCGAAATTGATATATCAGGGTCCTACTATAAATCTACGGAAGGTTATATTAGTATCCCGGGGGGATGTTATCAGTTTCTCCCTCAGTGGGATAGTTAATTGTCCTGTATCTTGCCAGGGAAATTCGTTTGTTCCACAAAGGGTTTAATGCCTGGTTGTGAGGTGAGTCTCTCACTATATGTCCTGTTTATTTAAGTGGATCATAGGGCATGCATTTCTCCTGGCACTGGAGTTGAGCCTACGCGTTTCGACCTATGTAAGAGTCTTGACAGGGTGGATGGTTTAAGCAGGTCTTCATCAGGGCTCGAAGTAGGTGCTGTGGGACTTCATGTCGCACCTACGGGAAAGTAGTAGGGAGCATGTTTTAGTGATAGAATCTGAATTATAGGACCAAGTTCAGTGCTTATTGGAAATGTTAGCAAGTGCTACATAATACATTTAAAGAACACGTACCCAAGTGTAGTATAGGCGTTATTTCATGTCCTATTTACAATTGGTAGGCGGGAGGCGAGGTAGTGCTGTGTCACACGCCGGTGTGGAGAAGCTGTGCGTCCGCTGTCCTGTGTTACTGCGGAGGGAAGCAGGGAGATGGATTCAGACCTCCTAATTTGTCAAAGTGATCGTTTGGGCATCTCTTGGTTAGGGTTCAGCGCTTATGTCATACTGCATATGAAGAATCGTGGGTGCCGGTTACTTGCGTTGTTAAACTAGCATGGGGCAGATGCACTCGATTATTTGATGCAATTATCAGGTGGACCTAGTATGTAGGTGGTCCGCCTGGGGCGTCTCATACCTGGGGGTATTCTTTGTGCTTCTTTAAGCGCGTCGCGGCATCATCATTGCCGGACGGCCTTTCCGCGGGGTTGAGGATCGAGGGGGCCTCGTAATCCCAGCGTCTCCTTTCTCGTGCGTTTTACTTCTTTCTCGGCTCGCGGCTCTCGCTGTAATGGAATTACACAGCGCGCGACCGGAGATGAGTCTTTCACCCGGATTGAGGATGAAAGCAGCTCTGTCATTGGCGTGTGAACCAGCTGGTATGTCTCGGTGCTCCTGGTTGGACGGTGTCTTCCCGTCATGGGCACATGATCTAGTTGCTATGGGATCAGGACGCTTATTTTCAGTGGAAGCTTCGAAAATTGTACTGGGTTTTATGTTGTATTTAAAACATGACACTGGAAATTTCCGCTAGTTCGTTTAGTCCGTGGGTGACAGTGTCTAGGTATATGATAGTTTTTGCTTCTTGCTTTGACAGGTTATCGGCCACATTTTTGCCTTTCACATGTTTTACCACTGTCCATTTGAGGTCATCTGGTCCGTGATGTTTATCAATGCAGTGTGAGACCATGGGTGCGTTTTCCTTTTTGCAACGGATTCTGGAGCGATGTTGCGATATTCTTGTTTTTATGGGTTGGCTTGTTTTACCCACATATGCAAGTCCGCAAGGACATATGGCACAGTAGATAACGTTACAGGTGTTGCAGTTAGTAAATACATCATGTTTGATTTGTTTCTGGCCATAAGAGAATATTGTTCCTTCTATGGTACTATTGCAAGAAATGCAGTTGCCGCATTTGTGATGTCCTTTGACTGGAGGAAGGTTCAGGAGTGTCTGAATTGAACTCTCTTGCCTTGGTAATGCTGTGTCTGCTCGAACCAATTTATTCCTCACACTCTCATTCTTTTTGAGTGCGAAGATGGGCGGAACATCGAAGGGCTTCAGGCTCCGTACTGTGTTCCAATTTTTGGTGACTATTTTCTTGATTTCTGCGGTTGCTCCAGAAAAGGTTGTCACACATACAATTGGGGTGTCTTCCTTATTCTTGTCTTTGGGAGTCAAAAGGGTATCTCTCGGGATATACCAAGTTCTCTTCATGCTTCTCTTTAGCAGTTTTTTGGGATATCCTCTTTCAATCAGCTTCTGCATCAGCTCCTGGGCGTGGTGGAAGTAGTCTGTTTTCTTTGTGCAATTCCTGCGCAATCTCATGAATTGGCTTAATGGTAGATTTTCACGGAGATTGCGTTGGTGGAAGCTGGAAAAGTGTAGAAAGGTATTGCGGTCGGTCTCTTTGGTGTATAGGGTGGTATACATGGTGCCTTTTTCATGTCTGACCATCAAGTCCAGAAAATTTATCTGTGTTTTGTTGTATGCCAGAGTGAATTGGATGTTGGGATTTCGGTCATTGAGCCAGACAACGAATTCTTTCAGTAATAGTTCTTCGCCTCTCCACAGCATGAAGACGTCGTCTATGTAACGTCGCCAAACTTTTATGTGCCCTTCGAATGGATTGTTATTATAGATCCAAGTGGCTTCATACAGAGCCATGTACATTATAGCCATTTCCGGCGCGAAGGGACATCCCATCGCCGTCCCCATGGTTTGGAGGTATTGGACGTTGTTGAATTTGAAAAAGTTGAATTTCAAACAGATTTCCGCTAGTTTTATTAGGAAATCAGTAGGAACATTGTGTGGCCTTTCTCTCTTTTCGAGGAAGAATTCAAGGGCTTCCAAGCCGTCTTCTTGGGGGATATTGGAATATAAACTCACGATGTCCATGGTGACCAGGAATTCCATTGATTCATCAAAGGGTTGGCCATCTAGGAAGTTTATCGCTTCCATCGTGTCTTTAATGAAGCTTGCAGTCTGGCCAACAAGGGGTTTTAGAAACGTATCGACATATTTGGCTGGTCGTTCCAGGATTGAATTGACTCCAGAGATGATGGGACGGCCAGGAGGGTTTGTGGCGTCCTTATGGATTTTGGGTAAAATATACATCAAGGGTGTACGCGGGTTCTTGTTTATTAAATATTCTCCCTCCTTTTTGGATAGCCATCCTTCGTTCCGACCCTGATTTACTAGGGTTTCCAGACGATGTGTCAATTTTTCATTCCAGTTGTCATTCGTTTTTTTGTAGTACTTTTCGTCCGTGACTTGCCGTTGGACTTCAGCTTCATACATTTCCCGTGGGAGGATAACAATCCCCCCACCTTTGTCTGCCGGCTTGATGATGAGACTTTTGTTGTCTTGGAGTCCCTGTAATGCGATCTTTTCATCCATTGAGAGATTCCATTTGATGTATCTTTTCTTCCTCTTATCGAGCGTGTCTAGGTCACGCAATACATTCTTTTCGAACGCTAGCAGTTCCACGGGCATCTGGCTGGAGTTGGGAAAAAAGGTGGAAGGATTTTTTAATCCAGAGTAGTTTCTAGTCGTTAGGTCAGGCTGGTTGTCAAAGAATATTTTGAGTCTCATTTTTCGAAAGAGTTGGATGAGTTCCAATTTAGTTTGGCAAATATCTGGACGGACTGTCGGGATAAAGGTTAGGCCTTTATGTAGCACACTTATTTCACTCTCGGACAAGATGTGGTTGGACAAATTGAAAACTGCGTTTGTGTTCGGGTTTACCATCGGTAGACTCGTCTCCTCGTTGTGATTTCCCCTTGGTATTGTTGGTTGGGGCGATTGAACCACCTGTTGCCTCTCGGGCGGCCACGGGATCTGCCTCTGCCTCTGTCGGAAAAAGGTGCCTGTTGGTAAAATTGGCGGGCTTGGTCGTCTCTGTTGCTAGTGGAGGCGTCAGCGTCACTTGAATTGGTTGATGCAGAGGAGTCTTCTGAGAATGTTAGGAATTGTCTTCTACTTCTGCCTCCGTATGTGCGTAGGGCGCTAGTGTTTTGTTGTTGTTTGTAGTAGTCCTTTTCCAGGTATGGGTAAGTTTTTTTCTCGGAATAGTTTGTAATGTCTTTCAGTAGTTTCTGTCTTTTGAAATCTTCTGTTGTTTTCTGGAAGATTTGGTTTTCTTTTTCTAATTTGCTTAGTAATGCCTGAGCGTTCTCGATTGCTTTATTGTTCTTGAAAGCTTCTTCCAATTCTTTGATTAACTCCTGTTCTTTTAGTCCTAGTCTCTCAGCAGTTTTAATTGAGTGGAACATCCAATCTCTTGAGCATTTAGTGCCAATGTGGCTAAATCCTTCCAAATATTCCGGATCGTCTGTAAAGATCACCGGCACATTTTTTACTTGTAGTCCGACTGGCGTGGTTCCTGCTCTTAAATGTTCCAATAATACTTCACCATGGAGGGATGTTCTAATTTGCTTTTTCTTTAGGCGGGCGATTTTTTCCAATTCTGTCGATTGGCCAGCTTGGAGTGCAGTATTTCCAGGATTCAAGGTAGATGGTCTCTTTAGTAATGTTTCGATATCTTCCTCTCTAATACTCAGAGTCTTCGGTTCAGACATTTAGATATCGGAAGGATAATGTTGTGGCTGAAGTTCTCGGGTACGTGAGAATCTTGAGTAGCACTATTTATAAGGGATAAGTTTGTGAAGGTGTTGTGTTTATTTGGGTGTCGCACCAGTGTACCCTGGGTGGATTATAGCAGAAGAGGGAATTATAGTTCTGCTGAGTGGAGCATGTGTCTCCAGTGGGGAAAATTGGATTTCCAAATAGTTCTTCGTAGACAGGTGTCTACACTAAGTTTAGTAAGTATCACAGGGGATTGATTCTGTTTCGGTGATCAGAGGCTGGAATCAAAGTGAATATTGTTAAGTATACAATGCCTCTGACACCATAGATCACACAAATTATTTTATGTTCAAGTCCTATTTATTGACATTGAACGCTCATGTTATTAGCACATTATTTTATGAATGATTTGAAAAGGTACACATTGGGTGTGAACAGCTCATTTTTTCTTATCTCCTTATATCGTGAAGGTACATTCAACATATATTTACAACAAATAACTTACTGGCTTGTAAGTAAATCAACGTGAGAAAAAAAGTATACACAATACACAGTGATGAAATTAGTGGGTTCAAATATCAACAATACACAGTGAAAAGATAAGTGAATTCATATATCAACAAAATCTCATTCGAAATTGATATATCAGGGTCCTACTATAAATCTACGGAAGGTTATATTAGTATCCCGGGGGGATGTTATCAGTTTCTCCCTCAGTGGGATAGTTAATTGTCCTGTATCTTGCCAGGGAAATTCGTTTGTTCCACAAAGGGTTTAATGCCTGGTTGTGAGGTGAGTCTCTCACTACATGTCCTGTTTATTTAAGTGGATCATAGGGCATGCATTTCTCCTGGCACTGGAGTTGAGCCTACGCGTTTCGACCTATGTAAGAGTCTTGACAGGGTGGATGGTTTAAGCAGGTCTTCATCAGGGCTCGAAGTAGGTGCTGTGGGACTTCATGTCGCACCTACGGGAAAGTAGTAGGGAGCATGTTTTAGTGATAGAATCTGAATTATAGGACCAAGTTCAGTGCTTATTGGAAATGTTAGCAAGTGCTACATAATACATTTAAAGAACACGTACCCAAGTGTAGTATAGGCGTTATTTCATGTCCTATTTACAATTGGTAGGCGGGAGGCGAGGTAGTGCTGTGTCACACGCCGGTGTGGAGAAGCTGTGCGTCCGCTGTCCTGTGTTACTGCGGAGGGAAGCAGGGAGATGGATTCAGACCTCCTAATTTGTCAAAGTGATCGTTTGGGCATCTCTTGGTTAGGGTTCAGCGCTTATGTCATACTGCATATGAAGAATCGTGGGTGCCGGTTACTTGCGTTGTTAAACTAGCATGGGGCAGATGCACTCGATTATTTAATGCAATTATCAGGTGGACCTAGTATGTAGGTGGTCCGCCTGGGGCGTCTCGTACCTGGGGGTATTCTTTGTGCTTCTTTAAGCGCGTCGCGGCATCGTCATTGCCGGACGGCCTTTCCGCGGGGTTGAGGATCGAGGGGGCCTCGTAATCCCAGCGTCTCCTTTCTCGTGCGTTTTACTTCTTTCTCGGCTCGCGGCTCTCGCTGTAATGGAATTACACAGCGCGCGACCGGAGATGAGTCTTTCACCCGGATTGAGGATGAAAGCGGCTCTGTCATTGGCGTGTGAACCAGCTGGTATGCCTCGGTGCTCCTGGTTGGACGGTGTCTTCCCGTCATGGGCACATGATCTAGTTGCTATGGGATCAGGACGCTTATTTTCAGTGGAAGCTTCGAAAATTGTACTGGGTTTTATGTTGTATTTAAAACATGACACTGGAAATTTCCGCTAGTTCGTTTAGTCCGTGGGTGACAGTGTCTAGGTACATGATAGTTTTTGCTTCTTGCTTTGACAGGTTATCGGCCACATTTTTGCCTTTCACATGTTTTACCACTGTCCATTTGAGGTCATCTGGTCCGTGATGTTTATCAATGCAGTGTGAGACCATGGGTGCGTTTTCCTTTTTGCAACGGATTCTGGAGCGATGTTGCGATATTCTTGTTTTTATGGGTTGGCTTGTTTTACCCACATATGCAAGTCCGCAAGGACATATGGCACAGTAGATAACGTTACAGGTGTTGCAGTTAGTAAATACATCATGTTTGATTTGTTTCTGGCCATAAGAGAATATTGTTCCTTCTATGGTACTATTGCAAGAAATGCAGTTGCCGCATTTGTGATGTCCTTTGACTGGAGGAAGGTTCAGGAGTGTCTGAATTGAACTCTCTTGCCTTGGTAATGCTGTGTCTGCTCGAACCAATTTATTCCTCACACTCTCATTCTTTTTGAGTGCGAAGATGGGCGGAACATCGAAGGGCTTCAGGCTCCGTACTGTGTTCCAATTTTTGGTGACTATTTTCTTGATTTCTGCGGTTGCTCCAGAAAAGGTTGTCACACATACAATTGGGGTGTCTTCCTTATTCTTGTCTTTGGGAGTCAAAAGGGTATCTCTCGGGATATACCAAGTTCTCTTTATGCTTCTCTTTAGCAGTTTTTTGGGATATCCTCTTTCAATCAGCTTCTGCATCAGCTCCTGGGCGTGGTGGAAGTAGTCTGTTTTCTTTGTGCAATTCCTGCGCAATCTCATGAATTGGCTTAATGGTAGATTTTCACGGAGATTGCGTTGGTGGAAGCTGGAAAAGTGTAGAAAGGTATTGCGGTCGGTCTCTTTGGTGTATAGGGTGGTATACATGGTGCCTTTTTCATGTCTGACCATCAAGTCCAGAAAATGTATCTGTGTTTTGTTGTATGCCAGAGTGAATTGGATGTTGGGATTTTGGTCATTGAGCCAGACAACGAATTCTTTCAGTAATAGTTCTTCGCCTCTCCACAGCATGAAGACGTCGTCTATGTAACGTCGCCAAACTTTTATGTGCCCTTCGAATGGATTGTTATTATAGATCCAAGTGGCTTCATACAGAGCTATGTACATTATAGCCATTTCCGGCGCGAAGGGACATCCCATGGCCGTCCCCATGGTTTGGAGGTATTGGACGTTGTTGAATTTGAAAAAGTTGAATTTCAAACAGATTTCCGCTAGTTTTATTAGGAAATCAGTAGGAGCATTGTGTGGCCTTTCTCTCTTTTCGAGGAAGAATTCAAGGGCTTCCAAGCCGTCTTCTTGGGGGATATTGGAATATAAACTCACGATGTCCATGGTGACCAGGAATTCCATTGATTCATCAAAGGGTTGGCCATCTAGGAAGTTTATCACTTCCATCGTGTCTTTAATGAAGCTTGCAGTCTGGCCAACAAGGGGTTTTAGAAACGTATCGACATATTTGGCTGGTCGTTCCAGGATTGAATTGACTCCAGAGATGATGGGACGGCCAGGAGGGTTTGTGGCGTCCTTATGGATTTTGAGTAAAATATACATCAAGGGTGTACGCGGGTTCTTGTTTATTAAATATTCTCCCTCCTTTTTGGATAGCCATCCTTTGTTCCGACCCTGATTTACTAGGGTTTCCAGACGATGTGTCAATTTTTCATTCCAGTTGTCATTCATTTTTTTGTAGTACTTTTCGTCCGTGACTTGCCGTTGGACTTCAGCTTCATACATTTCCCGTGGGAGGATAACAATCCCCCCACCTTTGTCTGCCGGCTTGATGATGAGACTTTTGTTGTCTTGGAGTCCCTGTAATGCGATTTTTTCATCCATTGAGAGATTCCATTTGATGTATCTTTTCTTCCTCATATCGAGCGTGTCTAGGTCACGCAATACGTTCTTTTCGAACGCTAGCAGTTGCACGGGCATCTGGCTGGAGTTGGGAAAAAAGGTGGAAGGATTTTTTAATCCAGAGTAGTTTCTAGTCGTTAGGTCAGGCTGGTTGTCAAAGAATATTTTGAGTCTCATTTTTCGAAAGAGTTGGATGAGTTCCAATTTAGTTTGGCAAATATCTGGACGGACTGTCGGGATAAAGGTTAGGCCTTTATGTAGCACACTTATTTCACTCTCGGACGAGATGTGGTTGGACAAATTGAAAACTGCGTTTGTGTTCGGGTTTACCATCGGTAGACTTGTCTCCTCGTTGTGATTTCCCCTTGGTATTGTTGGTTGGGGCGATTGAACCACCTGTTGCCTCTCGGGCGGCCACGGGATCTGCCTCTGCCTCTGTCGGAAAAAGGTGCCTGTTGGTAAAATTGGCGGGCTTGGTCGTCTCTGTTGCTAGTGGAGGCGTCAGCGTCACTTGAATTGGTTGATGCAGAGGAGTCTTCTGAGAATGTTAGGAATTGTCTTCTACTTCTGCCTCCGTATGTGCGTAGGGCGCTAGTGTTTTGTTGTTGTTTGTAGTAGTCCTTTTCCAGGTATGGGTAAGTTTTTTTCTCGGAATAGTTTGTAATGTCTTTCAGTAGTTTCTGTCTTTTGAAATCTTCTGTTGTTTTCTGGAAGATTTGGTTTTCTTTTTCTAATTTGCTTAGTAATGCCTGAGCGTTCTCGATTGCTTTATTGTTCTTGAAAGCTTCTTCCAATTCTTTGATTAACTCCTGTTCTTTTAGTCCTAGTCTCTCAGCAGTTTTAATTGAGTGGAACATCCAATCTCTTGAGCATATAAGCACTGAACTTGGTCCTATAATTCAGATTCTATCACTAAAACATGCTCCCTACTACTTTCCCGTAGGTGCGACATGAAGTCCCACAGCACCTACTTCGAGCCCTGATGAAGACCTGCTTAAACCATCCACCCTGTCAAGACTCTTACATAGGTCGAAACGCGTAGGCTCAACTCCAGTGCCAGGAGAAATGCATGCCCTATGATCCACTTAAATAAACAGGACATATAGTGAGAGACTCACCTCACAACCAGGCATTAAACCCTTTGTGGAACAAACGAATTTCCCTGGCAAGATACAGGACAATTAACTATCCCACTGAGGGAGAAACTGATAACATCCCCCCGGGATACTAATATAACCTTCCGTAGATTTATAGTAGGACCCTGATATATCAATTTCGAATGAGATTTTGTTGATATATGAATTCACTTATCTTTTCACTGTGTATTGTTGATATTTGAACCCACTAATTTCATCACTGTGTATTGTGTATACTTTTTTTCTCACGTTGATTTACTTACAAGCCAGTAAGTTATTTGTTGTAAATATATGTTGAATGTACCTTCACGATATAAGGAGATAAGAAAAAATGAGCTGTTCACACCCAATGTGTACCTTTTCAAATCATTCATAAAATAATGTGCTAATAACATGAGCGTTCAATGTCAATAAATAGGACTTGAACATAAAATAATTTGTGTGATCTATGGTGTCAGAGGCATTGTATACTTAACAATATACACCCAAACTGGGCCACATTACTTGGGCTTCCCGCTGTCTAAGCTCAGTTCACCAGTTGTATAGCAGAGTGTTCTAGCAGGTAGTGTGCCTTCAGAATCAGAATCAAGACAAAATCTGTCACCAAACTAATCAGAAGGACCAGCAAAAGTAACTAAATTGTAATGTGTACTTCATTATTGTTTACTGACCCCAGCCGTGGAGTGGAAGCATCATTACTGAGTGCAGCTTCTATGGAGATTTCCTGTATGGTGGTGAGCGGAGGCAGGTAACTACCCAGGAGTCCACATGGCCTACTATTAAGAATCAGCCACATCATTTAGTTTGATCAAATCAATTGAGAAGAATCTCTTGTGCTTGCAGCCAGTGAGAGGCGGGAGAGTTACAGTTCTGATACCTTCAACAGCTAGAATAGGTACAGGCTCTGTAGGATGGCCTGAATTATTACTTATCCACAGTTTTCTCCCTGACCAGATCACCGACCAGGAGCCGCTGGTGCTGCCTTCACATCTCCAGTGGCAGTTTGTTTTACTTGGACGTTGCTTTGCTGTGTTGTTTAGTTCCTGTAAAATAGTCAAACGTTCATTTTTCTGCCGCTACTATGCTAGGTATGTCGAGGTCTGGGACCCACATCTTAATCCCAAACAGTAGCACATAGGGAGTCCAACCACCTGGGGATTTTCTAGGAAGATTGTTCAACACCCTCTGGACCCCATATAGGTGGCAGACCGAACTGCGTCCTGAGCCTAGTATCCTTGAGGTTAAAGACAGCTTTAGGTCCTGTTTATTCCTCTCCACTACCTAATGTTTGTTGGTGAGGTACAGTGAGTACCGCAGGGTCACAACCAAACTTCCCAAGGCATGTTTGTGGCCATAGGGGCGAACTCCGGACCGTTGTTCGGAATGTATTGCGCCAACTGTGTATGTCCCAATAAAGACTTGCAGATGTTTTAAAACAGTTAGGGCATCAGCCGACTGCTGTGGCCAGACCCATAGGAACTGAGAGCAGGAATCCACTGCCACCAAGATGTACTTGTAAGCCCCATCTAATGTTAAGGGGCTGCAGTGATGCAAATAAACACAGGCTTGTTTGAAATGAGTTGAGGAGTCTCTGGTGGGCGTGCTATGGTGGCACCCTTCATCTGCTGGCAGATGTAGCATTCAATGACAAAGTCCTTGGTGTATTTGTAGAGACCTGGCCCCCAATAGCGTTGCTGCAATAGAGAAATTGTAGCCGTCACCCCTGCGTATACAGATGCAAGACCCTCATGTACTGCTAGGATTAAACCTATCCTGCATTCTTAATTTGGTATTACTCTATCCCCACTCCAGGCATATGAGCAAACAGTATGCTTTGCATGTTTAACTTGTAGGAGTACTTGAGTGGAAAGCCATCTGCAGGTGGGTGTCATTGCACACGGCACTGACAGCCACCATGAAGTCTCTATATATTCTCGTACATGAACAAGTTATTGCAGCAACAGCAGCAATTTGCATTGTTGCTTTTGTGGCTTTATCAGCCATGGAGTTCCTTGCAACATGTATGCCTGCATGCTGGTGATTCAATGTATGTATTACATGAGCCCGTGACAAGCCCTCTTTCAGCTTTGCTACTTGTTCCCAAAGCACCTTGTGCTTAATTGTGCACCCTTTGGAGTCTCTGAATCCATTCTGGCTCCAGTAGTGCAAGTATTCATCATAAGACTGGACACAATAATACAAATCACACACAGTAGTATGGGGAATCCAGGATCCGTGTTCTCAAGTGCCAGAATTAAAGCTCACAGTTCAGTCAACTGCATGGGGCAGTCACCAAGTGACTGCATGTATTTTTTTTTAGGGTGGAATTCTCTATCCTGCATACAACCTTTTACAGCAACGCATGCTGCAGAGCATTTGTGCTTTGTCCCTATGGCAGGCTGGACAGAACCATCAGTATGGATTATATAATCAGATTGATCTAGAGGCATGACTTAATTAGGGTGAGGATATTCATGTTTGCATTACAGAAAAGCCTGTATGTGTAGTGTACAGTCAAATATGTAGTCTACATCAGTTGCGGTAAGAGTGTTGACCCATTGTTTCCATTGTGGATGTAATGCTTTCATATTCAGAGCACTGGCCTTTGTGACGGCCTATAAGGTCAGCACCAGGGTCGCAACAAATATTTGTTTCCCCTGAGCCAATGCCCACTCCCTCATCCCAGCAGTCTGTACCGCTATAAGTATTTATTCTGTCAGGGCAAAATGCATTTTTGCATTAGTATATAAATGCGATTTGCATTCAGTCGGTACTGTGTCTCCTTCATTGAACCTAACATATGTATACCCTGATGCCCCATAATTATACGGGTCACTAGGTTCGTTGTCTTTACACCTGTGTGTAAGAGTTTTGAAGCTATCATGTCAGCTTATACTGAACGTACTATTTGTGTGTGTTCGGTGGTCTAGTGTATGCGTAAAAAGTCTGAATGAATCAGTTTGTAGAATGGTTTAACTCGCTCTGGGTAATCTGGAATGCAAGTTCTGCCAAAATGTAGGAATCCCAATATGGATTGTAAGCTCTTCAGCATAGTTGGCTGTTGTAGTAGTGCACACTTCTCTATGAAGTGCATCACCAGGCTTTTGCCTTCACTTGACAGCTCGTATCCCAAAAATAGGACATTGAGATGGGCAATCTTTGATTTTTTTTAAATTAAATTTGTAGTCCATGTTAGCAAATCCCACAACGATGCGATTTACTCTTGTCAAGTGTACTGAAAGGTCATCATCTGTCAAATATATGTCATCGACTTAGGACAATGACTGGTTGTTAACATTTTGTAGAAGTTCTTTCAAATCAGGCTGAAAAGAACCCGGGGCTATTCTTATTCCCCGGGGCAATCGACAGAACTGCCTTTGAGGACACAGCATGGAAAATGCAATCAAATACCTGCTTTTAGCAACTGTATTTTGGTGGAGGAATCCATTCAAGATACCTAGAGTGGTTTTGTATTTTTTACTCATTTTGTTGTTCATTAGTGTTGCTCTATGCACATTTTGTACTGCAAATGTGCGAGTAGCTGTATTTAACTATTGGTAATCTAATACTAGATGATATAATGGTCTGGTTTCAATACTGGAAACAAGGGATTATTCATTGAAGTGGTGCAACTTTCTATTACACCCTGGTATTCAGGTTTTTGGAGAATTTCCCTAACTTATTTTTTTTCCTCATTTTTAATGGGGTATTGTCTTTGAGGTTGTGGGGTTGCCCGCAATGGTATTTCATGATAAGGGGAACTGTCATCCCACCCCACAGGGTTGCGATATAACGCAGGACTTTGTGTTACAGTCCACTTCTTGGAGTATGAATTTTTTACGTGTTCCGGAATGAGGACGGAGAAGGCAGGATTAATTACGGTTTCTCCATTTGGCAGTCCATGATGAATTCTAGTTTCCAATCCTTTTTGGGCAAGAGAATGTCATAGTCGAATGACAGGTTCTCCAAAAAAGAGAACTTTAATGAGTTGTCGTATGTCCCCCGCCAACTGGAGTTGCATTTTGTATAACCGATGAGGAACACTCAGTCGCGTATCCAGTGTTTCTACCAGGATATAGTCACTCAGAGCTACTGCTGCCAGACAATCCATTGGGTTATGACGAACTATCGTGACCTCTGCCGTTCTGTCTAGCATGGTTAGAGCACACTCTCCATTTGGAAGTAGTGTCTTCAATATGCGTGGCATGCTTGACTTTCAGTCCCACTACCTGCTTCTTTTTTAATTGAGGTGTAGATGATTTGGGTTCATCTTCCTTTTTTAATTATGTAGTCAGGTGCCCATTGTGAGTCCTTCAGTTTCACACTGCGGCAGAATTGCCCACCAGCTTCATCCCCAAAATCCAAGGGAGAAGCTGCTCCCTGTCTGAATCTGTTTAAGCATTTCTAGCAAAACAGCTAATGAGGGTGTACTGGTATATACTGTAGCAAAGACCATACCATAAGTGGCGCAGTCTTCCACAGAGTGAGTCATTTCCATTGGTAAGCATATTGTAAGAAAACACTGCCTAAAGCTGACTTATATTTTGTGAAAACCGGAACAGAATTTCCTCCTGTCTGATGGGAATTTTACCCAGGACTGCATTGATTGTTTGTGGGCTTATGCTCGGTGTAGCCAATTGTGGTTGTGAAGCTTGGGCAGCCCTCACAGGATTTAATGTTAAGGTTTGCATAACAAACTGTATCAAACACCTATGCAAGATTACTAAACTGTTGTGCTGTCATGTTTCCTATATTAGGATCTGGTGTGTTACCGTCTAAGACTGGCCATGTCATTGCTAAGGGGACCTAGTCTAATGTCATTTATTGTGTGTGGTAGGGCTCCTTCAAACTAATATCTATGTTTTTGGTATGTTATTGGTATTTTAATTTCTTCATATGGTGTGTAGTTATTTTGAACTCTCTGGAGTGGGAATAGTAAATGTTACCCCTACGCTATCCAACGCTTTTCCTACTGTTGCACTCACTTGAGTGGGAATAGTAATTTTTACCCCTACGCTATCCCACGCTTTCCCTACTGTTGCACTCTCTGGAGTGGGAATAGTACATTTTACCCCTAATCTATCCAACACTTTCCCTACTATTGCACTCACTGAAGTGGGAATAGTACATTTTATCCTCCTGCTATCCTATGGTAAAAATATTGTATGTTTTTTTATTAATATCATGTGAATATATCTATATATATATATATATATATGTGTGTGTTTTAAAATTTTTTTTAGCTTAAATTAATTATTTTATCATTTTAAAGTTATTTAAGTATTTTTAAGTATTTTTTAGTTGATTATTTTTAATATTTCATTTATTTTAAATTACTTTTAAGACATTTACAAAAATTCGATATTATTTTTAAACTATATTTTTGATTCGATATTTTTGTACTTACCTGTTTGTAGATAGGAATTTGATATTTTTGTAGTCGATATTTTATCCTCAATATTTTTGTATGTCTCTATTTGTGTACTTGATATTATGTCAGTGATCCGAATAAAGAGCTCTTTCAGCAATCATCATCCAGGAGAAGGAAACAGTCCCCTGACAGATAACATGGGAGTGGAGAGTATGTGGTGCAGCGACAGAGCTGCTGACTCGAGAGCTGGGGATCCGGGTCCAAATCTTGGCGGCACCGTGCAACATCATGTGACTCTATGCAAATCACTTAATCTCTCCGGGTGATAAACTGTTATTTAAATATGTCGCAAGAGTAAAAGGGAAAAATGTATAAACATATAGTTTCACCAAAGCGGCAGCACAAACTGATAAGTGAAGCAGACGAGGAACAAGCTTAGGTAAATGCAGGAAAATATGCTGCAGCCAATAGAATGGGAGGAAAGGTAAGTGTCACATACAGGAGAGCCAGGAAAAGAGCGTAGGTGGGATGTAAGTCCCTTTTAAGTTTATATTAAAAACAATTGTTTTCTCAAGCACGGCAGGCAAAACCTAAAAATTGAAATAATTCCTGCCAAAATGTGGGAACCTTTCGTATTGCAACAAAATGAACTCACATGGTTCAAGTTGCAGCCACTTCAACAAAGTGGAGGCTGCTGACAAAAAAAAGTGTATAAAAAACATCTCATAAATAACGATACTAAAAATACGCAGCAACGTAATCTTCCCACTTGTCAAAGGAAGGATACCAGTCCAAATAACAATTAGGCTGGAGGCTGCTAGGAAAACAACTTTTCTTGTTGAGCGATATTGCCTCACCTGGCAAAAGTTGCACCTGCTTTAATAAAATGGGGGCTGCTGGAAAAAACAAGCATTTGCAATGCAATAGGTCTCGCATTACTGAAAGTTTGAGCTATTGGCATTGCTAATAATAATGCAATGCTAATAGGTCAAACTTTCAGTAAAGCAAGAGCTATTGCATTGAAAATGCTTTCTGTTTTATTGGGCAAAGCAGTACCTGTGAGTGAGATTTCACCTAGCAATCTAGTGTTTTCAGAAAATGATTTATTACATGCAAGAGTTACTGCAGTGAAGGTGATAGTGACAAAGTATACGAGTGTGCCATTTGTGAAAAAGTGCGTAAGTGCAATATATGTGCAAGTATATGGCGTGTGGTTTTGTTTCCTTTGAGCAAATCTGAGCTGTGATAAAGTGTTTCCAAACACAAGTGTGTGCTTTAATGAGTAGCTAAAGTTTATTTGCCCAAAAACTATTTGTTGTCCGAGTTGTTGACTTGGTGAGTAATTTATCATTGAGCTTAGAGGCGGCAGCAGCAAGCGTTTTTAATGCGGAAGGTAGGCAGGCTTTTGCCAATACATGACACAGACACATAAGCACGCATAATTAAATTCACAACATTTACAGAAGCGCCCTGACCCGGGGGGGACCCTGAGATTTCAGGTAAGGCAGTGCTCCTTAAGACCATTCACATCTGGGCAGAAAGGAACTCGTATGGCGTATGCAGGTACGTGACTCGCTGTCCTGAACCTTTCAGAGGTAAAGGACAAGTCCTGAAATATCCCAAGGTCCCTCAGGCCAGTTCTTCTCGTAACATTTATTTCTTACAATTACACAGTCTGGTGCAGAAACAACCAGCCCGGTCCTGTAAAGTCTGGAGATCCCCAGAGGCCAGCCAGATCTCCTCTGAACATCTATCTGACAATATCACAGTTCTAGAATTACACAGCCCCTACTGCAGAAACAAACAGCCCTATCATCATAACATTTGAAGCACAGGAGCATGTAATGCAGCAATGGACGGACCAATGCAACATCGCTTAAGAACTTCTATCACTGCCCGACAAAGCTTTGTGAAGCACATGCACTGATCACGGTTCCGACAGCAAACCCATTGGCAAACGAGATGCGTCACAGAGCACAGGCAGTGCCCAGGACGAAATCAAACCAGGAGCAGACCCTGGTCATACCATTATTCAGAGTCCTGTATTGAGCCGAACAGGGTCCGCAGGCACTTGAAGATCCCATGCTTGAAGATCCCATGCCTTCATCATTTGGAGCAGCCTCTCATGGTGACACGGGGAAGCAGGGTCGCCTCTTCGAAAGCAATGTACGAGGAAGATCCGCCGAAATGATTCGCAAACTTCTATTCCACTTTGAGGCAATGCAGAAACACATAGGCTGCAGGTTGTACTGGAGTATGAAACAGCGCGTCCTTCTCTGAGACTTGTTCCCCTGGTAAAATAAATCCTGTGGGATGGGGTTGCAGCGTGCAGTTCTTTTTTATATCTGTCATTTCCGGTCACCTTTCTCTACATCTCCCCCGTCACCCTCTTTTGCTATGCTAGATACACGATTCAGAAAAGGGGCTGGTGATGAACAGAGTGTCTGAATTAAGCAGACCACTCTTACCCAGTCCAAAGATCAGGGCTTGATCCATCACCGTTATTTAGCTCACTGCACCATCCCAGCTCAGAACCTGGCTATATGCAAATTAGTCTGTCCCTGGCCCAGTGCATCATGGGAACAGGGCAGACCAAACTACCAAGCCAATTCTTCACCGGAAAGGAGACAAGCTTCCGGGGACCGGTTTCTGGCATTTCAGGCGTCGTCGGCCCAGCTTGCTTGAATCCTGATGGTGCAGTGAGCAAGGGACTCATGTCTGAGTATACCCTGCCACACCTATAGTGGCCAAAAACGATTCAGAAAAGGGGGTGGTGATGAACAGAATGCCTGAATTAAGCAGACCACTCTTACCCAGTACAAAGATCAGGGCTTGATCCATCTCCGTTATTTAGCTCACTGCACCATCCCAGCTCAGCACCTGGCTATATGCAAATTAGTCTGTCCCTGGCCCAGTGCATCTTGGGAACAGGGCAGACCAAACTACCAAGCCAATTCTTCACCGGAAAGGAGACAAGCTTCCGGGGACCGGTTTCTGGCATTTCAGCCGTCGTCGGCCCGGCTTGCTTGAATCCTGATGGTGCAGTGAGCAAGGGACTCATGTCTGAGTATACCCTGCCACACCTATAGTGGCCAAAAACGATTCAGAAAAGGGGGTGGTGATGAACAGAGTGTCTGAATTAAGCAGACCACTCTTACCCAGTCCAAAGATCAGGGCTTGATCCATCACCGTTATTTAGCTCACTGCACCATCCCAGCTCAGAACTTGGCTATATGCAAATTAGTCTGTCCCTGGCCCAGTGCATCATGGGAACAGGGCAGACCAAACTACCAAGCCAATTCTTCACCGGAAAGGAGACAAGCTTCCGGGGACCGGTTTCTGGCATTTCAGGCGTCGTCGGCCCGGCTTGCTTGAATCCTGATGGTGCAGTGAGCAAGGGACTCATGTCTGAGTATACCCTGCCACACCTATAGTGGCCAAAAACGATTCAGAAAAGGGGGTGGTGATGAACAGAGTGTCTGAATTAAGCAGACCACTCTTACCCAGTCCAAAGATCAGGGCTTGATCCTTCACCGTTATTTAGCTCACTGCACCATCCCAGCTCAGAACCTGGCTATATGCAAATTAGTCAGTCCCTGGCCCAGTGCATCATGGGAACAGGGCAGACCAAACTACCTAGCTAATTCTTCACCGGAAAGGAGACAAGCTTCCGGGGACCGGTTTCTGACATTTCAGCCGTCGTCGGCCCGGCTTGCTTGAATCCTGATGGTGCAGTGAGCAAGGGACTCATAGTAACTGACTAACCAGGACCGGAGCCAGTGCTATGCTAAAATCCACTTAGAATAAAGTGAAAACACCTACATACACTAGAGAACACTATGCGTTGGGTTATCCCTGTAATGAGCATGACCTCTTCTATATTTGCCTTGAGTTAGTGCTTGGGTCCTTGCATGAGTACATGGGTAGTGACTGGATGATTAGAGTGCTGCAAGTACAGTGCATGGTGATTTTAGAACTGTTTGGATTTTGGCGGAGTGATTGGATAAGTACATGATGCTGGATGGGTGATTGGAGGAGTGCATGGGTAGTGACAGGAATTTCTGGAGTGCATGGGTACAACCTGGGTAATTGGAGGAGTGAATCAGTACTGTATAGGTGCCACAGGGCTGCATTGCAGAGAGGTGTAAAAAAGGGGTGTGGCCTCTGAACACCTCTATGCAACGCAGCTCCCTGGCGCATACTGGAGGTACCTGGTGGGCTAGTTGGCCCGTATTGACCCTCCCGACTCAAGGGGAATTAATCCCCCAATTTACAACGCGCCTGGGGGTGCATTTGCACAGTGGTGCACACAGGAGGTCGGGCCTGACATACCAAGTGTGCAAATGCCCCCCCAGCACATTGTAAATTGGGGGATTAATTCCTATTAAATCCTGAGGGTCCCTGGAGGGCAACTAGGCCACCAGGTACCTCCAGTCAGCGCCACATAGCTGCGTTGCAGAGAGGTGTAAAAAGGGGCGTGGCCCAGGATCACCTCTCTGCAATGCAGTGCAGTGGCGCTTACTGGAGGTACATGGTGGGCTAGTCGGCCCCCAAGGACCCTAAGGATTGAAGAGAAATGAATTCCCCACCTTAAAACGCACCACAGGGTGTGTCTGCACACGTCACCTCAGGCCCCGTCCCCTAACTTCATAACTGTGCAAACGCGCCCTGTGGCGCATTTTAAGTTGGGGGATTAAGTCCCCTTCAATACTGAGGGTCCCTGGGGGGCAACTAGCCCACCAGGTACCTCCAGTAAGCGCCACACAGCTGTGTTGCAGAGAGGTGTAAAAAGGGGCGTGGCCTCAGACCACCTCTCTGCAGCGCAGCCCTGTGGCACTAACTGGAGGCACCTGGTGGGCTAGTTGGTCCCCAGGGACCCTCAGGATTGTAGGGGAATTAATTCCCCAACTTAAAATGCGCCACAGGTCGCGTTTGCATAGTGTTGCTGGGAGGGGCGGGGCCTCCAGCGCAATGCCGGCGTTTAAAAAAAAAATGCTTTTAGAAGGGGGGCTGTGTGGCCCCCCTTCCTTTTCTATTTTTTGGGCCCCCCCTAATTTGTTCATTTGTTTTAAAAAAACAGAAGGGAGCCACGCGGCCCCCCTCCCGAGGCCATATTCGTCCCGGGGACCCCATTCCCGGGGTATGGCCACTCTATATATTTTTGTATATATATTTTAAAGGAGGGGGGCTGCGAGGCTCCCCCTCCTGAGGCTTCTGTTAGCCCCGGGGACCCCATCCCCTGGGCTCTGCCTCATTTTAAATTCTTTTTACTGGGGAGGGGGGCATTGTGGCTCCCCTCCCCGGCCACTTATGACCCCAGGGATGCAATCCCCTGGGCGGGCCCTCTCCTTTGGGGACCGTGGGGAGAGCCCGAATGCCCCCAGGGTCCCTGCTGGCTCCCTACCTCCTGCGGGAGCCGGCATTGCTTTTCCACATGGGGAGCTGCTAACATGCAGCTCCCCGTGTGGAAAAGAAATCTGCTTCGCTTCATTGAAGCGAGAGCAGGTTTCCCTGCTCTCGCTTCAATGAAACAAAGCAGAGTTTGCTATGGTAGGGTGGGAGCTGTGTGGCTCCCGCCCTATCATAGCAAACTAGGAAGCTTGTTTCCGGTCCAGGGCAGGCATGGCTTGGCAGTTCGGCTGGACTGTTCCCATGAGGCACAGGGTCAGACTGATTTGCATATGGCCATGTCTGAACTGGAGTGGCAGAGTGGGCTAAAGAACGGTGATAGATTAAACCCAGATCTGTTGACTGGGTGTGAGTGTTTGATTGGTTCAGATGCTCCGTCCATCACCACCCCCTTTTGTACCGCATTGTTCGCCATAAGTTGGCAGGGTATGCTCAGAAGTTAGTCCCTTGCTCACTTTGCCACTGGATTCAAGCAAGCCTGGCTGAAGACGGCTGTAATGCCAGAAACCAGCCCTAGGAAGCTTGTTTCCGGTCCAGGGAAGGCATGGCTTGGCAGTTCGGGCTGGACTGTTCCCATGAGGCACAGGGTCAGACTGATTTGCATGTGGCCATGTCTGAACTGGGGTGGCTGAGTGGGCTAAAGAACGGTGATGGATTAAACCCAGATCTGTTGACTGGGTGTGAGTGTTTGATTGGTTCAGATGCTCCGTCCATCACCACCCCCTTTTGTACCACTTTGTTCGCCATAGGTTGGGAGGGTATGCTCAGACGTGAGTCCCTTGCTCACTTTGCCACTGGATTCAAGCAAGCCTGGATGAAGACGGCTGTAATACCAGAAACCGGTCCTAGGAAGCTTGTTTCTGGTCCAGGGAAGGCATGACTTGGCAGTTCGGGCTGGACTGTTCCCATGAGGCACAGGGTCAGACTGATTTGCATATGGCCATGTCTGAACTGGGGTGGCAGAGTGGGCTAAAGAACGGTGATGGATTAAACCCAGATCTGTTGACTGGGTGTGAGTGTTTGATTGGTTCAGATGCTCTGTCCATCACCACCCCCTTTTGTACCGCTATCATAGCAAACAGCAGTGTCAGGGGGTGGGCACCCCGGGACACTGCAGGAGCCAGCCCTGGGGGGTGGCGGTCCCAAGGGCCATCACAAGCTCCAGGAGGGGGGTCACGCGGGCCCCCTCCCTTCAATTACAAAGCCCTGGGGAGGTGGTGGTCCCCGGGGCTCGGGGTCCGAAACGGACCCCCACATTTAAATATTAGTGCCCTGGGGAGGTGGTGGTCCCTGGGACATGTGGGGGGCTCGAGCACCCCCACACAGGTGTATATATTTTTTTAAAGCCCCGGCGGTGGTGGTCCCCGGGGCAGCAGGGGGGATGTGTGCCCCTGCAAATTAATTAATAACAACCCCGGGGGTGGCAGTCGCCAGGGCTGCGGTGGGCTGCTTGCAACTCATTCATTTTTCCCCAGGGAGGTGGCGGTCCGTGGGGCAGTGTGCACACTTTTTTTTTCACTGCCCCCAGGACCTGGCCCACCCGGGGGCTTCAATACAACGAAGCGCGGGAGCCCACGCTTCGTTTTTTTTATTTTCTCGCCCGGATTCGCGCACCCAGAGTGATTTCGGCTGATTTTTAAATGCTTTTTGGTCCTTGGGGTCCTTGTTGGACCCCCTGAGCAGGCCTAGGGGGTCAGAGTGTTTCTACCCTATCCCCTTTTCTTGTTTTTTACATTTGTTTTTCTGTTTTCTTGTGCCTCGGTTACCGAGGCACAAGATGGTTGCCAACACTTCCTGGTTTGGAGTGTTGACAGCCAATTAGAATAAACCTTGTGGTTGGGAGGGTGCGCGAATCCACTGTGCCTCTATATATCGAAACTTTTGTTTTTCTCAGCAACTACTGGACGGATTTACACCATTTAAGAAAAAGAGTTCTTTCTGAAAAAAGGGCTACCTTTATGCCAAATTTAGTGTAATTCCGTTCAGCAATTCAAGCTGAGCCGTGACCAAAGTTTCCTATGGAAAATGCATTTTTCAACCTCTTTTTTAAATTTCTCAGGAACTGCTGAACGGATTTACACCATTTAAGAAAAAAAAGTGCTTTCTGAAACAAGGGCTACCTTTTTAGCAAATTTGGTGTAATTCCGTTCAACACTCTGGGCTCTAGCCGTGTCCAAAGTTTCCTATGGAAAATAACATGGAAAAAACACATTTTGGGACCCCCCTTTTTTCTCAGCTCCCGCTTGGCAAATCACCTTGAAACTTTTAGGATAGGAGCTGACCGGAGCGGGCCACAAGCTTTAAAAATGTTGCGAAGATTCGACAACTGGTGCCAAAGTTATTAGAAAAACAAAATATGCTTTTCATATGGAAACTAGGTTCTAACTATAACTACCTACCAGCGACCGCCAGTAGGTAATATATATATACGTGTATATATATTTCAAAACAGCAACTTTTCCATCAAAAAGAAGTCAGCTCGAGCCCAGATTCGTTAGCGTGAAGTTTTTATTCAACACACAGGATGACAAAAAACACCCGACGCGTTTCGGTGCAGCCGCACCTTGGTCACGGGTAACAGTGGTTTTTTCATTCAAAGTTTATAAAGTGAACAAATCAAAAACATAAAGGTAGGACTACTAGTCCTCACACAAGTGTATGTTATACCATGAAATGGTGGCCATCTTTAAATGTCTTACATAGTAAAGTAAAGCATGCATCTACATTTCTCAATGTTTCATGAGAGACATTAAATAAAGAGATTTCAACTTAAAAATGAAGCTTTGATTAAAGCCTTACTAGCCTGAAAATTATTAAACAATAATTGTTTAGAAGTCAGATCCTGTATATACGTGCTGATCATTAGACTGTACAATTCTGCCCTAGTGGGCTTGGAAACACATCATTGTACCAATTTATCAAATATTCATAGACCAAAAGTATATATACTCTGTTTCAGAGTGCAATTCTGCCCTAGTGGGCTTAAGGTCAAAGTTTACACTTTCAAAATGTCTTAATTCTCCAGAAGTTTTTAGATAAAGGAGATGCATTTGCTCATTTTGATCCAAATCATTCAGCAGCCAATGGTTTCACATCCTCACTGTGTAGCGACATATATGTCTCCTACAAACATAAAAAGTATATGGTCACTAAAGTGTACAAACAGATTTGCAAAAACAACATACAAAGCTTCAATTTAATGATTTTACAGTGTTCAGCCTTAAGTATTTAAAAGGGTGATGACTTTTAACCTAAATGGACAGATAGCTCTTCATCTTTATTTAACCCCAATGTTTGCCCAGTGTCATATTTGATTATGAACTTAGACTCAAGTTGACGTAATTGTCTGAGTCTATCTCCACCACGTTCAGACAGTGGAATCCTGTCTAAAGCGCAAAATTTTAATGAACTTACATTTTTCTCATGAAAGTCTTTAAAATGTTTGGCAATGGGATAATTTTTATCCTCATTCGTGATCGCCCTCATGTGCGCTAGCACACGTTTTTTTACTGGATGTTTCGTGCTTCCAATGTATGTCAATGGGCATGGACATTGTAATGCATATACACAATTGTCAGATTTGCATGTCAGGTGTTTTTGGATACTAAAAGCTTTACTGTTGTTGGATAGGATAAGTTATTTCCTATTAACACTGTCCTTGCAAGCTTTGCAAGATCGACAGGTGAAAAAACCTTTTATCGCTTTGGTATCCTTCTTATCTTTCACCATGTTGCTGCAAAGCATATCCTTTAATGCCGGGCACTTTCTGAAGGTGATCTTCGGTTGACTGCCGACAGCATCTTTCAATGCACAGTCTAGTTTTAACACCTGCCAATATTCTTTAGACTTTTTCTCACCTGCCAAGTCTGATTGGAATAGGTGGTGATAAATCTAATTGGTCCTTCGTCACTAATGATTGGTGGTTTGGGGATAAGAAGATCACTCCTATTTACATTTTTGACCTTGATGCATGCTTGTTCGACCACTTTTGCCGAATAGCCCCTTTCTTTAAATCTTTCTTTCATCACACACATTTCTCTGTTAAAGTCTGCACTGGTTCCACAATTTCTTTTAGCGCGCAATAATTCACTGAATGGTATACTGCAAATCAAGTTTTTTGGATGACAGCACAACGCATTTATCAGGCTGCTGCCTGCCGTTGGCTTGCGGAACAACCTGCTATTGAGTCGTCCATTTTCAACTGACACGAGTACATCTAAAAATTCAATAGACTGTTTGTCTATGGTACTTGTGAATTGAAGATTGCAGTCATTTTGATTCAAATCGGTGACAAATTGTAATGCAGCTACTTTGCTACCTTTCCACAGACAAAACACGTCGTCTATGTACCTGGTCCAGAAGACTACGTTCTGGGTGAAGGCCAAGATGTTACTGGCCACCTGCTCCTCCCACCAGCCCAGGTATAGACCCGCGTAGCTGGGGGCGAAGCAGGTTCCCATCGCAGTCCCCCGAGCCTGGCAGTAAACCACGTGATTGAACAAAAAGTAATTGCTAGAAAGACAGGTGTGCATAATTTCGACAAGCATGTTAGTGCATTAGATATTTGACATCTCGATGTTTTAAGAAATGTTGATTAGCCTTCACACCTAGATTGTGGGGTATACATGTGTACAGACTATTTACGTCCAATGTCATGAGCCACATGTTATCCTCCCATTGTATAGGTTCAATGATTCTCAAGAAGTCTCTTGTATCTTGAAGATTCGATGGTAATTGTTCTACATATGACCTTAAAAAGTGTTCAATATATTTTGAAGTGTTTTCATATGTGCTGCCCATGGAGGAAACAATTGGTCTCCCCGGGGGTGTATTTGCATTTTTATGTAACTTGGGTAAAAGGTATAGTACCGTAAGTTTGGGGTGGTCACATTTCAAAAATTTGTATTCATCTTCAGACAGTAAGCTATCTTGTCTCCACTTCTGCAATTGTATCTGATAATCCAAACTGTTCTTTTCATAAGAACTTCTAGAACTAATTGCGTAACTTTCCTGAGCATCAAGCTGTCTTTTGCCCTCTGCAAGATACATCTCAGTTGGCCATACGACAACATTTCCGCCTTTGTCTGACATTTTTATCACAATATTGCTATTGTCTTTTAATTCAACCAAGGCCTTTCTCTGCTGTCTAGTTAAGTTGTCATGTTGGGGTTTACATGCTTTGTTTAATTTCTTGAATTCAGTGATCACAACCTTTTCAAACACATCAATTATATCACTGTGAATTTGTGGCAAAAACCTTGACTTCGATTTGAACCCACTGCCACTGGGACAATCAAAACTTAGTTCTTCATCAGATAGACATTCAATGGTGCTTGGTATAATATTAATATCAGAAGCTAGGCAATTCATAGTTTTTAAAAGACTAAGGTCACCAATAGCTACTCCTGTACTGTCTCCCGGGATTGCCCCTCCCATGGATTTTTTGTTATAAAACAATTTCTTTAATTTCAATTTGCGCACAAAATGAAATAAATCAATTCTACCATCCGTGTAAATAAAATGACTGGATGGACAAAATGTCAGTCCCAATGATAAAACTGCAATTTGGTCTAATGATAAAATCAATTTAGATAAATTTACCACGGTATGAATGTTCTTCATTTTTTGGCTGTCTTGCCTCTTGTCGTTACTCCCACGTAGGCATCTAGTAATCCCTGTCTTTTGGCGCCTGTATATATATATATATATATATATATATATATATATATATATATATATATATATATATATATATATATATATATATATATATATATATATATATATATATATATATATATATATATATATATATTCGAAAAAAACAAAGGTTACAGGGACATTCTAGTTAGGCTCAGGTTTTACTTGTACAAAAACAGTGAATTTCACTAGTTTTATATGAGTGACACCTGAGCCTAACTATAACGTCCCTGTAACCTTTGGTTTATTCAACGGGGAGGGCTTCTTGGGCCTCAAGGTCCCTCAGGAGTTAAGTGGACTTATCCCCCAACCAGTAGTGCACCAGGAGGTGCTTTTACAGAGTGACGGAGAAAGGGGGCATTGCCTCCGAAGACCTCTTAACAAAACCGCTGTATAGGACTTACTGGAAGTAACAGGAGGTAGTGGTCCCCAGGACTGCGGAGGCCATGCGGTCCCCCGTCCTTAATTATTTGCATTTGCCCCGGGGACGTGGCAGCCCACTGGCCCCCCTTATTTTTTTACTGTAGCCCCAGGGAGGTGGTGGTCCCTGGGGCTGCAGGGGCAAGTCATGTGTGGCCCCGCATTAATTTCTTATTTAGCCCTGGGGAGGTGGCAGTCCCCGGAGCTGTGAGGGTTGCCATGAGCAACTCCACATATATTGTAATCAATGCCCTTTGACTAAAGCCCAGATGAAGTGGCATCCGGGAGTCAACGTGGCCCCCACATTATTTAAATGTGAAGCCAAAGGAAGGCGGTGGCCTCAAGGATGTGGGGGTCCGAGCGGTCTACCCCACACCAATCTATCACGTAGCCATGGGGAGGTGGCAGTCCCCGGGGCATGGGAGGCACCTCATGAGCACGCCCCGCATATTTTGAAAACATGCCCCCTGGATTTTCCCCACCTGGGGGCTTATTTCAACAAACACTCAGGAGTCCACACGTCTTTTTTTGGCTCAAGTCCGCAGATCCACCCGTGAATTTGCTGCAAAATTGTACAAAAATGCTTTTATCCCCCGGCGGGGTCCTTGTGGAGCCCCCACCATATCTGTGGAGTCCAGGTATTCCTACCCTGCCCCTTTTTTTTATTTTTCACTTTTTTGTGGGACTTCAAGCCCAGTCCCAAGATGGCTGCCAACACTTCCTGGTCGAAGTGTTTGCAGCTAATCAAATATTTGTAGTATCCGTGAGTCCACTGCAAGGACTCGTGTCCCCGGACACCTGGTATTTATTTTATTTAAATATCTTTGAAACTTCAGAATGGAATTACACCAAAACACAACAAGTGTGCTACCTGGACCAACATCTAGCTTTCTGCTAAATTTGGTGTAATTCAGTTCAGCAGTTCAGGCTGTAGTCATGTTTAAAAAAGGAAAAAACTCTTAGACATAACATGGGGAAAACGCTTTTTGGGATCCCTCTTTTTTCTTGGTCCCGTTTGACGGATCATCCTGAAACTTTCAACACAACAGCTGAACCTTAAGTCCATTTTCTGCAAGGGGAGAGGATCCATGTAGACCCCTATTCCGATCCCTCTTTTGCCCTGGGGACTACCACCTCCCCAGGGAATGCCTCTTCCTCCCATGCCATGCCTCAAACCAGAGCCCCTTCTTCCAATGCCCTACATCAAACCATCACCCCTTCTTCCTATGCACACCTCACACTAGTGCCATTTCTTCCCATGCCCTACCCCAAGCCAGCGCCCCTTCCCTTCATACCCAGCTTCACAGGGTACGTCCTCTGGTCTCGTAGCCACAATATCCCTTGGGCGGCCATTTCACACTCTGATAACCAGCGGTGAAAAAAGTGCAGTTACAGTTGCATTTTTCAGAATCTTCTGTCTAAAGTGCAGGTCACTGCTTTACCCACATTGAAAGTTTCCCCCAGACAAGTAGAATCTGCATGCCTCCTCTAGAGAGTGAGAGGGGGGAAAAAGGCTGCTAGAGAAAGTGGGTGGACACAAGATAGTGAGGGGGCTAAGCAGGAGAGAGAGAGGGATTAGGATAGCGTGTTCATGTGTGTGAGAGAGGACGAGGAGCAGAGTTTACCTTCTGAGAAACTGTCACAGACAGGCGTGGCTTTCCAGCCCTTCCCCCTTAAAACAACATATATTCTAATAAGGTGACCAGCAGGGCTTTGCGGATAGTCCTGCCTTTGTTTTTAATGTCATAAAAATTTTTGGATAGGTAGATACCTGTAAACCCAGATCCATGGATAGCCACAAAGTAACGATTCAGATATACGTAAAATTTAGCCTGTTTAGCACAACATTAGCACCTTTTTAAACACCGATTTTTCAAAAACTCCTGAAAGGATTTACACCAAACCAAAACATACAATCGCTAAAAAAAGTTCTACCTTTGTGTCGGGTTTGGTGACATTATGTTCAACCGTTTTTTTCTGTAACAATGGGAAATAACACTTTTGGGTGTCTTCTTCCCCTTTCTCTTATCCCATGATTCACGTACCCTTACACAACTTGCATTGAAAGACCCAAGGCATGTGTACCATACCCCTAATATATGGAGTTTCATGCATATCCATTAACAGGGAACACAGGTGTGGTGGTGGGACAAAAAAGTGGTCATTTATTTATTTATATTTATTTAGAAGTTTTGTATAGCGCTAGCTGGACCCATGGGTATCAGAGCGCTTCACAGCATGTCCAATTATGAGCGTTATTGGCATAGACAAAATATGCAACTTACATACTTATATAGCATTATAGACATCTATATAATACAGATCTTGTGGTCCAACCAGAGGATCGTGGCTGAGGAGTTTCCTGTGGAGAGGTTACTTTGCTGACAGTACGTGGGGGGTCTATCGATCCAGCTGAGGTCTGACGGGAAATCCCGGCGATTTTAGTTCTAAGACGACTGTTTTAGACCACAACGAGGTTATGGTACGGTGTCAAACTATTTCCAGAGTAACTTAAGATCATCTCGTTAGGATCGAAAACCACTAGGAAGAGGGCTTTGAGTAGGATCTTGAATTTCCGGAAAGAGGTGATCGTTCTGATGTGGGGGGGGGTGGAGTTCCAAATCTTAGGTGCATTTCCCGCAAACGATTTAGTTGCGGTTTTGTGTTTTCGAGATTTCAATGGAATGAGTAGTAGCAAGTTGGAACTTCTAAGATTCCTGGACTGGCCGGACCTTTTGACTTTGGCTGCCAGGTATTCTGGTTTGCCTGTGTGAAGAGCTTTATGTGTGAGGCATGAAGTTCGGAAGCTGGGTCGCTGTTCAATTGGGAGCCAATTAAGTTCCTTGAGTGTGTGAGAGATGTGGTCGAATTTCTTAGTTCCTGTGACCATTCTTGCTGCAGCATTGAAGGTGGTTTTCAGGGGACCTATATGAGATTTTGCTGTCCCGTCAAGGCTGCAATTTCATAGTCAATTCTGGAGAGCACCAGTGCTTGGGTGGCCTGTTGAAGGTCTTTCGGGGAAGGAAGGGTTTTTTTTTGTATAGAAGTTTCAGATTGAGAAACGCACTTTTGGCAAATCTTGAGATGTATTTTTTCATGTCTAGTTTAGGGTCCAGGGTGATGCCTAGAGATTTCATCGAGTCCGTAGGCGTGAGGGCGCCATTGAGGGCGTCAATGGCTTTGTGCCATTCTACGATTTGGGGGTTCTCGTCTCTGTTGGAGATGAGGAGTACTTCTGTTTTCTCTTGATTAAGTTTAAGGTGGTTCAATCTGAGCCATTTTTGGACCTCTTTGAGCGTGACATTTAGTCTGTGAATGTCATCAATGAAGGAGGTTTCCAGATAAAGCTGTGTATCATCCACATATAGGTGGAAGGGGATGTTGGAATTCCTGAGTAGTGTGGAGAGGGGTTCCATGTAGATGTTGAAACGTTGGGGGGAAAATACTGACCCTTGTGGAACACCTCTGTTTACGGGAAGGGGGTCAGATTCAAAGTTTTTGATTTTAATTCTTTGCGAGCTGTTGTGTAGAAAGGAGGAGAACCATTTGCTAACCTGCGGCATAAAACCGGTTAGACATAGGCCCTGGCCATTCCAGCTATATCTGTCCTTTAACACATTCAAGCCCACTGACACATTATAATAATGCTAATTGTTTTTTAAACTATTGAATAGATTTACTCCAAACTAAGCAATGGCCTTCCGTGGGTAACATTTCAGTGCTATTCCAAGTTTTCTACAAGACCCTTGGGCCCTTTCTGTAGCAGAATGCAAAAATGGGGATTACTACTTCTTGGATCACTCATTTAAGTGTACCCTGCTTGATGGGTTTGCTTGTAACTCAAAATACAGGATGAGCTAAACATGGTCTGCGTCTACGAAGTGCTATGCAGATCTGTGAAACTGTACCAAAGTTATTAGCAAATCAAGTATTCTTTTACCCCCCATTTAACTTTCGTGGGTATTGATTCACAAAAATGGCAGGTGTAGCAGAAGTGACATCACATATCATTTACCCCAATGACATCACAGGAAGTGATTTCAAATGACCTTTGGCCTGTTGTCACCCTCCCCTCAGCTGTCACTTTCAGATGTCGGTCTTTTTTATCATCTCTTTCTCATCTGTCTTTCTCACCTGTTGTCTCTTTCACCCCTCTAGTCTCCTCCTGTATCTTAACTGTCTTTCTCACTGATGTCCTTATTATATCTCAGATTATCCCATCTCTCACTTGAATTTCTCACCTGTTCTGCCTCCGTTTTACCTCTTTTTCCCTTGTCTTCCACCACCTTTATTCCCTTGTCTCTTTCTCCCCTGTCTCTGTCTCAAAATCACTTCCGTATCTCTCACCTTCCCTTCCCTCCACCTCTTCCTCAGCTGTTTTTTCTAACCTACCTCTGTCTTCCTATCACTTTCTCCTTTGTGCTTTAAAGTGGATAACCACTCTGCCTCTCATCCATCTCTGTCACATTATCACCACTCTCTCAATAGCCTTTCTTCTTTCAGCTATCACTTTCTTATGTGTTCACCTCCTCTCATCTCACTGCTATCTTTCTAACATGTCTATTTAATTTGTCTCTCTGTCTGTCTCTCACACCTCCCTTCCTTTCTCTCTGAGCTGTCTTTGTCATTGTCTATAGCACATCTCCCAACTCTCTCCTTTTTTTAACAGACTCATTTTCGCTAGTCTCTCATCTATTTCACCTGCCTCCCCACTGTCAAAGGTGGCACCCCGTTACTTGTCTCTTACCTGTACTTCCCTGAGCTGAATCTTTCTAACAAGTCTCACCTGCCTCCCTCTGACTCTCTATTGTGCATCACCAGCTGTCTCTTTATCACTTTTCTCACACCTGTCCTGTCTCGCTGTCATCTGTTTCTGTCTGTATCACATGTCTCTTACTGACATCCACCCTCACTGGTTTTCCCCTCTGTCATACTCTTGGCTTTCTCCTTGTCACCTGTCTGTGTATCTATCGCCTATTGCTCAAACCTGTCGCACTCTCTTTCACATGTTTCTCTAACTAGCTCACACCATCAATGCTCTCTGATGTCTCTTTAATCCCTCTTTGTCTCTCACCACTCTCTCTCTCATACATACATACATCACTGTTTATGTATCTGTATCTCACCTGTTTCTCTGGGTTCTCTTCCTGCTCTTTCTTTTTTAGGTCTTGCCTACGCAGAGCGCATGCGCTCCATAGGAAAGACACCTTTAGCCATGGGCACAGCTTTGGAGGCACAAACGTGCACGCGTTGCATTGCTTCCAATGCCAACGTATGCCATATGGTGGCACTATATGGTTGCAATCATCGCGGCTTGCTCCTCACTCCCACATTTGGGAATTGCGCTGGCCCCCTCCCCCTGCTGCCGCGCGAGGCGCGTGCTTGTTCCATTTGATGCAAATATCAGTATCTTCTTTTTGCGATTTCTTTTTTTGTTGTTATTTTTTTGTTTCATGAAAATGTCAATCTGTGTGCTTGCCAGTGAGATCAGACTGTGTTTTTTTTATGGTTTTTGATAATATTTCAAGATGCTTTCTGAACTGTGAATGTATTTTACACTGTCAACATAAACAAATAAAAACCTCTAAAGTAAGAATGCAGTTTCAACTTTTTAACTTATTTGCCCATTGTACAGTAATGCTTAGCGTTTCTGGATCACGTGACTTTAAGAACATTCATGAGCCGTAAAGCAAATAAAATGTACAGCCCTTCGCATCATCGCCTGCTCTTTTTTATGGTTAAATACTAAAGGAGTAAATGGCAGCAGTTTTGTCTTTGGTAATAGTTACCCCTCGTCAACAGAATTAGTCAACACAGTTAGTCTCAGTGGAAGTTTTGGTGAACTGCACCAAAGCCTGGGCGCTGCTCACACTGTTCTAAACACAGGAGGCTGCAACTCACTGTAATCTACGGGTTGATGTTTTAGTATTTCTACCTTTCTGGCTGTGTCCAGCCGGCTAACTCCCCTGAGTCACTCAAGGGATAACGTCCAGACTTTCTCAGTCAGATTCCTTGCTTGCTTCTGTTCATGGATCTTCAAAAAAAGAGCTGTCTCGCCTGAAGCTTTAAAAGCATGGAAACGCTGATCACGTGGAAAACATCAGAAGTATGTATTTAAAAACGCAGACTCCTTGTGCAGCAGAAAATATGACTTACTTGCTGCCTTCTTCGAGAGCTGTGATGGCCGCCTTCCTCTAGAAGAAGTTCTGGAATGCTGCTCTAACCCTGTGTTTTCATCGAGAAGCAATGGAATTACCTTGTCTGGGCTTATGAAAAACAAACCTTTTCAGACTCGGTTGCTGGAACACGTTGCCCTTGGTTTATGATAGCAGTACTCACCTGGAGTATGTTATTGGCTCAACTCAACTGCTGGATGATGTAAAAGGCAGGGCTGCTCGCGTGGAAAGAGATCTCAAGTGGGAATTGTGTCCTGCTGCATTTGTGAGGATGAATTGTATCCTTGTGTGTACTTTAAACACACGTGGTCGTTCGTCATAATAATGGATTGTGTTGCACATGCCTATCTGATGTTGATTTTACCTGAAGAGCAATCACATCTTTGTCTGGCGGGTTGTGTGAACTCAAACTCTATAGTACCTTTGCTCTCTGCCGGTTTGGTTGCATTGTGTAAGCAAGCTGTGAAGAGACCTCCATCTATTAAAGGCGTTATTTAAACATTATTGTGACAACTTTTGGAATGCTGAGCCCTAGCGTGAAAATGCTGATTTTTGCTGATTTTGTTGTGGTGGCCAAACTCCAGAGCAGTTTCAACATGGGTTTTGATTTTGCTTTGCTGCCCTTTGAGTGGGAGATGTACTGTCAGGGACTTTAGGAGAAGGCGTTGCGTACATCCTTTCGTGTGGTGTCAGCTAAATTACCCAAGGCCATTGTTTGTTTTTATGCTCAGAATACATGCTGGTGCAATGTTCTCACTCAGATACAAATTAGTAGGCATAATTTGTTAAATATATCAATGCAGTTTTTTTTGGTGCCTGCAACTTTTTCATTGGTCAACCCCCCCTTGGTGCTTGAAGGTGTTGCATTGTCCTCTACCAGACCCAGAGCAGCCCCTAGCTTGATCAGTAAAATTCTTACAGTGGATATCTGCAAGGTTGCCATGTGAAGTTCTGCGATCACCCTGTTTGAATGTTGGGTTGTTGATTGGAATATCAGGGCAGCTGAAATTCTAGACAGGCATTCATTCAGTACTTTTTTCAGTTTAATGCATTTCCCTGTCGACCTTTCCATGTGCCCAGAATGGCATTGCAAACAGTTTGATTTGTCCTCCATCTGGCAGTTCATCCAGTGGTCTCAGAACCCCTAATGTTGAAAGGCCACGCCGAGTACTGAAATACCACACCTGACCTGTTATGATTTGAATATTTGTTTAGCGCATGAATGCCCAAGGGTGTCTAGGCGCTAGACCCAATATTCAATGGGCATTGTTGCACAGTCCACCATTAACTAGTTGCATGTGACCTCTCCTGTGCTTGTTCTTACACAGCACCTTCTCATTTAGTGAAAATTGGTACTCCTGAGTCCAAAGCATCTTAGAATTACATGAGCATGGAGGCCCAACTACCTGTGAGCAGTGTGGGCTGCTGGATGCCAGTGCTAGTGTTTGTGAAAGGGAGTCACAGTTATGAGGGGTTCAGGCCGTAATGCTCTCAGTTTGATATTTTCCACTAGTCTCAAAGCCTTTCTCACAGTTCTCCCATCTCCCTAGGGGTGAATCAACCCACAGTCTTTGCTATGAAATGAAATCACTATCATACATTTCTGTCCGGTTTTCCCAGTCCCACCATCACTTAATAACTACTACTGGGTTAATGTTTTCAGGGGGTGCAGATCTGTGGTTAAAAAGTTGTAGAGCTATGCTTACTTAAATCAGAATGATGGATCTTTGAAAAACTTGGACATACCTGAAATTCCCTGTGGCACTTACGGGCAGAATGTGCTTAAACAAGGACTACATGAGGTTGGAAGTTTCTCCCACAATCCTCTGCAGTCATTTTGATAGAGGGCTGTGAGCAGAGATGTAACTGCATACCTCAGCGCCACCACAGCATCACTCAGCGCCACCACAGCATCACTCAGAGTCACTGCAGGATCACTCAGCGTCACCACAGCATCACTCAGCGCCATCACAGCATCACTCAGTGCCACCACAGCATCACTCAGTGCCACAACAATATTAATCGACACCCCCACAACATCACGCAGCACCACCACAGCATCACTCAGCGCCACAACAGCATCACTCAGCGCCACAACAGCATCACTCAGCGCCACCACAGCATCACTCAGCACCACATCAGTATCACTCAGCATCACCTTTGCACTAGTACACCACCACATCATCATCGCTCAGCAAGATCTGAGTATCATTCAGCATCACCTCAGCATCGTCTACGCACCAGTCACCACCACCACCACCACCACCTCAGCATTCCTCAGCACCATCTCAGCCTGCTCTCGGAATCTGACATCTGTCGATTCTCCCCTAGCGTCTGGCCGCTGCTACTGTTATAATACAGGTACTAGTTCCCAACCTTCGCCCTCCGATTGTTTATGCCCCCTCAAAAAAAAGCTTTAACAAACAACTATTGGAATAGGCAGAAACAAGTAGCCAGCATTGCAAGAACAAAAGAAAACTGAGGAAACGTTTTATTGTAAATACTTTTTTTAATATGGTCGTTCAGTTGTACATAATACCTCCTTGGTCATATAGAAGGTAACAAAAATGCTTCTGACACTTTTTTATTAAAACTTTTCAGCATTCTGCACAGCAGCCACACTTCTCTGCAGCACAGCTTAAAGACTTTGGCAAAGTCAATAGCTCTGGCTAAACACTTATAAGGCCCCAAAGCCCAGACCTATTGGCTATGCCAATGCTTGTTATATATTTTAACCGCATTTTCCCCATTCCCCATTGTCTTTTTCTTCAACCACCCCTCTCTCTCTCCCTTGCTCCCTTCATATATTTAGCGGCATGATTTTACTGTGGTATGCACCCGTTGTGGGGCACAGAGATTAAGTAAGGTTGACTACAGCCTTGTTTAACTTCTGCATAGGGCACGGCCCTTTCCACCTCTGATGGCAGAGGTCAGAAACACAGTGCCAGGGGTCGCAGGAGGGATGCCAGGGGTCACACCTGTGACCCCTGGCGAACCCTAAATGATGTCTATGTAAACTTTACCCTCCCTTGTCGGTTCTGCATGAAACCTAAGGTGGCTGCACTGGTCTTAATGTGCTCAGAGACTACCAACTTTCATTCCGATTTATTACAGAGTCTCAAAGATATTAGTACTTGTAATTGTTTTTGCATTCCCGTTCCACTTTGACCCCTCGGCCTATCGTCAGATTATTAAACATGTTAAATATCACCCAAATTGCATATTGAATCATCAAATGATATCTTAGTCTTTAATAATGAACACATTTTGACCCCTATCTTTTCAAAATGCATCAATGACAAATCTGTACAAATTAAAATTTGTAAAAAGTAAGCTAAAATATTAATCAGCCAAATTTCTTGAAAAGCGGCCCTAAAGTTACCAGTAGATTAAATATACAACTTTCAATTTATTTGTCAAGATGTTTCTAAAATGTAAGCTCTTCGTTCCCATCTGGGGCACTTCTTTAAACTATAATTTCTCAAAAACTACCCAATAGATTTGCACCACACCCACAAAGTCACAATCCTGATTGGCAACAGCATTACTAAATGTGATGGACATGTAAATTGACAACGTACATATGACCCGTGCACAAATGATGCAAATTTAATACAAAGAATTTTTTAGAAAAAAAATTCACAATCCTGGAAAACTGTTCTCGCTTTGTGGCAAGTTTAGTGTAATTCCGTTAAGTGTTTTTTTCTGTATCTACAAGCAAAGAACCATATTGGAATTCAAATGGGACCTCGCCCTTTTGAAACCTCATTTTCTGTGCACCCCACTTGCTGGATCTGCGTGAAATTTGCCATGAAGGACTCAAAGTGGATGTATATTTTTAAACAAAATAATCATGACAATTCTTCAAACGATCCCAAAGTTATTAAGAAAACTAGAAATGTCTTGTCCTATGGAAACTGAGATTCAACCACAAGTGCACTGGTGCTATTGCTGTCAGTGTAATTATAAATTATATGGCTGAAACGCGTCATGGGCAGCACGAGCTTGAAATAAACTTGCAAATATCAGCAACAGCAAAATTGGAGTACGGTAATCTGTTTAGTGCATTACCTGCACTTGGATTGTTGTTCTGATATATATGTGTATGTATATATATATATATATATATATATATATATATATATATATATATACATACACATACGCATACGTCGCAACTAAGAAGCATTTTGAGGAGGGCCGCTGAGGAAGGCGGACACGCCGAAATGCATTCGCCATAGACATTTTGACAATAAAGTGCTTCTTCATTCCTACCTTGGGGCCACTGCTCGTTCTTTGAAGGAGGTGAAGGTCACAAATTCATGCGCTATGCCAGTACGCATTCCAGTGTTCCACCGCCGCACAAGTGGTACGAACATTCTGGCAGGCTCCGTGGAGCATTTCTTCGTTTGATTGTGTTGGCAATCTTGTTCATAACCCACCACTGCGCTAGGATGAGAACGCGGTAAGGAGGTGATTCTACCTCCTGCCTGGGCAACCGGGTTTCCTGTGCTGGCCCACGTGAAGGATTCCTGGCTGAAGGGTTGCGGCGGTAAAAGGTGGATCTGAGGGGGCACCGGACTGTTAATTTGCCTTACCTCCCAGGGTGCTACTACATTTGCGCCTGTCTTCTACACCTACTCTGGTCGTGTCACCCCATGGAGCATCTAAATTTCACGCAATGAACAATACTGTGGCATTGTGGGATATGCAGTCCCTGTACTCTGGACTACAGAGGAGGGTCGTTCAACAACTGGGGGTGGAGCATGGTGTGCTTAACAGTTCTAAGGCAGGACTACCTACGTCGCAACTGAGAAGCATTTTGAGGAGGGGCGCTGAGGAAGGCGGACATGCGGAAATGCATTCGCCATAGACATTTTGACAATAAAGTGCTTCTTCATTCCACACTTGGGGCCACTACTCGTTCTTTGAAGGAGGTGAAGGTCACAAATTCATGCGCTATGCCAGTGCGCATTCCAGCGTTCCCCTGCCGCACAAGTGGTACGAACATTCTGGCTGGCTCCGTGGAGCATTTCTTCGTTTGATTGTGTTGGCAATCTTGTTCATAACCCACCACGACGCAAGGATGAGAACGCGGTAAGGAGGTGATTCTACCTCCTGTCTGGGCAACCGGGTTTCCTGTGCTGGCCCACATGAAGGATTCCTGGCTGAAGGGTTGCGGCGGTAAAAGGTGGATCTGAGGGGGCACCGGACTGTTAATTTGCCTTATTTCCCAGGGTGCTACTACATTTGCGCCTGTCTTCTACACCTACTCTGGTCGTGTCACCCCGTGGAGCATCTCCATTCACGCAATGAACAATACGGTGGCATTGTGGGATATGCAGTCCCTGTACTCTGGACTACATAGGAGGGTCGTTCAACAACTGGGGGCGGAGCATGGTGTGCTTAACAGCTTTAAGGCAGGACTACGTACGTCGCAACTGAGAAGCATTTTGAGGAGGGGCTCTGAGGAAGGCGGACACGCCGAAATGCATTCGCCATAGACATTTTGGCAATAAAGTGCTTCTTCATACCTACCTTGGGGCCACTACTCGTTCTTTGAAGGAGGTGAAGGTCACAAATTCATGCGCTATGCCAGTGCGCATTCCAGCGTTCCCCCGCTGCACAAGTGGTACGAGCATTCTGGCAGGCTCCGTGGAGCATTTCTTCGTTTGATTGTGTTGGCAATCTTGTTCATAACCCACCACGACGCTAGGATGAGAACGCGGTAAGGAGGTGATTCTACCTCCTGCCTGGGCAACCGGGTTTCCTGTGCTGGCCCACGTGAAGGATTCCTGGCTGAAGGGTTGCGGCGGTAAAAGGTGAATCTGAGGGGGCACCGGACTGTTAATTTGCCTTACCTCCCAGGGTGCTACTACATTTGCGCCTGTCTTCTACACCTACTCTGGTCGTGTCACCCCCTGGAGAATCTCCATTCACGCAATGAACAATACTGTGGCATTGTGGGATATGCAGTCCCTGTACTCTGGACTACATAGGAGGGCTGTTCAACAACTGGGGGCGGAGCATGGTGTGCTTAACAGCTTTAAGGCAGGACTACCTACGTTGCAACTGAGAGGCATTTTGAGGAGGGGCGCTGAGAAAGGCGGACACGCCGAAATGCATTCGCCATAGACATTTTGACAATAAAGTGCTTCTTCATTCCTACCTTGGGGCCACTGCTCGTTCTTTGAAGGAGGTGAAGGTCACAAATTCATGCGCTATGCCAGTGCGCATTCCAGCGTTCCCCCGCCGCACAACTGGTACGAACATTCTGGCAGGTTCCGTGGAGCATTTCTTTGTTTGATTGTGTTGGCAATCTTGTTCATAACCCACCACGACGCTAGGATGAGAACGCAGTAAGGAGGTGATTCTACCTCCTGCCTGGGCAACCGGGTTTCCTGTGCTGGCCCACGTGAAGGATTCCTGGCTGAAGGGTTGCGGCGGTAAAAGGTGGATCTGAGGGGGCACCGGACTGTTAATTTTCCTTACCTCCCAGGGTGCTACTACATTTGCGCCTGTCTTCTACACCTATTCTGGTCGTGTCACCCCGTGGAGCATCTCCATTCACGCAATAAACAATACTGTGGCATTGTGGGATATGCAGTCCCTGTACTCTGGACTACATAGGAGGGCCGTTCAACAACTGGGGGCGGAGCATGGTGTGCTTAACAGCTTTAAGGCAGGACTACCTATGGCGCAACTGAGAAACATTTTGAGGAGGGGCGCTGAGGAAGGCGGACACGCCGAAATGCATTCGCCATAGACATTTTGACAATAAAGTGCTTCTTCATTCCTACCTTGGGGCCACTGCTCGTTCTTTGAAGGAGGTTAAGGTCACAAATTCATGCGCTATGCCAGTGCGCATTCCAGCGTTCCCCCGCCGCACAAGTGGTACGAACATTCTGGCAGGCTCCGTGGAGCATTTCTTTGTTTGATTGTGTTGGCAATCTTGTTCATAACCCACCACGACGCTAGGATGAGAACGCAGTAAGGAGGTGATTCTACCTCCTGCCTGGGCAACCGGGTTTCCTGTGCTGGCCCACGTGAAGGATTCCTGGCTGAAGGGTTGCGGCGGTAAAAGGTGGATCTGAGGGGGCACCGGACTGTTAATTTGCCTTACCTCCCAGGGTGCTACTACATTTGCGCCTGTCTTCTACACCTATTCTGGTCGTGTCACCCCGTGGAGCATCTCCATTCACGCAATAAACAATACTGTGGCATTGTGGGATATGCAGTCCCTGTACTCTGGACTACATAGGAGGGCCGTTCAACAACTGGGGGCGGAGCATGGTGTGCTTAACAGCTTTAAGGCAGGACTACCTATGGCGCAACTGAGAAACATTTTGAGGAGGGGCGCTGAGGAAGGCGGACACGCCGAAATGCATTCGCCATAGACATTTTGACAATAAAGTGCTTCTTCATTCCTACCTTGGGGCCACTGCTCGTTCTTTGAAGGAGGTTAAGGTCACAAATTCATGCGCTATGCCAGTGCGCATTCCAGCGTTCCCCCGCCGCACAAGTGGTACGAACATTCTGGCAGGCTCCGTGGAGCATTTCTTTGTTTGATTGTGTTGGCAATCTTGTTCATAACCCACCACGACGCTAGGATGAGAACGCAGTAAGGAGGTGATTCTACCTCCTGCCTGGGCAACCGGGCTTCCTGTGCCGGCCCACATGAAGGATTCCTGGCTGAAGGGTTGCGGCGGTAAAAGGTGGATCTGAGGGGGCACCGGACTGTTAATTTGCCTTACCTCCCAGGGTGCTACTACATTTGCGCCTGTCTTCTACACCTACTCTGGTCGTTTCACCCCATGGAGCATCTCCATTCACGCAATGAACAATACTGTTGCATTGTGGGTGCTTCTTTATTCCTACCTTAGGGCCACTGCTCGTTCTTTGAAGGAGGTGAAGGTTATATATATATATATATATATATTCACTGAAAAAACCATGGGTTTTAGGCCTTATATAGTTAGGAATTAACGTATAAAAAACCATTGAAATTCCTCCTATATAGTTAGTTGGTCTAACTATATATGGCGCACCCGCAATCCACTGCTGATGATGTCACATATTACATCATTCATGACATGGTCAGTGACATCACTGATGACATCACTGATGACATCTCAAATGACATCACTGATGACATCACTGATGACATCTCATTTGACATCACTGATGACATCATCCAGTGACTTTCTGTATATTAAGCTGTATGTATATGAGTGGCTATATGGGTTATTGATTGATTGCCCAAGTATTTGTATGGGAGACTGAGTGTGTGTGTGGCTGGCTGGGAGGTGTGTGACTGTGCAGATCAATGTGTACTTGTATCAGTGATTGTATAAGAGAGTAAGTATGTGTTAGTATATGTTTGAATAAGTAAGGTGTTGTGTGTATAACTATATAGAAGAGGAAATGGAAGTGTGATTGATTCTTTCATGACTGACTAGGTGTGTGAGTAACTCCATGGATGAGTGGCAGTGTGTGAGTGTCTGCATAGGTGTATGAGTACATATGATAGTGTTGCATTGATGAGTGACTGTATGTATGAGTGATTGTATGGGTGAATGAGTGGATGTGTGAGTAGAACTAGGAATCAGTGAGTGCCTATGTAGTAAGTGGTATTGGTGTGTCAATAGTTTCAAGAATGGTAGTCTGTATTTAACACTGGGTGTATCAAAGGTTATATTAGAGTGTGAGGAGGTGCATCGTATTATCACAGGAATGATGTAATCAGTGATGTCATCAGTGATGTCAAATGAGATGTCATCAGTGATGTCGTCAGTGATGTCATTTGAGATGTCATCAGTGATGTCACTGACCATGTCATGAATGATGTAATATGTGACATCATCAGCAGTGGATTGCGGGTGCGCCATATATAGTTAGACCGGTTTAACAAAAAGGGGTGACCCAGTGTCCCTCAGAACCTGGGTATATGCGATTAACAAACAAAATGGTTCTGTTGGGTAGTGATAACAATTCCTTTGGAGGAAGCTAAAGACAGCTCCTAAACATACAACAAGCAAACACTCTCTGATATGTAAAGTTTTTATATGTATTAAAAACATGAAGAAAGACACAATATACTGGAATTACTTCATTCCACTACATTACTAGTAAACACTTTAAATTCGTGAATGGTGACAATAGTGATTAAAGTGACAAGTGCAATGTATATAGTGACACTTATATACACAACAATTTATTAACAATAAAACCACACAGGGAAAGGACCGGGGGGAGGAAGAAAACAAGGTCTTTTCTGTCGTTTATGAGGCCAGTCTTTTACAAGTAAGTATTCCAAGGAAAACCAAATGGTTAATATCCAGGTTCCTGGAGTTTAGCTTGGCCAAGATAAGAGCGTCGACGTTTCGACCCTGGTTGCGCCCCAGTTGGTGGTCGCGGCGGGTCTTTATCAAGACAAAGGGGCTGGAAAGAAAAGGGGGAGGTGTCAGAGAGGTGCTTGTGAATTACGTCAAAGAATGACCTGAGTAACTCAGGGTTACTTACAAGGGAAACGGTCAGATGATGAGTTATTCCAGAGGGTCGCCCGTTGGTCAACCTAGATAGAAGGAGAGCCTTTAAACACATGTGGTGTGGACTATTTGCAACCACATTTCAGTCTCCCATTAAGAGGCCTAGGTATTGACTCATAATACAGAATTAAGTGCCTAAGTGAATTGGTTAAGTCAAGGGAAGTGCCTAAGTGAAATTGATTTTAAAAAAGAACTTCTTAGTACAATTCGGGGCACGAAAGAGCACTTAGAATCCTGACAAGGGGATTTAATTTAAGGCGAAAATCACTCGGTGGGGCTCCGAGATCAAAGTTCAATCAGGACAGACATAGCGTGAGCTTACCCTCGAAGTGGTATCAGCGGCGATCTAAATCTGCGGTAAAGTTCAGTGTTCTGCACACGAGCGCCAAACAAGCTGTCCGTGGGTAACGCTCGGACTAATGGGCTCAGGCTGGAAACGCTAAATATGTTCGTAACCAGGCAACCCAAATCGGGATTGAGGCTGGAGCTGTTTTAGCCAATCAGAGAGGAGGCGCAGCCTGGGACGACGTCAAGTCTGTCTCCTCGTGGACGCACTGTGCGTCCGTTACTAAGCAACGTGTATTAGGTTGTGACGGGCCAAGATCTGCCCAATCATAGAGGGGGCGTAGTCCATTGGATCGGTAAACGCTGTGGCGATACCTCATGTTGTCACAGAATTTGAAACAATTTACCAGGGGTACAAAGCGCACAAAAAACTCACATTGCTTCATGATTTCACAGAACTTGAAGCAATTTACGAGGAGTAAAAGGCACACAAAAACACGCATTGCATAGTCTTGGAAAGGTGGTTGCCTTGATGTCAAATGGCAATGCCAAACGTTTTCAACAGAAAATGAAGATATATATTAAGCACACAAGTTTATATAGTAACATGCTCTATGGAAAACAGTAACAAACAACCGCACTAGTATGTTGTAATGTGAGAAACAGAGCTCATATTCCAAAACACACAGATATGTACACATTGCATGTTCTATGTAGATACAAACAAACAGCGACATAGGAATGTTGTCATATGGGAAATATTAGAAAATCAGGTTAAAGTAGGGCCATCTGTTTGGAGATTTCCTCATGTTCATTCAATCCCTGACTCACAGTGTTCAAATTGCCAGCGCAAACTTAAAGGGTCATATCGAACGAATCCTGCCCCTGTAAGGTACAGGGCGCACCAATGGTAGACCATTTCCTCACTCATGACCATGACCCTTTAAGTTTGCGCTGGCGCATCCTAGAAAAAATCAATGTGAATCCAAGAGGTGGTTCCGTGTCCGCTACACTGGGGAGAAAAGAGTGTAAATGGATCCACAATTTGAACACTGTGAGTCAGGGATTGAATGAACATGAGGAAATCTCCAAACAGATGGCCCTACTTTAACCTGATTTTCTAATATTTCCCATATGACAACATTCCTATGTCGCTGTTTGTTTGTATCTACATAGAACATGCAATGTGTACATATCTGTGTGTTTTGGAATATGAGCTCTGTTTCTCACATTACAACATACTAGTGCGGTTGTTTGTTACTGTTTTCCATAGAGCATGTTACTATATAAACTTGTGTGCTTAATATATATCTTCATTTTCTGTTGAAAACGTTTGGCATTGCCATTTGACATCAAGGCAACCACCTTTCCAAGACTATGCAATGCGTGTTTTTGTGTGCCTTTTACTCCTCGTAAATTGCTTCAAGTTCTGTGAAATCATGAAGCAATGTGAGTTTTTTGTGCGCTTTGTACCCCTGGTAAATTGTTTCAAATTCTGTGACAACATGAGGTATCGCCACAGCGTTTTTACCGATCCAATGGACTACGCCCCCTCTATGATTGGGCAGATCTTGGCCCGTCACAACCTAATACACGTTGCTTAGTAACGGACGCACAGTGCGTCCACGAGGAGACAGACTTGACGTCGTCCCAGGCTGCGCCTCCTCTCTGATTGGCTAAAACAGCTCCAGCCTCAATCCCGATTTGGGTTGCCTGGTTACGAACATATTTAGCGTTTCCAGCCTGAGCCCATTAGTCCGAGCGTTACCCACGGACAGCTTGTTTGGCGCTCGTGTGCAGAACACTGAACTTTACCGCAGATTTAGATCGCCGCTGATACCACTTCGAGGGTAAGCTCACGCTATGTCTGTCCTGATTGAACTTTGATCTCGGAGCCCCACCGAGTGATTTTCGCCTTAAATTAAATCCCCTTGTCAGGATTCTAAGTGCTCTTTCGTGCCCGGAATTGTACTAAGAAGTTATTTTTTAAAATCAATTTCACTTAGGCACTTCCCTTGACTTAACCAATTCACTTAGGCACTTAATTCTGTATTGTGAGTCAATACCTAGGCCTCTTAATGGGAGACTGAAATGTGGTTGCAAATAGTCCACACCACATGTGTTTAAAGGCTCTCCTTCTATCTAGGTTGACCAACGGGCGACCCTCTGGAATAACTCATCATCTGACCGTTTCCCTTGTAAGTAACCCTGAGTTACTCAGGTCATTCTTTGACGTAATTCACAAGCACCTCTCTGACACCTCCCCCTTTTCTTTCCAGCCCCTTTGTCTTGATAAAGACCCGCCGCGACCACCAACTGGGGCGCAACCAGGGTCGAAACGTCGACGCTCTTATCTTGGCCAAGCTAAACTCCAGGAACCTGGACATTAACCATTTGGTTTTCCTTGGAATACTTACTTGTAAAAGACTGGCCTCATAAACGACAGAAAATACCTCGTTTTCTTCCTCCCCCCGGTCCTTTCCCTGTGTGGTTTTATTGTAAATAAATTGTTGTGTATATAAGTGTCACTATATACATTGCACTTGTCACTTTAATCACTATTGTCACCATTCACGAATTTAAAGTGTTTACTAGTAATGTAGTGGAATGAAGTAATTCCAGTATATTGTGTCTTTCTTCATGTTTTTAATACATATAAAAACTTTACATATCAGAGAGTGTTTGCTTGTTGTATGTTTAGGAGCTGTATTTAGCTTCCTCCAAAGGAATTGTTATCACTACCCAACAGAACCATTTTGTTTGTTAATCATATATAGTTAGACCAACTAACTATATAGGAGGAATTTCAATGGATTTTTATATGTTAATTCCTAACTATATAAGGCCTAAAACCTATGGTTTTTTCAGTGAATTTCCAAGGTTTTTTAAAGGCTAATTCCTAACTATATATGGTCTATAACCTATGGTTTTTTCAGTGAATCTCATTGGTTTTTTAAAAGCTAATATCTATAGCTGTAAAATATATTCTTTATTACGTGACGTATCATATATAGACTCCTACTAGAACATTTGGCATAAATAGCGCTTCTAATGGTCAGTAGACGGTCTGATATCAGAGTGGAGCATTGGTGCATGAATGCGCGTGCTGAGGACATTGCTGTTTTATCACTAGGATAATCCTTTGTACCCAATAACACACAATATTAGCATTCTCAGTGTTTCCATATACATTTTATAATAATATATATTTGTTTCCTGCTATTTTCCAAGTGTTTTCTTATCCTGGTGCTACCTCTATACAGCAACGATTCAGAAAAGGGGATGGTGATGAACAGAGTGTCTGAATTAAGCAGACCACTCTTACCCAGTCCAAAGATCAGGGCTTGATCCATCACCGTTTTTTAGCTCACTGCACCATCCCAGCTCAGAACCTGGCTATATGCAAATAAGTCTGTCCCTGGCTCAGTGCATCATGGGAACAGGGCACACCAAACTACCAAGCCAATTCTTATACTGGGAAGGAAACAAGCTTCCGGGGACCGGTTTCTGGCATTTCAGCCGTCTTCGGCCCGGCTTGCTTGAATCCTGATGGTGCAATGAGCAAGGGACTCACATCTGAGTATACCCTTCCACGCTTATGGTGGACAAAAACGATTCAGAAAGGGGGATGGTGATGAACAGAGTGTCTGAATTAAGCAGACCACTCTTACCCAGTCCAAAGATCAGGGCTTGATCCATCACCGTTTTTTAGCTCACTGCACCATCCCAGCTCAGAACCTGGCTATATGCAAATTAGTCTGTCCCTGGCCCAGTGCATCATGGGAACAGGGCAGACCAAATTACCAAGCCAATTCTTATACTGGGAAGGAAACAAGCTTCCGGGGACCGGTTTCTGGCATTACAGCCGTCTTCGGCCCGGCTTGCTTGAATCCTGATGGTGCAATGAGCAAGGGACTCACATCTGAGTATACCCTTCCACGCTTATGGTGGACAAAAACGATTCAGAAAAGGGGATGGTGATGAACAGAGTGTCTGAATTAAGCAGACCACTCTTACCCAGTCCAAAGATCAGGGCTTGATCCATCACCGTTTTTTAGCTCACTGCACCATCCCAGCTCAGAACCTGGCTATATGCAAATTAGTCTGTCCCTGGCCCAGTGCATCATGGGAACAGGGCAGACCAAACTACCAAGCCAATTCTTATACTGGGAAGGAAACAAGCTTCCGGGGACCGGTTTCTGGCCTTTCAGCCGTCTTCGGCCCGGCTTGCTTGAATCCTGATGGTGCAATGAGCAAGAGACTCACATCTGAGTATACCCTTCCACGCTTATGGTGGACAAAAACGATTCAGAATAGGGGATGGTGATGTACAGAGTGTCTGAATTAGGCAGACCACTCTTACCCAGTCCAAAGATCAGGGCTTGATCCATCACCGTTTTTTAGCTCACTGCACCATCCCAGCTCAGAACCTGGCTATATGCAAATTAGTCTGTCCCTGGCCCAGTGCATCATGGGAACAGGGCAGACCAAACTACCAAGCCAATTCTTATACTGAGAAGGAAACAAGCTTCCGGGGTCTTTCTGGCATTTCAGCCGTCTTCGGCCCGGCTTGCTTGAATCCTGATGGTGCAATGAGCAAGGGACTCACATCTGAGTATACCCTTCCATGCTTATGGTGGACAAAAACGATTCAGAAAAGGGGATGGTGATGAACAGAGTGTCTGAATTAAGCAGACCACTCTTACCCAGTCCAAAGATCAGGGCTTGATCCATCACCGTTTTTTAGCTCACTGCACCATCCCAGCTCAGAACCTGGCTATATGCAAATTAGTCTGTCCCTGGCCCAGTGCATCATGGGAACAGGGCAGACCAAACTACCAAGCCAATTCTTATACTGGGAAGGAAACAAGCTTCCGGGGACCGGTTTCTGGCATTTCAGCCGTCTTCGGCCCGGCTTGCTTGAATCCTGATGGTGCAATGAGCAAGGGACTCACATCTGGGTATACCCATCCACGCTTATGGTGGACAAAAACGATTCAGAAAAGGGGATGGTGATGAACAGAGTGTCTGAATTAAGCAGACCACTCTTACCCAGTCCAAAGATCAGGGCTTGATCCATCACCGTTTTTTAGCTCACTGCACCATCCCAGCTCAGAACCTGGCTATATGCAAATTAGTCTGTCCCTGGCCCAGTGCATCATGGGAACAGGGCAGACCAAACTACCAAGCCAATTCTTATACTGGGAAGGAAACAAGCTTCCGGGGACCGGTTTCTGGCATTTCAGCCGTCTTCGGCCCGGCTTGCTTGAATCCTGATGGTGCAATGAGCAAGGGACCTCTATACAGCAGTCTGACATTCCCTAGGACCACGTCCACACTACATAAAAACAAAAAAATGTATGTGCCTAACCCAAAAAACGGAGTAGTGGGTTTGTTTTCCTCTCTCAAAGTAAAACAAATGGTTTATGTGTGTGTATGTATATATCACTAAGGGAGCAAATTTTGTTTCAACAATTCAGCAGAGGCTGGCAATCACTTATCCATCCAGCCATGCATGTGTCTGTACGTCCACAACCATGCTTCCACCTGTCTACACACTCGCACTCAGCCATTCACATCCACTTATTCATTAACACACTGATTCAATGATCCACCATGCATTAAACATTCATTCATAAATTCACCCACATCCATGCACTCATCTATCAAGCCATCCAACCTTACCCGAGAATTTATCCAGACATCCACTATAGCCACATCCAGAAATACACACTATACATTCATTAACCCACAGTTATGCATTTATCCATCACGAGGAACCTCTCTGAACAGGATGTGGGAGATCTGTCTGTCTCTTGGGGAGAATGAAGTAAAAAAAGGACAGAAGTAGCAGGAGGAGTAAAGATCACCTGCCCACTTACCACACGTCCACCCACACCCAATCATTCATTCATCCACCATCATTCATCACCTGCACTCATGAACCTTCAATCTGCTTCTATGTGGGCATGTTTGTATCAGTTCCACCTGTTTGTTCATTTACGCACTTACCCACACATCCAACAACACCTGCACATTCATCAATCCAGTTATCCACTCACACCTATGCATCAATCCGTTCAAGCACAGTTATTGCAGTCGGTACAGTGGCACAGGAGTCCAGAGCAATGAGAAGCCAACTGTTTTAGAAAAACTTAAAATGAAGCGTGGGGGGGCATTTCCCTTCCTTGAATTGGAGTCCAGGGCGCGCTTGCTGCAACAAAGAAACCTTCCACTTATTCCATTGTATGCACCCAAACCCATCATCATTCAATCTTCCACCGTATACACTTTTATGTTTAGTGGTGTATGTTTTTTTGATGTGTGCACTGGTGAACGTCTATACAAAAACCCGTGTGCATAGCAATCAGTAAATGTTTTCGTACTTGTGTACCCTATATGCATCAGAACGTGTGTGTGCTCTGTGCGCGTGTATGCTGTATTTGTGTATGTACCATAGAATAGCAGAACCTACTGTCTTGGTCAAAGCTCTTCATACACCTCACCCACACGCAGCCCGCGGATCAGGAAGTTAGGCTGTGACCACACTCTGTACGTCTAGTCACAACCCTTTGTTCCAGTAAGAGGAGGTCAATTTGCATTTTTGTTTCATTTCCGTTCTAAACGCACATCCATTTCCCCACCAAGGGCTTTTGAAATAGACCCACACTTGCAAAAGAGGCATTGGGTGCTACACCAGTGCAATAACAGCCTTTTATCACAGCCCTATCCATATTTGTGCATCTTCAGTCAAACCCTGCAACCATTTCCAGAAGGGTAATTTAAAAACGGAGAAAGCTATTCTTTAGAAAGACATATTCAGAACGATACACAGAACGCCTTTTTTCCTGCATAAGCACAAAACTGCATTTGTGCAAGTTAGATGATGTGCAATTTGTTGCAAGAGGCACATTAACAATACAGCAGTAGGTGCAAATCTTCCATTGTTAAGTCACAGGTGCATGCCTGTGACTCCCCTCCCTCCCCTCACACCAACGAAAACATCACTCTAGAGAAAACCTCCTTTTACATTCGCAGCTAGTGTAGAAAAGTGGGTTACAGTGTGGGAGGAGAAATGGGGGGAGTCAGGAGGCACAAAGTCCGAGCCAATTACACGTTTTTTTTTAATCTGCCAGGGCAAATGCGATATTAATTCTGTTCTGGCTTACTTATTCATGAACAGGTTCGATTTTAAAATATCTTACTAGTTAAGGCACCAGCTGTAGAGATATTTGAATACCTGGCAATATCAAAGTAGCGAGAGAGCTAATGTGCTGCCCTGTTACAAACCGCGTGCAACATGCAGGTCACAGATTTATATTTTATGTGCACAGCTCAGTGGGTTACCGGCTGCTCTGCGGGCGGGCTCCTCGCTTCCCCGGGCGGCGGCTGGGCGGCGGCTGGACTGCGGCGGGGGCGGGCACCGACAATGTGCCCCGCGCCCCCTCCGCCACTGCTCCAGCCTCCCTCTTGGTCTCCGGGGCTCCCTCGGCACAGGGGAGCCGCGCACCGGTCCATCCCGCCTCCTCTTCGTCCTGGTGCCATCTTCCTTCTTCCCCCTCACGGCGGGGGCGTATGTGCACAGCTCAGTGGGTTACCGGCTGCTCTGCGGGCGGGCTCCTCGCTTCCCCGGGCGGCGGCTGGACTGCGGCGAGGGCGGGCACCGACAATGTGCCCCGCGCCCCCTCCGCCACTGCTCCAGCCTCCCTCTTGGTCTTCGGGGCTCCCTCGGCACAGGGGAGCCCCGCACCTGTCCGTCCCGCCTCCTCTTCGTCCTGGTGCCATTTTCCTTCTTCCCCCTCGCGGCGGGGGCGGGCATTCCCGGCCGGCCGCGCTGGGACTGGCCGGCAGGCCCCAGCACTTCCGGGTCGCCGCGGGCAGCGCGGCGGCCCGATTTCAGGCAGGCAGGCGGGGAGAGTGCGCGCACGGGTGCGCGCCGATAGATATATAATTGATTTTAAATGCAATTTTCCCAGCAAATACTGGACGGATTTATCAGCAATTGAACTGTTACACATTGCAGTAAAAATTATGTTTTGTCGTTTATACTACTCATGTGTCCATGGAATCCACCTGAATATGTGTAAAGTGCAAGAAATTTAAAAACAATACATGTCGAAGTTCTGTCATAACAACTTCCAGCCAGGAGTGTGGAGACAAAATCATATATGAGCTTCGAAGATTTTGAAACATAGAGGGGTAGTCAAGGGTAAGGGGGCAGATGACCCTTAGTTTGATAATTGAAATTTCTAACTGTGCAAATACAATTTCCACTTCATTGAACTAAAAACACGGATGGTTCCTACGTTATCGGTCTCATAATATCGATCTTACATTAATGTGTCTGCCCAAAACTCAAATTTAACATTTCTTTTTATCACCACATAATTATCAATTGTTCTTTACAATTATTATGTCTGAGATTAACAAACATAACCCTTAAAATTGATTGAATCCTCTCCTGTATTTAATCTCAGGTTTCAATAAATAAATTAATATTATTCACTTACTACACAGTATCCTATAAAATTAGAACACCATATAAAAAATAAATAGATAAATACATTTAAGACCTTTTCTTACAATCCTTAGGAGTTTTCTACCTATTTCAAAGTGTAAAAGTTTTTGATCCACGACCATTCTCCTATATGTAAATGATCATGTTTAGTATTAAAAATGTACAATATTTCAGAATTATCCTAAAAAGTGGTGTAGGTCTTCGCAAATGTTAAGGCCCCGTGGACTGTTAGTTTCTAATTTCACTATGTAACTGGTTTCTAACCGACTGAGTTGTTTTTCCCTATCTCCACCCCTTTTGGTACTAGGAATATGATCTATCACGAAATAGCTGAGAACATTGAGATTCCCTCCATGCTCAGCTTTTACGTGCCTAGCAACAGGGTATGTAGGGTCCGAGTTTACCTTAGGTGTTGTAAAATCCTTGCTTGTACCGGGAGCTTGGTGCTCCAGACGTATCTAAATCCACACACACAGGTTAAAATGTACACGGCATACTCAGTTTTGCAAGTATAATGCCCTTTGATCATTATGGACCGATCTGAGAATGCACTAGTGTATGTTGTGGTGTTGGAGCCAAATTTACAGGCTCGTCAAGAGGAGCACTTGAAAAAGCCATTGCGGGAAGAAAGCCAGTTATTTTTATTAAAAGTCTCGGGACTGGTTTTCACCAAGTCAGATTTCATAGAGTGGGCTTTGCGAAAAGTGAAATTGGCCTTATTAGTGTAAATATCTTTCAGGATACCATCAGTCATCACTATTGGCCATTCTTTATTTACAATTTTTCTAATGACCTTAGACTGCCTGCTGAAGGTTGAAATAAACCTGCATGTTTTATTGGACCTCTCTTTCTCTTCACATGTGTTCGATGTAAGAGAGATTTCTTCAGTGTTGCTATCTACCTTAGGTTGTAAAGGGTTTCTCTTTTGATTAAGGCAACTTTACGCAGGGTTGCTGCCAGATTTTTCTCCTTGTAGCCCCTCTCTAACAATTTATGTTTAGTTATATATGTATATATGTATATTTTATACAAATGACGCGGCACTCCAGAGGTGGGTGATGCTTATTTAATGTGCATACAGGTCTTCAACCTGAACATTGAAAAAGCATCACCCACCTCTGGAGGGCTGCGTCATTTGTATACAAATTAATTTTGGGCCAGGATACGCCCCTACCCAGAGCACCCGCTGCTGTGCGCTCCGAGAGTTTGGATCAACTTCTAGGAGAGGATATATATGACCAAGGCGGTTGGACCGCCGAAACGCGTTAGCCATCATCGTTGGGTAAAAAATAAAAACTCCTCTTTGTTTGAATTCCACTGAGTCAGCGCCTTTTTTCGTATTTGTGAAAACGAAGGTTTGGATGCTATATATATATATATATATATATATATATATATATATATATATATATATATATATATATATATATATATATATATATATATATATATATATAGATACACACACACACACACATATATTCAGCTAAAAAATGCAGTTAAAGCGCAGTTATGGTTAAACATTAAAACCAAAAACCACTAAAATTCACAAATTGTGGTTAGAATCCATAACTCATAACACACCCAAGAGATTTGCAAACTATAACTTGCACACAAAATGCAATGGCCATCACCTCAAACTTAATGAAAAAGATGCAAACTGTTGTAAATCATTTTACAAATGAGATTATCTATCACATTACCCTTACCACTTTAACAGAGATAGTTATAAATGTAGTATCATTCTTCAGTTTATGTGTTGTTGTTTAATTACATTTCAATTTTGGCTTATGCTGGCCCGCATCTCAGTTGGATCAAGCCCCTGTGCAAGCTTGGAACACGCAGTTCTAGTACTGCACTGAGAATCCCTAGGTCGGATCCTCGTCCACTTTACGCCTGTGCGATGGCTACATTTTTGAGGCGCATGTGGCTCATTAGAAGACATTGATTTTCATGGTTCTTCTTGGTTTATCTGTCTTTCACACTGACTGCTTGGTTCCCCCTGATGGACTTTCCCCCTCCTGCCTGCCTTGACTCTATTGGCATTCCCCTTCCCTGTTTTTCTTTCCCTCTCTGTTAAGCCATGCACTTGTAATGCATACTACTGTGTTTCTGTGGCTTCATCATGTGTCCTTATGTGCTGTTTGCTAGCAACTCTTGTTGTTACTATGTAATTACTGTGCAACATATGTAACATTTTTGTAACTTGCAACTCGCTGTTCCTTAGATGAAGCGCTTTGATACCTCCGGGTCTAGCCAGCGATATATAAAACTCAAATAAATAAAAATAAATAAATACATCTTTTAACTTATTGGTATAAATATTGTGGGATGATTAGCATTGCGTTTGGAGTGCAAGTTTTGGTTTGCATGGCTGTTGTGCATTATAATGGCACTGTAGCTGGTTTTTACGTGAATTTCTTAGCTTTATGTTAACATACCTTAACCACATGGCTGCTAGGCGTTTTCCCGTCCTGCGCTAAAAAAACAAAAAGTCCATAAATCATGACGAGCTGGCCTTGTCATCCGCGCACGGCAGGTAAGCGCCATGACGAGCCCAGCTCGTCATTAGCTTCGAAGGGGTTAAGCTGCTTTTAACAAAGGCAAACATAACTTCACTTTAACCTTTGACTTTTTTTCCTGTGAATGTCTGTGATTTTTTTAAAATCTTATTCCACATCCAAGAGTTCCCTGCACTCATCCCTCCTCAGGCGGGCAACCCCCACTGCACCAACCATCTGTGGGCAGCCAACCATAACTGCGCACAGCCTTTTCTACAGGGCCCTGTGCCCAATCGTCTATGGCCTGCCAATGCCACCTGCGCATGGTCTTCTGCCCTTACACAAACCTCTGTGGGCATCCGACCCTCACTGGGCAGACCATTGGCCATGCACAGTGGAGTTGCGTGCAGAGCCTGGTTCCATGCATTCTCTGGTCCACCAGAGCCATGGAACCCCTGCTACATATGGCATTCGGCCCAGCACATTTGGAGTTGCCCTGTAGTCAACTCTCTAAAGGCGACTAAGGCCCACTACGCACTGCCTTCTGCCAACTACAGCAGAAACTGGCTTATTGCCAGACCCTCCTTCTTATTAATTAAATTGTTAATGGATCTGCAGATCCTCTGCAGATTCTCAAATCTAGTCTCGGAGTGAATTTGGTCCCTTCTGGGAGAGTCTCGTCCGGCCCTTTGAGATGGACGGTCCCATGAGGAGCAGGGTCAGTACTGATTTGCATTAGTTGGCCTCTCTCTCTAGCACTAACAGTACAAGCACTCCGATTTAATTCCGTGGTGTTGTTATGGTTAATGTACACCCAATCACCCTCAAATGTATGTTGATTATTGTTGAATGACACTGTATGCAAAATAAGTTAGCTTGACCCTCGTAATAACGTCACGCTAATAATGTGGACTTCTTGTAATATAAGGCAGAATTAACTTTGCGCTTTATTTACATGGCCGGGTAAGCTTGTTCATGCTTACGATCCAATCTATATGGCCCGTTTAAGTCCACAACTGATAGGTTATACAGCCCCACGTGAGTGAGGTGCACACTTCCTTACTGTTCTAAGATGGCCACCTAAAACCGTTCTATGATTGGTCCTCTTCGGACCACGTGACCGCGGGGATATTATTTCCTGGTTACTCTGGGACCACGCCGGTAGGGTGAATCTATCCTCGGACGTGGACCGTATTATCGGCCCCTGACTGTCTTAAACAGGTAAGAGCCCATGTTCGGGCTTCTGAACAGTTCCTGGAATTCTTCGTTTAAAAACCAGATAATGCTGGGTTAGTAACTTTGCATATTTTCCTTGCAGCATATCCCCTTATCACGGAGCAAATACTGTTGCCATATCTGGTAAGCCTATCTTATGTTAATCGGCTTACGAATGGCTTAGGGTTAATGTTTATGGTTATAACTCATTTACCCTTCCATTTAGGTAGCTCCCACACCCCCAGGATAGCGACTTTTTGCGCCATCCCTACAGGTAAAAATCATCCTGGATAAGTTTTGATGAGGTGAGGTGACGGGTCCCCAATTCCTTACTCGTTACGCTGGTTAGCTCTACTCCCAGATGACCCCTTCACACTGTGGTTTTATGTATAACAAACAGTCAGTTGCTCTAATTATATTTACAAATGTGCACCTTGGGATCACGTTATGGGCGTTTAAATCGTTTTTATCCTTACACTAACGCGGATCAAGATCATGTCATGAACTAGTATTGGCTGTAAATCAGTGGTTTCACTCTGTTGATTTTAACGTTGGCAACTGTAATATGAAAGAGGCTATAATTACGAATAAGTGTGTATGGACAATCTTTTTCAATGCCCTAATCTATGTTATTGTTTGTTTTCTTTTCTCTCTCCCATCTAATTCTTATGTTTTGTTGATATATATGTTTTGGCAATTACTGTTCTAATTAGGGGTTGAGCAAGTTAATTTAAACCTTGTTACAATTCTTAAAAAAGTGAAAAGGCATATATTTAATGTCCTGAGGATGAACCTGTATTAATCATAGGTTCGAAACGTCGTCGACTGAACCACACTATATGCAGTTGAAATGTACATATTGATTCCAGCAATAGTGTGTTTATAATATCGTCTGACTGTGAATTTACTACACAGACTGTTGAGTTGCCTTGTCTGTTTTCTTTGTTAGTGTGTCAGTTGACATTGGCTGGTGTCCTGCTGTTAACACTTTTTATAAAGATTTCAAAAATTTGTTTATTACAAAATAAATCTGTCCGGCTGGACTAAGAATATAGTGCCTATTTAGCCTATATTTACTTGACAATATTGCTCTGTCTAGGGACCACTGTCCTGTTTATAGATATAATCACCCTAAGGTCCCTAGCATATTGCTTCCTTGGGTTCCCTTGTAAATTACAAATGATCTCTCTCTAGAGTGGCATAGAGGGTGAAAAAGTATGGGTTGTAATGTTACGTCAAGTGATTGCCATTGGTTAGATTATTTGCAAACATTAGTTCCATAATCGTTTGTGTGTTTGATATACACCAAACCAAAAGGCACTTCTTTAAGCGCTTATAAAATTAACCAACATATTCTGGAAATTCTTTAGAGATTCACCGGATCAGCAATTAGTCTGTAGGGTCTCCTCTGAGTGCACTGAAAAACTGCAAGTCTGCAGCGCTACCTAAAGCATTTATATGCAGGGCTGGACTGAAAACTTGAATGAGCCCAACAAAAAATGTTCAATCCAGCAACAAACAGCAGGGGCTGTGACTAGAATTGGACCATGGGGGTTTTCATGGATAGGTAATTACGGACCCTCCTGCTCTGAACGTAGCCGCTACCCTCCAGCCCACTAGAAAAATGCCAGAGTTGCACAGCGACCACTCCGGCTCTGTTGACAAGACAGATGAGCATTAGGCAGTCAGATGAGATATAACCACACTGCAAGGCAATGCTTCCTTATAGATGTTAGTCTTGTGTGCTGCAACACCTGCCAGTAGTTTGATTAGAGATTAGTTTAACACTTAGGCATGTCACAATCTTAGCATGTACACTTTAGTACTTTCTTCAGTAGCCATGCTCAGCTCAAAGTAAATTCTACTATGTTGTGGTTGCAAACCATCTCCATCCCTGCCACCAATGCCTCACCATAATCGCAAATAAGGAATAACTCCCCATTCATTCCTATGGGCCCAATGGCATGGACAAAGAACATGTGTGTGTGTGTAACATAAAACTGAGAAAAATGCCCAAAGTGCATTTTTCTCAGTTTTCGCTGTTTACCACGAAGTCAGACTTCGCGGTAAATAGCGGCAAAAAATAGCGAAATCGCTATTTTTTAATGGTTCATGAATAGTATTTAAGGAATTTCAAATTGAGATTCCTTAAATGCGATCGCAATTTGAAAAATCGCAATTTTTTGCGATTTTTCAAATTGTGAGTTCATGACCCATTGATGAATTCCAAATGCCATTTTTGCGGCCGCAAACGGCCGAATTCAGCGATTCGCACCGTTTGCGCCCGCAAAAATGCTTGATGAATCTAGCTGTATGTGTTTTTAAGAAACTTAACAAAATTGGAAAACAAAATACTTTCTAAGTCTGAAGGATGACTGGGCAGTGTGCAAATGTCCAAAACAAAAATATATACAGCCAGTCAAATACCCTGAAAGGCTGGGGTCCTGGGCCACAGCCCACTTTGCCCATGGTTTAAAAAAAATTCTGCACAATCTTTGGCACCTTTCCTGCAGTGTACTGGCTCTTAAAGGTGCCCCAAACCCCCAAAACGATCCCTCCTGGGCATTCCCCTCCACTCACAGCTCATCTGCTTCCAAAGCTACAATTTCTCTTAAAATGTAATAGGCTCCCACGCCATAAACCCTCCCACATCAGGACCTCATGACTATGCTCAGGGAAGATGTTGCAAGCCCTCCCTTTAATCTCCTTGGCAAAGAGAGTGTTGGTGCGCACCGGCCACTGTCTCAATGGCTGCACCTCCATGCCTTGGCATGTAAGCATGAGCTCTGCACGGCAATAACTGTAGCCCCTCCAAGGAGGGGTGGGAGGTCAAATGATATTAGACCAAGTACCTCAGGTTATCACCTTTTGCCAATATTAAAAAGGTAATTCGAATGAATTGTAAACATTTATGAGCATCCCAGTGGCTCCTTGAGCGTGCGGGTCTCATTTGAGAGCACCAGACGGTTATCAGAAACTCTCGGAGTGCAAAATCCAATGAGCTAATCCTCTCACAAACTGGTGCAATCGTCTCCCGCAGAACCTACCGGGCCTATATTTAGTTTTGATTTTACTCCCGGCCAGGGGCGTAACAGTAAGAATGTCTTTTGTCTCATGGCTGGCTCCCTGGCCCAATGTGGTGCAGGTGGGCAAACTACTGTATGAAATATTAGTCCGCTTGGCCAGTGGACATCAGGGCATATTATCAAGGGCCTTAATTCATGTGTTAGTGACCTTTTCAGGTTGCTAACGCATGAATTAATTATCGCCCTATTATCAAAGCGTCGCTAACTCCGGTTAGCGACGCATTTCATGCGTTATTCATCGCCCCCACGCTGGGGGCGATGAGTAACGCTAATGAGATGCAAGGTGGGCGTTCCCACGTCCAACCACATGTAAAATGTGGTTGGAGGTGGGATTGCCTTATTCACAAGGCAGGCCTTGGGAGAAGGAGACCTGCGATAAACGTGTCTATCGCAGGTCTCCCAACGCCTGCTTTTAGTACGTGTTAGGCATTGCTAATATGAGGGGGTGGATCATAAAGCTGAATCCACCCCCCCCATATTATCAAGGCACACATTAGCGCGTGAAAACAGCGCTTGTTTTCACGCGCTAATGCGACCTATCGACGATTTCACATCGCCTGTTGGCTTTAGCGTTGAGAATACGCCGCTAACAGGCGATGTGAAATCGGCGATAGATTTTTCCACGTTATCAACGCTGTGCGATATTTTTTGCACAGCGTTGAAAATATGCCCCATAGTTCGTACATTGCTACTCCTGCAGACTGATGACTTTGCGCCTTTGTGTCCTCATATAACCTTGAAAATGCTTATGGGCTAGGTGCCTGGATGCCATAACTGATGGCAGAGGCGACTGCAGTACTCTGCACCCCGTGTGTCCTGGTTTTAGGCAAGCATAGGGATATGTCAATACAGCATTTCAATGTTTGCTTTTTGAAAGTGCAGGTGACCAGGATGTTTTGCTACTCTGTTTCTGTATGCATGCATGTGTAAATGTGCCCTTGTTTGATCAAGTACAGAGCAACACATCAACGCACTCTTACTACTCCAATTAAAGAGCTCGTGGGAGAGCCCACTGTGGATAACAGTCCCATAACAATGGTGAAGGAGATGATGGAGTATGTCACCCATTAGCGCTGGACGTAGGGCTGCTGGGGGTGCTTCAGCCTCCCCAAAATAATTATGCTGGATTTCGGAAGGTGAATGAGCAATAAAGATGCCCTTTAAAAACATTTATTTTTATCTGGTAACATTTCCTGTGCTTCAGAGACACCAGTCAAATATCAGACTATAGCATCTGGTAAATCGCTGTTTTTCTTTTAACATGGAGATTGATGTTTACTTTCTCTAACTGCAAAGCTAGGAGATTTTGTAAAGGTAACTATCTGTCAATCTTGCAGGGGTACAGTATGTGCCATTTTTCTAACACATAGTAAAATGTATATACCTGTGAATGTTTCAGTAGTTGGGAAAGCACAAATAAAGTAAAATTTCTTCGTAATCCTAAGGTGCTTTGGAGACAAAGGGCATGATTTAGATCTTGGCAGATTTAGCCCCGACATCACTTGTTCAACGTTTTCACTGCCCGCCTACTTGGCAGTCCACATGCTCTATTTAGATGTTAGCCGGTCCATGGACGAAAGACCGCCCGAGTGCCACCGTCTCTGCCAGGAATTTTCATCCGCATTGACAGCGTCATAGGCAAAAGTGGCTGTCGGCGGGAGTCCAGCCAAAATTACCGCCGGGCCAATCAGGATGTGCCTTTCCGTCGAGGAAATTGTGACAGGGATACTTCCTACTTTGAGTTGGTGGAATCGAAGGAAATTAGGTAGAAACATACCTTTTTTCTGTTTCCCACTTCAGTTTCAATCTTGAACACGATTGTCCAGGTCCTCCCTTTGCTGCTACTACATAACTATGTGGCAAATCAACTGAGTTGTCGTCGGGATCTAAGGTAAGCTTCTTTTACACTTGTCTTACTATGAATAGTGTGTTGACAATTGCTTTAGTCTTGTGTATTTGTACATTGCTGTTAACTGCATTTTTTATGTGTAATGCATAAGTGTACATTTTACAACTTATCAAGGTAAAATAAACACACCTGGTTGTGGGTATTGTGGATGTTGTGCTTGTGATACCTGTGGGTGTGTGTTGTTTGTGTGCTATGCAATATGTAAGAAAAAAGGGGCATAATAAATAACCTACATATATTTTAGAAGCAAACACAACATATATGTATATTGACACATACATCAGTAGTATTTACCAGTCTCCACTCCACCAGGGACTCACTCCATCATCAAACTGCAGCTAGGACAACACCAGTACAGCGGGGACATCTAAATAGGGCCTACGCAAACCTGCTGACCTGACGGCGCTGAAGTACTGTTAGTCAGCGGAGGAGTCCGCCGCATTGACGACAGTACGCTGTTTACACGACGGGAAACAGTCTGTTGATGCAGATGGCGGTTTAGCAAACACACATCTAAATACGGCGGGCAGGATACCATCACCTTTGTGGATAACTTGGATACTCCGCCACAGAAGGGCGATGGGAATCCCGCCAACATCTAATTCAGGACCTCAGATTTTAAAAGGATCAAAATAAATCAAGACATACTTATTTACTGAAACCCGATTGCCACACATTATTGCTTGTGCACTTTTTATCAGTAAAGAACACTAGGTCTAAGCAAATGGCAATTTCAAAGGAAAATGTGCTGTCTGTAAGTGACAGCGTGCTACCACACTATACTTTAGTAATATGTTTGTGACATTGTACTCCAAAAGACAACACAAGCTATATACTACACCCTTTCCACTGTCCTGTTGAGTATATTTGCTACACTTATATTTTTCATGTGACCCATGGAATGTTTCTTATGACTTCAGTGATGTAACATTGAGGGTAGCACCCCCAGTGTCAAAATTGTTCCAGCAATACTGATGTCCCTTCGGTGAGTAAGGGCCTTCGTCCTTTTTAATCGATAAACCACTTCCTGTGGCGCTCTGTTGGTAACTTGAAGGACTTCCGGGATTTTATATAGGTATGTAGGTGTATAAAGTACTTTTGCAGTTAATCTGTGAGACTTAATACATAAGAAAATATGTAGGTCAGTAGAAATGTTTTCACCGCAAGTATTTACTTTAGGATTAGTGGAAATGGCCAATATTGGCCAGAGAAGGTTTACAGTTTTAGTGGGACTTGCCACTTATTGACATTTTCTAACAATATGCTAGCACCAGCATATTTTTGCAGGGGTGTGGGGTGATCAGGAGATCATCTCAGTTTCAGTTAATTCCTGTGATAAAGATTTACTAAAGAAGGGAACACTGACAAAAGAGATTATACTTGTATGTAAAATAGTCGTCAACTATAAATTTCGTGCATCTACTAGCGTTATACGTCTGAGAAACAATTTCTAATTATTCACATGTACATGGTGTACACGGTGTATTCAAATTTTTTCCATAATGGCTATGTTATAGAGCATAACATGACATGATGTTTTTTCCATCAACCAATGAACGGATAGTTTGTTATGCGCTATGAATTGATTTTGTATGCTCCGCCCTGGGAGGATACAGTGGACTAAACAGCATACTATGTAAAGTGTGTTTTTTTCCAATAAACTTTTTATTGGTTTAAAGGGATATCCCCAATAGTACAAATCTACCCTGTGATGCAGCCGGCCCATTGCGGGTTGTAGGCGGCATGCTGTGTAACTCCAATCACGGAAGTGTGCTACTACCTTGATTGTACTGACACGGCAGACCTCTTACTGTAGCTATTCCAGTACGAGACCGCTTCACACATTATTCGCTGAGCAAAACATCTAGACAATGCACTATACTATTGCCTGTTCATGATGCTCTGTGACAGACTTCGCAGCCGGTCTGGCTGGGATGTAGGCGGCATGGTGTGTAACTGTTTCTCTGCTTCTTTTTGACTGATCTCTCCTCTGAGAGAGAGAAGGAACTAATGGACCTACTACTGACAGCTGCAGTTAAACTTGTACTAGCCAACTGGAAAGACACAAGCAAAATTAACTACAAAGGTTGGATCAACTCGGTCACTCACCTCAGAGGAGCGGACTGCATGGCTCTGCAGCACTCCCCCTGGAAAGCGTCATCAAGGGGGTTGTGGGAAGCTCTGGACAGGTCCCTAGACCCCTACGAGCCTCCATAGACAACCGACCCGACGTGCTTAATAACCTCGAGTTTCGACATACGATATGCAGTTGATATAACCGGCGCTAATGTTAAGCCAAGAATGTATATCTCTCTACTTGCCTGTCCTATCCTCTTTCTTTCGCTCATCTCTAACTTTTCTGCCTTTTCTCCTTACATGTACTTCTCTACCAAAATTACTAATGTTCTAAGCCAGTTGTGGCTAACTCTGCAGAAGTATTTGTGAATTAATACAGTATATAAAAATAATGAAAAATATAAAAAAAATAGAAAAAGAGATTTGATTCTAAAGGAATATCCCAAAGACAATACATAACGTAAATGATTCTTGCTATGTAAAGTGTTACACCAGGAAATTATGATAAGGGCTTAGGTCAACATAGCCTCAGCAGAGCTGAGAAAGTGAGAACTCTTAAACGAGCATCTATAACCACTTACAGATACTACCTGAGGTTTGGGTAAAAATTAGTAAAGGAAATGGAGTTTGGTGGTGATTCACGTGCAGCACTTGGTCCTTCTGATACTTTCCTTTCACTTTTGCTAACTCTGTGCCCAAGGGTAGACCGTTTCATGGTTCCAAAATAGGGGCTAAAGGAGACGGTCTTGCAAACGTCACAACGATTTATTTATTTATTTTTTTATTTTTTTAAAACCTTTATTGTGCAAGCAGAAGCGTACAAATACGGCCCTACAACCCATCAGGCCGGCCACGACACATTATGGACGCACGAAATCAGTATTGAATTTCTCCAGCAGTTTCTCAGCAGTACATGAACAATCAGACAACATTAAAAGGCCCGGTATAACCGCTAGGAGCAGGATAAGAGAAGGTTAATTTTATATTATAGTAGGAAGTATAGCAGGACCAGTTGCAACTGTTAACATCTGAATTCCTATTACGGGCAGTTGGTAAAGCATCAGTACAAAGGAGCAGTGAGAATCGGAAATAATAGCAACAATTAGCGAAGTCAAAAACAGTCTCCCCGTTTCTAATCAGTTCACACCGCAGCCCACCGTCCACCCGTCACCACCTGAATATGTGCTGGTACAAATCAAAGGAGTCAGAGCAGCAACGCAGAGATAACCATCTACTATACTAACCCAAAGAGAGGGAAAAGGAAAGAGAGGATAGAAACAAGGAAGAAATATTAAAGACAATAAAGAATGAACGCAGCACCGCAGAACGCGCCCCATGGCGAGCAAAGCAAACAATACTATAGACCCACGGTAGGGGTTGAGGCGAGTAAGACAGTGTAAGCATGCTATCATTATCTTTGAAGTGAAGAAGACATATCTTACACTATCAGCTACTATCCCATGGAGTACGTGCGCGGTCACAGCGTCCCGATAAAGGGATACAAAAGAGCCATAGAACTAAGAAAAAAAAAAAAGAACAATATACAGACCCCATCCCACCCTCACCACCCTGCACCCCTGCAGAAGGCTACGGCCTAACCCCCCGCAGCGTGCCTGTCGCCCTAATTAGAACCCGAAATACAGAAGAATCAGAAAGTAAGAAAAGAACACAACAGACAAAAAGAGGAAGAAAAGGGGGAAGAAACCCCCCCCCCAGTGGGGGAGGAGACAAGCATTCAAACATCCAGGTCCCACCCCCCGCCTGAATACATTTGAAACCCACATCAAAACAAGATCGCCACAAACTTAAACATCAGGAACATGAAGCAGAATCGGTCATACTGTTACAGCTGCGAGCAGTCCTCATCTCCGTACATTAATTAGCAGTCCACCGATGCAAGACCGTCTCACCCCTGTCCACTCCTGATCATTACTTTAGCACACAATAAAGAGCAATAAAGCAAGCAGTTAGGCATGAAGTGTACATAGGATCGGAACAAGATAGGCCAAGGGTGCAGAACAGGGGATCCCAATCTCGAGCAGCAATGCAAACAATGGCGGCAGCGGACCAAACAGATGAAGAGCAACGTCAGGAGCAGCAAACAGCGAAGGTGCAGTCCTGCCGACCAAAGGGGGGAGGTGTCCCCCACGGAACAACCGTGGGACCCCACCAAAGCAGTTTGAGTCAAACAGCCGCTGGGTACCCCAGCCAGACTGACCCGGATGGACCCCAGCGTGGGGCCCTCACCCACGTCCGCCACAAGCAAAACCTCCCGGAGACTCGAGGCAGCAGGTATATGGTCTCCCAGATGAGCGGCGGCAGTATTCCTCGCAGCAGCCGGGAGAGGCAAGTCAGCACACTCCCTCAGTCGGGCCGCATGTATGGGGGGCGGCCCAGCAGGCACGGCGGCGGGACTGCTATCTTTCACAGCTGCGTCAAGGGCCATGGACGCACGCCAGGAACACAGGGCAGCGAAGATATCGCCAATCGTGGGCTCATTCCCACAATCTTCAGCCATAGTGCAGTTCGATAGAACAGAGTCGCCTCCCCCAACAGGTACAAGACCCAGGACGCCGGCCGCCATTTTGTCAGTGCCACAAGGGCGCTCCGTTCCTCAACCCCGAACCGGCCGTCGAACAGGGCCCCGAGGAGTCTCGCCGGGTCCCGCTAATGGCAATCTTGGTGCAGAAAGATGGGCCGCCAAGAAGCAAGGGGCAGCCGGTGCCACCCCACCATGGGCGCCGCCCGCCGAGTCCGGGCGAAGGGCTTCAAGATGGCCGGACAGGACAACAAAGGGGGGACAAGCCTCCTATACGGTCCACCCCCGTCCGAGGCAGGCCGCGCCCCGCAGCCGAGCCCCCGGGCCACCAGACCGGGCCCGGTCAGTCGCCACCGGTTCAATCGCTCAATGGCTTCTTCAGCCGACCCCTCCCCTCCATCGGGGGTCGGCGTCGATACCCCGCTCCGGCCGACCGTCGCAGGCGAGTCCCCGGCCTGCACGCCACGGAGGCTCCGGAGCAAACAAGGGCACAGCTCAAGATCCGCGGCACCCAAGAGCTCCCGGGACAAACGGTGAGTGCAAGCAGCCTTTCATCTTCCCTTAGGTCGTCGAATGTGTCTCCTTGGGGCAGGATAAAGTACAGGATCTGTGATTCACGTCACAACGATTTTTTTTTTTTTTTCCCCAAAACCTTTATTGCTCCTTGTAGTCGTACACAGCATCTGGCCTACAACCCAACGGGCCGGCCGCTACACCATTACTGAAATAGCCGCATTATTGGAAAAGTCTGTATACTGGTTGCTGATTCCGTGTTTTAGTTATTTCGCACTTTAGTAAAGGTGCATTGTTCATAAGTAATGTTCTAATTTGAATAGGTTTGGTTTTTTGTTTTTTCAACAATAAACAACGTAAAAAATCAACAAAGAAATCACAGGTAGGTCGTCACGTGCTGAAGTGAATCCGCATACATTGTGCCGTGCAAAGTTTCTGATAAATTACTCCGCATTTAGGTCTGCAAGGTCACACATACTAGTTAGTATTAATGATAGGTGTACATGGAAACTCCTACGGGTACTGGCCTTGTCTGCCCCTCCGCTTCATCCCTCCCGACTCCCACGGTCTCCCACCGTCCTTACCCCTGCCCCCACTCAACCTCTCCTTGGGAACGCTAATCATCCTCCCCTTCCTCATCGGATGATAATGGTTCGTCCTCTGGTAAGGGTTCGCAAATGTCACCCCGGTATGTGTTCCACGGTGTCCATATCTTATTCCATTTTCTCGGGCAGGCCCTGCTAGCATACACCTCCCTTTCCGTGACCATGACCCTGTCCATATTCTCACACCATTGTGTTCTCGTCGGCACCTCTATCGCCCCCCACTTCTGTGCTATGTCCCTTTTAGCTATGACCATGCCCAAGGTGACCCATTGTAGACCATGTCTGGACAAATCATTGGGCTCCCACACATTAAGTAAGCATTTACGTGGTTCAGGGATCAGGGAGGTCCCCACAGTCTGTGATATAGTGCGTAGTATACGTCTCCAGTATTCTTGAATGCGTGGGCAGTCCCATAATGTGTGGAAGAAAGTCCCTTCCTCCCCACACCCTCGGAGACAAAATGGGTGTTGCGCGCGGTGTATGAGGTGTAGTGTCGTTCTAGTATAATATACTCGATGTAGGATTTTGAGCTGGATGAGCCGGAATTTAGCTGAGATACCTACTTCTTTGGGTGAAGCCAGTGCTTCATTCCACTCGGTTTCGTCCATAGCTGCCACGTCCCCCTCCCACTTTTCCTTAAGTTTGATCATGGGATCCGGCAAATTGTTGCTTAACTTACGGTATGTGAGCGAGGTTGCTCGCTCTGGCATATAGTCCATAAGGAGGCGATCTTCAAGCAGTGAGGCCTCTGGCACCTCCGTCTCTGGGGGGATGGCTGTAAGCAGCGCGTGCCGAATCTGAGCATATCGGAATTCTTCTCGTGGCCCTAGCTCATATTGTTCTCTCAGTCGTGCAAATGGAAGCACCGTGCCCTGTTCCCACAAGTCTCCCACCGTGGACAGGCCTATCGCATCCCAATGGGAGAAGCCCTTGCTATTCCGTAAGTTCCCTAGCACCCGGCAGTCCCACAGGGAAGTAAGTTTAGTTATTCTCCCTTTCCATCCCAGTGTCGTCAACGCCCTGTGCCATATCGCCGCTGTTAGTCTTGTGGGTCCCTTCAGTGTGCGTACCACTCGTTGGTCGTACAAGGGGGCCAGTAGGGTACTGGCTCCTAACTGTGTCCTGTCTGCTCTGAATGCTGGGTCATTTTGGGGGGCGTGGATCCACTGATTTATGATTTTCAGCTGCGCTGCCCAGTAATACACTTTCAGGTCTGGCAGTGCAATCCCTCCGTCATACCACCCTTTGTGCAGTTTGGCCTGCGCAATGCGGGCCGGGCGGTTACTCCACAGGAGACTCGCCACCAACGCTGACACTTTCCTAAAGTAACCTGGTTCCACCGGATACAGCGTATTCTCCAGGACGTATAAGAAACGGGGCAGTGACATCATTTTGTACAATGCTGCCTTACCCAGCATCGTGAGGGGCAGTCCGGCCCAGAACCCAACGTCCTGTTTAAGCCGTTCTATAGGTGGCTTCAGGTTTTTCTGCGCAAATTCTACCGGGTCCTTGGTGACATGTATGCCCAGGTATTTAAAGGATGAACCGGCTTCGGTCAAGGGGCAATGAGCACTCAGTGTCGGGCTCGGTCCCTTCAGAACGTATAGTTCCGACTTATTCCAGTTCAGTGTATATCCCGAGACTTTTCCGTGGTCATCACACAGAGTCAGGAGCGCTGGAATGCTATGTTCCGGGTCAGTGAGGTAAACTAGCATGTCGTCTGCGTATAGGGAGACGCGATCCTCCCCTTCCCCAGCCCTTGAAATCCCTCTAATCAGTGGGGTAGTCCGTATCAGGTGTGCTAATGGTTCTAGGGCGATCGCGAAAAGCAGTGGCGACAGGGGGCAACCCTGTCGAGTACCTCTTCCCAAGGAAAACGTGTGCGAGATATGGCCATTCGCTACCACCTGTGCCATCGGTCTCGCATATAACAATCTGACCCATGCTATGAATTTGGGTCCAAACCCTAAGTGCGCCAGGACCTCGAACAGATATGTCCATTCGACCAGATCGAATGCCATTTTCGCATCGAGGGCCAATATAACCGCTGGTTCGAGAATCGAATCCGCTCTCGCCAACACTCCGTGCACTCTTCGTAGATTCAGTGCCGTGTTTCTGTGCGGCATGAACCCGGACTGATCGGGATGTATGAGGTCCGGCAGGTGTGTCAGTAGTCGGGTAGCCAGGAGTTTGGCTAGTATTTTAACTTCTGCATTGAGCAGGGATATAGGGCGGTAGGAATTGCAATCTTCCGGTGGTTTCCCGGGTTTAGGTATCGCAATGATGGTCGCTACTCTTTGGTCTGGAGGGAGCTCGCCCTTCGACAGGCAATCCGTATACATGGCCAGTAGGTGTGTACTGAGCCGTTCCGACGTGGCCTGGTACCACTCTATCGGGATGCCATTTGGGCCGATCGCCTTACCGGGTTTTAGCGCTCGTATCGCTATGTGGATTTCATCCATGGTTAGATCCGCCTCTAGTTCCGCTGATGCCTCCGGCCGTAGCCTCGGTGTGTGGATAGGCTCTAGTGCCGCCCTGGCCATTTCTATTGTCACCTCCCTGTCAGACGTGTAAACACCCTCAAAATGGTCAGCGAGTATTTCTACGATTCGCTCCGGGCTCGTGTGCAGTGTACCTCTCCTGTCTTTCACTTGTCGGACACCTCTAGAGCTCCCTCCCTTCTTGTCTAACCAGGCCAACATCCTGCCCGCTTTATCTCCTATATCATAAATTCTGTTCTTTGTTTCCGTTATCTGCCCTTTGACTTGGTGCCGCAAATATTCCGTATATGAGTGTTGTTGGAGGTGCAGTGTGTGGGCCGTGTCCGGTGTGGGGTGTGTCTCGTGTCTTATTGTCGCTTCTCGCAGTGCCAGCTCTATTTCGGCCAATTCGAGCGCTTTTTCCCTTCTATAGCCTGTAAGTGTGGTTATTGCTTGCCCCCTTAACACTGTCTTGTATGCTTCCCATAGGGTCGCTGCCGATTGCACTGACTCTAGATTCTCTTCGAAGTAATTCTTTGTCGCCGTCTTGAGTGCTTTCCTGACTTTGGGCGCCTTGAGGTATGCTGCCTGTATGGGGTAAAGTCGTTTGCGTGTTTTCTCCCGGGCAGAGAGTGTTAAGAGAATCGGGGAGTGGTCTGATATGCCTCTGGGTTGAATGTCTATGGTATCTACGTGTTGTATGCATTCTCCCAGTGCCAAGAAGTAATCTATCCTCGAAAGACTGTTGTGGACAGCAGAGTGGAAAGTGTATTGATTCATGTTAGGGTGGGCATGCCGCCATATATCCACTAGGCCCATAGCGGTCAAGAAACGTTGGAAGCGTGAGGGACCCCCAGTCGAGCCTGTGGCCGGGAACCTGTCAAGTGTACCGTCCACAGTGGCATTAAAATCCCCCCCAAGTATGATGTCTCCCTCTGGAAGGGCCAGTAGGAACTCACCCAGAGCTGGAAGCATGACCGAATGAAGTGCCGGTGGGATATACACCGAGACCACATTAATAAGCCTTCCTTCCCACTGTCCCTGTAGGGCCGCAAAGCAACCCTGCCCATCAATCTTCGTACTCAGTGGTATAAACTGTGAGGATTTCTTAAGTAAAATTCCAGTCCCTCTAGATCCTGATGTGAACTCTGAATGCGCCATCATTTTATAGCCTCTCCTATCAAGCGCCTTGGCAGTCCCACCCTGTAAATGAGTTTCTTGAAGGAGTGCTAGAGCCGGCCCCTGTCTTTTCAGTGCAGTGAGTACCAGCCCTCGTTTGACCTTGTCTCCCAGGCCCCGTACGTTCCATGTTAGTATGCGAAGGGGTGCTCCCTGGGATCTAGGTGCACCCTCTTCCCGCCTACGTCGTGAGCAATCTGCCATAGTCCGCCGTGTATATGTCCATGTGTCCAGTGTGTCCTGCGGCCACAGTATCCCTCCCCTCCCTACCAAGGAAACAGCGCGGGCACCAGCCAGCACAACCCGACCAATCCTGTAGAACCCTGAAAAACTCAACTAACTTCTCTTCCCCCTTCCCAATCTGGACCTGGAGAAATGTGTAGCCTGTTACAGTTTGCGATTTGCAATGAACAGTTAAACAACCCCCCACTCCTCCCCCCTCCCTGCCTCCCTGCCAGACGGGCTCCGAACTGCCCGCCACCCCAACTCAGCAGAGTGCTTTACCCATCCCATAAACAGTACTTGCTTGCTGGGGTGAAGTGTCCTCCGGAGTAGACAGAACCCCTGCCCTCTCCGGACTCCCCCGGGACAGTGTCCAAGCCGGGTCTCACCCACGAAGCCATGTCAGTGTTCATTCCGTTTGGTGCCGGGCGACTATTCCTCCACGTCTTCCAGTGCGTTGGGGCTGTCCTGCGCCTGGGAGTGCGTCGATTCAATTCCACCTGATGCTTGAGATCTCGGTTGGCTGTCTCCACGTTGGCTCTGGTGTGTTCTATGCGAGCGGCGGGGTAGTCCTACTTATCGCCATCCATCCAACCATTCGCGCGCCGACTCTGGCGTGTCGAAAAACCAAACCTTACTGTCCGCGACTACTCGCAGCCGGGCCGGGAACAGCATAGAGTACGGCAGTTCCTTAGCTCTCAGTTCCCTCTTGATATCAAGGAAGGTCCTCCTCCGGCGCGCCACCTCCGCAGTATAGTCCGGGAAAAAGGCCACCGTAGAGTTTTGAACCTGCAGCGGCGCAGCCCTCCTCGCAGCCTGTAGGATCGCATCCCGGTCCCGAAAGTTAAAGAGTCTCACTAGTATGGGTCTATGGGGGGCTCCAGGCTTGGGCTGTCCCCCTGGAACTCTGTGCGCCCTTTCAACGGAGAAAAATTGCGAAAACCCCTTGGGCTTGAGCTGTGTCTTGATCAGGTCCTCCACATACAGATCCATGGCTCTAGTTCCTTCCGATTCCGGGACTCCAAGAATTCTGACGTTGTTGCGCCTGGAGCGCCCCTCCTGGTCATCCAGCTTCTCTTTCAGTGTCTTATTCTCCGCCGCCACTCGTTCCATCGCCAATTGTAGATCCGATACGTCTTCAACCAGAGATTTAGTGACCACCTCGACCTGTTTCACTCTTTCTCCCATTTTCTGGAAGTCCGCCCTAAGGAGAGAGACTTCAGTGGCCGTGGACCCCACTGTTGCCTGCACTTGTGCCAGCGCCTTCATCACGTCTTCAAGTGTTGCTTTTTTTTCCCCCATCGGGCTCTGGTGTCTTCCCCGTCGATGTGCGCAGTTCTGCCTGGGAGTGCGCTTGTCTGTCATATGCAAATTTCTCCAGTTTAGACTGCGACGTGGCGTTTTTCGGGCCCCTGCCAGCCATGATTCTTCCCGGTACCCTTGATTTCTACCTTTTCCGTGGCAGGTGATCCCAGGAGGGGGGTGTCTGTGACCAACAGGTTAAAGGTGGGCCCCAGTGGCGTTGTTCACCCACTGCCACTACTTGATGAATGGGCAGTCAGACCGAGTCAGTCCCAATGCACCATGCAGCCTGCCTTACACTCTTTGTTCCACCCTGCCCTCGGTCGCTGCTTTCCGCTGCGATCGCGTTGTCTGGTGACGCTTTGCCAGATCACAACTCTAGTGCCTTCTGTGCCTGAGTGGTGAAGAATCAAAGTCTCTCCCTGGCCACTGGCAGTTTATGGGTCTTTATGTCGTTGTTGGGGCTCCCCGCCCGTGCCTCCGTTTTTCTCTGGTCCTCGCACCCCCTTCTGCAGCACCCCAGCTCTTCTCTCTCCCCTCAGCCGTGTCAGGGCGACGTCCGCCTCCTATCTAAATGCGCTGCGCTTCCAAATTAGCGCAAGAGTTCTGTACGCAGCGGCGAGTGCCGCGAGTCGCGTGTGTGCAGTCCCCTGTAGTCCCGGGGGGGGGTCAGACAGCGAGCCGTCGCGTAGGGGCCCTTGCCGAACGGGCACCCCGCCCTCTCCTCACTGTTTTTATTGCGCACTGCAGGGGGACTTAACGTTGTGCACCACTGCTGTTTCTTCGCTGCCGCCGGTCGTTGACACCTCCCTCCTGCGGGCGATCAGGAACACAGGCACTCGGGGGTGCCAGGGGAGCGTTCCGGCCAAAGGTCTCGGAGTGTCACGGGGGGGGGGGGGGGGGCGCCGGGTAGCGCGCTCTTCCGGTCGCCCTCTGCCGTGCCGCACTCACTTCCGCCCGGCCTCTAATCCCACCGAAGCCCGGTGATGCAGGATCGATTCAGTCCCCCTGACGACGGAGGTCGTAAGTCCACCTCCCGGCATTCGATTTCGGCCATTTCGCCTCCGGGTGATTCCCGCTCAGTCCTGGAGCCGGGTTCCTCCGATCAGAGGTTGATTTATTTCGGATTACTGGTCGGATTGTAGTGGGGTCACTGCCTCACTCACGGAGCCCTAGAGCTATGCGACCGCCATGTCCAGCCGCTAAGCCACGCCCCGTCACAACGATTTTTAACGAATTTATGAAACTGTGAATCCATGGACTTTGCAGCTTCACCCATCACTAGTTAAAATTAGGGTCAATTGGGAAGTCAGGCAAACATTCTCAAACCTTGGAAGAAATGACTGCACCATGCCTTGATGTATAATCATATCAACTGTAGTATTAACTATAAATTAGTTCTATATTGGACAGAGAGGCATACAATAAGGTCAAAAGGCCTAAAACCAGTGCAAGAAATTAGAGGAATCCTTCTGGTAGCTGTTATTGAACCAGATCCAGGGCTGCCCAAGTAAAAAAGGCTGCATTTGTTCCACTGTTATGTGCAAACACCAGAACACATTCAGCAGCCTGGCATTTTGTCTTCTTTCTGTTTCGAGCAGCAATCTATAGGTGAGGGAGCCTGGGCTCACTTGCATAGTATCACTTAGTCGACAATCTTTTTGTGCGTTGTGAGAGGTAAGGGAAACACTTTCTTTTAATCTCCAAATACAGTGTAACCGGTTTAGTTACACATTAACTCAGTTCGACACCAAGGGCCCGATTAGGAAGTCCGACGGACCGCCACCAACAGGCCGTCGCTGGCGGTCCGTCCGACATCCAGAATATTGGTCCAACCGCTGGATTACAATGCCGGCGGTCGGAGCGCTTTAGGCGGGGGGAAAGACAACCACCTCCAACAGGCTTGAGGAGCCCGTCAGGATTGCGATCGGATCCTAATCCCTACAATGCTTTCAGCATCACCGTAGGGATTAGGATTTACCTTTCTCCCAGCCATTACATGGTGTTCCGCCTGCCATGTAAAGGCAGACTGAGCCCTGCACCGGCCCCAGTCCCACGGGGGCCTCCACTATGGAGGCAGAGGGGCACATGTGGTGCCCCACCAAACATCCATGCACTATGTGCCAGGCACCACATGGATGTTTGTAGACATGCATTTTGCTATTGTGGGTTGTACTGCTACCCATTTCAGGGCAGCACGAGAACTCTCCTGTTATCACATTTGCCTCATGCCAGTCGCTGCTTCACATACCTCGCTATCTACTAAGAACAAAGACCCTTTTCTCTTACTAATGAAGTCTTGCCACCTGCAGTGAGACTACAAAATGCATGCAACATTTCTAATGCAAGCATTAAAATACAACTTCAAATGTTAAGCTGAAACATGAGCTTGAATCCAAATATATCTCAGGGCCACAAATTAGGCTAGGTTAACATGTGCACAGGTTAAATTATGCGCACTTCTCTACACACAAATACATTGAAATTCCAACATATCCTTTTTTTTTTTTTTGATTGATTATAAAGAAACAACACAGTACATACAAGTCAAGAGCTTGGTGAGTGAAAACATTGTCAAAGTATGGCATAAGGTCATCTTGCAAGTGATATGTTTGAAGAACACTTATACCACAATGTCCTCTCTTTACTACCCCCCTCCAACAGCAGTGTACAATAACATGCATTTGTTCATCACAAACAACCCTCCCCCATCCCCCACCGCATACAGTCCCCCATCGCTTCCCTCTTTTAACTCGTTCTAGCATCTTCCCTGCTTTTAAGGTATGTGGGGAGTGGTTCCCAAATATCTAGTGGTCTGGAGCCTGCAGGCATGAGCTCCCAATATACCTCCAGCTACTCCTGCCAATGCGCGGCGTCCAACAGCCATGCGGCATGCACCGGCGTAGACCGTCTTCCCTAGTTTATAGCTACTCTGTGCTTGGCCAGCAGTAGCAGCATCGCTGCAAGGGGCCGGCTCGTGCTTGGTATAGCTAGGTCCCCCAGCAGGCATGTTACAGGGTGCGGCACCAGATCAGTGCCAATGATAGAGCTAATAGTGCTGCAGACCCTTATCCAAAAATCTTCCACCACCCGGCAGTCCCAGGTCAGGTGCAAGAAGGAGGCCCTCTCTGTCGAACAGTGGCAGCACTCCGAGTTGCCTTGCAGCCCCATTCTGTGCAGCTGAGTAGGTGTGCGGTACATCTTATGTAGGTACTTAAAGTGAATCAAGCGCAACTCTAGTTATGGGAGAGTTTGTCTGCCTGCCCCCAGGCAAAATGCTCTGCTTGTCTCTGATATATCACTGCCCAGTTCCCTCTCTCACTCCTCCCGAACTCTGGGGTGCCCCCCTAAAGTAGTTTAATGGTGGTGGAATAAATCTGTGTGACTAGATTCTGCAGCGTGGCCGCACCGTACAACTGATCCAGTGCCTCAAGCGCCGGGGAACGCTGGGAATGTATCATATGCCACCCTACAGGTTGTGCGCAACTGGTAATAAAGCAGAGTGTCAAGTGCTGTAGCCACCCTTGTAGTGTGATGTGGCGGTGTCTGAAGGAACTGCCCATTCAGGAAGAGGTCCGCAATAGTTTTGATCCCCAACTCGGCGGCTCTGTTCACTGCCCCCTTATCGCTCAGCGGAGGGAAAAGTGGATTCCCCGCCAGTGGAGCTGAGGGAGCGTGCAGCACTGGAATGTTCACCCTTTGCCAGAGGCCATCTAACGCCCACCTCATACATTCAATTGGGTCAGTCTTACTGTGGTGCTTTGTATTTATCAAACACGGCCGTTGCCAGTACGCTGTACGTGTGGCACCATCTTCGCAATCGCGATGCGGTCGGCCATTGATACCGGCAATGTGGACCAAACTGGCACTCGTGTTTCCAGCCTTTCCATAGCGCAGCAATAGTTTGACATCCATAGCGTGTCAATGTCCTGGCTCAGCTATATACCAAGGTATTTAACTGGCTCCGTAGCCCATCTAAAGGGGCAATCTAGGGGGCAAGGAACTGTGGAGTTTGTCAGCGGAAAGAGCACCGACTTGCCCAGTTGATTTGTATTCCTGAGTGTCCTCCGAAACATATGACCCCTCTCGTCAGAGGGCCTAGGTTAACACTGGGGTCCCGCACATACAAAGTGAAGTCATCTGCATACATCGAAACCACCAAGCCTTGGGTGGTGAACCCAATTCCCCTCTCCGCATGATTTTCCCGGAACCTACCTGCCAGAGGTTCCATGTCATAAACAATTGGTTCTTTTGGGTGCGCGATATTTCTTACTTCTCTCTTGACATTTTACAGAACATACTCATTCATTTAAAGATAAATCAATCAAAGATTGTTCTTTGATTGATTCATCTTTAAATGAATGAGTATGTTCTGTAAAATGTCAAGAGAGAAGTAAGAAATATCGCGCACCCAAAAGAACCAATTGTTTATGATTTTCCTTATTGCCCAGGTTCTTAGGGAGACTGGGTCACCCATTTGAAACTTAACTAGAGGTTCCATGTCAGCTACAAATAAGAGGGGAGACAGGGGGCAGCCCTGTCTAGTTCCTCTAGTAATGCTGAAACCATCGGAGACCTGGCCGTTTAGGCACATCCTCACTGTCGGTTGGGTGTATAAGAGCTGGACCTTTTTTGATAAAGCCCTCTCTGAACCCCAGTCTGGCTAGCAGAGGGAAAAGGAATGACCACTCCAATGTGCTGAATGCTTTTGTAGCATCAAGAAGGGCCGCCACGACCTGCTGCAACGGGTTAAGGTAATGCATGATCGAGAACAGGGTGCACAGATTGTGTGAGGTTCCGCGGCCGGGTATAAATCTGGACTGATCCGGACGGGCCACCAAGGGCATGAGTGGCAGTAGACGGTTGGTTAAGAGTTTGAGATATATTTTGCGTCCTTGTTTATCAGTGATAGAGGGTGATATGAGTCGCATTATTCGGGGGGCTTGTCTGGCTTAAGTATCGTCACTATGAGGGCCTCTTGCAAGGATGGAGGAAGCCTCCCTGATGTCAATGACTCATGATACAGACATTTCAACATATACTTTAGTAATTAATACAGTAGTAACATGCTTATTCTTTAGTAAACATCTCATTATGCCAATTATCTGTGAACACATTAGCAAACATTTCTCACGAAATATTAATATGTAACAACCACAATTCTATCAGTTACATCTCTAAACACACATACATTTCATTTGTTTACAAGGATATTTTAATTATGCAATACCCCCACTGTCATTTATCAAATTGGTCAAGCTGAATATATGTGAGAGTGGACTACTTATGATTATAATGCACTCCTAACAGATCTCTTGAGTGGAGTAATTTTTATACTACTCCACAGGTGGTGAAAGGGATTCATATTTTCACTTCCAGCTAGGCCCAAATCAAAAGGCTAATTTAAAGTTCCATAAGCACTCCTTTTGTTCAGCATCTCCTTGGCCGGGAGCTATTTGGACATTAACACCTAAATCAAATGCAATGGATGGAAACAAAGGCATACAGCTTGTTATCACTTCATGCATACTTAAGAGAAACTATGATTTGGAAGCCGGTAATTGACTATGTTCAAGTCCTGTATGATATGATATGATGATATGATAAAGGAATTTATACAGCGCACGTACACCAGCGGTTTCTTGGCGCTTTCAAGGACGAGCAGAGACAGGGCAGCGAGGAAGGAAAGTTAATTGTATGCTAGAGAGAATAGCCATGTCTTCAGAGCCCTCCTAAATAAAGGATAGGAGGGGGTGAGACGGAGATCAAGGGGGAGAGCATTCCAGAAACGTGGGGCTTGCGAGGCGAATCTCAATCCCACAAATTTCTTACGCTTGAAGGAGCTAGTAGACAACAGGTTAGAACCTGAGGATCGGAGAGCACGGGACGGGGTATATCGGTGGAGGCAGGAAGCAATAAAAGCTGGGCCTTGATGAGAGAGGGCCTGGTGAATTAAACAGCCCCCTTTAAAAAGGCTGCACTGGACCACCGGGAGCCAATGAAGGCTCTTCAGGAGAGGCTTAGCAGGACTAGACTTAGGTTGTCCGAAAATGAGTCTCGCTGCTTGGTTCTGAATGAGTTGAAGTTGATGGGATAGGTATGCAGGGATTTCAGTGTACAATGAATTTACATAGTCAATCCGGGAAATCACTAATCCCAGCGTGACTTGGACTAGGGCGTCATGGGTAAGGAATCTGCTAATTTTTCTGATGCGGCGAAGATGGAAAAAGCATGCCACCATCACTGATTTAATTTGGCGTCTCATAGAGAGATCCTTGCTGATGGTGACTCCTAGGCTCTTAACTGAGTTGACCGAAGATGGTACACAGCCCAGGGAGCGTGGCCAGAAATTAGAGTTCCAGGGGTTTCCAGAGGGCCCGGTGGGAACCAGCTCAGTCTTATCAGGGTTAAGCTTGAGCTGGTTAGCATTCATCCAACTGCAGATGAACGTCATAGTCGACTGAACATTCTCAGTGGAGGCGGGGGAGGAATCAATAATAAAAATGAGCTGGAGGTCATCTGCATAATTAAAGATGACCACCGGCCTTTTCCAAAGCTCTGAGATTAGGGGGAGAATGTACAAATTAAATAACAGCGGGGAAAGGGAAGAGCCCTGGGGGACCCCACACGTAAGGCCCTTGGCTTCAGACATAAAAGTAGTGAGGCGTACCGCTTGCTTTCGATCTTGTAGGAATGATGCAAGCCACCTCAGCGGAGTGCCCCAGATGCCGGCGTTCTCGACCCGTTCGAGAAGGATGGCATGGTCGACGGTGTCAAACGCCGCCGACAAGTCCAGGAGCACCAAGGCCTGAGAGATGTTTTGGTCAGCCCCCTTTCTGAGTTCGTCGTGAACTGCCACGACAACGGACTTCGTGGAGTGCTGGGGTCTAAATCCAGCTTGATGCGGGTCTAGGAACTGAGAGCTTTCCACAAAGGTGCTAAGGCAGTTAGTTACATAGGCCTCTAAGAGTTTGCCTAGGAAAGGGAGCAGGGATATTGGGCGAAAGTTACTCAAGACCTAAGGGTCCGCCCCAGGTTTTTTGAGGATGGGAGCAACAACTGCTGATTTGAATGGATTAGGGACCACCCCTGAGCAGAGAGAGTTGTTGAGCAGGAAGATAGGTACACCAGGGAGATTAAGAAAAATCTTTCGAGTGATGTGGGGGGACAACTGTTCAAGGGTGAACAAGTTCGAACTTTACTAAGCAGGGAAAGGAACATCTCTTTAGTAATCAGAGGGAAATTTAAGAGAGATGAAGGATTCCCCGGAATGCTACCTGGATTGAAATTAGGATCGGGTTTAGGAATGAATACTTGTTTTAATTTTGACTATCTTATCCACAAAGTAACTGTTAAGGGAATCGCATAAAGACTGTGATGAGGAAGGCTTAATGGTTACACGGTCAGGTTTCGCTAGATCATTAACTATAGAAAAAATATCTTTCGATTTATTGGAGGAGTTCAGAATTTTTTCAGAATTTTTTTTAGTTTTCGCCCCTAGAATGGCTAATTTATAATCTTTTAGAGAGGTAAGTAAAATGAGTTTCTTTAAGGAACAATAATCCGATCTCCATTTGTATATAAGAGATATGCATGCACTGTAAAAATATCAGATGTATCTGTCTGTACATGTAATCACACAAATATTTATTTAAATAGATCTTACTAAGTCATTTTGAGCACTATTCATCCCAAAGCAGGGTGTCAGAGCTCTTTACATCACACACTCGCATTATTTTGAGACAATAAATCATAGAAGTGTATAAATTGGTGTACAGGAAATGTTACATAAGATAGCGATGGTTACATGGTTTGAGGAGTTACTTATCCTAACTGGAAGGCAATATTTGCTCAGAGTGCATGCTCTGGAGAAACCCAAAGACATGAATGAAAATGCAAAGACGTGGTTGGGGTTGTTTGGGCTAATTAGTACCCAAGGGAACGCTTTTCAGCAGACTTAGAATTAGGGCAGATTTTTATGTTATTTCAGCACTTAACTGTAAATTCACTTTAATCTTTTTTCAATTAATTTCTGAGCTTTTTTTTAACGTAAGATTTTATTATTATACCTAACTATAACATCACTTTATCCTTTGTGTTTTTCAGTAACGTTATGTTTTGTATCCAACCCATTGAGTCAGCTCCCCTGCTGAGAACGGCTTTCTGCCATGCACAGCGAGGGAGTGGAAGTAGGGTTGGGCATCTGTTGGCTAGGCAATCCCCTGCTGCAAACAGCAGAAGATGTTGGCCGCAAGTCCTGGCCCCTGACTAAGCACTATGACCCACTCTGCACAGGTGGCCAACATGCTGCAACCCATGGCCTTCAGCCATGTGTAGTGTGGGGATGGCTGCAGGGTGTGGCCTATGACAGACTCCCATATAACCTATGCTCATGATACTGCAGTACCATGCAAGCTTTCCCGATAAAGCTTACACAGTATTGCAGTACCCTGCGGCTGAGGCCTGAGTATTGGCTCCATTAGGAACATCATGGTACCTCATAGGAGAGCCATTCTGGGTCCTGAGGGTGTACCGCGGTACCTGCAACACAAACATTTTGCTTTTGGTCTCTGGGTGGGCCCCTGGGTCTCCCAACAAGTGTCAGGGAGTCACCTATCTGCCCCATCATAATATTTTTTCAAAACTGAGTACTGTGATAGTATGAACAAAAAAAGTAGGGGGGGCACATGGCACCCCTCCTGGAGCAGTATATGGCCCTGGGGACTACCACCCCAAGGATGGCTCCTGCTCTTTCCCGGGTGCCCAACCTGGGACAGAGCTGTTTGTTTTTACTTGGCAGGGGCTATGACAACTTTCGCCAAGCAAAATCAAACACTCCGGTTCCAGTGGGCAGGAGCTGTCAATGTGCTTCCACCTGCTAGAAGCAGAGGTTTCATCCCTTTTCCTGCCCTCAGACATGCGGGCAGGCAAAGAGACAAAATGATTGCTGCTGCATGAGGGGAGCTGCCTTTCCTGCAGTTCCCCCAAGCAGAAGTGGTGCCAGCTCTTGCAAGAGGCAGGGTGCCAGCTGGGAGCGTAGGGCCTTGTGGTTCCTCCCACAGTCCCCATGCTGCACACTGGGTGCCCAGGGCACCCAGGAGACATGGCTGGGCCCCGAGGGATGGGGTCCCCAGGGCCGAAATCGGCCCAAGGAAAGGGGCTGTGTGGCTCCCGCTCCCATTAAAAATATATACATTTTAGCAGAGCAGAGGCCTGGCCCATACTCCAATCTTATTGGGACAAGATAACACAAACCCTGAGCAAGGTTCACAAGGTGGTGCTGCAACAATCGGCCAAGTGGTGCCTGCTCAACGTATGGGATGCAACAGATTTGGGGAGGGAGGACCGAATTGGTGTAACTCTGTACTGGGTGATTGCAAAAAGGAATTTAGCGCGCAATTGGGGGGCTGAAGCGGCACCAGCTCTAAGAGACTGGGAGAGAGATATGGACTGGTGCACGGTAGCCGAAAAGACTATCTACGAAAGCAGAGGTTGCCATCAGAAGTGGGGAAGGGTGTGGAACAGATTGAATGAATACAGAGGATTCCCATGCACCACCCCAGTGGCCCAACCAAGACAACCTAGGTGTGAACTCAATAGTAACTGACCTGTCACTTGGTTTATCTTTGTTTTGGAAGAAATATAGGATTATAGGTATCAAAGGTTTAAAATCCATCTGCAGTGATCATTGGTATACAACGTTTACAACGCAATTTTTACAACGCACTACCACTACAACGCAGGCATTACCACGCATACCATTACAACGCATTGCGCTGGGGGGCGCTCTAGGATAGGGAATAAGTTTAATTTTATATCCAACACCTTCCCTAGTGTCCACGGGGACTGGAGTTGGAATATAAAATTATACTTACCACTATCCAGCACCTCAAAGCGCTATGCGTTGTAACGGTATTTGTTGTAAATACCGCGTTGTAATGGTATGCGTGGTAAAAGTATGCGTTGTAACGTCATACATCCGTGATCATTGCATTGCGAGCTTCAAGGTACTGAATTTTTGTTTGGCTGAGGTGGGCTTGTCATTTTTCTTTTTCTGATGGACATTCCGAGACTACTTCTTTGGCTTCCTGATCTTATTATCCACCGGCCTTACAAAATGTGGGCTGAGGCCTTTTGGGGGTTTGCAGACATTTAGTGGTGTCTTTCATTATATTTGAATGAGGTTAAATCAGACATTTCTGGATACCCTAGGGGCAAAGTCTAGAATCCCCCTCCAGGCTGAGTCACTTATAGGCATTGCCAGATACTCCTTCCATTGTCAACGGAAACCTATAAGGTTCGGCTGTGCCCCCTTTATGAGTGTCCCATAGAGCAGCTTGACTGCTTTTATCCTACCAATGATGATGAAAATATGGTGTAACCATTCATGTTCTGGTGGTTCTGCAATTCCGGTACCCCACCACTCTTGTACTCGGAGAGTCAGTGTGCCATGTGGTAAGAATTCCCCCACAGGAATGTTGTACGTTTCCCATAGTTCAGAGAAGGGACACAGTTCGCCCTCCACAAAGAGATCACCCAGAACTGTGATCCTGGCTGATGTCCACCTGAAGCTCTGTTGTACCTGTGTCTGAAGTTGTACCGAGCACTGAGCAGCCAGGAGCTGGAGCTCACTCTTATATGGTGTAATGGCATGCATTCTCCTTAGGACCCTGGCCCAGGCACAGCGCACTGATGATCAATGCATTCTACTTCTGCACTCTAGAAGCAGGGGTCGGCTTCATCAAAATACTGGTTAGCAATGACTTGGAAGGCAAGACACCCTCACATGTAGCCATGCTTTCCCATAGATATGCCAACCAACAACCCAGCCACTGGAGCAGCACCACCAAATAATGCAAATCAAGATCGGCCTGCACTAAGCCACCCTCCGCCACCAGGAGTTGTAATTTCCAAAGTGCCACGCGGCATCATGAAGTGCCTCAATACAACAATATCAGTAAACTATCAAGTTCCCGAAATAATTTCCAGGGAAGCTCCCACGGAAGAGCTGCCACAAATAAAGGAGATGGGGCAGGGTAATCATTTTCAAGATGGCCACTCAATCACTGACTGACAATGGCAGTGTGGTCCAGAAGCCCAAAGAGCTCCGCAGCCCAGCGAGAGCTAGGTTATAATTCCCTATGTACAACAGTCCTGGCATACTTTAAATAGCTACCCCCAAATACTGAATAGTGTGTTGCTCCCACCGCAGCATTAGGGCCTCGGTATCAGGTCCAAACTCCATCACATCTTCCTAAAGGGGATTGACACAGGATTTTCCCTGGTTGAACTCTAGCCCAGAATAACTGCCAAAGTCCAACAATGCTGCCACTGCTCCCTTGATATCTATATCCTCCCCTCTCAAGTATAGCAACATATTATCCTCATACAGAGAGATGTATGTGCAATCAGGTGAGAAGAATAGCCCACGATAGGGGAGGCCAAGACAAGCTGTGCGAGCAAATGGCTCCATGGCCAAGGCGAATTACAGCAAGGGCAGGGAGCAACCCTGGCGGGTGACCCGCTCCATCACAAGAGCCTCAGATATCAGGGTACCAGTACGGATCCTAATCAATGGGCTAGTATATAGATGCTTTGTCCATTTAACAAATGGTCACCCGAGGCCCCTGCCACACACAGTGGCATATAAAAACACCCAATGGAGAGAGTCAAACGGCTGCCAAAATCCATTGAAATTATCAGTCCCTTTGCTGGTAGTTGCTCCCATTGGTCTAAGGCCAGGAGCAATTGACAGAGATTAGGCATGGTGCTGCACATAGGAACAAAGCCAGTGCTCAGGGTGGACCAAGGAGCATATATGGGTTAGCAAACAGATTGCCAAGATCTTACTCAAAATCTTGTAGTCGATATTAAGCATGGACAAGGGGCAATTGGAGTCAGGGAAGCACTGGTCTTTATCTTTCCTCGGAAGCGACGCAAAAGTAGCTTCATGTAGTGAGGATGGAAGTAAGCCACCCCGTTGGGAGTCATTAAAGAGGGCAATGAGTTTAGGGACATGGTCCGAGGCAAATGTTGCATGATATTATATCGATAAGCTGTCTACCTGAGGCACCTTCCCACTTGCCAGTTCCTTAATCACCCGCGTACCTCTTGCTCAGTAATATCTGCACCCAGTTGATCCACCAGCCCGGGATCAAGGGACACGCAGGAAGACCCTGCAATGTTACTCAACATGTCCAGTTCACTGCACTCCTCCACTGCTGAATCCAGAGCCTGGTAGTTTAGGAGGAATACGGCATGGATCTTCTCCTGTGTAAAAACATCCTCTCCCAAGGCGTCACACGTTTGAAGAATAGTGTGCCCAAGACTTTCGCCCTACAAAAGCCATGCAAGCATCCCACCTAACTTGACATAAGGCCTGATTTAGATGTTGGCCGAACCATGACATAGTAGGCTCATTTGGCGGTCTTACTACCCGTGCCCTGGCAGTTCGCAGATTCTGGCTAGTAATGTTTTTTTTATTCCTAACAGAATCTTGGTTAAATGAGGCCTCAAACCCTATCATAGCATCCACCATCCCGGCAGGCTATCAGATAACCAGGAAGGATCGGCAGGTGGGCATAGGGGGTGGTATCGCTACCATTTTCAAAAACAATTTTTCCTTTACAACAGTCCCTTCGGTGGTAGGAGAGGGTGCAGAATGTCTCGGCTTCCATTTGGGGGTATCTCCACACCAATCTTTGGCCAGCATTCTAATATATATACCCCCGGCCCCTGCAGGGAGGTTTTTAGCCTCCATTGGTGACAGTGTTTCACCCTTTGTCATGAAACATAAACACTGTTTGGTATTGGGCGACTTTAACTTGCACATGGATAAACTGGATGATTTAGATTCTACCAGACTACTAGAGTCCTTGGAGGTGTTAGAATTGGTCCCTTATGTACATCTTCCCACCCAGGAAAAGGGCCACACTTTAGATCACTTCCTTTTGGATTTTACAATTAGAAAGGAATCTAAACTTCCCAAGGCCCCTGGGAAGTATCAGCCTAGGAATTTTAGAACTTTTCATTTGATTACACCCGATGCATTGATTACTGCTATCAATAAGCATCCAATATCTTTTAGTGGGGATCAAGAGGTGGATGCGGAGGGCTTGGACAATTGGCTTCAGCTCCGGGCAGGGGAACTTGCACCCCTTGTTTTGCGTCCTGTGAAAACTGTACGGTCCTCTGCTCCTTGGTTTACAACTGCCCTTAAAGAAAGTAAGAGTATCGGCAAACACTTAGAAAGGACCTCGAGGAAACACTTCAACCCTAATGATAAAATTATTTATAAACAGGCGCTGAAGACCCACTATAAACAAGTCCTTGAGGAGAAAAAAAAGTTTTTCTCCTCAAAAATTGAAATAGCAAAGAACAAAAATAAGGAAATTTTCAGAATAGTCAGTGAATTCTCCTATCCTATAGCGGTGGCCAAGTCATTCATCCCTACTGAGGCATGGACGGGCCATTTGGCCACCTATTTCCATGACAAGATTAAAATATTCAGGAGACCTTCCCAAAAACGTCCCCTGTGCTGAGTGACAGTGGTGAGTCAGACTTCTCCTTAACTCATGTTAGAGAAACATCTTTGAATCAGTTTCCATTGGTTTCCTTGGAGAAATCATTAGAAATCATGAAAGGCCTTAATACCGGCTCTCCCTCCGACCCATGCCCGGCCAGCATTATATCATTAATAGCGGAGATTATCAATCCTGCGGTTAACCTGGTCCTTAACCTGTCTTTGCAGACGGGCCTGGTCCCCGATAGGTGGAAAAGGGCGAACATTCTTCCCCTAATAAAAAAAAACAACTTTGGACCCAGAATTGGCCTCTAATTACAGGCCAATGTCTTTGCCTCCTTTTTTTTAAGGCATTGGAAAAAGTTGTGAACCAGGTCACTACCACGTTTGTTGAAACTAATTCAATACTCCACCAGAGTCAGTCTGGATTCAGGGCGAACTTCAGCACTGAGACGGCACTTCTGGAAGTGTCGGAAGCCATAAAGGACGTTTTGGATAAAGGTGGCAAGGCTGCATTAATAATATTGGACTTATCTGCGGCCTTTGATACCGTCCCCCATGACTGACTCCTGGCGAGACTTCAGGAATGCGGTTTTGGGGGTTCGGTACTCAACTGGATTGCCTCCTTTCTAAAAGACCGCAATCAAATAGTTTGGTCCCTGCCTTTTGCGGCCCCCATCCCCCCTTTGGTGGTGGGAGTTCCACAGGCCTCAATCTTGAGCCCCACCCTTTTTAATATATATATGGCACCACTAGCATCTTTGGCCCAGGCTCACTGAGCAAAACTAGTGTTGTATGCGGATGACACACAGCTTCTCTTCACTTGCGATAAAGACTCACATTTTAAAGGAGATAGGATTAACGCCTGTCTGACTGAAGTGTTCTCCTGGCTACAGGCTAATCATAAATGTAATCCTGAAAAGTCGAGATCATTTTCTTCGGCCACCCCCCCAGCAGTGTATGGCGTAATTGGTGGCCAGCTGATATGTCTCCCCTTCCACTCCCGTCATAACAGTGAAATATCTAGGGGTGAAGCTGCATGAGAACCTCTCCATACAGGCCCAGATTCAGGCAGTGGCTGGCTCTTGCTTTGGCATGTTGAAGATGCTAAAGCAGTTCCTGCCTCTCCTGCCTATTATTCATAGAAAAACGGTAGTCCAAGCTATGATAATCTCTAGGTTGGACTATGTGAATATACTGTACCTAGGGTTGCTGGAGTATCTATTGTCAAGGCTGCAAGTGGCCCAGAATGCGGCAGCCAGAGCAATACTTATGCTGGGCCCAAGAGCACGGATGTCCACATGTTTGCAATCCCTGCATTGGCTCCCAATCCGAAAGAGGATCCATTTTAAGGCCATGGTCCTGGCTTTTAAGGCTCTCCAAGGCATAGGTGCCGGGTACATCATGAAGAGAGTCCAGTTCTACGGCCCTCGCCGTACATTAAGGTCCTCAACCCTTCAGTTGGCACGTGCCCCCAAATACCACCGAGTGTGGATAGGGGGGGGGGGCTCCATCCAGGTTCAGACCGCGCAACTGTGGAACAATCTGCTGGTGGAATTAAGACTGAAGCAAGATCTCTTAGCGTTTAAGAAATCACTGAAAACCTGGCTATTCCAGCAATAATACCTAACCATGGTTGCCACACTGTATAGCAAACTGTTTATTCTCACGCCTCAGCGTCGGGACACTCTATTTAGTAGCTGTGCGCTTATAAATACCCATTTAACATAACATAACATAACAGGAACCTCCAAAACTGCTCAGTGGGACCACCGCCATCGAGACAGCAATGGCAGGCGGTTCGCTAGCACAGAAGGCAGCTGCAAAGTACTCAGTCCTTCCACCACGGCAGGCTGGCGGTCTTACAACCAAGATCTAAACTAGGCCAATAGATCCTATAATCAAAGTGTCGTAAGTGTTCAACCAAGTTGAACAGTTTCTCCCGTTCCTCCATCATGCGCCCCTCTCCATCCGTGGTCCCCTCTAATCCATGCGGAAGACCATTGAGCACCAACTCCTGCAGCTGGATGTCAGACAACAACTGAGACTGCACACCCACTTTACAGGAAATGCAATAACCCCGAATCACCACCTTCTGGACCTCCCACTCCACCCCGACCGACTTATCAAGCCAGTATTGTGCAATGCGCTCACCCAATGACACCCAAAAAATCTGATCCTCTATCATTGCTGGGTCAAAACGTCAAGTAGGTACCCTAGGCCTGGATGAGAACCATTGGAGGGAACATACTACAGGAGAATAGTCAGAGTATATCTTTGCCAGGTATTCTACCCCCACCACTTTCCAGTACACCGCCCTGCAAGTGTGAATTTTATTGAGTCGAACCTCAAGATCATGCAGACTAAAGTGATATGAATCAATCAATCAAACAATCAATCAATTAGCGGGTTATAAAGCACACAACTCACCCGTGAGGGTCTCAAGGCGCTGGGGGGGGTGCAGGTCTGGATCAGTCGAAGAGCCAGGTTTTGAGGCTCTTCCTGAAGATGTGCAAAGTGGGGGAGTGTCTGATGTTGACTGGGAGCATGTTCCAGGTCTTTGCTGTGACGTAGGAGAAGGCTGTTCCACCTGCTCTGGTTCTGCGGATGTGTCGGGTCTCTGCCAGGGCGAGGTTGGAGGAGCAGAGGTTCTTTTTGGGTATTTGGAAGGAGCCTCTTTCATTCAGGTATTTGGGTCTGATGTGGAGGGATTTGTAGGCGTGGGTGAGTAGCTTGACAGTTACTCTCTTCTCGATGGGGAGCCAGTGGAGGTCTTGTAGGTGTTGGGTCATGTGCTTGTGTCGTGGGGTTCCGAGGACGACTCTGGCTGCGGTGTTCTGGATGGTTTGGAGCTTGTGTAGCAGGGTTTTGTTGATTCCAGCGCAAAGGGCGTTACCGTAGTCCAGTCTGCTGGTTATGAGTGCGTGGGTGACGGTCTTTCTGCATTCCCGAGGGATCCACTTGATGGTCTTGCAGAGGATGCGGAGGGAGTTGAAGCAGTTGGGGGCGACTGTGTTGGTCTGGTGGGTCAGGATGAGGGAGGAGTCCAGAATGATGCTGAGGTTCCGGGCGTGGTCCGTCGGGGTGGATGGGTTTCCGAGGGCAGGGGGCGACCAGGAGGTGTCCCACTCAGTGGGTGTGGGTCCAAGGATGAGGACCCATGTCTTCTCCGAGTTCAGTTTTAGGCAGCTGTCACTTATCCAGGCTGCGACGTCGTTCATTCCTTCTTGAAAGCTGAGTCTGGTGTCTTCGGGGTTCTTTGTGAGAGAGAGGATGAGCTGGGTGTCGTCCGCGTAAGATTCTATGCTGAGCCCATGCTGTCTGACGATGGCGGCGAGGGGGGCCATGTAGATGTTGAAGAGCGTGGGGCTGAGCAAGGATCCTTGTAGGTTCTGAGAGGAAGGGATCCTTTGGGTTCTGCCGGAGAGAAAGGAGCGGATCCAGTCAAGGGTGGTTCCTCGTATACCGGCATTGTGGAGTCTGGCTGTGAGAGTGAGGTGTGAGATGGTTTTGAAGGCTGCAGAGAGGTCTAGGAGGATGAGGGCCGCAGTGTGGCCCTGGTCGAGTAGCATGCGGATGTCGTCAGTGGCGGCAAGGAGGGTGGTCTCGGTGCTGTGGTTGCTGTAAAATCCGTACTGAGAGGAATCGAGGATGGCGTTCTCTTCGATGAAGGTGGTCAGCTGGGCATTGATGAATCTCTTGGTGACTTTGGCTATGAAGGGGAGGAGAGAGATGGGCCGGTAGGTTTCCAGGTCCGTCGGGTCAGCCGAGGGTTTCTTGAGGAGGGGCTTAACCTCTGCCCGCTTCCAGTCGTCGTCGTATGAAAATAATAAAGATGCAGGATTCTGCACTCTCCAGCAGACAGTCAGGTCCCACTGTCTTGCCCAGCAACGGGCGGCTTCCTCCAGCCTGCATGTTAGTGCATTGCGTAGGGGTGGGTGCACGCCCCACTATTCTCTAATAGGAGACCATTATTGACAGTAGAGGAACCAGCGCATTGAGAAACAATAACTGGTCTACATTCGGGACGTAAATATTCAGCAGGGGGATATCACTACCATCTAAACAACCTAATACCAAGACGTTACGACTATCTGTCGTGCAGATGAAAGGGGACCCAGGGGCATATCCCGATCAGAGTAGCCCCTGAGAACACAGAGTAAGAGGAGGCATACAGCTGACCCCGCCACCTCCGTAAGGTGCTTCTCTTGTAGGAATGCATTGTGTACCCCTCTGCACCCCAAGTAAGCCGGAACGTTATAAGGCTCAGAGGGGGAGAAGAGTTCCTGCACGTTCCATGTGAGTAATTTAATCTGTGCTGCCCCATACACATCCATCTCTAATGAAGATGGTTGACCATACCGATCATACACATTCTGCAGCCATACACGCTTTGCAGCCAAGAAACAGGAACAAAAAATAAAGTATAATTCAATGTAGAAAAATTCCAACATCCCCCAAGGACAGAGACAGACATCCATCCTGTCCAAACAACACACCACATAAGGCCCAACAATTAGCCAGAAAAAGGTTCAGTGTCCAACTAATTCCAAAATTGAAGAGTATATGCAGGGAAGGAGCTGCCAACTACAGTTGGAGAGACACCCTCTCAAGTAGTCAATTAAATGCTACAGGACACATCCCACAGGTATCCCCCACCCACTCCCACTGGACCACCTGTATCAGAAATAAGCACATCAACACTGGCAAAATCACAACACAACGACCCTGCCACCATAACGGGAAAAAAGGAACCAAGGTGAAAAGCTCCCTGAGTACCAGCGAGTTAGGTCTAAGACAAATTCATCCACAGATCCCGGGGTGACCCCAGCAGGGTGCCTTGAAGTCCCATTACAACCAAGTCCCGTGAGTCAGAAGACGAGCTATAGTGTCCTGGAGATGGGCATTAATACTGACCCTTGCTGATCGCGATAGAAGTGGCAATTTCAACTGCTTTCGCCTGTTCCAGTGCCACCTTCAATTTAGTAGTGCGAGCAGCCCCCCCCCCCCCCCCCCATGCTGGGAGTTTTGCTGTTAAGACTAAGCAGACTGCCGTAGGCCTGGCACTTTGGGCTGTACTATGCCCTTGTCGTGGAGTTTAAGCCAGTCCCAAGCTGCAGACAGCTCAGTGAAGAAGAATACTTTAGCTTCCGTATGGACTCTCAGCCAGGCAGGGAAGTGTAAGGAGTACAGCAACCCCAGGTCACACAGTTTTTGCTTCACTACAAGAAATGATACCCTATGTGTTTAGACCTGCAGGGTGATATCGGGGTAGAGAGACAGCTTGGCATTGTCCACTGCAAACAGGCCACGAGCATGTGTCTGTTGCAAGAAATGATCTCTATCCTGAAAAATGCAGGAGGCGGGCCACCACTAGATGCGGCAGGGCTCCAAGATGAGGCTTTTGCGCTGGTACTCTGTGTGCACGCTCTACGGCATAGAATCTGGAGAGGCCTTCTGGGGCCACTACCTCCTGCAGCCAGTCCTCCAAGTAGGCCAACAGACTGTCACCCTCAATCCTCTCCGGCAGCCCCATGATGCAGACATTGTTCTGTCGGGCCTGCCCTGCCTGATCATCCAGGTGGGCAGCCATGTGTCTAGACTGTGTCTCCAAAGCTGTGGTGCAGAGGTCTGCCTCTTGAACATAGGGTTGCAAAGAGAGTACAGTGCCCTCCAATGCTTTAACCCTCTCCAAGACTTTCCTTGAGACCCAGTTCTACAGAGAGATAGTCGATGTAACCCTTCAAACGCTCCCCAGAGGCATCTATGGTGGTCAGGGATTTCTCAAATTTATCATCCATATATGCCATTTCACCTGCACTAGTGGTTTCATCACCCTGGGTTCGCTGTATGCTCCCTTTTGGCTGCCCCAGCAAGGAGAAAGGAGGACCAGTGCAAAGGGGACTTGTGAGGTCCTGGACTGGCCCACACCAGACTAAATCATAAACCCAACAAGCTACCCATTGGGTGTTGCAAAAGGCCTGGAAAACACTTTAGGGTACATCACAGTAAACCTCTTGTGCCAAATTAGTAAAGATATAACCGAGCACTAGGCAGGACAGGAAGTAATGATAAGCGGGCACCTGTAGTGGTGAGGGCAACCAACCAGCATACAAGTGGAACCCCAGGAGAAACAGCCTCATTAGTGCTACAGCGGGGGCTCCCAATCACCAGATATCCAGTGTCCCTTATAGTTCAGTGTAGAATCTGTCAGTTACACGAAAACGCACCAAGAATGCAGATCCAGCCCATTCAGCCTGAAGAAGCCAGAAGCCCTTGCGTGAGGTGTAGTAAAGCAGAGTTAAAATCTCCAAATGGCCGGGCTTTATGCATCCTGTGTAGGTGCCGGCATCAGCATCTGAGGCCTTGTGAGGTTGGTATTCCCATCACCATCGGGCCGTTACTGCCCCCGATGAGTGCCATCCTCTCCAGCAATGCTGTGCAATCACGAGGGCAACAGCCTGTGCCCACACCTCTTCTGTGGCCGACCCGGAGCCTGGGAAGTCCCCATGTATCACATCTGTAAGCACAGGCGGTTGAGGAGGCTGCAGACAAGTGTGAGCCGGGTAGGCAAGAGGAGGAGGCAGTCTCTGCTAAACAAGCTTGGGGGTGGCTGTGGATCGGTTGCATGCTACACCCTCCACTCATATTTTGCCGTAGCCCACGCATGATGTCCCCAGGGCTCCGTGTGCCCGCCCCATGCTGGCAGAGGTGCAGAAATGGCAGTCAGGGGCATGTCATGCCGGATGCAAATCATGAGTTAAATCAGGTTGTCATGGCTGCTGCTATCAAAGCAAGGCTCCTATTTAAATCCTGCGCTGAAATCCGGCACCAATGTGAGTCTGTTTCCTCTGCCCCCTTTCACCGCACCTAAGGTGCTCTCACAGGGCTCCGACGGGGGCCTGTCTGCATAGAGATTCTATCCCAGTGGGATCAGACCAGGTGCAGCAAGTAGAGGCGGCCGGGGGATTGCAGACGGGGAGGAGCTCAAGCCATCAGGAGCTTAAGGCATGGCGGCTGGCTCCGGCCCCCCCCCCCATTTTGCTCCATGAGGCTCTATTTTGCTTCCTCTCTTTTCTCTTTTCTCCTTTCTTCCTAATCTCTGTCCCCGTTTCCTCTCTCACCTTTTTCCCCAGTACTCATTTCTGTTTGTCACTGAATCTGTCTATCTTTCCCATCCTGTCTCTTCTGCTCTCTCTCACTTGCTTGTTTATTTGTTCTCCTTTCTTCTCCTCTGCTTTTCTAGAACCTCTTCTCTGTACTTCTCAATATGTTTTATTCACTCCCTAGCCCTGTTCTCCCTAGTCTATGTATGGCAACTCAAACTTTCTCTTGTCTGCCCATGGCCATTGCTTTTCACTGTTCTCCATTCCCAGATCCCTACCATGCTTGGGCCTTCTGCAAATGGAGAAGTCTTCTTCGACCATGAAGCAAAGATGTTAGGGAAATGTACATATCATTACCCCACAGCTTGTTGTCCATTCTTGTTGAACAAGACATCAGGCTGCATGGATTTGGTGGGTTTTAACTGCTTTAGCACAGAGGACAACCTATTGACATCCACCAAATTTCATTCACAGTGCAATGGACTTCAACCGGTCATTCACTGTACTGAAAACGAAAGGTTTTCTGGTAAATACAGAAGCATGTGCTTTTCTAAAATCGAGTAGGGTTATGAGGGAAATGCTTCTCTTGAGTCTGAATATTTTTTTTGTTTTGTATGAAAGGAAAGGCCCCAAACCAGTGCTTGATTTGTAAAACAATAAGTGCCAGGGTCCTCATCAGGAGACCACTGCAACCTACACCACCCATTGCCCCTGCAAGTGCTACCACTGACAGTACCAAATTAACTACTAATCATGACACTCTACAAGTTTGACAATTCAGACTGTTCCAGGTCCCCAAAGCTATAAGATTAGCATGAGCAGGTAAATTAAATTAGTAACCAACTGTTGTGCTTTCTCTAAATCAGACAAACAGCCCACCATGTGGCAAACGTTCATAAGTGCTGGTACAGAACACTGGAAACCACCAGCTTAAATTAGGCACTGCCAAAACGCAATAAGAAAACATCAAGATTTTGCTAATGTACCCATTCTGGCAATATGGGTAGATGATGTATTTAGGCCAGGTTTTAATCGGCACCCAGGGAAACCTGCTGTCCGGGTTGGTGTGACTTGTATTGACCCCAATACTTTTTCTTACCCATAATTGCCCTGTAAACAACAATCTTTGGATAAATCACGGACTTTCCCCATGTTTCTGTGAAGAAAAATCCCAGAATCTGTGAGGATCCATAAACTTCCTACCACTCAGCATTTCCACACTCTAATAAAAACGGTATCCCAAAATGTTCACCAAGTACTATGAATTTAGTACATTAATTGTATATGCTTTCAGCCTCAGCTATCCTGATTATGGTTTCCACCATCTTTGGTTCAAGGAATGAATCTTCGGTGTGCTGATCCTGGCAGGCCTATCTAGAAATGTAACCTTTTTTAAAAGATAGCTATTCCATAATAGCAACCCTTTATGACATGTCAGGCTAGATTGGGGCATTTCAGATTCACACTACTACTTCTTATCATATTTTCAGCCCTCAGTAGAAGGCACATTAATGTAACGAACTATCCTGCTCCTAAAAGCAGGTACATTATCTCACCAGGCTAAATTTTAAACCAGGCCAGTGCTCCTGCTGCCAATGAAATGTAAGTTGCGCTTGATGTGTGATGGCTCTGCCCAAGTCCAAGAGGCCAATCAAAACACCATGTCATTTTGGAATCTGAAGATTTGTTTATTGGACATTGCCTCTGATTGGCTAATAGGTTTAGGTAGTGGCACCCACTAATGTATCAGGAATAGGAAAGGTCATAAAAGTTGCTGGCTTAAGAACAATGACTCAATATCTGCACTGTTGTGCAATCATTTTACACAATAAATTCTAGTTTGACATACCATATGTGAATGGTGACAGGGGAGCTCAGCTAATGCTCATTGACATTCTGAACAATTTTTGACTTGGCTGAATCTACAAGATGATTTCTTGAAATTTACAAGTACCACTTCCAACAGCAACCTGGTTTTCTTGGACCTTAACATCTTTCCCAAAGATGGAAGACTAATGACCACTACACACTTCAAAAGCACCTCAAAAAATTGCTTATTAATGTATAATAGCTTCCACCCTAAACATCTACGGGATAACCTCCCATATGGTCAGTTTCTGCGCCTCCGCAGAAACTGCACAGAGATTGGGAACTTTAGACTCCAGTCCAAAGACTTGAAATGGAAATTGGAAGCCCGGATGTATCCAAACAGAATTATTGATCAGGCATACAAGCGGGCCAAAAATAACTGCCGGGAGAGCCTGCTGGAAGAGAAAGTACCAAAAGAGGAAGAGAAAAGACCTATCTGTGTTACCACTTACAATGCAAGTTCGAACCAGGTGATAAAAATCATTAACAGAAATTGGAAGATTCTGAACAGTGGTGGTCTGCAGATACCAAAACGTATCTTTTCACATAAAAAAGCGCAAAGCATAAGAGATGTTTTGGTACACACAAGACCAAAATCCAACAACACCAACGGGCAGAAAAATCCTAATTTTGTACAGGGCCACCATCCTTGTGGAGGATGCAAAGTCTGCAGTCTAACTGGAAAGAGTAAGAAACTGACCTTCAACAATGGGGCTGTTTGGGAACAGAGAAGCTTCAGCAATTGCAATAGTGCCAATGTTGTGTACCTAATTACCTGCCCCTGCAAACTTGAGTATGTGGGAATGACGAGCAGGGCAATAAAGATCAGGATAGGCGAACATAAGAGTACGATAAAATGTAAAAAATCAAGTACAAAACTTACAAACCATTTTTTGGAAAAGAACCATAAACCCGAGGACATTTCCTGGACTGTAATAGAACAGGTTGGTAACGAAAACTTTCTCCTGGAAAAAGAACAAAGATGGGTGTTTCGCATTCAATCCCACAAAAATGGCCTGAACGATGATATACGCTGGGGCCAGTTATAATGAACTCCTGATTGTCACCAGAGTCATACCTTTGAGAATCTTGTCAAAACCAGCTGTACATCTGATTGACTATTCTTCCTGACAGATTACACCGTTTTCCCAAATAATTCCCAAAAAGAATGCCACAGTATCAAATATACTCGTGATCCATCTGTATTTTCTGCCCTCTTAGTATTTTTCAGCCACATGAATTATTAGGATTTTTAATTACCAAAATCTGTTTTCATAATCACTAATTTAGACATGTGGCCGGTATTTTTCTGAACATTGTCGAAGGGAATTAGAGAGATCTTTTGTAGCGATTTGTTTATAAATCAGAAATCTTTTCTCAACTTTTGAATGAAAGTGTAGAAAGACTTCCGTTTCTCAGCCCGAGCGTGCAGCCATCTTAGGTTAGCGCACTAGTTTCCATGCCGCCCTCTGCACACGTAGATGACAATGCGATATTGAATGGGCTTTTTAAACGATGCAGTATGCAAGAGACCGGCAGTCTTCGGAGCAGCACGGGGGTAGGAATAAGGAAACGTTCCTGTGCCGGTGATGTAAGTAATAGACTCCGACCTCGAGTCTTTAATAAATGGGTCACGGGGGCAACTAACACTACGGATACAAGCCGTAAATGATAAACGGGTGCGGTTTTATTTTGCAGTCTACCGCGCTGAACACCCTTCACCTGCAAGCTCATGGGGCATTGAACACTTATGAAAAGAGTACGTATAATGCCATCACGATGGTCAAAGTCCATATAACCATTGTTTTTAAACGCGAATAAGGGTCTCCCACACTTCTCCCATTTAAGGTTGTTTGTTTGTTTGTGTTGAGTCGCAATTGTATGTTTGATGAGACAAACGTGAGCCCCAACAGAACGAGGGCTTTATAGAATATGTTTGGTGGAATTAACCATTTACGAGAGGTATATTGGATCTGCCTGTTTGATCATAAAAGGCACAACAATCGCTTCATCAGCACAAGGCGATTTTCTACCATTGTGTTTCATGACTACAATTAATAGTTTGTGCTATTACTCAATATGATGTGAAACATACACATTTATGTTGTTTTCTCCCTCTCTCTTTTTCTCCTTTTCCTTTACAGAGACCGCAATAGGTCAATATTTTTGGTATTCATTGTAAATTACCATGCTTCACTTGGGCCAGCTCATGCCCTGAAGCTCAAACAGTCAGCCTATTTTTGCTGCCTTGTTTGTAGGACAGTAGGCTTACCACTGTAGAACTGAGCTATCTGTAGTAGGGATCACTATATGGTCCTGATGAGTAAGCAGTAGGGGACTGCTTACGAAACATGTCGACTTGGTAGCAAGCTATTGCTCTACCTCAAAATCCCCTTCTTAATGTTCCCAGTTAGAGAAGTGAATAAAATGTATTTTTCTACTAGCCAGGGAATTTTTAACTTTTTGTATTTTTGCACTCACTTGTTAGGTCCCTACACTACACTGACACCCCTACACCTACACATAGCCTCTGTCACAACATAAGTGCTCCCGCGTTGTCCGTTTGGTCGTAGCACGCCCCGCCCCGTTATAGGGACGGGAAGACCCCTATGATGAAGCATGACACTAAAGGACTTTTTAGTGTGTGAAGGGTATTTTAAAAAGCACATAGTGCTCTTGTCTTTCTAGACCTAAGAGAGAGCCTAGTATCTCACTAGACCCAAAAATAAAAACACCTAAAAATTATCACCACTTCACATTGATAGAATCTCATTGTTTATATAATACTGCTAGGATGGTGATTCTATCAGCGCCTCTATGCTTCCTCTTTTGTTTCGGAATAGCTATATAATGCCCTGATGAACCATTGCCACTAGAAGTAATAGGTTAACCCAGTAACCCTCAGAACCTGGGTGAGGAAACTAAACAAAAACAATGGTTCTGTTGGGGATCGCAATTAGATTGAAAAAAGTATTGAATACATAGTATGTATTCAATACTTTTTTCAATCTAATTGCGATCCCCAACAGAACCATTGCTGATGAACCATTGGTCAGTGTGCCTTAACTTTCCTGCCTATCGAAAATAGTTTGCTGGTTGGGTTGTTTCCAATCTGTGAATGGAGTTTGAGGGTATGACTGTCTTTCTGGATTCTATTGTTGAGATGTGGAGTGCTGTAGTTGTTTTGGAAATACCCATGTTTTCAACAGTCTTCTGAGGTGTGTATGATCCTTGATGATTCTAATGCTGACTGATTGTGAGTTTCAGATCTTGGCGGCTTGTGAAGAGAAAGCAGTGCCTTCTACAGATTTCTTATGATAAGGTTATATGATAGGGGTACAAGCCTGGAGAGCAGTGTTTTATTTTGCTTGCATCGTTTAAATGTAACTTTCTGTCCCACTCTCATAAAACTCAGTGCTCGTTAGCCAACTGTAATTTGCACCTCTTACATTCACTGTAGATGTATCTGCTACAAGGTTTTTGCATTGCCAGTATTGTGCAGCCAGTAAACCAGCCATCACCAAATGAACAGGCATAAAATAACTGAAGAGAGCTGTCACACACTGCTGGTTAATCAGAGGACTTTAATCTAGTCCACCACTGAAGGTCTCAAATATCTATACACTACGCTGTTTCTTTACATTTCACAATGACACTCCAGAATAGTAACAATACCTATCTCTGCATATCTCTCAACTTCTCTCTCCCTCCAACCATGCTAGCTCAGGATCACAACTATAGGCCAAATTTTAGCCTGGAAAAATTCAGTGCAGTTATCAGCTAGGCAGATTCCAATCATAAGAAATACACTGCAAACAATACACTGCATGTCTGTGCCTCTCACACCTCATCATCCTCCACACTGCTATGCTCTGCATTCCATCACGCGATAACCGCACCTCGGCGGCCGTCATGCATAAGATGGAAACACTTGCTACTTGGTATCACATAACAAAGACGGCCACACACCCTATATGCTGTAGCTTGCTGCCCATGTAAGTAAGGGCTTTAATACCCCACAAAGGGATACTAAGCCTTATACAAAAACTGCAATAGAATGTACTACCATTTTTATCATTTTTGCATCACCAACATTTGTTTTGATACTAATAAAATCTTTGTTTCTAACACCTTTCAAAATTATCAAACAAAATGTGCTTCATTTATAGGTATTTTAAATGTTCTTGTGTATTAGAAAACAATGAACTCTTACAGTCTTTCTGTTTGCACTTGTTGTACCCAAACAAGATGGTCATATAGTTCACTTTAGAAAATTATCTAATTTTGTAGTCAGAGAAGAACAGTAAACACCATCTCCATGTTAAAACAAATAAGCAGTAATTTGCCATAAACATAGCCTGACATTTGACCTCTGTCTTTGAGCACACAGCAAATGTAACATGATAAAAACAAAATGTAATGACATTGTTATCTTTAATTCACCTTCTGAACTCCGGATTGGTTATTTTGGGAGCATTGCAGCACCTCCAAACCTTTCACCTCTACTTCCAGCATGATTAGATTATATGCATTGAATGCTGTTTGCTTAGATAAACTCATTTTCGATAAATGCTGTGCCAGATTCCTAAGAATTGGCTTGGTAGTTTGGTTTGCCCTGTTCCCATCATGCACTGGGACAGGAACAGACTAATTTGCATATAGCCAGGTTCTGAGCTGGGATGGTGCAGTGAGCTAAAAAACGGTGTTGGATCTAGCCCTGATCTCTTGACTGGGTGAGAGTATTCTGCTTAATTCAGAGACTCTGTCCATCACCACCCCTTGTTAAATATTTTGTCCACCCTAAGCGTGGAAGGGTATACTCAGATGTGAGTCCCTTGCTCATTGCACCATCAGGATTCAAGCAAGCCGGGCCGACGACGGCTGAAATGCCAGAAACCGGTCCCCGGAAGCTTGTTTCCTTCCCAGTGTAAGAATTGGCTTGGTAGTTTGGTTTGCCCTGTTCCCATCATGCACTGGGACAGGAACAGACTAATTTGCATATAGCCAGGTTCTGAGCTGGGATGGTGCAGTGAGCTAAAAAACGGTGTTGGATCTAGCCCTGATCTCTTGACTGGGTGAGAGTATTCTGCTTAATTCAGAGACTCAGTCCATCACCACCCCTTGTTGTTAAATATTTTGTCCACCCTAAGCGTGGAAGGGTATACTCAGATATGAGTCCCTTGCTCATTGCACCATCAGGATTCAAGCAAGCCGGGCCGACGACGGCTGAAATGCCAGAAACCGGTCCACGGAAGCTTGTTTCCTTCCCAGTGTAAGAATTGGCTTGGTAGTTTGGTTTGCCCTGTTCCCATCATGCACTGGGACAGGAACAGACTAATTTGCATATAGCCAGGTTCTGAGCTGGGATGGTGCAGTGAGCTAAAAAACGGTGTTGGATCTAGCCCTGATCTCTTGACTGGGTGAGAGTATTCTGCTTAATTCAGAGACTCTGTCCATCACCACCCCTTGTTGTTAAATAAAAGATTCCTAAGTCATCATCATCATCATCATCATCATCATCATAACAAAGCTTTATTTGATCCTAAACAAAACAAAGATCATCAAAGCACAATACATCCTTAATAAAAACATAAAATTGATCAAATAGTATAGTTTAAAAACCCTAAAATTTCAAGTACATCTCAATAATACTATAAATGGCTTAAAATGTTCCTTTTCTTTATACAGGCCTAAAAAAGTTGGCTACTACAAAACAAAAAAAGGGATTACCGAGTGTTTTAAGAAATCTGAGAGCTACTCTACATTGTCTGAAATCGTATTGTCTCAGGGCCGAGGAGATGTATCTAGCTCTTTTCATTTTATACAATTCACAGAAGAGGATGATATGGAGGTCTAGTTGTTCCGAGACTCCATCACAAGGGCAAAACTTATGTTTTCCCGCCAGATAACCCACCATCAGTGGAAAAAGATTCATACGAAATCTTACTAGGATGAATCTGTGCTGCAAGTTCTGAATTTCCTCTAGATAGTGGTAGTCGCCCTATCCTAGAGTCAGGAGGTTTCGATATATCCTCACTGTTGGTTTGACTATGTTTATCTACATGCGTTCTCAAACCAACCTAGCCAAAGAGTTTTCTTTTAAAAACTTCTTAGGTATTGGAAGGCATTCACTAGGGTTTCTGTACAAATCCTCCAGACCCAAAGTGCTCAGGGTCGACCTTACATAATGCAGCCATCCTATTATATGGACATTATCTAACTCAAGGCAATGCTTTATAATATGTTGTTTTAAGAATAGCGTGTTCTTCCTGCAAATTGATTGCCATAAAACTAAAGGGGCTAAACTTACCAAGTTGCTGATCTAAGGGAAGTCCAATTCAATATGGCAGTTGAAATTGGAGCATGATGCCGGAAGGTAAATCAGCCTCTTCAGGAATTTATCCTCGGTAATCTGCAAGTGTTCAATTTGAGACATACCCCACACCCTTGCTCCATAAGTAATTGGCGGAACTGTCTTAGCCTTATAGATGTCCTTTATGACTTTTATAGGTTTGGTTCCCAGTTTCTTGGTAAATCTAATAATGGCTGCCATGCTACTCTCCATCGCTAATGCCCTGTTTTTTTTTTTTTTGTTTTTTTTTGAGAACCTTTATTTGTGTAGATGGTTGCATACAAATACGGGCCTACAACCCAGAGGCCGGCCACAGAACAAACTGGAAAGCACCAATATCAATAAAAAGTACGGAGTGGTTACGCAATACTACACAATGCTGCGAGTCCATAATGCTGACTGAGTGTAACCCCCCGGCACAGGATCACAGAAGGTTAATTTTATGTTAAAGAATAAAGTGCCGGTTGTATAATAAGCGTCCTGGGGCACATGGCGGGGAACAGAACCAACAACATTATAATAGGGAATCTATAGATCTGTCATCAGAATAGTCCAAAGCGTACAAGCCATAGATGCCCTTGCAATTCTTCTTCGGTCAGTGTCCACACGCAACCTCATGTGCCCAAAGACAAGCAGAACATCACTCTCGCGATAATCAAATTATCAGTGAGACGGATAAAGTTGCAATCATTATACAGCCCAACCCGGAGAATAAAAGAAAACGAAAATACTAGAAGAAAGGAAAAGGGGACTCCACGTTACTGTACCCGCCCCACGGCGATAATGGCGATCAACAATCCAGACAGCAAACATTCTTAGGGGCGGGGCGGCTAAGTCAGGATAAGCAGAACCTGAAAGTACCATATTATATAGGAATACCCAAACCTCCCCCCCCCCCCAGGCACTCACCCCGCGGGAATCACGCACAGTCATGGAGACCCAAGAAAAGGACACAAAAGAGCCATAGAAACAAGTAACTATCTAATAGACCCCAATCCACCCCCCCCACCCTGCACCCCTGCAGAAGGCTATGGCCTACCCCTCCCAGCAGCGTGCCTGTCGCCCTAAACATGAACCCGAAATATAGAATGAGATAATATAGGGAAAGGGAAAGAAAACAGATAAAAAGGGAAAAAGGAAAGCCAGGGGGGAGGATACCATGTAACAAGGCGCACGGCCCCCACCCCCCGCCCATACAAACAATTAGTGCAGCCCAAAACGAAACTGGCATGTTTTCAGGTAGCCATACATATTAAGGATTCGACAAATTATCTCAGTTTGGGGCAGTCCATAACTCCGTGCACCGAACAGAAGTCCTCCGGATTAAAAACCGGGCTCACACCCCAGTCCTTTCTTAGCTATCGCCACGATGTATGTCGAAGTAGCGGGCATAAAACAAAGCGGAGAGAAAAGGCCGTGGAGCAGCCGCTGAACGGCCAATGGAAGCAACCCATGGAATCTCCTCCGCCGACGGTAATGCAAAAGCTGTTTACGGCAGTCATGTACATCAGTGTCAATGATCACCAACAAATCTTCCCGCATGCGAACCAAGACATCGCTATCCCCACCAAAATGCGGGAAACAAACAGCAACCACCTCGGGCCCATCCGCTTCTCTGAGGGACGGCCCGGGAGCAATGGCGGTAACCACATTGTCTTGCACACAAGAATCCCGGGCCAAGGTCACTTGCCAAATCTTCAGCGCTCGTAGGACGTCGCCAATCGTGGGTTCACGCTCCCCAGTGCAGGCCCCATCACAGTACAGAGGTACAGCATCGACATCTCGGGGCGTTCCACAGCATATGGCATCAGCCGCCATTTTGCGATTACAGCGCCGTCTTATCGGAACCAACTCCTGGGGCGGGCTCACAAGCATGGCCCCCGCGGGATCCCCCTCAAGCATCCAAACAGCAACCTCGTTGCAGAAATGAGGGCCATCAAAAGAGGGGGACCCGCCGGCGCCACCGCTCCGCTGGAGCCACTCTCCACCACCGAGCGATGGAATTCGGAATGGCCGGGCAAGGCAACAAGGGGGGGAGCCACCAACACGGCGTCCCCCACACACAACTTGCCGCACCTCACCTCTGGATCACCGGACGGTAGTCCCAGGCGCGTTCAGTTGCCTCCGGCTTTTTCGCACAACGGCCTCCTCCGGCCAGCCTCCATCCTCCCCCCGAGGCCGCCAATGACACCGTCTCGCCGGCTACTCGCTGAAGGCAAGGCCCCGGTCTCCACACCACGGAGGCCGCACTTCCTGGGAGGACGCCGCTGCGGACCCACTGAACGCCGGAGCCACCAGGACGGGTGGTAAGTATCAGCAGACCTTCATCTATAAAATGTTATCGTTTTTGGGCAGGATGGGCGGCAGGATAGATGAGTTTGGGCAGGGAGGCCGGCGGAGCCGAGCTACCATGCGGCCATCACGATGTCGAGCTTCTAATACCCTGTTTTTGATCATATGAGCACAGGTGTGGCCTTTATTAAACATGACTCCCAGGTAAGGGAAATAATCTACTACCACTAATTTGCGAGTCCCTAAGTGGAAGGATGTGGCTTTCCCACGCCCTGTGGGGTTTGCTATTAAAATAAACAATTTCGATTTGTTAACCTGTAAATCAAGGGAAGTCATAAAGGAGGCATAAGTCATTATCATATGCTGCAAGGCCCTGCCTGTTCTGGCCACTAGGACAGTGTCATCTGCGTATGCGAGTAAAGCCAGAGTTAAAGACCCAAACTTCAGGATATCTGGAGGCATGCCCCCCAATGCTAGTTCAACCCCATTCATGTATAAAAAAACAGGAATGGAGCAAGGACCCATCCTTGCCTAACCCCCCGTAGGATCCGGAATGAACGGGTGCAAGTCCCGTCCTTACAATACCACCCCAAAGTGGTGGTCTGGGAATAGAGCTGTCTGATTAATGTAATGATTGGGGGGTCCACCCCTATGGCCTCCATTATCTCCCATAGCTTACTGTGGTTTACTCAATCAAATGCGGCTGAGAGATCCATGAAGGCCATGTAGATTATTTCCCCTTTAGCCCTAGTGTATTTCTCAATGACAAGGCTCAGGTTCAAACAAATAAAGGGGCCAATCAGGTTTTACTTATTTCAAAATTAGAGACACTCAGCCCACATGTACTGAGCGGTCAGGATTTTATTTTCAGTTTTTTTCTTTTTTTGAAATTTGTGATATATTTACTTTTTTTGTATCAAAGGAAAAGACAGGTTGTCAAACAATAAAGAATTCATTCAAAAGACCAGTGTGCACAATATATACATGTGTTCAAATATGTACATCATCAATACTCAATTTCCAAAAACACCAGAAACACATTACAAGAAATAAATGAATTACATTAATAAAATGCCTAACATTCAATATTTAGAATAGGCAGTCAAGTCAAGTCAAGTCATAGAATTTATATAGCGCACTACATACCCAGAGGGTTTCAAGGCGCTTAGGAAGGGGAGGAGGATTACTTGTCAAATATCCACGTTTTAAGTTGCTTTCTGAATGCTAGGTGGTTCTGGGTAAGGCGAAGGTAAGCGGGGAGTGAGTTCCATGTTTTAGCGGCCAGGTATGAAAAGGATCTGCCTCCCATGGTGGTCTTGTTGATGCGAGGTACAGTGGCGAGGGCTTGGCTGGAAGAACGTAGTTGGCGGGAGGGGGTGTAAAAGGACAGTCGTGAGTTGAGGCATTCTGGTCCGATGTCGTAGAGTGATTTGTGTGCGTGGGTAAGCAGTCGGAAAGTGATCCTCTTATTGACGGGTAGCCAGTGGAGGTCTTTAAGGTGACCAGAGATGTGTTCGTTGCGTGGGATGTCTAATATGAGCCTGGCTGAGGCGTTTTGGATTCGTTGGAGTTTCTTCTGGAGTTTCGCGGTGGTACCTGCGTAGAGGGTGTTTCCGTAGTCCAGTCGGCTCGTGACCAGAGCGTGGGTGACTGTTTTCCTTGTTTCGGAGGGGATCCAGCGAAATGTTTTTCTGAGCATGCGAAGAATGTTGAAGCAGGAAGAGGATACGGCGTTGACTTGTCTGTTCATTGAGAGTGAAGAATCCAGGACGACGCCTAGGTTCCGTGCGTGGTCTGTCGGGATGGGTGCTTTTCCGAGGGCTTCCGGCCACCAGGAGTCGTCCCATGCAGAGGGGGATGTACCTAAGATGAGGACTTCTGTTTTGTCTGAGTTCAGTTTCAGACGGCTTTGTTTCATCCATTCGGCAACTTCTTTCATTCCTTCGTGTAGGTTAGTCTTGGCGGTGCTGGGGTCATTGGTGAGGGAAAGGATCAGTTGAGTTTCATCCGCGTAAGAGATGATGTTGAGGTTGTGTTGGCGTGCGATGGCCGCGAGGGGGCTCATGTATACGTTGAAGAGGGTGGGACTGAGTGAGGATCCTTGTGGTACGCCGCATATGACTTCAGAGGCCTCGGACTTGAAAGGTGGAAGGCGGACTTTCTGGGTTCTTCCGGTGAGGAACGAGGTGATCCATTCAAGTGCTTTTCCTTGGATTCCGATGTTATTGAGGCGTTGTAAAAGGGTGCTGTGGCAGACTGTGTCGAATGCTGCAGAGAGGTCAAGGAGGATGAGGGCGACTGTGTCTCCATTGTCCAGTAGAGTTCGGATGTCGTCTGTTGCTGCGATGAGGGCGGTCTCAGTGCTGTGTTTTGCTCGGATTGGATGTTTGTAAGGTTGCACTGCTAGGGACAGAGAGCATGGTATTGTTTATGTCCCAGGTGGCACCCTTCCTCTTTATCCCTGGCTCGGGGTCAACGCGTTTCGAACCACACGGCGATTCAGGGTTCTCCTCAGGACTTGGACTGGGTGGGGCCGTAGCTGTAAATAATTATAAGGAATCTGGTGTGAGTATTGGTAGCATTCACATAGGGTGTTCTGCAAGACTCTAGAGGCGGTATATGATAATACCTGAGTGTAGACTTCATGGTCGCGTTGAGTGGGGGCAGCAGCCTCGAAAGGGCACACGTTGTCTGCAAAGAAACCAGTATGGCAATCAGAGATGACCTATGCCCCAAACTGACTGGTTGTCTCACTAGTGGCCAGGACTAGTGAAGTGGTAGTCCTACCTGACTTTATATGGCGATCATGGCGTATTTTTCGGGGAGAAGGCAGCCTCACATGAAGCATGATTTCTAAACAGAAACAGATGGAAACGAGTGAGAAGCTGTTACTCTGCGCTTGGTGTGATCTTATCAGCGCAGGACTCAGGCTCAAGCACTGATCAATCGTGCCCCTTCCCTGCTGGATGCCATATTGGTCCGGAATCAGTATATTTTTAACACAGGCCCATTCTTCCAGCCGATGGAATAGTAGCCGTACCATTCATTTTGAGTTGGTATCTAGCAAAGATATAGGCCTATAATTGCCTGGGTCCCCTCTGGCTTCCTTTTTATAAATCGGGACAATGGTGTTTGTGCTCTATGATGTCAGTGGGCCAGCCTTAACTAAAACATTAAAGATGTTCTGCAATCAAGGTGCCCATAAAACATGATCTTCGAGAAAAAGATCTATTGGACCCCATTTGGGCCCGGGCCTTCACCCTGCTGCACCTTTCCAGACCCTTTATTATTTCCTCAACAGTAAACACAAGGGGTCTAAATGGACCAAAGGGCTGAAGGCCTAAGTCATGTGAGAGAGCCAAACAGGGGCATAGCTTCGGGGGGAGTGGAGGGGAGTTATTTGGAGTGTGACACCTCCACCCCCAAGTAAATTCTTGGAGTGAAAGTTGGAACTGGGGGGCCTGGGTCGAGTGGTTTTTCTCATCGTCCTCGTTTGTCTAAGAGGTTTTACCTTGTTACATTTTTTAGCAGGAACCTAGAGAGGCCCACGTAATGCAAATAAGTATTTGGACCAGTCCATTCTAAACATTGGTCATCTCATCCCTCCACCCCGCGGCATTCTGGTTTTTAGTTTCTAAATTTAAGATTAACACCCTACCCCTCCCTCCTCCCCATCCCCCCTCCCCCGCAATCGCTGTGAAGATACATAGGAATGTTGGAGTTCAGGACTTCTACCAGCCGATAGAGACCCGGAGCACTCCATTGTTTTCAATGGAGCTCCCAACATTCCAGTGTTCTAATATTGTTTAGGTCATAGCGTTTCGTGATGATCTCTTGTCCATCTGTATTCTTCGCCCTCGTAATAAACCTGTATCAGTCATATGGACGAGTGTCTTACTTCAGTGAAGTTTATTTATTTAATGTTACAGTGCAATCAATAGTGTGGAGAAACAGTGCAGAATTAGTGTACTAAGCACATAACAGTGACATAATCAATATCAATGTCCAAATTGAAATGTATCAATATCCATATTGGACATCTCAGAAACAGAGGAAAGACCATCAAACACCAAACACTTACCCAGTAGACAATAAAAACCCCATAACCTCCTATAGAACTAGCCTTACTTTCTTGCTCCTTTATTCATAGCATAGAGTGTTATAAAATATCACAAAATGCCTACCACGTGACATAAATGTTTCTGTTTAATGAAAGATTTTTTTCAGCTATTTATAAAATAGCGCATTAGTACCAATTGCAAGGAGATAATGAAAAGGCGAAAAATAATTGGATATGTGGTATATTTTTCTTCTGCATTCCACGCGAACTGCTTCCTTAAGTCGCAGCCCCTGTGTAATCACTATAGGGGTGCGTTGACGTGACACTAGTGTAATCACTCTCCGGCACGTGGAGAATGTCACATCACTCGCCACCTAGTCACACAAAACTGTTCAGTACCGGCTGAGCAACATCCTTACACTCTTGTTGTGACCATGCTGTGGTAGGTACTAAGTTGGTAGCGGCAATGATACGTTGCTTTTCTCTGCTGTTTCTGAGGAAAAACAAACAAGGGCTGAGCATCCAGACAGTCTTTGAGGCAGCATCACTCAGCCCGAGTGGCACAGCCCTGAGGGTGAACAAGCAGTGTTTGATAATATTGACACACTACAGGCTGAAGTAGGAATCCGTCTACTGCTATTGAGATTGTGCACTTGGAACCTAATTTGAAACGTGATTTCCTTGCAGTGAGACAGCTGATTCCGTCCTTGAGGTGTCATGCGTGCTCACAGAGAAAGTACTGGAGAAATTTGTGCTAAGATGTAGGTACCTGGGGAGATATCTTTGAAGTACTTACTGGCACATTCATCAAAGCTTTTTGCGATCGCAAGCGGAGCGATTAGCAAAAATTGGCCGTTTGCGATTGCAAAATTAGCTTTTGCGATGCATCAAAGGTCAAGGCCCTCGCAATTTGAGAATTCGCAATTAATTAGGAGTTCTCAAATTGCGATTGCATTTGCGATTCCTTAAATGCAATGCAAGAATCACTGTGCAGTAGAGATTTCGCTAATAGGGGTCGCAAATTACCATGAAGTAGAACTTCATGGTAATTAGCAAAAACTTTGAAAAATGCACTATAGTGCATTTTTCAAAGTTGTAGGTTACACACACACTTGTCCTTGTGACATGTGTGTGCGCAACATTTGTGCACAGATCAATTTCAGGGGTGCAAGGGTGTCCTTTTGACACCCTTGCACCCTTGAAATTGCATGCGCAATTTGCGAGGACCTATTTGTACTCGCAAATTACGCATGCAATTTCACATTCATTCCTGTGGGCCCATAATTGCGATTCCTTAACAGTCACAATTAAGGACTAGCAAAATCCTAGCTTGATGCATGTGCCTGTATAAGATGTGAGATGGGATCGCTGACTTTCATAATTAAAGGTCGGGCCCCTGCGGGCCCCCACTCTTCGATGTGCACCCCAATCAGCCTAAAGCCTATGAATGTCTGGGAGACATGGAGTGTCAGTGGCCCCTCACCACGTCGTTGTCCATGGGGCCCCATCGTTGGGCCTGACATCACTAGGTGCCCTGCTCATATCTGAATTACACTGCATCAACTAAGCTACCACTGTACCTGAACGTTTTCCTGACATTAGGTACACAACATTTTTTGTGCATCTGTCTAGGACAATTTCTTGTATTAACTTATATGGGGCAAGTTTAGGGCCTGAGAAAAGTTAAACGCAAAACTGCACTCCTCTAAATAATGTGACAATATCAGAGATGTGAGGGATTTGGCTGCTGTGTAAAGATAGCAATTACAATTTAAATGGAAAGTAGAAATGAAGTGATCAAAAAAATGAAAATTTTATAAAATAGAACTAAAGCCAAGAGTCTAGCCGTGTTATTATTTTTTTTCGGACATGAAGCCAGAAGATAAAAGATATGTATATACCGTTTTATAATATGTGATAATTGATAGTGAGTTTGTTTTATTTATATTGAACTGCTTATAAAATAAATCTTAACAATAGTGAATAATGGGTATCGAAACACATCACTTTTCAGGAGAAACCACCGAATACTTACCTGTCCTGAAATTAAAATCATTTGAGTGGATGAGTAAAACTGGAATTGCAAGTAGCTCCTGTTTTTGATATGCCCTCGCATTTAAGCCTCTGCAATAAGTGTACGTGTCTTTGCACCCTTTTGTTTACTCTAGCAGATTTACATATCTCACAGGTTTGACATAAGCTTTAGACATATGCCAGGAGAATGTACAATTTTCTGAAATGTCCAGGGGTGCTTTTGAGCATCATAACCCCTTTGTCAATGATCTCCAGATTTCAACAAATGTGTGCGTTTGGCTTAGAGAATGTTTTTTAAATTTATTACATGGAAAATTATTTTCTATGTGAAGGATCCCCCACAACCCTCTAAAAATGTAGTGTTCATCCTAGGTGAAGTCTAAAAGTGCCAGGAGGATCGGAAGGATACGGCAAATGCTCGTGATAACAGAGTTACAAATGTGTGAGCATTTGATGGCATTTGCATTGCCCACTCCAGGGCCCCCTTCCCCAGTAGGCTCTTATGATTACATAGAAGGGCACGTATTGCTGATTTCCTGGAATCATAATTGAAATTTGCATTCATACAGCTTCTCAGATTGTGGCTTGTGAATTGGGATCTAGATTTCACGTGCACAGATTTCACTTATTCCCCCCACACATAAGTAACTTTTAGCTGCGGGAATGATTTTGTGGATGGGACCCTCAGTTATCCCTCTCACCGATTACCCAGTAACATATCCCTGTTAAACGTTCAAACAGTTAGTCTGAATCCCAACAGTCTGGGCGATTCTCCCCACAAAACGTATTGTTCATCCATCCACCGTGCACTCAACTACTTGGAGCAATGAAGTGTAAAATGTTAGAGAGCACCGCATGACAGTTCTTAACTGACAGCACAATTCAGATTGAAGTTGGACCTCTCGCATAATTAGCAAGCCAGTGCTCCCTGCATGAGAGATAGAGAGAGGTGACTTGGTGTGGAGTGATCACCAGATGGTTTTGTGCACACTCTGCCTGCTGCTCGTGTGCGGTTTTTTTAGCACACCTTGATAACAGGTGGTAAATATGATCGCTACATTTTACAGAGGTAGCTGTGATGTTCTAACAGGGCGAGTAGGCGTTCCTGGGGTCAGTTTTTACCTGTTGTGAATTCCGGTGGTGTTTTTTTTTCAGGATTTTCCAATGTTTTAAAAAATGTAAAAAAAACTGTGGTTATCAGTGTTTACTCTTTTTGCTTTAAAAAAGATTACAGGGATCATGTTTTTTCAGTGCTTATAAAAAAAGGATTTTGTTTCCTTTCCTCGTTCATTCCTCCCTTCTTTCCTGCTCTCATTTCCCCATTCTGTACCTTGTCCTTGAATTTGCACATACAAGTAACTTTTCATTATTTTCATCAATTTTATGACTCTCATTTCCAAAACTCAAGCTCTTCTTTCCAGACCTCCAGTCCCCCCATGTCCCCGATGCATATGGAAGGGGAATGTGTATGCTCCTTATTCCTATTTGATTGCAACACATAAAAGGCAAATGATATAGTTCCATTACATATAGTCACAGTAGCTTGCACAGATGATTTTGCAAATGTCTAGCCTTTATTTGGCACTATATGTCCCAGGCTTCGTTTGACATGGAGTCAGTAAGAATGAAGGGGCATATCAGCAAGAACCTCGTTAAAATTATCACCGTTTTAGCGACAGGAAACTGCAGCTAAAACGGCGATAATGGGCTTGCTAATATGCCGTATAGAATTCCAATAGAAGTCCAGGTTAGATGTCCTGCACGTCTAACCTGGGCTTCTATTGGAATTCTATGACGCATATTAACAAGCCCATTATCGCCGTTTTAGCAGCATTTTCCTGCCGCTAAAACGGTGATAATTTTAACGAGGTTCTTGCTAATAAGCCCCGAAAGTCGAACTTCGTGTTCCTACCGCTGATCCTACTGCTGTATCATGAAAACATTCTACTTCTGTATACAGGCCCAGAATAGGCATTTGCACTTCTTTTTACTCAAACTATGCTGCCTACAGGACATTCTAAAAAACACAGGGCTGTGGCTACCTCTTTATTTTATGAGCAGCAGTGTCTGCAGCTCATACAGGAGCAGATTTACAAGCATCTTGCGCCACCGGTGCGTTACGTTGTGTGACGCACCGGTGGCGCAACCTGCTGGGTGATATCTACAAGCCCACTTAAGGCCACCCTGCGTGGCTTTACCTGTGCTTGTAAATATTGCCCCTTTTCACGCAACACTTTGCATGTGAGGGGCGTGACATGGGTGCTGCTGTGGGTGTTACCACACAACACCCATGTCCACTGATACATTTCCAGATTTACTAGCAATCGTAAATCTGGAAAAACATTAGAATTTCAATTTGAATTTAAAATACTTGTAAAGCGCAGCGTTCACCAGACGGTTTCTTGGCGCTATAGAGGCAAAGTTAACAGAAGAGGGACAGAGGGTAGGTTACTGCGAAAAGGCCTGATTGAACAAAAAGGTTTTTAAGCCTTTGCGGAAAAGGGAGTAGTGTTTAGCCGACCGCAGATGGTCGGGAAGGGAGTTCCAAAAAGTGGGTGCCAGGAATGAAAAGTTGGCCCCTCGCCACTTTTTCCGCTTGTAACGAGGTACCTGCAGAAAGGATTGAGAGGATGAGCGAAGCTCTCTGGTAGGGACGTATTCCTTTATCAAGGAGGCAATGAAAGCAGGAGCTGAGCCCTGACGGGCCTGAAAAACTACACAGCCAATTTTAAAGAGGGAACGCTCCCTGACAGGCAGCCAGTGGAGCGCCTTCAGCAGCGGGGTGGAGTGGTGGGAGCGGGAAAGGACGTACACTAGCCGGGCCGCATGGTTTTGCACCAGTTGGAGCTTTTTTAAACTGTAGGCTGGAATGCCGGTGTACAGGGCGTTGGCGTAGTCCAGCCGGGAGATCACTAGGGCAGACATGATCAGTTTGAGTGCCAGGGGGGAAAAGAAACGGGAAACAGTGCGGATAGTACAATGAGGGAGAAAACAAGAAGAGACAACAGAACTAATTTGGTAGTGTAGGGTGAGGTGATTATTCATTTTAATGCCTAAAGTCTCGACAGTAGAAGAGGGGGTGGGAGGGAGACCTAGGGAAGAGGGCCAGAATAGTGAGTTCCAGGGACTGGAAGAGCCACCGGTGAGGACCAACTCGGTTTTATCAGGATTTAGTTTCAAGTGGTTGTGGCTCATCCAGTCCCTGATAAAAATCATAATAGATTGGAAATTAGAAATAGAATGGGACGAAGGAGAAAGGTTAAAGATGAGCTGGAGGTCATCCGCATAGTTGTATACGGTGACCTCCATCTGCTGAAGAGCAAAGATTAGAGGATAGATGTAGAGATTGAACAAAAGAGGGGAGAGAGAAGAACCCTGAGGGACACCACAAGTGATATTAAGTGGAGTTGCTGTGAAATCCCCCAGCCGGACAACCTGGGTCCGGTCCCTCAGGAAGGACGAAAGCCAGACCAGGGCTGAGCCCCCGATTTCCGAAGCTCTGATACGTGAAAGCAAGATGGAATGGTCCACCGTATCAAAAGCGGCGGAAAGGTCAAGGAGCACCAGGGCCTGGTGTTTGTTTTGGTCCATGCCCTCCCTGAGGTTATCCAGGACCGATACCACAACAGACTCAGTAGAGTGCCTAGGTCGAAAAGCCGCCTGGCGAGACGCCAGGCCCCCGGTTGCTTCCACGTGGGCACTGAGAACCGATGTAACATGGCGCTCAAGCACCTTGCACAAGAAGGGCAACAGGGAGATGGGGCGAGAGTTAACTGGGGCGGATGGATCTGCTCCAGGCTTCTTTAAAATAGACACTATTGTGGCTGTTTTGAAAACTGATATCACAACCCCCTGAGCAAGGAAGCTGTTGAGAAGAGTAATCGGGGGCTGAGTGCAAATAGAATAGATCTGTTGAAGAATGCGGGCCGGGCAAATATCTGCCGGAGAACCTGACTTTACCTTAGGAAGTGTTGCCAAGAATACTTCTTCAGTGAGAGGGGGGATTGAAGAAAGGCAGCACTGAACTGTGGGAGGGAGAGGAGCAACAAAAGTAGGAGGGGGGTGGGATATTGGTCTTGATTGTGATAATTTTATCCAGAAAATAATAATTCAATGAATCACATAAGGACTGGGTGGGAGGGTAGAATGCTACCCCACCCTATGGGGGGCATAGCGAGGTGAAACAAGGAGAATTTTTTTATTTCTCCTCGTTTTTTTCCTCTTTCAATGCATGCCGCATTGTACAGCACGCATTGGAAGAGGAAATCACATCAATTGATTGATTTTGTGCAGGAAGGTGCCCCTTTCTGCACAAAAACAATCTCCCCACGACGCAGGCATCCTTGCACCATGGTGCAGGGGTGCCTGCATAAGCGCATGGCAGCAGTTTGTGCGCCAGTGCAGGGGGAAGCACAGAGATGTGACATATAGCTGTAAATATGTTGTATCCTTGTGCTTCGAAACTAATGCAGTGCAGTGCAGCAAAATGACTTGCAGCACCGCCCTGCGTTAGTTTCTTGTAAATCTGCCCCACAATTTCTTGTAGATTTTCTGTGCTAATATATGCACTGGAGATCGAGTTTCAGCAAAACTAGCATGCACACCCTTTCGGGGATTGTGAATGGCTGTTGAAGATGTTCATGATGTGATCCTTGTCTTTCTGTAGAAGGAGAAGAGTCTCCAACAGGCATGCTTTTCAGAGGATCACAATGTAAACTAAGAATAGAAGTGTTGGTTATACCACTGAACTGAAAGACATTAATTTTAGAAGCAAGCGTAATCTCCATTCCACTCTTAGTGACAGGAGATGACATTAAGATGGTGCATCTTACTATGGACTGAGCCCCAGCTCATGGTTCAGGTGCAGCTTGCTAGCCACTACACATAAATGTGCAGTAAACAATGAGCTCCATATGAGGTGAGAATCCATATGAGGCAAGTCATGCTCCCAAAATGGGAGTGAAAGGAAGTCAAAGGAATTCAGAGGGTTTAGGGACTTTGTGGGTGGTCAAAAGGACATATTAAGTGGCTAACAATGGCATGAGTGGATCAGAGCGGGAACATCCGTCACCGAGGAGTGCTTAGAGGTTAAGGCTGCACTTATACTAATTTGACACCAGAAGAGACCCAAGCAGTAAAATCCAGTGTTTTCCAGTTCAGGCTAAAAGGCAAATATTTCCTTTGGTGGTGCTTTAGGGGTTATGATCAATTTTAAACCTAAAACCTTAAACCCTAATGGTAATTTATGTAAGGGTCAATTTATCACAGATCTGCAAATGAAAATATGAGGGTACACATCACATACATTTAGGTGTAAATCTTTTTATTGAAAGACAGTGCAGTAAGGTACATTGTACATAACTATGACGAAGGTCGGGCCCACAGGCCCCTATCAGCAGATCAAGGCTTGAGAAGGCCCTGGCTATGTTGACAAAGTCCGACCTGTCTGGGAAAGAGCAGCACTGTGCAGTATATTGTAACAAAACATCACATACATTTATACAATGGCAGCTCGCATAGGGTGTGCGGCTGGGTGGTGGAGCAGGGCGGGGGAGGGGCAGGGTGGGGAGTAGTTAACTCGGACATACGCTGGAAAGGAGGAAAGTAATTATTACGCTCCTCTGGTCCGTCGTATGTCTGAGTTTACTACCCCCCACCCTCCCCCTCCCCCGCCCGTCTCACCACCCCGCATCACGCCCTATGCAAGTCGCCACTGTGTTTATATATTGTTGTCTCACTTTGTCCCCATGCGCAGCCTTATCTGGTAGATGAAACGGCTTGCAGCTGACTGTTCGGGGTTGTTGTGAAATTTCCAGTGGTCACTCAGGAGTACCGCTGTACATTGTATTCCGTGGAACAATAGTGCGTCGTACTGGGAACAGCAGTAGAAAGAAGTGATAAAATCATTGGGACATGGCTGCGCCACTGTGGTTGGACTTTGTCTTGGACACAAAAAAACTATGGGCCTGATTCATAGAAATAACGTAAGACAAAATCCAAAACTTACTACCATGTTGGTATTCACAGAAGGCACATACTCATTTTGGTATTCACAGAAGGCACTTACTCATTTCGGTATTCACAGAAGTTAGGAGTCCTAACTTTAGGACTACTAAATGCCTTCTGTAAATACGGAAAGTCTAAAAATTAGGATTTTTCTCAGTTTAGGAGTAGTAAAGTTAGGACTCCTAACTTTACTACTCCTAAACTGAGAAAAATCCTCATGGAGTCAAGTAATGAATACAAAGATGCATAAATACATGGAAGGGTATGTATGTATAAGTATGGTAATATATCTAGATTTAAGTTGTATTAAATGGAATGGAATGGAATGGATGGATGTGGATTTATAGAGCGCGAATTTCTGCCCAAAGGCGTCCAAGCGCTAGAATAACCAGGGACCTGCGGAGGGGGCTAACTGGGATTAGTGGGGCAGATTAAAAAGAAAAGTTTTTAACTGTTTCCGGAATGTGGGCATATTGCAATTGGCTCTCAGGTGCAGGGGGAGGCTGTTCCATGCCATGGATGCGTTGTAGGCGAACGTCCTGCCGCCAGATCTGGATCTTTTTATTCTTGGTATCGTGGCCAAGAAAGTCTGGCTGGAGCGGAGGTTTCTGCTGGGGAGGTAGTGGGTAATTAGGTCCCAGGTAATCCTGGGGCCCGTATCCCAGAAGGCCTGATGTGCAATGCACATGGCCTTAAACAGAATCCTCTGGTGCACTGGTAGCCAATGAAGGCTAGCCAGCCCGGCCCTCACCGATTGTCTGCGCGGGATGTTGAGCAGTAGGCATGCTGCGCAGTTCTGCACTATCTGGAGTCTGCGTATGGTATATTCTGGGGCACCGAGATAAAGCACGTTGTTGAAGTCCAGGGGTGATTGTATTAGACCCTGTACAGCCACCTGTTTTGCCTCCACGGGAAGGAGAGGGAAGATTTTATTTAACATTCTCAGGAGTCCAAAACAGGCGGCTGAGAGTTTTGTGGCCTGGGTGCTAAATGATAAGGATCTATCCAACCAAACCCCAAGGCTCTTGATGTTGTTTTTTGGGGTTGGGGGGAGGCCTAGACAGGGGGGCCACAGGGTGTTGGGGAAGTAGGGATCAGGGGAACCTAGGAGCATCAGCTCCGTTTTGTCCCCATTCAATTTGAGGAATGAAGAGGACATCCAGCCCTTGACCTTCTCTAGGCATTCTTTGAGACCGCCTGACGCAGGCATATTGGCCTCCTGCGCCAGTGAGACCACAAGCTGCGTGTCGTCCGCATAGGAGATGATCTTAATCCCAAATGGGCGGACGACCTCAGCCAGTGGCCTCATGTATATGTTGAACAATGCGGGCCTCAAAGAGAAGCCCTGAGGGACCCCACACTTTAAAGGTGTACAGGTGGACATAGACTCACCCTCAAAGACTCGGAAGTATCTATCCTCTAGGAAGGATTTGAACCACAGCCAGGCTTTGTCCCTGATCCCGGCGTTGGATAAACGGTGCAGCAAGATGTCATGGCTGACCGTGTCAAACGCCGCGCTGAGGTCAAGGAGGATCACTGCCACTGAACCTCCTTGGTCCAGGATCTTTCTGGACTCCTCTGTGACCATAAGAAGGGCGGTCTCAGTCCCATGTTTGGGTCTAACGCCCGTCTGGGTGGGATCTAATAATTGTTGTTCTTCTAGAAAGTTTACCAGTTGGAGATTTATACATTTTTCCAGAAGCTTACTCACCCATGGGAGCAGGGAGATTGGACGGTAATTACCAAGGTCAGTCGGATCCAGGTTGGATTTCTTCAATAAAGATCTGACCATGGCCTGCTTCCAGGCGGGCGGGACAATGCCGGTGGTGATAGATGAATTTAAGACATCTCTAATGGTCGGCAGAATGAACTGTGAGGCCGCCATATTGATGTCTGGAGGGGCTGGATCGTCAGGAGATCCGGACTTGACTTTTCGGGCTATGGATTCAAGGGTTACAAGGTGTAGAGAGGGGAAATGGGTCAAGGTAGATAGAGGTTGTGGTGAGGAAGAGATTGAGGTTTCATTGGGTTGGGCTGAGAGAGTGATGTCCTTATGGGGGAAGGCTGAGTAGATTTTATTCACTTTTTGATGAAAGAACTCAGCAATGTTATTACAATGGGTGGAAGATTTAGTGATTGGTAAATCGGGTGGGGGTTTTGATAATTGTTTCACAATTTGAAAAATTTCTTTAGGCTTTGATTTAGTACTCATAATCTTGTTCGAGAAGTGGGCAGCCTGAGCAGTTTTAACTTCTGCTTTATATTTGCTAAGTGACTCTCGGTAGAGGGTTTTGTTCCCCGTCGAATAGTCCAAACGCCAGCGTCTTTCCGATTTCCTGCACTGACGCTTCATGTCCCTGAGAGCTTCAGTATACCAGGGAGCAGTTTTGTGAGAGCGTTTTAGCGTGACTTTCTTTTTTGGTAGTATGACATCCAGAGTTTGAGAAATCCAGTCAGCGTAAGTTTGGCAGGCTACGCAAGGGTCTTCATTATAAGGGGGGTGGCTGCTAGCAAGTTTGACGGACCAGTCGTCAATTATGAGGCGAGACCAAGCTCGCATGACCCTTGTGGTGGGTCCAGTCGAGGGGGGCTTGAGTGAGGTCCACTCAAAGGGGACCAGTGAGTGGTCTGTCCACGGCAGAGGAATAAGTAGCCCAGCTACAAGGTTAGTACAATTGCTAAAAATCGGATCCAGCAGGTGGCCCTTAACATGTGTGGGGGTCTTCACATGCTGGGTGAGTTGCAGGGCTGCCAAATCGTCAGCAAGGGTAGTGGCTGTATAGTCTGTAGAGGAGTCAAAATGGAGATTAAAATCACCTAACAGGGTATAATTAGATGAAGTACTAGCCCGTTCTGCCAGGCTCGTAGGTAGGCACTCATGGAACTGCTTAGAGGGGCCAGGGGGACGGTAGATAAGAGTGCCTGAAAAGCAGCTATTAGGAGAGAGATCGATTTCAAAGGTGAGGCTCCCACAGTCTGGGATGGTTTCAAAGGTGACACGACATTGAAACCGTTCCTTGTAAATAATGGCTAGACCTCCTCCCCTGCCTTTCGGTCGGTCTTGCTGCGTAATTTGAAAGCCTGGAGGGAGGGCGACGGCTAAGGCGGGGTCGGCCTCCGAGGTCAGCCAGGTTTCTGTCAAAAACAGGATGTCTGGCATATGCTCCTCTATCAAAAGTGCAATTTCAGTCTTATGTTTTGGCAAAGAACGACAGTTCAGTAGGAACATATGGAAGTCGTGGGTGAAATCGGCGGGAGGTTTGGGTTTAAGGGAGCACTAAATAAACTCAGACTTTCAAATGTTGCTTAACCTAATTTATTTGTATATATTCATATTCCCCCAATAGTGAAGCAATTGTAGATGAATAGTTATTATAAACATTTACTTATCTATGCAGTGACCTATATACATGTTAATCCACCCAATTTCCCACCCTTCATTCATACTTGCAACTACATATGCTTTCTGACAGGCTTTTCTCATTAGTAAGTGCATTGAGCATCAACAGAACTCTACAGATTCTGATATGGAATTTGTGGACAAATGATTATGTGGCATTATGAGACAATTGTAAAAAGCATAATAAAAGAAAGCAATAATGTGCATCTAAAGTGAAGAAATGTTATAGTGAAGAAGGGTAATTATGATGAAACTAATAAAGAATAACAAATCAATGTACATATTCATCATAACAAAGCTATGTAATATGCATTAAAAAGTGAAAAAGTGGTTAGGGGGGCGTGTCCAGGATGGCGGCGTGATCGGACGCAGGTCTTCGGAGCTCCCTGCCTGATCCCGCCAAACCACCGTCCAACACAGCCTAACTCCCTCCCGACCACTGCCACAACCAGCGGAGGAACAGCTACACTGCTGTGGAGTCCTAGGGGTGCGCCTGTGGCCCCGCGATCTGCGCCAGGAGCTGCCCGGGGAGCCTGCACTCGAGAGCCGGTGCGGACAGCGGCGCCGGAGCTTGGACGATCCTGCGCAGGTGCCCGGTGGCAGGGGGGCTAGTTGAGGGGAGCCGTCCAAGCCGGAGACGCTGCGACGGGCCTGAGAGCGGCCACTCTGCCTGCTGCTGCCGCGGGAGCCTCCTGGAAGACAACCGCCTCGCCGGCGCTCGGCTGGGCGCTCGGGCCGTGCGGCAGGCGGCCGTGAAAATCTAGGCCCCGGCTTGGGCCTACTTCCGGAGCAGGGGCGCCCCCCCGTGGGGCTTGTCCGGCACCGGTTGGCACACACAGCATTCCCCTCACCCACGCTGAGCTCCGGAGCCTGCCCCCCGCTGCTTGCACCATCGGAGCTGCGAGGGAGACACGCCTCCATTGGAGCGACCCGGCCGGCATCCAGGAAGGTCCGGCCGGCGGTCGCGAAACTCGAGGCCCCGGCCCCGGGTCTAGCCTCGGCGCTCTCCGCCCCCACACCTTGCACATGACCACATGGGTGAGCCAACGACCTCCTGGGGAGGCAGTGCAGCCTCTTTGCAGCATCTAAAGGCCCCCAGACACCGGGGGTGGCGGCGGATCATCTGGATAGCGTGGGCACTGACCGGGAAGGCCACGATCCCTGACCAGGCTGCAACTACGCAGGTGAGGTGGACGGGGGCGAACAGGGGACACTCGGGGGGCATAATCGAGCCCCCGGTGGGGTGCTGTCTGATAGGGCCCCACAGGCTACCAGGGTGGTGGTGACCCAAGCACGAACAGCCATTAGGGTGTGCCACACCTCTCCTGGGAGTTCAAGGGGCTCCTGTCTTCACTGCCCTCCAACTGGCTGACACACGGGGAGCTTATCTAACTTGCCGAGGACTCCCTGCTCCGGATAGCGCTCCTTCACTATCACTACCCCTCTAGCCTAGATCCCTGCATCCTACCGCCTGCGGGTGCCCTGCTCATCCACGCCATGGCGGGTCAGAGGGGGAAAAAGGGTTCCCAGACGCTCCCTGAACTGTTGGCTAAGTCGAAGCCCAGGTCCAGCAAAGACCCGCCATCCCCAGGGACGGGGAAAGTGCCGCTGGCGACAGCAGATGACCAAGTGCCCATCACTAGGACCTTCCTAAAAACTTTATTTAACTCGCTCAGAGAGGACTTCAAATCCCTACAGCAGGAGGTGGCGGGGGAGGTCAGGGAGCTTCGGCGAGATGTCGAGGGCCTTGGCGACCGCGTGGTCGCGGTTGAAGAGGCCGACCAAACTAGGAGCGCAGAAATTGAACAGCTCCAGCAGGAGATCCTACGCCTTACGGACCAGCAGCTGGACCTCCAGGCTCACGCTGAGGACCTTGAGAACCGTTCCCGTCGGAACAACGTATGGGTCCGGGGAGTGCCTCAGAAAGAAGAGGGGGCTGATATCACCGAGTTCCTACAGGCCCTCTTCAGGAGCGTGCTGGGTGAACCGGCGGACTTTCCCATCCGCATAGATAGGGCGCACAGGGTGGGACTGCCTCGCAAAGCCTCAGCCCCACCGCCGGACATCCTGGCCTTCCTCCCTGATTTCCCGTTGAAGGAGCGGATTCTGAGGGAGGCCCGGCGCACCCAGCCCCTTCGATTTCGGGAGCACTCCATCGCCCTCTACCAAGACCTCTCCTCCACCACTCTTCAAAAAAGGAAAGAGTTCAAACAAGTGACGGACTACATGCGGCAAAAAGATATCCCGTACTCATGGGGCCACCCGTTCCGAATAATCTTCAAATGGAATAGCCGATTACAGCAGCTGCGATCGCTCAGAAACACTTGTGAACTCCTGGGCTTGGACTTGGCCGACACCGAACCGGTGTTTAAAAGCTCTCAGGGATCGGCTACAGGGGGTTGGCAGACTGTCCGCTACGGGCGATCTCCATCTCGCCGCCTCAAACCGGATGCCTCAGTCATATCCAGGGAGCGTGAAACAGCGGTGGCTGAGGTCACCAAAGAAACTTCCTCCCCCAAATGATAGGCCAATTCGGGAGAGAGACTTTGCACAGCACGAACTTCGCTCATTCGGTAGGTGGGTCGGGCGGGGGGCCGGAGAGGCCGCCGTCGGAGATGACCCCTTCAATACTTTCCACCGCGATCCTGTGCCGGGAAACAGGATTGGGACTACAAGGTTCAGGGTTGTTGGGGTTGGGTGAGGGAGGGGGTTTTTTTACAGGGGAACGTTGCCACACCTTTGCTCATGAGGGGGGGATTGTTGGGCTAGGGGGGGCTTCGGGGTGGGGACCAGTGTGCCGATCCGATACTGTTGTTGATTCAAGAGCCATGTCCACGCAGCGCCACCTTGGTGGTCTCTCACTTACTTGGTTGGCGGGTCACTGTGTTTGCCGAGATGGACCGACATTGTTTCCACTGCTCTTCTGCGGAATGTCTAGCTGTTCCCCCACCCAGAGGGATACTGTATACCGATGTACCATGCCTGCTGTTGCCTCATGGATGCTGACCCTTACTGTATTAGCGCTGACTGATCCCCGTCAGCGACGATCCGCTCTTTCCTACATGGCACATTTAGGGGCGGACGATTACCTACTGTGGGGGGCGCACCTGCTTAATATTCCTGCTGGGCGGGGACATGCACCACAACTCTGCACTACGGCATGCACTCATTCTGCGCTGCGCCACATACACACTGCATCATGACAGACACAACCCTTAAAATAGTGACGCTTAACGTGAAAGGGCTGAACAACCCGATCAAAAGGAGGGCTGTCATCTCCTACCTTGAAAACTCCGGGGCGGATGTATGCCTGATACAGGAAACTCACCTACTGCAGAAAGATTGGCATAGGATGCGCTCCCGAGTCTTTCCACATCAGTTCTTCTCTTCCTTCCCGGCGAAGACGGCTGGGGTTGCCATTTTAGTATCTAGGAGCTTCCGGGGGACTGTGGGGACCAAGGTGGGGGAGGTCAGGGGTCGTCTCTTGGCACATACATTCCAATTAGGCAACACAACCCTCACTATCGGCTCCCTCTACGCGCCGAACACCGGACAGGAGGCCTTCCTGAAGGGTGCTATCTCAGAAGCTCTTCAAGCCCCGCGGACACCCCTACTCATTGGTGGGGACTTCAACATTGTTATGGACACGAACGTGGACCGGTCGGGACACCGACATGGGGAGACAGGTGCTCTTTCAGCCGATGGCCGAGAGTGGCTTAAAGATAGAGACTTAATAGACCTCTGGAGGGCCCACCATCCGAGCGCCTCGCAATTTACATTTTATTCACATGTGCACCACACCTATGCCCGCCTAGACCATTTCGTGGGCTCCTCGGATTTTCTCAAATCCCTGCAGGGGGTGGATATAGTACCGGCGGCTATCTCCGACCACGAAGCGGTAGAGATCTCCCTTGCGCTCTGTGCAGACCGTCGTCCCCGGGGCCCGTGGCGCCTACGCGAAACCTTGTTGCAGAGACCTGCCGTCACCAAAAGGATCAGTGAATGCATCACTGACTACCTGTCCGTCAACGACACACCTGGGATCTCCGCTGCGGCCCTGTGGGGGGCCCTGAAATCGGTCGTCCGTGGGGAGCTCATAGCCATTGCGGCAGCAGGGGCCAAAGACCGCAGAAGCAAGCGGGAAGACCTCACGGCGAAGGTCGCTGAACTGGAACGGGTTCATAGCCGTACCTGCGCCCCGCGGGTCTGGAAACAGTTGAAGGCGGCCCGGGCCCAATTGGCCAGCCTGGACACGGATCGGGCGGAATTTGCGGCTCTTCGCCTTCGGCATACGTACTATGTCGGGGGCAACAAGACAGGCCGATTACTGGCCAGCGCTCTAAAGGCGAAAACCCAGCGAGCTAAGATCATTACCCTCGTCGGTGACGATGGAGCGGTGCTAACCACTGATACCCAAGTAGCCGAGGCGTTTCGCTCCTACTATGCCTCGCTGTATGGGGAGGAAGCGGCCTCTTCCGAGGCCATCGAGGCCTATTTGGCCACGACGACTCTGACCAAGATCTCCAAGGCCGATGCGGAGGCTCTCGACGCCCCTATTCGCCAAGATGAGGTGCTAGCGGCCATATCCCGACTGCGCCCGCTCAAGTCCCCGGGACCGGACGGGTTCTCGGCGGGCTTTTACAAACTTTTTAGCCTACAGCTGGCCCCAGTGCTCACACGCCTGTTTAATTCTTTTGAGGGGGAGGGTGCCATACCCCCAGACATGTTGGCCGCGGAGGTGGTGGTACTACCAAAGCCCGGCAAGAAACCCACACATTGTTCTGCATTTCGCCCTATCTCACTATTAAACCTTGACCTGAAGCTTTTTACGGGCATTCTTGCTGCGCGTCTTGGCCCATGCCTGCCTGGCCTCTTAGAAGCAGATCAGTCGGGCTTTGTCCCCACCAGACAGTGCGGGGATAATACCAAACGGGTGCTGCATCTCATCGATAAATCGCATTTTCAGGCCTCAGACTCGGCGCTGCTCGCTGTTGACGCCGAAAAAGCGTTTGATCGTGTCAATTGGACTGTCCTGCAGCACGTCCTCCGTCGCTTTGGCCTCGGCGACCGCTTCTGCTCCCGTATAGCGGGCTGTTATCATCACCCACAGGCTAAGATCCGCCTGGGAGGCCTGCACTCACAGCCATTCGAAATTCAGCGAGGTACCCGACAGGGGTGTCCTCTCTCCCCCCTCCTCTTCGCTATGTATATAGAGCCGCTAGCACAGAAAGTCAGGGATAACCCTCGGATTAAAGGCATTGAGTTTGGACGCGAGCCCCATACCATCAGTCTCTACGCAGACGACGTAATTGCTGCACTAGACCAACCCATCTCCTCTATACCCGCCTTTATGGAGGAAATTGCCTTATTCGGGACTGTTTCGGGATTCCGTATTAACATAGATAAATCCTTGATTTTGCCCTTGGCAGCAATGTAGGCCTGCAGACCCCCACCATGGGCCTGGGGACTGGTCTTCAGCTAGCCACTCAAGTGCCGTACTTGGGGATTACTCTCACTCATTCAACGGACCTTACGGTCTCCACTAACTATAACACCCTCACCGCCCGGATTCGAGCAGACTTGGCGAGATGGTCCAAGCAACCTCTTTCCTTGCTCGGGAGGGTGGTGGCAGTGAAGATGTCGGCCCTACCACGGATCCTATACTTGTTCCAGACCATCCCGGTAATGCCCCCGGCGGGAACCCTGACGGCCCTGCAGGACGCCCTGAATGCCTTTGTCTGGGAGGGAAAACGAGCACGAATTCACAAGTTACTGGCGTATAGGAGCCTGGACGAGGGCGGCCTGGGTGTCCCGAACCTCATGAGGTACTTCTATGCATCTCAACTTAGATACCTGGTAGAATGGTACCGACCTGAATCTGAGAAGAGATGGCTCTTCCAGAATAGGGCCAAGGCCCAGACACCACTCTGGAGGGTTCCATTCCTCGCTAAGCAGCATAGACCTAAATACATGCTACGGTCGCCTATCACGCGCACGACTCTATGGGTGTGGGATAAGGTGGCGCGCAAACACGAGCTGACCTCCTTTCCCTCCCCATTCACTCCCCTTTTTGATAATCCCGACTTCCCTCCGGGCGTCGGTGCGAACACATTCCCCCAGTGGCGTGGCACGGCGTGCCGGGCCGCTGGTGACCTCTTTGACCTGCAGGGATTTCTCCCCTTCGCGGATATCAGACAAGGGTATGGCATAGAGAAGCCTCATCTTTTCCAGTACCTCCAACTTCGTCACTGGCTCACTCATCCCGATGTCGCTGCCCTGGTGGGCCGCCCCATGTCGACTTTCGAAAAATGGCTGCTGACTAAGGACACGGATAGACACCTCATCTCTGACCTATACCAAATGCTCACACCGCCGCGCACCCCGGTCAAGACACCAAGCCAAAGGCGCTGGGAGGCTGAACTGGGTAGAGCCTTGACACCCAAGGAATGGGGACACATCTATTACAGAGCCTCACACACCACTCGCAACACCATAGCAAGGGAAACAGCAGTGAAATTAGCAATGTACTGGCACCTCACCCCGGCTCGGTTGCACAAGGGGAACCCAGCGCGTAGCGAGCTTTGCTGGAGAGGGTGCGGGGAACGGGGCACTCTGACCCACATACTTTGGGAATGCACGGGTCTCGGGAACTTCTGGAAAGTTGTCTTGGACGATATTGACTCTACATTTGAGACTGAAGTCCCGAGATTTCCTGCATACGCTCTGCTGGGTCTACCTAATGCATTGACTTTCCCTTTAAGGTCGTTGCGGGGCCGGCAAATGGGCATCGCCATGCAAGCGGCTACGCAACACATTTTGTCACTGTGGGGATCCCCAACTACACCTACGCACACAGGCTGGCTGCATAAGCTTTGGGATGGAGCGCATCCATGCTACACTCACTAATTCTACCGAAGCCTTTCGGAAGACGTGGCTTCCTATACTGAATCTCCTCTCCAAAGAGTTCAATGAAATTACATGCCCTAGGTATCTTCGAATCCTACGCCTCACTAACACCACTGATGATCCTCGGTGAACCACCGGACGGCCACACGGTTCGTCCCTGGTGCATTGACGATTCTACTACCATTTCGGGGCACACTGGTCGGGGCGGGGGGAAAGGGTCTGGGGGAGGGGGTGGGGTGTTCCTGGTTGTTGTCGTTCTTTTTATGTTATTTGACTGCCTAACAGTTTTACCGCACTTGCGATGTCACATTGCTCTCCTGACATACTTGTATTGCATTTCTCTTCATGATAGGGAAGACATGCTTGTCTGTCCCGCCCGCTGTGTATGCCACTTGCCTGAACTTATGACAGAGATGTCTCGTTATATGCTTGTTGACGTATTCAATAAAAATACATTTGAAACTAAAAAGTGGTTAGAACTCAAATTAGAGTAAAGAAAAGTGTTTGAAAAATGGTTAGGGTTATATTTAGACGGGTTAGAGTTAGAAGATGAGTAAAAGCTTGTTTTAGGGTAAGGATTAACACTAGGTAGCATACAGTTATAGTACAAACTAAAAGGCGTTCGGATAAAGTTACAGTAATCTAACATATTATTTTTCATTCTCTGTAATTCACAGATGAAAACCCAAATAAAAACATTAATAGTAATAAACTATTCCAAAACATAAAGTATTACATGGCATATGTTTTGTCCAAATATGTGTTTCAAGTGTCAAAATTAAAAATACTATGTATGCCCATTAAAATAACTGTGCATGTTACAGAAAGTCACATGAGACAGTATCATGTTTATGAGTGTAATCATCAAGCAATTATGGTAGCTTTCATCTATTCCTATGAAAAGATAGTGGAACTTACGGAATTAAAAACCCATACTCCTGACATTGCACATCCAACCAAACTGAAATCTACGCAACTGTGCTGTTTTTCTGGATTTACAATAACTGAGAGTGGTACTTGTAAATGAATGGTTATTCCTACTCCTCATGCTGTCCTAAGGGCTGAGAGCCCAGCAAAGGAGGAGGTCTACAAGGTTTACACAAACTGTATGTGCTGTCAAGGGATTGGGAAGAAATGAAGATTCTCCTAAATATCAATTTCCAGAAAATACTGATGTAATTAAAGACATAGACAATAGTATTATGCTTCCTTTCTTGCCTTATTTTGTAAAATAGTCAAGTTAAACTATATAAACCTATATTTGCAAGAACACCAAAGAAAAATTACCAATGACATCCTCACTATTTACAAATTCGCAGTTCTTCAATGCTAGATTAAACTCCATTTAGCCCTTAAAGCAATAGTTCCTCTTTACTTGATGAAGAGGATAAATATGTACCTTTTGTAAAAGAGAATAATAGGAAGAGACAAAGGGCCTGATTTATAACTTGGTGGTAGGACCATCCGTTCGCCACAAATGAAGTGTAAATATGTCCGCCAACCTGGCAGAGTAACTCCGGTTCAATTTCTATATTGAACAGTAGAACCTCCGTCAGTCTTGGCAGAGGTAGATCCATCCTAATAGAGGCTCTACCATGTTGACGATGTTCTGGCATCGGATAACCCTCTGTCGGAGTTGGCATGACGACATTCCGCCCACTAAATTTCTATATGTTCGTTGTAGGGAGGGAGATGACAGCAGTGTTCTGTTTATGGAAATCTGCCACGGACCAGTTTTGGCATGGTATAGCCTTGCAACTTAAAGCTGGGCATGTAAGTCATGCACCTGATTGTAATACACTAAGTAATCACACCTGCCAGAGCACACTTCAAAGCACACCCCATGCCACATCATGATCCTTTGCCTTTTTCACCTACAGCAAATAGGCATTTTATCAACTTTCTTAGCTTTCCCTCTATTTAGTTTTCCATTTACCCTACAGTTAGATTTTTGTCCTTCTTTTACTTAATTTCGAGTTTCATACCATGGCTGGCAGAAGAAACCCCACAGTCATAGACACAGAATTTAAGAGTCATGATGGATGAGATAATTAGGGCTGCGGCACACTTCTCTGGAGCCCTTATACAAAGTATTACAATTACTCAGAAAAGGCAAATGTGTGACAGAATTGTCTCAAAAACGAATGCTGTATCTAACAGCAGGCGTCCACAGGGGGAAATATTCAAGCACTGGAATGATCTGCAAGGGAGGGTAAGATCCCTGACTTCCAAAGCCCAGTGCCCACCTTGTTGCCCAGCTGACTGGTGGTGGTTCTCCCTGGCATATGGACCTCTTGCTCTGGGAGGAAAACATGTATGGGATCCTACACATTGAAGGTGTTGCGGGAATCCCAGGTGGAGTGGCGTCAGGTAAGTACAAACACAGTATATTAGACACCAACTATAATTTTGATCTTGTAGTATACTAGATAGAGTTGTGTCTTGCGATCCCATGTTAGGTGTTTGTAACCTAAATGTTCTGATAAATGCTTGTGGAGACTACCTTTCCTACTATCATATAGCGTCTCAACAGCTGTTAACTTTATTTCATTTTTAAAATGTTGTCAAAAAAGCCATGTATATTTAGTTTATGCATACATTTGTCATACTGAGGTAACACATTTGTGTGCGAGGGTTCTTTTCCCTCCACATACATATCAAGTAATAATATACATGTTATTTTGTTTGTATGACCTAGTTTTAACATTTTAACATTTACTATTTATTTCTAAGACCGTTGCTAACTCATTATATGACCTACATGGAGTCTTGTTTTGATCAGTACACAGCAGCTGCCACTCTATTACTGGTCAATGACTACAGCAGTCACAATGCTTTCAAATAGATATTTTTGTTTTATGTGATGTGCCACCCTCATTATACCATACGTTGGAATCACAAGACATTTTCTTCAAACAATCTATGTTAACACTTTTCAAAACATACACAGTTTAAGGAGGGTTACTTGTATATGTATTTTCACACTAACGAATATCTGGCTGAGTAAGGAATCTGAACATGATAAATGAGTGGATATTACTCTTAGTAGATGACATACAAGTGTGATGTGACAGCAATACTGATAATACTACTTTTACAGTTTGTGATTAGAAGTCTGACTGAAGAAGTGTAATGTTCTGCCATAATGAAAGATGCACTCTCCTCTCCCTTAACATTCAAGAAATGTGCATGTTTATCAGAATCATTAAATGTGCAATAAGAATGTAAAAAGGCTGACATTAACCATTAACATTACACTATTACACACAGGTGTCCTAACAGTCGTCATTTCATTTCATTTCATATTGTAGGGCCAGAGCAGAATGTCCAGCAATAGCACCTACAACTCCTACCACTGTTCAGACTCCTGCAGAAGCCTACAGTGAGGACCAAATGTCTGCTGATCCGGATAAGGAGCCGCCTCGTCCGTAAAGTGTGTTCGGGTAGACTGCTAGGGTGAGCATTACTCTGCCTACCACAAGTAATATCACCCGTATTGTGTCTCCCCCTCCGCAACAGGCAGTAGTTGTCACTGCTCCCTGTGGCCCAACATCCCAAACAACATCTGCAGTGCACACACCAGTCCTGGCTCCTGTAGTGGCGGCAACATCAACAACATCTGCAGGTGAGCCAGGAACCAGTGAGATGTTGCCAACTCTGCAAAGGCCACTGGGTAGTGTGAGTCAGGATAAGCCATCATGTGCACAGCAGAGTACTGGCACTGATGCCCATAGTTTTAGGGTACCTGTGGGCCAGAGCGTAATTGAAACAGCCTCCCAACATGAAGAACAGATGGGCTAGGTCATAGAGCCATTCAGAGACAACAACCAGCTCATGGGTGACATCAAACAGTTGCAGAGGAAGCACAATTACCTAGTTGAGAGACACAGATCTGTTTTGTGCTCCCTGTCTGTGATAGTGCAGGATAGTTTAGGAACATCTACCCCTTTCAAGGTACCTGCAACGTCTGAGTACCATCCACCAGTCACTTCCACAGAAAGGGAGCCCCTGCAACTCCAGGACCCACCTGCCATCACCTCTAACTCTGCAACTGTAGAGGCAACAGTCACCCTCAGGAGGGATCGTTCATCAGGACCATTGGGAGAGGACCCCATCAAAAGTACCACTAAGAAGTGCAAGTAATTTCCTCCTGTGAACAGTAACAGTAACTCTTGGGACAATTTGTGCGACACATTTGCCTTCTGAGGATTATCTGTATTTTGGAAATAATTGTGGCTGTCCCCTTAATAATATCATCCCCCATCATTGGCAATTCTGTGTTTGATAGTAAAACACTTTTTTTGTGAAAACCAAAAATTTTCATTGCCATTATTCCATCTTAATCATAATATGTGTTAATCTGAATGCAATTGTTTGTTTCACTATATTTAAACTGTTTGTTGTTGTACTGTATGCTGGATTTTCAAAATGTAGTGTTTTTCAAAATGTTCATATACTGTCAAAAAGTCCCAGATACTCCAGATATAACCTTTTACAATATTCATGATTAAATCATATTTAAATTATATTTAAAAACATGTTTACAGCTTATCTCAAAACTGACACACAATTTTCTTTTCTTGAGAAGGAAAAATGTTTTATTACATTACACAAAACCATCTCATCATTTTCTTCATGTTACAAGATATGCAGAGCAGATTTCAAATTTTCAGTATATACCATTACCATAACATTACATATGTACATACTCACACATGAGTAGCAGCCATTCCTAGAAACTCATACGGCAATGATGATAGTAATGACATTATTAAATGTTAAAACAATACAAAGTACCACAACAGGAAAACGATTCAGGAGCTATTACATTTGTGTAACACAAGTAAGGCAAGTAACCCAGTCAAAAAGTCACCAATGATTCCTTTGTGTTATGAACGATGTTGACCTATGGAAAAGAAGCATGTTTACAATCAATACATGATTTTAAAATATTAGGTAGATTCAAAAGGACTCTACCACAATGTTGCAACCTAAAAATCCAACCTTCCCCTGCTGATATTAACACTATGACTGTATCATAGACAAGGATTTCCAAACTGGCATGTAGTAAACACGTAGGAAATATCACAATTTAAAATCACCCTATGTGGACATATACTTTAACGTACTTCTTAAGCAAAGACTGCAGTAGTCTGTCTCTTTTTTTGAAAGAATAATTTTTTAATCTAAATTATTTTAATAAATAGATAAAACAATTGATAATTTCTGTTTCCGATTATACACTTTTTGTGTCTACTACATGGGCTTGGTATATGTTTTCATCCTGATTTGCATTTGCATGGTGAGATGTGATTTAAGTTGTGCTTCTGATTAAGTGTGTAGTAACCAAGAAAAAACCTGTTTTTACTCTCTGTCTCCTGTGGACAAAGATTATTACATTTACATAAATTTCCATCAACTGATATTTACTCTTGTGAAAAGAAGTTGTCGATGACATCTTAAGTAAACAATTCCATTCTTCTCCACCACTGCCATCTTCATTTGGCAATTCTTCAAAATCACACTGGGCTTATTCAGTGTAGTCATCATCTGGGATGAATGTAATGTTCCGCCGTAGGGCAATGTTGTGCAGAACACAACAGAACAATGTTAATGTTAAATGTTTTTATAAAGCACTCAAAGGCCCAAATGAGTGTCTTGGTGCTAGCTGAGTGCAGATAAATGAATTCTAAATAAAGGACAGGAGACAGACTGGGTTGGGATTTAATGTGTCAAGGGTGAGTGTTCCATGCCTTCTCGGTTCCTAGCACGAAGCCTCTGCACCCCCAACTAGTGCGTTTAAATATCAGGACAGGTATGAGTTTGGCTGCAGTGGAACTGAGGAAGTGGGAGGGAATGTTCCAAGTGAAGTATTTTTTCAAAAGGTCTGGGCCCATTCCCTGTAGAGCCTTATAAACAGTATAATGGACTTTAAAAAGTATCCTTTGTTTGACGGGAAGCCAATGAAGCTTGGCTATCAGATAAGAAACAGATCAGTGCTTAGGGATATTACCTAGCAATTGTGCTGCTGCATTCTGTAAAGTCTGTGATTTATTTAGAAATTGGCAGGGTGCATGGAGATAAAGCCCATTGCAATAGTCAATTTTTGAACCAACTAGAGAGGTAGCTATTGTTTTTTTAAGGGGTTCCGGAAGAAAGTGCAAAATCGTTTTTACCATTTTGAAGGTATAAAAAAGCCGCTGACATGACTGTGTTTACTTGGTCTTTGTAAGAAAGTTTGTTATTTAAGAGAATTCCTGAGTTTCTTACACACCTAAAAAGAGTGGGGAGGGAGCCCAGCTCAGTAGGCCACCATTCTGGCATCTATAAAGATGGCTGAGTGCCGAACACCATCACCTCCATTTTGGAGGCATTCAGTTTAAGACAATTGCTTGCTATCCAATTTCCTACCACTCTCATGCAGTCACAGAATATTTCCGCTGCCATCCTATCAGCGGTTCGTAGGGAAATGACAATTTGGGTGTCATCAGCATAGGATGTGATTTCGGACCCAAAGGATCTGATGAGATCCGCTAGCGGAATGACATAAACATAAAACAAGAATATAGTAATTTTGCACACCATATCAGGTGAGTAAAGGAGGGCTCCCACATAAATAATCTGTGCACTCCCTTGTATAAACAATGTAAACTGGTTTGTAATTAGGTTGGGTGCCAACAATCTGTCACTCACTGATCCTAAGTGTCTTCAATACTTGCCAATAAATCGCTGATCAAGGCTGGTACAGTGTCCCCCTGGCATATTTTGGGTCCCCAGCAGGGTTCAATAATTTCAACTATCAAATAATAGAAGGTAAAATTATTTTCAAGTCTTTTTTCCAATGTTCACTTTATTCTTTAATCAGATGATAATATGAAAATATTCATAGTAAATTAAATGTGAACAACCCATTAATAAATACTCATCCTCAAATCTTCAATGCATTTCGGACAGAAAATGACCTTCATCAGAAAATACATTTATACTGCAGTACGAAATAAAAACTGTTTTATGTTATGAACATCAGGTACATGTGGACTCTTAAGTTTTGTTTTCAATGAACAGCATCCTACAGAACAAGCGAAGAAGACGTTGGCCATGAAGGTGGAGGTCTGAAGGCGGTCCCTCCGAAACTGAAGGACTCAGCAGCACAGAAGGTTATGGGGCTGGAGAGAAGGACTCAAGATCTACTGACTCAGAGGTCTACACGGCAAACCAGCTCCAAATGGTGGTGGACCCAGCACCATCTCATGGACTTACATCATCGGCCACCACTACTTCCCTCCTGCTCTCTACAATGCCGGCCAACACCCAGCCCTTGAACAGTCTGGGTCTCCTTCGCCCCAGGCACCTCTGCTCCTTCTCCTGTCCATCCAGTAGTGATTTCGGAGGAGGCTCTGGATGTGTTGCGCAGCATATCTGTTGGCCAGACTGCACTGTTGTTTGCCATCCAGGGGGTCCATCAACAATTAACCCAGTTACTGGCATTCCAGGATGACAGGCACTGTGCAGTGTGTGCTATACAAAGAGGCATGGCAAGTCTAAGACCCCCCTCAGACATCACTGGCTCCCACCAGCAAAATACCTGGCCCTTCCTCTCAAGTTCCTTTCTCTTCCCTAATCCCTCCTCATCCTCCTACTACCATAACCCACCCAACCACCTCTGTCCTAACATCAGACACTAGCTATACGCTCACACCCACACCCAGGCAAACACAAAAACGCAGGCACATGCACAGACACTCCTAGTAAAAAGAAAGAAATACACACAAACATACACATACAGACACACAAAGTAGCAACACACTGTCCAAAGTCACAGACACATCCACAACACGCAAGTACTCTAATACTCCAATACATCCACCAGTCCCCTCTATTATCTGACTGACTCCCACAAGTTCCACTACATCCTCAACCACTTTCCATACCCTCAATCACCTCCACTTCTCAACCACAATCACAACCTCAGCTACCACGACTACCACCATCACAATTTGTACAACACTCACAACCACCACCACAATCTCTACCAGCACTGCAACATCTACCACCACTACAACCTCATCCAAACACACAATCTCACAAAAGCAGTCCACACCACAGAAACACAAACCTTTAGACAAGGACAAGCCATCACCCAAACAAACAACACTACAGAAACACACCCTCAGACAAACACATATCAACCAAACAAAGCACACCCCAAAAACACACACCCTCAGACAAACACACACCATCAACCAGACAAACCACATCAGAGACACACACACCGAAATAAGAACAGTCACCCAGGCCCTCGTCACCAGCAGACTGGGCTACGGAAACGCCCTCTACGCAGGAACTTCGGCCAAGCTCCTGAGAAGACTGCAATGCATCCAGAACGCCTGAGCCTGATCCTCGACATTCCCCGCCGCAGCCACATCTCACCCCACCTGAGAGACCTGCACTGGCTCTCCATCAACAAGAGGATAATCTTCAAGCTCCTCATCCACGCACACAAAGCTCTCCACAACACCGGCCCAGCATACCTCAACAGACGACTCACCTTCTACACTCCCACCCGCCAGCTCCGCCGGCCTCACCCTCGCCACAGTCTCCCGCATCCAAAGAACGACCGCCGGCGGCAGATCCTTCTCCCACCTCACCGCCAAGACCTGGAACACCCTCCTCACCAACCTACAGCAGACCCAAGACCTACTGGCCTTCAGAAGACCTCTCAAAACCTGGTACTTCAATCAGTAGCAGAGACCCCCCCGCGCCTTGAGACCCTCACGGGTATGTAGCGAGCTTTACAAATGTATTGATTGATTGATTGATTGACCCAAAGCCACTACATCTACAAAGTAAACACATTCATCCAAATTAAAAACTTCACCCACATTACAGAACACACCCAAAAGCACAACCCCACATCATCCTGAAACTTCATACACATACTCAGCTGCACAATGCACACACACACACCACCACTGCAACAGCTCTAGCACCCTTTACTTTCCACACACCTCTTACACCCACACCATCCACACTTCTGCCAACCTCTAAAACCACCTCTACTCCTCCCAAACCCCTTAAGAAAAGGTCCCCCCGCCCCCTCCCAAATGGTGAATTGAGGTGTCTGGCTAGCATCTGTTCATGGAGTGACATTTGCCCCTTTGTGAGGAGGTCATTTGGGGACCATTGACTTTGGAGACAAAATGACAATATGTATATTGGATAGCAGAGCTCATTTATGTGTTTTTTATTCATTATTTTTGTTCAATAATTATTATGATTTATGTATATTCTTTTGGGAGAAGTATCTCAAAATGTATTTATTTTGCTCAAAACATGTTTTATTTTTCTGGGGCGCACAGACACATTGTTCAGTATGTTTGTTTTTTGACCATTTGCATTTTTAGTAGACACCTTAAACAAGAATACGTAAGTAAATGTTGACCTTTGATCTCCTGCTCTTACTACTAGACTCCTATTTTGTTTACACTAGATTATTTCATGACACCTCTACTATTCCTACCCTTTAGGGTCACATTTCTTTATAGTCTTTTACCTGTTTAGTAGTTGAGGGCATTATTAAACTACTATAACAGCAATCAATATTCTTGCAAGCTACAAATATATATGACTATAGAACTGATTTATTGTATTTAAAAATAGTAAGTATGTATATTCCATATTTCTAATCTTCGCTGCGCATAGGGTCTGATTACAATCTTGGTGGATGGGATACTCCGTCACAAACGTGACGGATATCCGGTCCACCGTATTACAAGTTCCATTATATCCTACTGAACTTGTAATATAGCGAATCAGATCACGTTTGTGACGGAGTATCTCATCTGCCAAGATCGTATTCAGGCCCATAGCCTGTAATGCCAGGCAAAAAAACTTTAACCCTTTCGCTGCGGCGGCTATTCCGCCGCAGCGCTAAGTGGGCGGGGCGGCCGCTCGGCGGCCGCATGCTGGTGACAGAACCGCTCCGTCACCAGCCGCGGTTGAGCTGTGCTGGTGACGGAGCTGTTCCGTCATGACCCGCCCCGCTCATTAAAACTGCTGCGCAGGCGCGAAATCAGCGCCGCGCAGGCGCGGCGGCCGGGCCATGACGGAGCCGCTCCGTCATCAGCACAGCCCAACCGTAGCTGATGACGGAGCGGTTCCGTCATCAGCAGGGGAGGGGTTAACTTACCACTTCTTCTGCTGCTCCCACAACAAGTGGTGTAAGGACACAAGTAACATCAGAAAAACTGTCCCTGCCCACATTAATTTGCACTATATTTACTTCACTTTAAAGTTCAATAATACACAGTTACTCCTTTTTCAGGCATGACAATGAAAACATAATATTTCAAATGTAAAGGCTAAGATTTGTTGTACATTCAAAAGAGTACGTTACATATGTGTACTGCCATGATAAATTACATTTTATTAAGCCTCTGGCCTAGACGGACTCACAGGTGCATTTTATAAGGCATACAAGCATTTGCTCATCCCACATCCTAAAGAGATGTATGCCATGGCCCTCGAGGCGGAGTTCACCCCCCCTTCGCTCTGTGAAGAGGTGATCACACTATTATTGAAACTTGGTAAGGAACCTCACTTGTGTACCTTGTACCACCCCCTTTCACTGCTTAACCCTGACAATAAAATCTTGGCCAAGGTTATTACAACAAGACTGTCACTCCTGATGGAACAGATCATATTGCCTCTATACACTGGCTTTGTCCCCTACAGAGCCACCTCCTTAAATTTGTGTACAATCTTTGCAGTGCTAAACAAGATCTCCCATGAAGTCCTTGCAGCTGTTGCCCTTTTGGACACCGAAAGGTCATTCAATTAATTAGAATGGCCTTTTCTGAAAGCGACATTGTATAAATTGTGACTGCCCAGTGGGTACACTGATCTTATTATGTTGCTTCATTCAAACCCTGTGGCTTGCTTGTGGGTCAACGGCTCTCTCACAGATCCCTACCCAGTGGCTAGAGGCACCAAACAGGGATGTCCTCTGTCACCTCTCTTTTTTATTGTAGCCATAGACCCCCTGGCCCGCATCTCCAGGACAAAACCACCTTCATTGTGGCTTACACATTCCCTGGTGCCTTACTGATGTCCATGTATGCGGATTACATTCTGCTTTTTATACGGCATGCCGCAGATAAGTGTTGCTCAATGGTTAGAGCGGCAGACCCTGATGCAGAGGTCTGGCCCGGGACCAGGGTTCAATTCCTGCCTCGGCGGGTCTTGGGCTCAATTTCCTCAGACTTGGTAATTCTCGCCTCGTGCCTATTCTAATCATGGGTCCCACTTTGCAACTCTGGGCAATAGCTTGCTTAATCTCCACAACGGCCCCAACAGCGCTGGGATGGCTGGCTTTACCTTGGGGGAGCCCAGGAGTGGACATTTCACAGGGAAAAAAACCCAGGAAGGGTTCCACAGTGGTATGCGTTACAGCGCCAGGACACCCCAGTTGGGGTATTAGTGCGCTATACAAGTACAAATCACATTACATTTACATTACATAGATAATCTCACTCCCATAGTATGGGAAATTATTAGATTTGGCAGCCTTTCAGGTCTCAATATCAATGGAGCCAAATCAGAGCTATTCCCTCTCAGTGTCATCAGGCCGCAAGGGATCATTGAATGTCCTCTGCCTTGTTGTGAGAGATCCACTAAATGCCTGGGAATCACGCTCCATCAGGAGAAGGAACAGGTATTCTGTCTGAACTATGAACCAGCCATTGATAAGCTGTCCACACAAACTGAGAGATGAATCAAGCTCCCCTGCCCATGGCAGGAAGCATCACCATTATCAAAATGGTTATCCTCCCTCGATTCATGTATCTATTCCTCAATATACCAATCCCCTTAATTAACAATTTTTTTGCTACCGTAAGAAATATTCTTGTGCGATTTATCTGGACTGGATGAAGACCACAGATTAAATGGGACACCCAGGTACCTCCCTACGAACAGGGAGGGTTTGGTGTGCCTTAATTACAGCTATATTATCTTGCAGCGCAATGTCAATTTGGGTATCATCGGTATCAGGCAGACGCCCACCTCCCCTATGGTAGACCTGAAAGAGACCAAGCATGATGCGTCCCTCCGTGGTCCGTAAGGGCATCCAGATGGATCCCTCCAATATCCAAAAGTTGTCAATCACAAGCTGGGCTTGGAGGAAAGTCTGCCGGCTCCTCGGTGAGGATATTATCTACTCACATGCCCTTCCACTAGCAAACAATCCCTGGCTCCCCCTTACACAGGAGAAACTGGTTCAGCGTACCTTATTACAAAACAACTTACATACGATTGGGGACCTCTACCCGGACTGTCAAATCCTCACACACTCAGACACTACTCACTTTGGGGGTGGTACACACAAGGACCATGTTATACTCCAGCACCTACACAACACGCTGCACAATCACATGTTCTCCTACCCACTGGTCCCAGATGATTTCTCTCTTTTGAAATGAGTCATCACCGATACAGAAGGGGGAAAACTGCTATCTAGGCTGTACACTGCCTGCATTGCCATGAAACCACAGCAAGATGGGAGGACCAGGACAGCCAGAGAAAGTGACCTGGGGCTTCGCTATCTGAAATAATCTGGTACTATTTTTGAACCCAGACAAAACTTGTCTCCCCTAACCATAGGCACAAGCTATTTCACTACAACTTTCTACACCGGGCCTATACCACATGACGCGACCAAACTAAGACTGCTCCCATGTGATTGTCCGAATGTCCAACGTGCCATACTGACGAGGTAGATTTTGCACATTTGTCATGGACATGCTTGCACATAGGGACATACTAGATTAAAATATTCTCCCAGATATTTACAATAATAGGAGTTGTGCTTACACCTCATCCCCTCGTGGGATATGTTAATGATGTCCCGAAAGGGGTGCACAGATTTACCACCATTTAACTTCTACTTGCAAAGCGAGAGCTGGCATGGTATGGGTGCAGTGGTCTTGTCCTACCGATGCCACATGGTAGAAAAGTACCCCAAGGACCAAAGACATATGGCGACCACTCCGAGATTAACTATTGACGTTAGACACTTATGTACACGTTTGATATGTTGAGCTATGGAGCTCTCCACCCCTCCTACCGCCCCGCCTCCCATGTGGAAGCCATGTCTGAAACCACCATCCATGTTTAATGCCTATTGGAGCACCTGGTACCCGTTATTGTGATTACGATCGCGGCCATCCCTCAAGAAATGGCTACCTGCTACATGAATCTGATTGAGCTAACAATTGCCAATCCCTGTTTGCCTATTGCATGGGCAATTTGTTATTGTGTGTTGTTCTGACTAGCAAAATTGAAAAAGTAAAAAAAATAAAAACATTTTTATAAGATAACATATTTAAATGCACATACCTCCTTTTACAGCTCCGACATGGTGGATCATCATCCCTATCCAAGAGGAGGTGTGCAGCACGTTGAAACATCAGATTCATTGTAAGCTGTCAAGTACAACAGGATGGTAAAGGTAGCTTACCCCCTTTTATCGGCTTTAAAACATCAGCTCAGGTGTGGAGATTTAGCTGCCATGGTAACGCTAACAAAAACCGACACCATGATTAGGACGGTGGAGTTTGGCATGTAATGCCTCCGCCAGCCACTTTTCTGGTCTTACTCTGTTGACGGAGGAGTTCACACGCAACAGGGTCAGCGGGCCTGATAAACGTATCATCCATCAAACCTCCAACATATAAATCAGGTGTGAGGACAGATCCGACAGCAGGCGGATGGCGCGTCATTTTTCAACGGCCTGGATGCATCCGCTAAGATATAAATCTGGCCCAAAGACAGCAGAAACAGTCTTGCTTCATAAAATCTGAGTTCCTAATTCTGTTTTGTGTGTTGTTACTAGAAATGGAGGTAAAAGCCAGCATAGAAGATATATTTGTGAAAATGAGGTAGGGGAGGGAGTTGTAGGACTGCAGGTACAATACAGAAGTTGGATAATTGCTTGTCTCCATGGATTTAATAAAATCAGGCCTTTCCTGACACATCTACTTAAGAATGCCTGCAGTACGTTGTAAAACCAGAGGCTTCTTTTATGCATGTTTAAATTATATTGGCAGTTGTCATAGAGTCAGGTGATACCAACTTGCCATAAACATGGGGGAAGGCATGGAGCCAGTCTCATGCTGGGATGCACACTATGGAGCTCCAGTATCTCTCTATTGTTGAGACCCTGAGACATGGAGAGGCCAGGCTTTCTGCATATACCAGATATGGTGGTCCACTTGGTCATTGCCCTTACAGTTGGAGGTTCATGCCAGGCTTGGTCTCCATAATCTGAAGATTGCCACCCTATCTCTGTTCCACTGAACTGAAAGTAAATGGCTGTGGTGAGGCAGTAAGCCAAGCACAAGTGCAGACAAAGACCCAAGTCTCAAGTCCTTGAGTGAATCCAGCACCGCAAGGGACCCTGAGGGCCAGATGCTGCTGTGGTAGTAGCAACAGATGGGACAGGAGCCACCATGGAGACAGTTTTCAACTGCTTGATAAATGGCCAGATTGTGTGGAAGACACTGGATAAGTAACAGAGGGTGAATGGAGTCACTGTTGCTAGAGTGGAATGTTCCTCTGTCAAGCTGGAGGTGCACTTGTGTGTGTGAATTATTGTTTTCCCTAATTTAACCTAACTGTGCAAGTTGTAGGCCTAATTTTTCCTTTACATACGTTACTAGATAAACATGCTTGCTTTTGTGCCACATTGTACTTTTATACGGACCCTGTGTATGTTTTCACATTCTGTTCTTTTCCTTGGATTTAGTCTTAACATTGACAAGGTCAAACAACAATGTCTCTTGTCTAGCATTTAGACATAACACAAGAATGCAGCTGTTGTTTTTGTGCACACATGTCCTATTGATCCAGCGGAAGGCCAGGGATTAACACTTCACAGTCAACTATAAATTCAAATAGGTCCATATACACATTCAAGTTTCCTGGCTGTTTCACTGGGGGGTCAAGTATTATATTCACTTTGATCTTGATTAGTCAATGCCTAATTAATCTTAGCAGATCAACACTCTTCCAAGGGTCAATGGACCATTAGTCGAGTTGTTGATGGTGATATTAACAATTTAACAAATTTAACTTATAACTAACACCAAAATAATGACAGACTCCGGGTAAGATTCAATTAATTGTATCTAATAACTCAGTCAAAATGAACGCTCATACAGATTCACAGTGCAAACGCCATCAACTTTCATGAGAGAGAAAAACTAATTTATCAAATACATTCAATTCACAGATCCATTCAACAATTCGATGCATTAGGAGTGGATAGATGGAGAGACAAAAGACATAATAAATCATACATTTGCAAAAGATATGAAAATTTAAGACAGAAATATATTTACTCAAGGTGAAACGGGAAACCCAACCCTCTGGCCTAAGGACTGGTGGAGGTCACCTGAATAAGAATCAGGAGACAAAGACTATAGGACAGAATCAGATCAGAGAAATACTTACTAATCTTCAATCTAATCAGGTTTTTTTTTCAGAATTGAATCTTCCCAATCTGTTTATCTTCTTTCCATGCTTGTAGGAATGGACAGTTCAACATAACAGTTATTTGTATTGTCGTATATGTTACCCATTTGCATAGTATATGTATAGCACTTTTTCACCTATCATCACAAGTCACTGTTGCTGCACTTCAATCACTTCATCGCCGTGTATTGTATTGCTTTATTGACAGCCATATGCATTGATATGTATACATAATATTCATACAATACAATCATCATTTTTTGACCAAAAAATTGTTTTGTCTTTATGTTGTGTTCCATGTATCCCAATTTAGCTCTTGAAAAGTGTTGTTGAACCATTTTCTAAATTTTTTACATTAAGTTTTTAATGTTTGCTATTGAAAATAAAAAAATCAGGATGTATTAACACATTGAATAAAGGAATTGTCACTCTCCACACAGAACCACTTCTTTACATATCATACATACCCAGGTTCTGAGGGACGCAGGGTTACCCCATTATTGCTAATTATCTTCTTTCCAGCAGCAGATCTCGCCTCACTCTCAGCATTGATTGATTGCTCTCATGATGAGCACACTTCTAAAACTTTTGTCCCTCTACTTATACTCTTTAATTCTGCATGTCCCACCCTCAAAAGTTGCAAACATTCGTGGATCATGGACTGCGATTGGGCAGAGGCAGGGAGTCGATTTTCTAATGGGCCCCTTTGTTTAATAAACCCATCCCATTTAACTTATTTATTTCTTTATTCCACATCCTTTCCCACCCATTTAAAGTAACAGATTAAGTACACATTTTGTATAATTTCACAGTTGAAAAGAGTTCCCATAGCCTCTGTCCTTGGCTCTTGGCAGCCTGTCAACGGTTTTCCGCTGCCATTTTTTCTTTGGCTTAGCACATTAGGCCCAAACATACACTAATATAAAGGAGACATAAACAGATGTTAATTTCTCAAAATATGTGATTGTCACTGTTTACCACCCACTTCTACACTATCCCATGTTAAATGTTCTTTCTTTAAGCAAAAGCATTAGCGGCAACATCTTCTTTTAAAGTTCAGGCAAGCATACGCTAGGCACACGGTGCCTCAAGGTTTAAGGTTAGTAATTCTTGTGCATGCGTGAGTTTCCCTCTCAAAATAGTTAATTACATGGTTATTTACCTAGGGTTTGTTTTGCACATGGGCAGAAACATTTTTGGTTTAAAGCAGGATTTGATCGCGCTGCAAATTATTCATTATTTAAGCATGCAAAAAGCTCTCTTCCCCATATGTGAATGTCGTGCGTATGCTATTTTTCATGTATTTTCTATATCTAGAGATTAGTACTTGTTAATGAGGAACTGATCCAAGCAAGTTCCCTTTTTCTTGAATCCTTGCTCCATCAATCCCCCCTCTGATGGCATTTTAGAGCCATCATAAAATACCCATCATTACCAAGTGCCAACTTCATCATTTTATCTTGGTATCTACATTGTTTTCTACACCTTCCTTATTTTTCTATTTTAAGTTCATTTCTTTCATCTTACCATACAGATTGTCTCTCATTTCCTCTAGCTCAATTTACTCCCTTTTTCTCTTTTTCCCATCCTTCTATTTTTGATTTCCCTCATCGATCCAGTTCTCATTTTTTCCTTGCAACATTTAAAGATCATTATTATCATCAATATCACCAATGCTATAATAATTACGGGGATTAATATTTTCCCTAGTAAACTTCTTCCAAAAGTGTAAAACCTACTACCTATAGGGGAAAGGCTTTTACTAAGTCTCTCCTAAACACCGTCAGCCTCCAGTTGGGTCAAAAATGTATGAATCTTTGTGATATTCTTAATATATCCCTCAATACATTTACGTCTGTCTGGGATATATGTACAGCAGTGTTGAACTTTCAACATGCCACTGACTCCACCCTCTTTTGCCAATAGTATATCAAGGGCAAGTCTATTTTGTAAAACCATAGATCTGATCACAACCATTTCAGTATTTATCATTAAGAAACCTCCAGCAGTATCTGTTGATAAACGATCAACTACTGTGGATAATGGACATATTTTATGCAAATTCAATACGGCTCCAACTGACGGTATAAGGGCACCAAATGTGTCACCTACTGTTTCTGAAAAACGTGCTCTTTTATTTCACTCATTTCATTGTTCTTAGTGATGTGGTATACCTTAGAAAATACAATGGCAACATAACAACCGTCATACCATCATGCCGGTAACCTATAATAGGCACTTTTACCGCACACATAATAAATTCCTGGAAATACAGGATCAGTTCCTCCTTTTAATCCCCATCCGCCCATTATTAGGAAGGTATGCTCACATTCACTAGTACCAATGAAGACAATGTTATATTCAGTTTTTAGTCTATGTAGACAGAATCTCCCAATTTTTACAAATCTAGGGAAATTGCAGCATGAGTCTCGCCTTTCTTATAGTCTCCTTCTAAAGCAGCCCATGGAGGTACATGTGACTTTTGCTGAACAGCTTTCCTTTGGAAATCCTGCCTTCTGTCTTCTACTACATTTAAAAAATCTTTTTCTTCATCACGCAAAAGACATGTAAGGTTGTTTTTTATGAGCGTATGTTATGTCTATAGGATTTGTTGTTAGAAAAAAGTCACCCATGAATTCTGCGTTCTTAGTACTAAGGACAGGGTTTAAATTTCAACGAATAGAAATTTCTTAAAAGACCAAATCCATATTACTATAATAGTATTTGAACTTACCAGTAACATAAAACAAACTAGTTATTACACTACAAGTTACAGCATAAGTTAATGGAACATGATGGTAGGTTGCACCTTCCGAGTCAGAATTAGGTAGTTTCATGCAAACATAACAATTACTCACGTCCATTGTATTTACGTACTGATACAAGAGTTTAGTGAATACATTTAATGCCTAATCACTACTTGATTGATCATGATAATACATGCTATTATCCATTAATCTTAAATCTGTAGTAGCCTTAGTTCTTTTAGTAACTGCACTCCCTCTCTCACTAGTATTTGTGTTATTCTGTGTATTAGTTACCATTAGGACAGGTATCCCAACTGTTAATAATAACCACATTAAGATTAGTATTGTAATACTACACAAATAACATTTAACACATCTTCGTTTTAAACTAGATTTCGGATGTTCAGTCACCTGTACTTCTGCCATTTTAGTATCTAATCTGTTCTCTAAGTTTAATTTCTATAAAAATTGTCTACAATAAAAATCTTTATGTGATCCCACACTTCAAAGGCTTTCAGCTTTTAATCTGTTTCATTTCCGCTTTCAATGTTTTCTTCTTTGGCTTGAAAATTTCTCAATAAATCCACCCTTTGTATGAATGTCTTTTCTTTAAGGTGCATGTACAAAGTGAATTCTCTCTATCTCCCTATGAATGCCCAACAGGTCTTCCTCTAAGGATGAAACCTAACGGGTATCGTGATCACCCAGTGTTAGAAGGGGGAAAAAAACCTTACTTTTAGAAGGACCCTCACTCACCACTAGTTGGTGACATGCTTCATCATTGGGTCCCCGCTGGGGTGACCGAATGTCCCCCCCAGCGTGCTACAACGCCTGATTACAGCGGAGCAGGATGTGGTGAGTTTAACAGTGCCCAAATTAGGAGGTGACTATAAGTGAGTGTATAAGTGTATTAAAAAATGCAAAAGTTGTGCCTTTACAAAAATCTTTAATAATGGCCAACCTGCATTGGATAAAAACAAAGTGGACGGACTACCCAAGGTTCTGAGTTAAGGAACCGGAGTCCTAGTAAGTATCAAAAGTTGGTCAACATGTTTCTGCTGCTTATGTTGCAATTTGCTCAGCATTCGTCAGGACCTACACAAAAGTCCTCCGGTGGTGTGCGCGCACTAAGGCGTACCCTCCCGAGAGGCTCAAAATGTGAAAAATATATAGAATACCAGATAGTTTTTCGTAGTTACCCTCTACGATTTGTAGGGATAAACCAAAAACCTGTAGGGAGAAAAGAGACAAACAAAAACACATATAAGGGAACTTAAAAGATAAGTTCTTTAGTCAAATGCGTTAGTTATTATTGGTCTTTTACATTTCAGGATTTTTTATGTATTGTGGTAGCGTGAGTGGCCAGACTTGCTCACATGGGCGGGGTGACGTCACATGGTACCCGCCGCGCCCACTGCCTTAAAGCTGTATAGACGGGAAAGATGATTGCAACGTGAGGGTTCGAATCCTGATGCGATCTCAACACGAAAAAGGTTAATCAAAGGGATTTATATCAGAATACGTGTATTAACCCTGCTTAAGGAGTAAACAACATTTAATCTAATTTTGACCGGGTCTGGAAACGGTCTTTACAAATACAGGGCCACCTGCAATAGCTCACGCAGATGACGTAGACAATCACAAATCGATTAGTACATTGCTTGCTAAACCTTACGGTGAATTAAGTAGCTGAGCAATTACGTGATGCCGGTTCTCTTTGAAGGCCGGGTAAGTCAGGCTGGCACAGGTGCAAATTACCCCGTAATTAGGGCAAGCATTTTGCAGTTGGTCGGATGTCAAGTATGCATTTCGCCAAATCCTGAAATGTAAAAGACCAATAATAACTAACGCATTTGACTAAAGAACTTATCTTTTAAGTTCCCTTATGTGTGTTTTTGTTTTTCTTTTCTTCTTCTGACTGGTTTTGATCTGAACTTTCTCCAATTGATTCTTTCCCTCTTCCTAACTCAACTGTATCTAAATTTTCTACAATGGATTCCTTTTGTTTTCCTTCTTGCAATTACATTTGATCTAAGTTTTCTGCAATGCGTTCTTCTTCTAATTCTAACTGAGCTGAATCTTGGTTATCTGAAATGAGTTCTTCTTCCAGTTCTGACTGAGCTGAATCTGGGTTTTCTGCAACAGTTAATTCTGGTCTTTCAGATTCAAACGCTCTTTTGGTCTGTGCAGCAGTCTCTTCAGTCTCAGTAGCTGGTGCCGACCCTACTTGACTTGTACTTGGTTGTTCATCTTCAATGAGCTCTTCAGAGTCTGGTTCTTTTGACTTCACAACTTTCAGCTTCTGGCTCTTTTCGTTGTTCTACCAGTTGCTTCTTTGGTTATTCAGGTGGACTTGGGACTCTTTGGGTGTGACTGGCATGGATCTAATTTGGCAAGCCTGCACACTTTACTCTGCTGTCATAAGCAATATGATTTGATGTGGTCCTTTCCACCTGGGTTCCAAACACGATTTCCTTGTGTGCTTCTTCACCACGAAAAAATCTCCGGGACACAAATCATGAGCTTGGTTTGGCTGTGCTGTGATTGCATCCTCTCCAACCTGGTGGGACACAGAACATACCATATCAGCTAGTCCCTTGCAATAGTCCAACACTAGATCATCAGTTATATCCACCAATATGTTGCCAGGTACAAATGCTTGTCTCATTGCTCTTCCCATGAGGACTTAATCCTGTTCTTCGGTCTGGAATGCTTCTAAGACTCATCAATACAAGGGGCAAAGCATCAGGCCATTTCAGTGAAGTGGGTGCACGCACTTTCCCTAACCGTGATTTTATTGTGCCATTTAACTACTCAACCACTCCAGAAGCTTCTGGTCGATAGGCACAATGTAGTTTCTGTTCAATTCTGAAGGCTTCCAAATCAATTTAATTATGTCATTATTAAAATGAGGTCCTCTAACTGATTCCAAAGTGACTGGAAATCCGAAACGAGGAATGAGCTCTCTCAACAGAAGTTTGCCAACTGTGAGACTGTCATTCCTCCTCGTGGGATAAGCCACTACCCATCGAGAACACAGACACGTAATGACAAGGCCTTACTTCAAACTGTTGCACGGTGGCAACACAATTAAGCCTAGTTGCAATCTTCTAAATGGTCCTTCAGCTTTTCAAATCTTTCCCCAACTGACCACTGTCTTTCTCCCTGGGTTTTGTAATTAGCAGGTCAAACATATTTGGCAGAGACTTTCTACAACTAGCCTAAACTTTGGATTAAACCATGTTTGTCTGAAATGTCTAATCATGACATCCCTCCGAACATGTGTGCTTTCATGATATACCCTGGCAATTTGTGATAACAAACTATCTGGCATTATTGGCCTACCATCTAGACACACCCATTCTTCATCAGCTCTTCTTGTGCAACCTGTTTTGATCCAGTGTTCCTTTTCCTTTGTGTCTGCCTCATCCTGCAACTGTCTAACTTCATCCCAAGCAGAGAAAAACATCAGTTGGCAATTGGTATCTTCTTTTTCCATCCCCCTGTTCAAAGACATTGTATTTCTTGCACAAAATTGTGCCACTTGGTCTGCATACCGATTACCCAATGTCACATAATCATTTCCTGACTAATATGCAGCACATTTGACCACTGCGATTTCTTTTGGCAACTGTAACGCTTCTAACATCTTTACCATTCCTGATTGGAGATCCTGAATAAGTCAGAAATCCCCACTGTAGCCACAATTGGCCGAAGTAATGCACAATCCCAAAACCATATTGACTGTCCGTAAATATGGTTACCCTCAATTTCTTCCCCACTTTACAGGCTTTCGTCAAAGCAAACAATTCAGCTATTTGTGCAGACTTGACTCCTCTTAGACAAGAAGCTTCTATGATACCTGATACAGTACATACTGCATAACCAGATATCAATACTCCATTCTCTATTCTCAAACCTAACCCAGCCACTAAGTGCACATCTGTACCCCATGGCACCATTGGAACGTCAAGGAGGTCGGGTCTAGGCTTTGTACACATCTCTGTCCTATCTAAACAGTCATGATCAATTTCCTCTCCCACTTCTTCACACTATGAGTCAGGCAACAAGGTTGCTGGATTCATCATTGTGCATCTTGTCACACTCACATTTTCAGCACACAAAATTACTCTTTCATACTTAGTCAGCCGATTAGGGGTCAACTGTTGAGTACGAGTCCTTGTTAAAAGGATCTCAACTGAATGTGGTACAAACACCTTTATAGGGTATCCCATCACTATTGATTCACTCTGTTCCAGACTCACACAAGTAGCAGCTACTGCTTTCAAGCAGCCAGGTAATTCCACAGCTACTGGATCCAGAGTAGCAGAAAAGTATGCTACTGGGCGTTGTGACAATGTTATGTTATGTTATGTTATGTTATATGGGTTTATAAAGCGTACTGTTACCCAAGGGTGTCCTGGCGCTGAGCACTGTCTACCTGGAACCCTCCATCCCTTGAGCCCCGCCTGAGACTAAGCTGAAAACAACCATGTCTTCAGGCCTTTCCTAAATGAAAGGAATTCCGTGGCAGTTCTTAGATAAAACGGAAGTTCATTCCAGGCGTTGGTGGCTCTAAGAACAAAGCTCTTTCCGCCCCAACTGGCCTTTTTCGCCCTAGGAATGGCCGCCCGCTTTGCTTCCATTGAGCACAACGTTCTCCCGGGGACATACCATTGAATGCGCTCTTTTAGGGCTTCCGGGTCGGTCCCCCTCAGGGACTTGAAGACTGTGCAGAGAGCCTTGAATTGGGCCTGTTGTTTGATTGGGAGCCAGTGAAGGTGACGTAGGCCATTTCTTACCGACACAAACCTCGGAGTGCCCGTAAGAAGCCTGGCTGTCGCATTCTGTACCATCTGTAATCTGTTAAGATGTTTATTATTAATAGTCAGATACAGACTGTTACAATAATCCAGACGGGACAGAATGAGAGCTGAGACAACTGCTCTGAAGCTTTCTTCAGTGAGGATGAGTTTTATTTTCTTCAGTGTTCCCAGGATAAAAAAGCAGGTTGACACCACTCCGCTGACCTGGTCCCCAAATGTGAGAGTGTTATCCACAATCACTCCCAAATTTTTAACCTTAAGTACAGGTGGTGGGGGGAGGCCCATCTCACTGGGCCACCATGCTATAGACCAGAGGTTGGGGTTGTTCCCGAAAATAATCACCTCTGTTTTGCCTGCATTCAACTTCAGGCAATTAGCAGACATCCAGCCGGTTATTGTTGCCATGCAGTCATGGCAGCTCGTCGCCTTTTCCGCTTCTTTGCCTCTCTGCAGATTTTGATTACAGACATTTTATTTCGATGATTAACATTGTTTGTTTACATGTTTTTAATGATTGATATTGAACAATTATCTGGTTTTGTATATCAACAAAGAATATACTGGTTTACATTACTCTCTAGATGCCGATACCAGCACTACTTTTCAGTAGACACAACTTTATGGTACCATATGCCTGACATCAGTGTTCGCCGCATTTACTCTTTAGACATTTTAAAATGGCCGATACATTGATGCGGTCTTCATTTGACAAACAGACTTAGTTTCCACTTATGATCGTCAATTCATTTCCGGGTGACGAGATTTAAATAGAGGAGCCTCGAGTACCTTCGGGATCTCGGCTCACTTCGTTCCGGTTGATTTACTTTCCGGAAGCGCTGCCTGCATTCCTATGTAAGTACGGCCATACGCGACAGCGTTACTTATTTGATTTACTTTCCTGAAGCGCTGCCCGCATTTCTATGTAAGTATGGCCATACGCGACAGCGTTACTTATCTGTTTGACTGGACTAGTGTTCAGAATATCGGTCTTTATACCGATAAGCATATCTTCGCTTAGCTAGTTGGGTGTTTAAATTTAGATCTGGCACTCTGTTTTAATTGATTCCATTAGTCTGCGAAACCTGTTTCCAGCTTTGCAGTCTCGAGTGTGTCCCGTAACTGCTCCCGTTAGGACTTCATTTAACTTGCCGGCTGGTCACGCCATATAACACTGTGATTTAAGTCCTTTTTGTGTCATTAGCCTGTGACACTTGTATAAAATACTGCAGTTCTCACTCCCTTCCGCATATTAGGATTTTAAATAACTGTCCGGTCGTGGATGTGATCCCAGACTGTACCTCAAGTCTGTGTCGCCCTTGTACATCAACGCATTGTCTGTCAGGACTCAAGGTGTGCTATTTAACTTTATCCTCACCGACTACAATGGGCATTATCTTACTTGATTTTCAGAAATCTAAAATTGGCGATAGCTCGAGTTCCTCTCATTACCTCACTGGGCATCCCCCTGACGTCTTGATATTGAATATCCGTTGCAGGTATGTTATATAACTTGAAGCCTACCACAAATCATTTTCAGCACAACCAACGTCAATGTAGATAGATCTACTGTTTGTACTCTGTCGGCCAAGAAGGATTTCAATAGGTTCCAGGCCACACCCTGGACCCCAGCCTTCAAGAGATGACCCACAAAACACATCGTGATGGACCGTATCAAAGGCCACCGACAGATACAGCATGATCAGAATGGCTGAGCCTCCATGGTCCACCGCCTCACGGACCTCTTCCTTGGTTTTGATCAGTGCTGACTCCGTACTATGTCCCGCGCAGAACCCATATTGAGAGGGGTACAGTGTGTTGTTTTTCTCCAAGAACAAGCTTAATTGCATGTTCATGGCCTTCTCCATAATTTTAGCAGGTAAAGGGAGACAGGAGATGGGTCTATAGCTATTGGGATCCTTGGGCACTAGATTAGGTTTTTTAATAAGTGGTGGTATTGAGGTCATTTTCCAGGATATAGGGTAGTGGCCTGCCCCCATTATGAGATTGAGTAAGGGTGTAAGGGTGTGAGAAATGAAATTCGAGGAGATTTTCATTGCTGCAGCCGGACAGGGGTCCTTAGGGGAACTGGATCTGCAATCCATGTCTCTGGGTTAATACTGAAAGTTCACAACCTTCCCTTTCACAACAGAACAAAGCAAACTCTTTCATATAATCTGGCATTCCTAGTGCTGGTGCTAGACATAAACAACTTCTCAATTTTATGAATGCTTCCTCACTTTCATAATCCAATTCAATTGGATCCATCATATCCTTTCGTGTCAACCTTATTAAAGGTTTTGCAAGCAGTGAAAATTCACGAATCCACTGACGACATTATTCAACCACTTCCAAAAACATTCACACTTCCTTTTTTGTTTTAGGCAGGCTCATTTGTCGAATCACTTTTATCCTTTCTGGTGTCACCTTTCTGACTCCTCTCTCTATCTTATGTTCAAGATATTTAACTTCTTGTTTGCAAAACTGTAATTTTTCTGGGGACAACTTGTGCCCTCCCGCCGCAAAATGGTTTGGTAAAGCTATTGTGTCAGAGACACAAGCCTCTCGTGTTTTTGATGCCACCAATAGGTCATCAATGTACTATACCAAAATTGAATTTCCTGGCATAACCAAATTCTCTAAACATTTTTTCAGAATCTGGTTGAAAACTGAAGTACTCTCTGTATACCCTTAAGGAAATTGGCACCAGGCCAAAACACTGTCTCCGAACCGTAAAGCAAAAAGATATTGGTTGCCCGGATGCAATGGAATCGAAAAGAATGCTTGGCACAAATCAATCATTGTATACCAATGTGCATCCTATGGTATCTGAATCACTGCAGGGTTTGGTACTACAGGACAACAAGGTACCACTATTTTATTTATTTTCCTCAAATCTTGCACTATTCTATATTTTCCATTGGGCTTTTTACGTCCCATGATTGGAGAATTACGAGGACTGCTCAATATTTCTTTTAGAATACCTTGTTCAATCATTTGAACAATTACTGGGGAAACTCCTTCTTTATCTTCAGGACTCATTCTGTATTGTGGTGTTTTTGGATATATTGCACCTTCTTTTACCACAATTTTGACTGGGTCAACTTTTGCCATTAGACCAATCTCCTTTCCCGTAAAATCCTGTACATCTGACCTCACTGTATTTCACAGTTCATCAGGTAAGTCAGTAAGAAGTGAAAACATCTCACCCACTTTTGTTTTGCTAGCATCATCTTGAAAGCCACATCTTCATCCGGTGTTTGGAAAGCCACACCATCAGGCGGAGAAAAGATGGTGCAGTTCATCTTGCAAAGTAAGTTTCTACCTAATAGGTTTACTGGACTTGAGTCACATACCACAAACCGATGCATGTCTCTGAAATTCCCAATATTCACTTCTATTGGTTTTGTGTTTGGGGTCCTAATCTATTTATTTGAAACTCCTACAACTTGGATAGTTTCTCCTGAGAGGGGGTAGGTTTGGGATTTCTGCTGTTCTAACTGTAGAACAGGTAGCGCCAGTATCCACTAGAAAAGTGGTATCATTCCCTTCAACCTTTTCATCAACAAAATGACCTGAATGATCTATCACCAAGGATGCGCCAAGTACGCACTCCTCCTCCTCCCTCAGGCACTGTCATTGTTGCATTCCTGAATCACTAGCATAACTTTGCATCCAATATTGTTGAACGGTCTGGGTATTCTTACTACTTTGTCCTCGGAATCCGGTGTTCAAACTGTATCTCTGCACCTGAGCGTTCAAATTGTTGGGCAAAGGGGCTTGTGACCCCTGTAACTTAGGAGTTACTATCTGTTGCTGTTGGTTCACAACCACCTCATTCTGCATCTGTGGATTTAAAATTTGATTTACCCCATTAATCTGTTGTATATTTCTACACTCATTCTTCCAATGTCCAAGCTTTCTGAATCCATGACAAGTATATTTCTTTTTCGCTTCATCTCTATTCATTCGACTTCTTCCTTTATTTCCATACAATACCTGTTTTTTTTGATTCTGCACATTCGTCTGGTTGTCAATTTGAGAACCAGAAGCTGACTCTTGATGTTCTGCCAATTTCACTTGTGCCCCCATCATTTTCTCTTTTAACTTTTTATGTTTTGCATCAATGTCATTACTACAGTACTATGCATCCTTTAGGATGTCATCAGTTGGCTAGTTTTGCCAACAAAGAATATGCTGTTGAATCCTCTGACTAATTTCTGATCTTAACCCATACACAAATCTGTACACGAAGTGTCCCATATCCTTATATCACCAATATTCTCAAATCCACTATACTGCTTGAATATCTGCAACAACCTCTCATAGTATGCATATACTGACTTCTTAGGTTCTTGAGTTGTTCTGTCTATTTTAACCCAATCCATTTCTTTAGGGGGAATTTTCCCTTTCAGGAAAGTAATCACTTGATTATATTTCTTCTTTACAATCTCTGAAGGCGCACCTGTCTTTGCATCTCTAGGATATTCCCCAGATGGCCAATCCACTGTAATTTTACATTCTGTTCATAAATCTGTGGGTACCACTATATCAAACAAACCATCCAAATCTTTCAACAAAACTTTTGAAACTTTTACAAACCCCTCTACATGCTTGTACCATTCAATTAGTTTCTCTCTCAATCTAGGAAAATCATTTGTAAAGGAAAAAATATCGTGCCTGCTGTATGGAACATGAACATACCCACCACCAGGGACTTCTCTTATCGGACACATCCTTTCCACCTTTTTTACCACCCTCAACGGAAATGTGGATATTTCTTTTGTAGCTGCTTCATCTTTCGTCCTTGACCATTTACTTCTCCATTTATGTACATCTCCTAATTTCTTCAAAATGTGTATTCATTCCTTTATTTGCAATCTTCTTCCTGAAGCATTCAAACTTTCTAAGTCCTTCTCAGTAAATCCTGATCTATAATGTTTTTGTAGTATTTTTGATTTCTCTATATCTATTCCAAATTCTAAAAATGCTTCCACTATCTTTTCATGAAGATTCTTTGTCCTCCAAGTTATACTTTTACACAAAAACAACAATTCTTCATCTCTATATGAACCTAAGAGGTCTAGACCTATCGTGCCAATGATAATTTCTTCCAAATCTACCCTCAACTTGCTTACATCTATAGTTTTGGATGGCGTTTTCTGTTTTTCAATTCCTTTTGCCCATTCCTCCAGATCTTCAGAAGGAAATCCAGTAGAATTTCCTGCCACTCAGATGTCAGTTGGTACTTTCCTTCTTGCATCAATGGGTGAAGTTCTTTTTGGAGTTTTGGTCACAGCCTCAATATCTGGGAGATCTAACAATGAAACATTTAAATCACTCTCACTAGTTTGATCTTCTAACATGTCTATCTCCTTTCTAGCACTATTCTGTGTGACTACTATATTTTGTGATTTTGGTGTACTTCATTTATCACCATACAATGGGATAACAGGACCAATAGTTACTGGCACTGTCAATGCTTCAGCATTTAAACCTAACTGATTTATTTTCTGAATTATCTATTGTTTTGTTTTATTCAACGCGTCTCTTTCTTTTTCGTGTGATGCTCAAATAACTGTTGGATCATTAGGAAGTTGTGGATTTAGGCCCAGATCTCTGTACTGAGGTGAATGTATGACATTATTCTGTATTCTGTCCATCAATTGTTCTTTTTGGATTTGCAACACTTTTACGCCACTGTTGCTTCACTTTTTGTGACGCACTGGCACCGTAAAAAATGCACCATATTGAACCCTATTTACAAAGTGACGCATCAAGGCAGATGCGACACTGTGTAAACCCCTGCGCAGCATTATACCTGCACCAGGTATAATGTAATGTATTCAGGGGGGCATTACCACGCCTCACAGCAGGCGTAAGACTGATGCAGGGCCTTTCATATTGGGCCTGCCCCATGTGAAAGGACACATTGCTGGAGTTACGTATGTTTTCAGACACACCCCAGCAATGCTGCTCTTTTACGCCTACATATACATCAGAAATGCTGACGTATCTCTAACTACTTGCGACATGGAGTGCCGTACATGACTGGGATGCATACAAGACGGTGATCAGAGGAATAGCAATTGGCACCACGGCAGGGATCAGGAAAGAAATACACAACAACGTAATAGAGGTGGAAAATTCATTGAATAAGCTGGAGCAGGAAGCAGCTGTGGACGCTACCAAGGGCGCAGCACTACAAGAAGCCCACATTAAACACGCTGAGCTGTTAGAAACACTAAGATGAGTTGATTATTCTAACTACACGCGCACAAAACACACTGAAGCCGACAAAGCTGGCCCACTCCTGGCACGTATAATTAGAGATGACCCCAGCAGACCGCAATACATGAGATAATCATGCAAAGTGGGACCACTGTAGATACACAGCAAGATATTAACACCCCCTTCTATGAGTATTACGAAACCCTATACCAATCACCACCACCAATGGCAGAAGACTCCCTCCACACATTCCTGACGAACTCCCATTCTCTAAACTCACACAAGCAACACAAAAAGGTCTTTACGGCCCTATCATGAGGGCGGAAATAAAGGAAGCTATTTACGACCTTCCCCGAAACAAGGCTCCCGGCCTAGATGGCCTCCCTGCTGAGTTCTTTGCCACATGCGCAGATGCCCCAGTTCCACACCTAGAGCGATTATGCAGCGTTGCGATAGACTCAGGAACGCTACCCTACACCACAATGCAGGCATTAGTGGTGTCCCTCCCTTAGCCAGGCCGCTCTCGATTAGACATCTCGGGATATAGACCCTTATCCCTGCTCACAACTGAATATAAAATCCTGGGCAAGGTCCCGGCGCGTCGTCTATTCCCGTATTTGCACAAACTTATCCACCCTGACCAATGCGGGTTTATGCCGGCGAGGATCACTTCACCTGAGGTCAGGAGGCTGTACCACATCATGGAATCCACTCTCCCAGACAATCACCCAGTGGGATGCATCCCATTAGACCTGAGGCAAGAGTTTGATACTCATAGATGGGATTACATGGTCCAGCTTAGAAAAACCCCAGATTATCTGAAATGTATCCACTCATTGTACTCAGCCGCCACTGCAGGGCTCGTACTGGCAGACATATCTCGTGGGAGTACCCCATTGGCAGGGGCACCCGGCAGGGATGCCCACTGTCCCCTTTATTGTTTGTCCTAGCTATAGAACCACTGGCTCTCAAGATACGACTAGCAGCGGAGCAGAAAGGGATCAAACTTGGCACTACAACGCACGTGATATCTGCTTATGCAGATAACATAATATTATATGTAAAAGACTTGACTACTGACCTCGCACCAATACCGGAGCTCTTTACTCACTTTGCACTACTTTCAGGACTTGCTATAAATGAGACCCAGTCGCAGGCCTTTTTTTTCACCCGGAGGGTAGCCCGGATAGGACACAGTTCGGGCAACTCCGCCTGACGGTTGCCCCCATACCTTCAAATACCTGGGGATACAAATTTACAGAAATGCACCAGATCTCATAGAGGGGACCCTGAATAAAGCTATCCGAGTTCTCTGAGCACAAGTCGCGCTCTGGACGTCTCTACCACTTTCGGTGATGGGCAAATTTGCGATTTTAAAAGTGGTGGTTTTGGCCCAATTAATATATTATTTTGTAAATTTACCAGTAGTGATCCCAACAACTACATTTTCCTCCCTGAACAAGATACTAACTGACCTGATTTGGTGCACTGGCTTCGATTGTATGGGTCGGGCTAAAATGCAGTTGGACACGGATATGGGGGGTCTGGGGGTCCCGGACTTCTGTGCCTATTGCTATGTCGGCCAACTGCAGTGGCTATCATTTTGGCTAGCAGGGCGTAATTTGCACCAAATCGGCTACACAATCTTTAAGCTCGACTGAGGGGAACTGCACACACTCCTGCTCCCACGGACCAGACTACCCCCAATCGTCCCAACAATTTTCCGTACTGCACTTGCTTACTGGAAAAAATCCCTACACTACACCCGCAACTGCCCCCAATACTCAGATAACACGCCACTAGTGGGAATACCGACCCCTAACAGCCTGATTACTAAACAGAGGATACTGGCTTGGGTTATGGGCAGGGTAGCCACGGTAGGGGCACTGTTTGAGCAGGCACCCTCATGGACCATGGTAACTTTGCTAGGCATAATGGGGTCACAGACCAATTATGCCTCCCACTCGCTGCGGTTATACAGTATGTGAAAAAAATTGGGCTCCACACATGGAAGCACCAGCCCAACACGAACTGGTCCATGTAACATATCTCATGGGCAGAAGCGGTGTCAGTCACCGCTGCAGCAGCGGACACCCCTGTGCCGTGCACGGCAGCCAACTGTTTGTTGGGGATTACCCGACGCACTAAAGCACAGAAAGTACAGCTTCACTTCATGGAGTTAGCCTTGCTTATAGCTAAACACGCCATCACCATGCGGTGGAAGGCAGCCAAACCCCCGCCACTCCACGGTTGGCATGGGGAGATAGTGAGATGGGGCAGTGCCGAAAGCGCGTCAATTAAACAAGAGGAGGCCTGCCAGCTGCGCAAAAAACGAATCTCCCTGGAATGGGACGCTATGTTGGCAGACTTCAAGCTACTCGCGCAGGCGCCAGTCCCTGTAGCGCAAGAACAGTAGGTGCACACAACTCCTGGGACCTTCCCCAAACCCTCCCCCCGACCTCTATTTCCCCCCCAACCTTCCACAAAGAACAAAATATAAGCACGCCTGTGGATTGACAAGTTAAAAAATAACATCATACTCTACACACATGCACACGCCGAGAGATGGTTGGCTCAGCAGTAGAAGCACAACATGTAACCATAGGGACAGGACAGGGTCAGCTGAGTTGGGTGGGGTTGGAGGGAGGGGGGAGGTTCTTATAAAGCTCTATGGTAATATCCTCTTTTCTCAAGTATCTCAGTACAAGTGTAATAATGTTAAGAAGCCGGCTTGAGTCTATAACTGTACAACTCAGACTGCTCGCAGTAGCTAGCACGACTGTAATTGATGCGCAAACTGACTGATACATTGTTTGAGGAACCAATAAGATGCATTTACGCTTGATGATCTGAAGAAGCCTGATGAAGACCAAATATATGCTTGACTCTCGTTCATGTATGATTCTAAAGTTGGAAAATTAATAAAATATGTTTTTTTTAAAAATGGAATGCCGTACATTGAATACGGTGCGTCCATCTTGTCGCAAGGAGGGCACAGTGAAAACTGTTGCATCACTGTTTTTACGCAGCGATGCAACAGTTTACATAAATGAGGCCCATAGCACCCTAGGCAAGAGAATCATATTAGTGAGTGCTATCCTCGTCATTATGGGAAGCCTCAGCGATCGCCAGAATGTGATAGTGATACGCAGCAACCAGAGCACGCCCCCAAAGTTTCCCTCTCTGCTATCTACATCATGGTGGGAAATTTTCACCCCAAGATATTGCAGGACCCAGGGCTCCCACAAGACACCATGGGCTAGCATCACCAGCGGAACTTAACCACTGCCTCCACACACCAAGATGGTGCAAGACTTCTCCCAACTCGTATGTAGGCCCGTCACTGTGCCCAAAAGGCGTAACATGGAAGCTCACCATGTGCTCTCCGACTGCATCGCACAGGAACAAAAGTATATTGTATGTGTAGAGAAAGATGCTATTGACTCTGCTGTGAAGTGGGATTCTCCTACCATGGCCCTCCACGCTGAGTTACCCTATTCTTTTTGGCTATTTCTCTTAGCTATTATGAATCCCAATGTGCAGAATACCAATGTTGCTCTGGGAGATCAACAAACTTAAGGATACCCAATATAACGTAGAAGGAATTTCAAGGTATGCTGTAATCTAGGATTGCAGCTAACTCTACAATTGTTTCTTCCTGTTATGTACACCCTATACCTCTCTCAGTATATCCTCTACCTCCACTCTCTGACTAATTACAAACCTCATTCTACTACTATAAACTACAAATAACCCTTTCTAGACTCTTACATCCTCTATCCCTCCTTGCATCCCCTCAGACCTCATTTTACTATTCTGATCTCTCACATAACCCTTTCGAAACCCTTCCATCATGTATCCCTCCTTACACTCATCCGGGACATAATTTTTCTCCCTAATCCACTTCTAGAGACTCTGCCCCTCTCCATCTCTCCTTTACTCATCCCAAACCTCCCACCACTACTATGATCTCCAAATAAACACTTCACTTTCTGGAACCTTCCCTCTTCTAACCCTCCATTATCCTACATAAATGTCCACCTCTCAATGAATTCATATTTACCTATACTAACACCCCACTAATCCTTTTTGGGTTCAAGATTAGCGTGCTACATGCCGAAAGGCATGTTGATGACTCGTCGGGGTGGTAAGCGCTATATAAATACAATTACAATATTTTAGGACATTCCAAGATTGTCTGTAAAAAGTTAACTTCTTCTTTGTTGCATTTGCTACATGTTGGACACAGTTCTCTTCCCATTTTATAGAGTCTACTGCTATATTGGTATGCCCTATGCAGATGTTTTACCTGGATGAACCTCAATCTTAGCATTATAGTTACCTACCTCGAATGCATGAGTGCAACTTCCGAACCAATATCTTCTGTAGGGCCCATGTCCCTCTGCCAAGTTGCCCTTAGTTTCTGTAAATTGTCCTGCCTATTGTTAATGAGGATTTGGTAAACGAGTGTTACTGCTTTATTGTTTACCTCTATTTACTCTATTTTCCAATGGAGTAGGTGGGCATAAGTCCTTCCAGTTCACCAGTTCCGCCTCTAGGGCATGTCTGATCCGGATATATTTATACATTTCAGAATGTTCCCATTCCTATTCCTCACACAGTACCACAAAGGCCTTTCTCAAACACTTGGAAACGCATCACAGGTCATTGTTTTTTTTCTAATTTCTATGTCACTTAAAAAAGCAGCGTTTAAAGCTTAAGGTAGGGAACATCCCTGGGTTAGAGGTGTGTATTGGCAAAGCAAGGTAAGGGAATTTTATGGCTCATTCGTGGGTTGTACTAAAAAGTGGTAAGGTATTTTAGGGTTCATAGATGGGGAGTGGTAATGGGAAGAAAGGGGCTTTTAGGGTTCAGAGGTTTATAGTGATTAATGGAGGTCATTAATTTTTAGGGTTCACGGGTGGGTTGTGGTATATGGCAGTAGGGGGTGTTTTAGAGTTCAGGGTGGGTAGTGGTACATGGAGGTAAGAGGTTTTTACGGGACAGGGACAGGGACAGGGAGTGGTGAGGTATTTTTAGAGTTATGGGGCGGGTAGCGCTAAAGGGTGCTAGGGGAGGTGGCCAGTGGGTCAGTAGCAACTTCTTTCCCTAGCTGATCAGTTTTGGGCCATTCCAGATGGATATCCAATTTTCCATCATGGAACCTCACTAATTGGTCCTGTTTAGATTTCATTACTAGCTCGCTAACTCAGAAACACACCAAAAAGGCTACACCAATGACAGTAGATATCAGCATTACTGCATACAGTGTGCTGCACACAATGTGTAAGCGAGATATTATTGCAGTAAGCTTAGGTACATCAAGGAGTCTTTTTTCTTTATCCCTAATCTTGCTCATCCTGCTAGTGCCTTTAATCAGAAAACAACTCGCCATATCCTGAGCCTCAGCCCACTGTGCGAAAAACCAATGGCCATGGTGTGAGCCCTGGCATTTGGTAATGTCCGTCCCTGCTCTCACAGTACGCTTACAATACATGCACAGGGACTGCACAAAGAAAAGGCCAATGCACTCCTGCCCCAGACAAACATCCTTGTAGTAATGAAATGCTTGTTCATATGCACAGAGTGGACGCTTTGTAAGAGAAGCTGCCACTAAATCTGACAGGGCAAGACACTAACCTTTCATAGATCTTCCGCTCATCTCCTCATCCGTTCTGCGGCATGGGATGATACATCCAAACAACATGTCGCTTGGAGCATCAGCTGCTTTAGTAAACTCCCCAGATACATGTCTAGCTAAAATACCACAATCAACTTCAAGCACAGGAGGACCAGCTGCTTCAGTAACCTCAAAACGTAAAGACCCTCTGTCTTATGATTGCTTCAACTACAAAAAATAACAGTCCTATTTTGCGAAAACACTTGCCCAAATGGACATTGACACAATTATGGGAAAGAGCTTCAAAAAGGCAATATTTTCTGTCTAGACAGGGTCGAATCTTTCATATACGACTGACTCCCTAAAATTGCCCCATAACCAATCCTGCTGGCAGACTCTGTGACAAGGCCTAACACCGGACTGGACACCAGGAGTGAAAACCAAATCACTGACCTAATGAATCGCACCAGAAAACTGTGCCACACTTTCAGATCTTCCTTCACTTCAGCAGTCGGACATCTATGATGTTGCTTTTTTGTTAAACCTGCCATGGACCAAGCTATGGAGCGTGAGAAAGGGCAAGCCAGGAGGATAATCCTCAAGATGAAATTTAAGTGCCCAAACAACACCAGGAGCTGGTGTAGCAAACTTTTGTGTGACAGTACAAGCTCCGTTGACGGAATGCAGGCAAAAAACTTTTCATCCTCCTTTGCCCCTCATGGAGTCTATCTCAGTCTTCAAGAATGTAATGCAAGTGGATTGGCCTTCTTTTTAGGTCAAGACTGGGCAGCGCATGCGCTGTTCAGCGAGGCATGCTGTAATTGAATATGGACTTGAAGCTCCGCCCACTCTAGGCACGTATTTTTCATTGGCTTGTGTCATTGTCCTTTGTAAATGCTGGTTTCGAATTTGTTAATAGACTAGTTAGTCTCCTCCTTAGTACCTCCTTGTCTTCATTTGTAACCTCCCATGAGGACTTTTACTTCTGTTGTTACACAGTATGTTTATTTAGTCTGTAAACACTATTTTCTTTAATGAGTTTCTCCTACTGTAGGCCCGACATGCATTCCTGCAACATTCAGTGCACCATACACGCTTTCACTTTCCAAGCAGCCCGGGACAATGGCGGCTGCTTCTTTGAAGTGAAATAGCTCTCACATTTACATGAGTTTGAGCTATTGCCAATGTAAATGACAATGCCTTTTATTTATGTATGTATTATCAAAGCAGATAAATAAAAGGCATTGTCATTTACAATGCTAACAGCTTAAACTCTCCCAAATGCAAGACCTATTGCATTGCAAATGCTTGTTTTTCTTTTACTAAGGGAACTCCTAATTCTTATGGTAAGGTGACAAATGAATTGAATGCCTGGCTGCATTTTGTAGAACCTACCGCATGCATGAAAAGGAAATCATAAAAATTATGTATGACAGTGGCAAAGACTGACTTTGCTGAAAAAATACACTCAAAGCAGGAACTAAACTGTTCAAAATAAGCACACAAACAGCAAAGCCCTTTGCATGCATTTGTCATAGTATTACATGTCATTAAACTGGAACCCCTAAAAAATGATAATCATCCGGATGGACTGGAAGCAATCTGAAATCGGGGCAATGTCTGCCTTTGATAGGAGTGCTCCGGGCCCTGATTTCTTCAGCTTTGTTAGCTCCTGGTCAACTGAGACTCTTCTGACAGTGAACATTTGGGGGGCAGTGGGTTCATTGATGGAAATACCTTTTGGGGCCAACAGATTATGAATTACCCTGAACTGGCCTGGCTGTTTTGTGGGCACAATCTCTAGCAGTCAGCATACCTAATCTTGGACAGGGGGCAAGGCAAAAGGAGAAGACATCCTCCCAAAGTTACAAAATCTTCAAAGTTTTTACACACCACCCTAGTACGACCCTAAACCGATAAGGGATTCCTGCAGTGAGGGTTGGAAGGAACAATTATGTGGGCATCCTGAAAATGTGGGAGAAATCTAAATACAAAACATTTACAGCTTTTCTGTAGGGACACAGATTGAGCCAATGTAAACTCATGTCTGGTCTTACTGCAGTAGGAAGAGCTGGTTACACTGGAAGACTATGTGCCATCCTACCCTCTCCCCTCTTCTTTATTTAGCATATTCAAACTCAAGGTGGAAATGGTGTTCACAGAAGGATCATAAGTGTTTAAACTTGCAGGACCCAGCAGGTGTGAATATTCATTCCTGTTGAATACCTAGCAGGACCCCATTTTGTCCTCTCCTGAATGGTGTTGGCCAAAGGAATGCTGTATGAACAATCTCCTGTGATGCACTCATTCTAGCCTAACATCCCCTCTTGTTTGATCCCACCCAATGTCTGCATGGTCTATCTTTGCCCATCTGAAATCACGGTCATAGCCTAACCATGGAGTACCACTGTAGTCATGTTGAGTGTTCAGAACTTTATTAGCAAACAAAAAGAATTGGTCTCATCAGTTCAGGTTTTGTCTCTAATATTCAGGATATTTTCTCAACTTTTAGCTTCTTATCCTTATTAGAATACATGCTTGCCTTTTCTTATGCCTCAAACACCCTCCTCTTTGCCCGAACAAGAAATAAAACCTCCACAAAGACACCTCTCCAAAGCTCTTATTCTATATCAACCAATACATTAGAAGCACTCTTACCAGGCATTGAAAGGATTGTCTCCTACCCGATGACCTTTCTTTTTTCACTCTGCGACCATTTAGATGACTCCTCCCTTTCTTAGCTTTTTGTTTTGCAGGAGATAGCATGCCCTTATCTACAGAAGCACTCCCCTTGCTATCCTCTTTCTCTTTTCTATCGTCCTGCTTTGCTCTCTAGCCCGCTATGAGGGGCACCTGCTTTTGAAGGTCCGCAGTAGTAGTGTTAATACTGTTGTGTGCTGCCCATGGGCTAGTCTCAGTATTAGGACTTGGGGACTTAGCTTGCCCGCTAACTAGTTGGGCAAGCAACTTCTTAACTGATTGCAAGACAGACGCAGTGTTGCCAGAATTGCCACCCATCAAGTTCTGCATAGTCCCAGCCCCCTCAGCCTAGGCCCTAGGCTGGGAGGGCGGTTGCGCCCCCATAGGATCTTGACCCTCTTTGGCAGTGCGAGGAGGAGCATGTGCACCCCTAACTGGCGCAGAGGCAACCACAGCTGACTTATTCTCTTTGCTATCCGGGGAGTTTCTTTTCAAGGAATAATTTATCTCCCCAATATCCTCAACACCTTTGTGCTATCACTTTCTTTGTCCCATCTAACTTCGTCCTTGCCTTCTACATGGAAGCCGGTTATCTCCTCAGCCACCGAAGTGCCCTGTGGCTGAAAACCTTTCTATCCACTTGTTCTCACAGTGGGATCAAGGACTTCCTGTATCCTGAAGGAACCCACTTAACAATCTTAAAGCCTGATTTAGATCTCAACGGTAATGGTGCTACCGTCGCTTTTCCGTGGGGTTTTCCGTCCGCCTACTAGTCAGTCCACCAACTCTATTTAGATGCTGGCGGGTGGATGAACAAAAGACCATCGGAGTGCCTCCAACTTTGCCAGGTATGTTCACCTGCATTGTGGGCGCAACAGGCAAAAGCAACTGTCGGAGGACAGACAGCCAGTTTTGTCCACCAAGTCAATCATGATGTGCCTTCCCGCCGATGTGACTGGCGGCAAAATCTCCACACGTGAGTTAGCAGTTTGGAAGGGATGTAAAGCAGAAACTCGCCTTTTCTCATGTTTACACTTCCTTTTCCGCCATAGACCTGATCTTCCAAGTCCTGCCTCTGCTGCTGCTGCTTGATGACGAAGGAAATTAACCCCGTTGTGGCTAGAATCAAAGGTAAGCGCCTCGTTTGCCTGTTACCTTTTGACTTGTCTGTTTACAATAGCTATGGACTTGTGCCTTTTTAAATCTCTCTCACAAGCAATAGCATACCAAAGTGTCTAATGCTGACGTTTACAAAATTTAAAGACACACACCTGCATGATTACATTGTATTTCAAAATGTGTTGCAAGCTGCTTTAAAAAAATAAAAACTTACACAAAACAGGAAATAAATCCCCAAAAATCAAACAGTGACCATACATGTGTGTTGAAGTAAACTGTGTAAATTATCAAATTATTAACATATGCATTACACATCTTTGTGATGTATGAAATGTAACATAATGTAGGAATTGCCAATTGAATTACCTGCACCAGACTTGTTTTTTCTGATCTGACATTATGCTGCTATTGTCACATTGAAATTGCCCGTTGATGTTACGTCCCTGCAAGTATCCCCGCTTTTTTGTATGTAATGAGTATGCATCACCGAGTGCATGTAGAGTTCACCTTACTGGCACAATCTGTGTGTGCACTGTCTGTGGATTCAGTCAGTTTCATTTGCATTCATCCGCAAACACCCCTAGGGGAGGAGGATCGCAACAGGGTGCAAACACTACTCATTCTCACTTTCCTGTCCTCTCATATATTCAGCTGAAAGGACGCAGTTATAACCGTTACCCAGCACCTACCAGGTTTTTTCTTTTTCTTTCCTCTCACTTGTGAGCACGTCACGGTGACCTGATACCTAATGAAATGCCTTTCGAATGCTGAATTTGCACACTCTGCTTCAATTAACAAAGCAGGCTGCTGGCTGATTGAGCGTCTGAAGTGCTTCTGCGTTTAATGTTCATTCCCATGCTGTTACCTGGGGTGTGAGCAGTAAAGTAGTTTACCAACTCTGTAATGTTTCATTGTGCTCAGTATAACTGGCCAGTTTGTAAGCACCATAGGGTGGGCTGCCCCCACGCCACACCATGGGTAACCCACTAAGCAAAAGCAACCTTGACAGCAGTCACCCTGCTCCACCAAAAGACTCCGCTGCCTTCAAAGTGGCCCCTTGTCAAGGCCTACGTGCAGGTATCTACCTTGATAAATGGCACGCGCTGACAGCCAGAAGACTGGACTCACAGGTCCCACTGACTGGCACCTATGACCTGGCAGTGTTGTCATACTTGCGACAGATACTGATTTTGAAAGGGAAGGAAATTGGCCACTGGAGTGGGAGTCCTGGTGGATGTGGACACGACATCGCGGGAATTGAGAGCAACTAGTGATGTTAATGATAAAGTACAAAATGAATTGCTGGAATTGAAGAAAGGATGTTTACAAAGTGTGCAAGATAGAAGGATTATGGAAAATTGGAGAGAAGAATTAGAAGTAGTTGTGTTTTTTTCCTTCCATTCTTGGGGAAAGTGCTCAGCCAGAGGATAAGGGAGAGGGAACAAACACTGTGCTGGAAGACATAATGATGGGTAGGATGGGAGGCCAACAGAGGATGGACTCACACTCCTTCGCAGAAGCAGAACCGACCGAGCTAACTGAAGCAGAGAAGGCACAGAGCTGCGCCATTGCACAGAAACTATTGAAAGGGGAAGTACGAACAATAGATCTTGACAACATCTCAGACAACCATTCACTGGCAGTCTTAAGGAAGGAAGCGAGCAAAAATGGAGGGAAAAATAACGATAGATGAACTAGGTTACTACAGCTATGCGAAGCATGGAACATAAAACAAACACAATTGTCTAACGCCAAGTGGTGCCAAGTATATTTGGACGAAATCGCTGATCATAAACTAGACTTTGCCAAATGGTGCACATTAATATTGAATATTTGCACCTATGCATATCAAGCAGTACAAGACGTAGCAAATATAGAAAAGGCATACAGCACACACACACCAGCCAAGAACAGCAGCCTATCGTCACATATTAATGAGCGAGCTACAGCTATAACCCCGAAACCCGCCCAAGTTGCGCGCAGACATCTTTTGAAGAGTGATAAGGCAAAATGTCCAGCACTTTTAGATGACCTAGTGGAAGACAAGCTAGAAATGACACAATTTGCGTCAGTGTATGACAGACAATGCCACAAAGCTGTGTTGTCCCTGGCATGAGCTAAGTTAATGGAAAAGTGCCCTCTGGTGCCCCACATTTATGCGTAGAACACTGCGGGCTGAACACTGCGGGTGGGGGTAAAGGGGACCCTGCCACTACTCCCCCTTCTCCCCAGGCATATGAATGAGACCTCTAAGTTGAGCTTCCAGGGTTCCAGCCTACCAGCCTGGGATGATACAAAGATTAAAGGCACTATCCAATGCACCATTTACAAACTGCATCAGTCGAAGCAATTGATGAGTTCTCTGACAACTCTAGAAGTGGTACACTCACTCGGGCAGGTTTCCGCATTTCCAATACTCATCAAACCCACCTTAATAATGGCCTTACGAGAGGTCCCATCGGCACAATGCAAGGCTGAGGACAACCAAGCCGCCCTCACATATATTCATGTCCCTTGGTCTAGGGCAGATCTCATGTCATTTACAAAAGACTTCCCCAAACTGTGTGAGGAACCTTGCAAATGGTATACAGAATTGAACAGGATGGCAGTGATGGTAAAGATTTGGATATCTTGTTTAAAGTTATAGTTCCAATGGATTTGTGAGAAGACTGTAAAAAGGCAATGGAAGGGCCAGTGTATGAACCACCAAGGTGAGAAGGGGGACTGCCAGGAGATGAGGTAGAGGAAAAATACAAGGAGTTTGGGAAATTCTTGAAGGGTAAAGTACCAGAAGACAAGGCGGATTGGTCCAAAATAATACATACTTAAGCTGTCCGGTTTTAGGTTTAAACCTATGATAACTAATAAAACCCCACCAGAAGGGAAATAGCCCACACCAGTGTAAACATATAAACACTGAAAAAACCCTGCACAACCACAAACTAAATGCCATTCAAAGAAAGGAAAAGGAGCGTAAAAGAGTCATTTTTATTTCTTCCTGAATGGGCCAATACAATGTAACTTTGTTATATAAGGTAACAGTAAGAAAGATTGGGCTAACATTATTCTGCTTCAGTTATGTTTAGGGATGTCACTAAAATATTGTTTCTTCATCCTTTTTTCAGTTATGTGTTCTTTGGTCTAAAGATACAGGGCTTAGAAGCATGTTTTAGGTGTTTATTAATTTTATAAATTGTAGAGAATCAGGAAATATATAAATCATATTTGATTGTCGGACAACATTTGAGTCTTTCACTGATAGGAAAAATTAAGGTTTCATAAGAAACTTTTCCAATATGTACCATCACATTTACCCACAGAGAATGGGTAAAAAGCCTTTATACATCAGCTCCCTTTTTCAGTGAGTCAGTATTGATAGTAGGTGAATTGCCAAACACCCCAGGCTTTAAACATTCAATGCAAGGTATAGCGACAGGTATATGTGAAAAGAGTGCAATCACAAAGCATCTGGTATACTGGTGAAAAAATTACACCAGACTTTTGGAAAACATGGAATGCAGTGCTACTTGGAATGCTGATGCAAAAAGTTCCTACCACGTTCAACAAAGATTGGAGTGATATTGTTTGTATTTGCAGTGATTCAGCTACATATATGAAAAAGTTGTGTGTTGACCAGCCAAAATCGATACCTGACCTGAAGTGCTTCCCTGTAAGAGATCCTTGCCACTTGTTAGATGGCAATCTGAAAGCATCTTTACAATCTCCAGAGTTAATGAAGAATGCTATTGACTTTTTTGTCCAATCTGGGGCACTGTTTTGTTATGCGACTGCTGTAGTGGACATAATGAAAAAAACAAGTTTCTGAAAACACCCTTGTCTACCAAGTGTTCAGCATAATTCGTGTAGATGTGGACCATCTCCTTGAGAGTAAGCTGGGTGACACTTTTAGTGACTTTGGCACTGCAACATGTTCCATGTTAGAGTGCTTGCCACTTCGTAAGCTAAGAAATGTTCAGGAGGAATTCAGGAACTTTTATTTTACAACATATGAGAAATAGCCCTTCAACAACCATGGCATTTGAAGTAAATGAAGGCTCACTGTGGTACTCTGCACAGGTTATAGATCCCTTTCGTAAAGGAACATTTTCTCCGGAGTTTCAAAAGTGCTGCCTCATTTTTGACCGCTGCAATAACTCTGAGGGCATATGCACCCAGTTCAACGCATATTTTGCAAAACATGTCTCAGTGAATCACAATCTTCAGGTGCACCAGTATTGGCATGGAAAGCTATGCAGTTGGCCAGAGTTAGCAAATTGCGTATTGGCTATTTTGGCATTGCCTGTCTCATGTGCCAATGTTGAGCAGGTCTTTTCACGGATAAAAGTTTACATGAGAAGGAAAGAGCAAGCGTGCATGACCAAAGACTCACAGAAGAAGTATTGTATGGTGCACTATGATAGTTTGATTGGTAAAAATACATTTGGACCTCATATACACTGTACGTACACTGTCTATATACCATGCACTATCAGTAGAGAAGCAAGCAATAATAAAAGCAAAAAGTTCCATAAACACTGGAAAAACACTGTTTCTGTTAATTTCAATGGCGCGATAATGTGTAACCACCCATAACCTCTGGTTTTTTAAAGGTATTGAAATCACTGGAAAACACTGAAAAAACCCCACCAGAATTTACCAAAAATAGAAACTGAAAACAGGAAAGCCTATACATACTATACCTGAGAAGGATGTGAGTGTACATCCCCATTTTGACCACCTTTTGCAGGTCTATCAGCACAATAGCAGTATGCGCAATCCCTTGGGGGAGGCCATGCCAGCTTTTGTCACAACTTTTGTCCATAGTCTGCAGAAACCCATTCGGGCACATTTAGAGACATCTTTTATTTGCTGGCAAAATGAACACACAGAAAAAGTGCTGGCAGTGGCTAAATATTACGTAGATTACCTGATACACTACAAGCTATGGAAGGTGAGAAGATTAAGATAGAAAAAGTATGTTTGATGATGGCACAGGAAGAGTTTTATAGAGGGGAACAGAACAGAGGTAGAGAATGGGGGGCAGCCAAGACACGGGGCAGAGGAGGGAACAGTAGAGCATACTCTCAGCCATGCCAGGGACTAAATGCTTCCACTGCAACGACCCCAGGCATTGGAAGACTGATTGTCTAATGTTGAACACCAGGTCACAGGACCGAAGGCCCCAGAGGCAGCACTCATATCTACAATATACCCCACCACCACCCTACACTCAGAATACGTGACGCAGACTACAACAGGGAGAGAGGACCTGAAACAACACAACCACGTTATGGCCCACCACACGCAACACCACCCCTCCAAGTGGTATCAAGAAGATGACATGACTGGTGGCTACCAACCTTTTCCCCCACCACCACCAGAGACATACTAGGGGTGCCTGAGAGTGAAAGACTGCCTAATAGATTTGGCAATAACTGTGGACCAGGAGGGACCATATGTGGAGGGGACAATATTAAACAAGACTGTTCCTTTCCTGATCAACACCGGAGTTACAAGATCAAAGATGAAGGCATCACAGATGCCAGAAGCAGCACTCTTGTGCACACAAATAATGGCTGATGGCATGACAGGACAACTAATAGAGGACTATTTGATGCAACCCTTAAACTGGTGGTGGTCCCATCACTGTGCAGCATCAATTTGTCCTTAGCAGATGTTGCCCTGTAGCTTTGCTGAGCAGAGACCTGCTGTGCAAACTACAGTGCACAATCCACTGTTCACCATTTGGGGTTTTTCTAGAAAGTAGGCAAAATGGACTGATGTTGCAAGCATTCATGAAGTGAGCAAAACAGATGGTACCACTAAAACGACAGGACACAGTCCCCATCAATGTCTGGGCACGGGGCGCTAATGATGCAGGGAGGGTGTTGGGTTATCCGCCAGCAGCGGCGGCTCCTCCGCTAAGGCAGAGGAGCATTATCCCACTGCTTTTAAGCAGTGTAACAAAGGAAAAAATAAAATGATAATAACTGATAGTTATGATCATTTTATTTGTTCTTGCAGCTGGGCGTGGGCGAGCGGTTCCATTGAAAGAGCGAGGTAGAGGAGGAGTGGTTTGCCCACTCCCAAGTGTACATAACTGTTTGGCCGGCATCAGCCATGCACACTTTCTCAGTTCCTGGCTGAGTGTCAAACCACGACGCTCAGACCAATCACAACACTGCACTGCAGCCTTGTGATTGGTCAGGGTAGTCAGGGTGCTTACCTATCATAATGCTCCATTGCAGCATTGTAATTGGTCAGGGGAGCCTGGGTGCTTTTCTGGTTCCCGAGTCCTAACGGAGGAGAGACTCGGCAGCGATAAGGTATGTTTTATTTATTTATTTAATTTACATCCCCCACCCCTGCCCCACCACCCCCGATCCGTGCCGGGCCGCCAGTGCAGATAAAAAAAATACTAGAGGCACAGCTACCACGAGTTCCCCAGTACAAGATATCTAAGGAAGGGAAAAAAGATCTTCTCCATCAGGGTATAATAAGAGAAATACAATAAAGTCTCTACAACACCCCAATACTGCCTGTAAGTAAAGCTTCCCAGGGACCGGATAGGGCCCTGTGTACAGATTCCTTCAGGATCTCCACAAATTGAACAGAATAGTGATCCCGTCATTTCCTGTGGTACCAAATCCAGGACCATCCTGTCCAATATCCCAGTTACAGCTACCCACTTCATGGTGTTAGATCTTAACTCTGCTTTCTTCACCATCCCACTTCATCTCCATAGCCAGTATCATTCCAGGGGAAAAGGTATACTTGGGAAAGGTTAGCCCAGGGGTATACATAGTTGCCATCCATCTTTTCCAATGCCTTAAGGAAAGGCTTGGACTCCCTCGAACTGCCAGGGGGCTCCACTTTAATTCAGTACATAGAGGATATGCTGTTGGTTTCAACATTGCAAGCAGCCTGTGTAGTAGACACTGTGGCACTCCTTTGGCACTTAGCACAAAAGTGTTACAAGGTGTCCGCAAAGAAACTACAATTCTGTCTGCCTACAGTACGGTACTTGGGCCACAAACTATCTGAGGGACACGTAAACTGCTGACAGGGTTTCCATCATGACTCATTTCCCCCAACCCTCCACACAGAAGGAAGTGTTGGCCTTCTTTGGGGTGGCGGGCTACTGAAGGCACTGGATACCAAACCTTTCTTTGATTGTGCTCCCACTTCAGGATATCACTCTTTAGGTCGTTCCCTACCCAATTTCATGGCCCCTGGACTGCAAGAGAGCATTAATTTCACTGAAACATGAGCTTAGTGAGGCACCTACACAAAGCCTCCCATATTACAGCAAGGATGTCCACCTGTTCTGTCATGAGAAGGGTGGTAGCTCACTGGGGGTGCAGACACAAACACATGAATCCTTAACTTACTACTCTGCCACCGTAGACCCTATCGCCCCAACCCTCCCACCATGCTCGCGGACTGTAGCATCAGCACCTCTGATGGTTGAACAATCTGAAAATGTAGTGTTGGCGCACACTTTGCTCCTGCATGTTCCACATGCAATGGACACATTGTTGGCAACTACTAGGACACCACACCTCACAAATGCACGTCTCACGATGTATGAACTGACACTGCTGGTACCACACATTGTCATTAAAAGGTGCACCACCCTGAACCCTGCTTATCTGCTACCCACTGTATGCAACAATGTTGATCCCTCGATTAGTGATGCTTTTCATGATTGTGTGCTTGCAGTTGAGAGACACGCCAAGGTACAACCAGACCTTAGGGTCACACCATTCCAGATGCCAAGACGGACCTGTTTGTTGGTGGTTCATGTATCAGAGATGACACAGGAACATTGCAGGGTTCCTATTTGGTGAGTAGAGCTAAATATTTGCAGGATGGGGCAAAACTAACAAGAGCTAAAGCGCCCAAGCTGTAGAGCTCGGGGCACTAATGAGGGCATGCGAACTGGCTGAGGGAAAGACAGTGAATGTATATGCAGTCCACATGCCTTTGGAGTGGCACATGACTTTGGGTAGCTGTGAGCAATGACGGAATTCTCAACCTCTGCAAGCACACAAATACAGCATGCACCACTGATTGCTCAACTCCTACAAGCATTATTTCTACCAAGGAGCATAGCTGTCGTGAGGTGCGAAGCACACACTTCCTCCAAAGACTATGTTTCAACTGGAAATGCATTTATTGATGGGGAAGCTAAGATAATGTCCCAAGTGCATTCAACGCCAGGCTGGGTTGGAAGAGAAAGAAGAGTGGAAGAAGGGAGGATGTGTGCAGGCTGATGGGTGTGGACAGGTCCTAATGGTATGTTTGCCGATGATGATGGTCTCCTCTACAGCGGCCTCTGTCATGGTCCTTCACATGTGGGAAGCTTTGAAATTATTTGCTTTTTTTCCCAGTGCATGCTGGTGGAATTTGGTGCTGCACGAACAGAGCATTTGTGTAGACAATGTACTGTTTGTGTACAACACAATGGAGGAAATGACACACAAACAAACAAAACAATTTTTTTATTTGATTCACAAGAGATCAACACATACAGATATTAAAAAAATATTATTTTTGGGGCTTGGCTACAACTATTGAATTTCTAATTAAAAGTGATTGATTAATACTATCTATACAATATACAGTTAATAGAAATAGTCAGATTAAATGTTTTTAAAACAACAGCACATTTTTTTATTTTAGTTAAATAAATGATAACATATAAATTAATTTGCGGGATAGTTACACAGTGTAATTAGATCTTGAGCTACCCTGACATTATATCTTAACTGAATAGGCGATATAAACCATCGTCTAAACTCTACTAATCTCAGGTTGGGGCAAATTAATAAAACATGATGCAGATCTTGTTGGCCGCCTTTGCATAGATCACATATGCCTTTAGAATTATATGTGCCTTTACATTTTGCTATAAAAGTAGTTAAAGGGAGAATGCCCAATCGTAAAAGGAGCTTACAACGTCTTGCCCCATGCTCTAATTGGAACTGTAGGTAAGGCTGAGGTGTTTTAAATACTATTTTCTAAGCAAAGATTTTATAATTCTTTAGTTGAGTACAGTATTCTTTATCTCTATCATAACTGATTCTTGGGGCTATATGTTTTAAAAAGAGCTTCAGATGAGCTGGAGACCAATCCTGTAAAAGTGCTAAAGTGCATTGTGAGACCTCAAGGGCTTTTAACAGGTTCCTATTGAACCGGGACGCCCCCTCTCTAAAAGTCTCCAGTTTTATCAATTATCTCATTGTGTCTGGTGCAGCATGCAAGAGATTATATGCCCACCTTATTATATTAGAGATTACTCGGGCGAATGTTCCCTATATAGAAAGTTCAAGACGAAGAGCCTGAACTGGGACAGATTGGGAAACTTTTACCAGTTTTCGTAGTATCCTACCTTCCTTTATTTTTGTCTGCTGCCATGTTTTGATTTGCGTATATTCCATGGCATAGGATAACATTGGGGGACTTTTCATGCCATAGACCTCCAACAGTGAAAAGAAGTGTCTATTTCCCGTAGAACGATAAAATCTCAGTAATGCCCGACGTGATCCTGCTTTCTGCTCTAGATGTTGAAGGTGGGCTGTATCTTGTAGATTATGCTTAAAAATACAGCCCAAATATACATATTCTTTTACCGTCTGAATGTGCTTATTTCCCAGTGACCAAATGAAAGATAAAGGTTTCCTTCTGCCATTAAAAGGGAGAGCTTTAGTTTTAGATATATTTGGGACCAGAACATTTTCAGTCGCATATTGACTCAATTCGTTCAGATTTCTTTGCAGGCCAATTGGAGTACGATCAAGTATGATGATGTCATCTGCATACCTTAAGCAGTGTATATCGACATGAGCTAACTTTGGAGGGAAATTCTTAATTTGGGAAAAGCGCCCAGGAAGGTCACTGATGTAAATAGAGAATAGTAAGGGGGCTAATGAGCAGCCCTGCTTCAGCCCATTCTTCGTAGGAAATGGTATAGTTAGACATTTTTCTCCCCCATCTGGACGCTACACCAAGTAGCTGCATGTAGGGAGATTATTATTGTGAGTAGATCAGAAGGGATTCCCAGATTCTCCATTTTTCTACACAATGTCGGTCTATCTATACTATCGAACACGGTCGAAAAATCGATAAAAGCACAATATAAAATTTGGGCATTTAACATCACATATTTGTCAAGAACTGTCTGAAGTACAGCTATGTTATCCAGTGTCGAGTGCTTAAAGCGAAGTCCAGCCAGTGTCTAGGGGATCACTTTATTTGCAAAAGCCCAGTCTTTTAATTGATCCAGGACACGAGCTGCAAAGATTTTACCCATAGCGTTGAGTAGAGCTATTTGTCTGTAATTAGCTGGATTTGTTGTTTAACCTTTTTTGAAGAGAGGGACCACTATACTCCCCCACCAAGAATCTGGTATTTCTCCACTCATCAAACAGTATTGGAAAAGTGGTACTAAAAATGTGCTCCAGTCATCTGCATTTTTTTGTAAAACTTTAATTGGGATTTTATCCGGACCCAACGCTGTTGATGGCCTTGCAGCGGTTTTAAAAGCTGAAATTTGTGAAGCTGAAGTTTTCATCAGTTCCTGCTCATATTGGCTCTTCTGCACAGAACACTGGTAAGTGACAGTCAGGTTTTGAAGATTATATTTATATAGCTTATAGATGTACTTTTTCCAGTTTGATGAAGATATTAGAGCAGCTTGAATTGATTTATGTATTCCCATTTGTTTCGATATAATCTTCCAGAAGGTTTTATTATTTCTACATTTTACTGCAATTTGTATATCAGTCCAGACTCTATCTCTTTAGGCTTACTCATCTCTCTTTTTCTTCCGATGGTGTTATTTCAGTTTCCTTATTTCTCCTTGTCTTGCGACACAGAACTCTCAAAATTGGCATCTAATCAATTTATTTACACAATGGGTGATCTCTCCTGCGCTCCAATTATCCAAATTAAAGTATACTTATAATCAGTTCTGAACTAAATAAGTTTTATAAACACAGAGATTAAAACACAATGTTCTTCTATCGAAAATTTAACTATGACCAAAAAGTAATCCAGTCAAAATTGAACAGTAATCATTCCTCCGATTAATTTCCAAACAATCCTTTTATCCAAATACAAAATAAATGTCCACAGCTTAGCAGTATTCTTCTTTATTCTTAAAGCTTGTGTTGATTGGTGTGTCACTTCAATACAGAAATTCTCACAGCCTACACGTGTTTCGTCTGACCCAATATGATGGTCTATGACTTCATCAGGGCTGTATAATAAACATCAAATAAATATATATCAGTACAATGTCAATATCAATGTACTAACCGAAATTAGATTAAAAAGTTGCGGTGTACCTGACAGACACCCGTGTCATCAGAGGAAAAGAATCTTAAAGTAAAAACGCCACCAAGGACAGAGGGTCACCCTTGTGCACACCAAAGTATCCCAAGTCTGTTATAAATAATAATATAATCACCTCAAAATAATACGTAGCATTTAAATAAAGTACATCTCGTCTTCTTAGCCAATGATACTGCCATCCTATTATGTAGATAATGAAGTATTTTAAGGTCAATAATTAGTGAATACAACTAAATTACCTAACATCATAACCACGCCACATTAATAAACTAATTTACCGATCATATCCACTCACCAATAGTATTCGTATTCACGTCTTCTTATTTAGTCAGTTATCTCAAGGTAGTATAAATACTTTGGCTGCACGTAAATTAATAATAACCTGCAGCAAAGAATTAGATAGATCACTACTTGTTTCAGAATAAACCGTGGAAATAATAATATTAATACCCTTAAATCACCTTACCAAATCAAGTCCTTGTTTTGTTAAGCATATTCTAATATTGTAAAAGTGAGGAGTTTGTAGTCTTCACCCGATCTGTATAGAGGAAATCAATTAATATAATATGGGGATCAAGCTAATGATACCCTGTAAATAAACACGCAATACGCAAAAAGTGTCAGCATCTTAAATAAGTTATTCAGTATATAACTTTATATCATAGTATTCAGTTGAAGTTTGTGCATCGTCCTGAAATCTCTAAATTTATTCTGAATCTCTAGTAACGACGGTGATTGCGTCAATATTTACATGAAATGGACAAGGGTTCACGGGACACCTCGTATGTCTGATCCGTTCTCGGAAAGTCATTATTCAACCCCAGTATGGTACAAAGTTATTCAAGATTAGTCATAAACTCTCCCCTGGCGGTTTGACTCACCCAAGTATTCAGGAATGCTCCCGTATCAACTTCTGGCGTGCATCATTGTCATTTAGATGATTAAAGAATTCATGTAATTCATCTATAGTACCCCTCCAAATCATCAGGCAATCATCTATGAATCGGCCCCAATAGTACAGGTGGTCGATCCATCTACTGCCCTTAGGGCCCCAGATCCACTCCGCCTCAAACCAACCCATAAATAGGAAATAATTGTTCTCAAGAACCAGTTAACAGTTATTTCCTTTTTAAGGATAAGTGGTACAAACAGAGACATGGAACAGCGATGGGTTCCAGATTTGCTCCGTCTTTTGCTAACCTAATCTGGGGCCCTAAGGGCAGTAGATGGATCGACCACCTGTACTATTGGGGCCGATTCATAGATGATTGCCTGATGATTTGGAGGGGTACTATAGATGAATTACATGAATTCTTTAATCATCTAAATGACAATGATGTACATATGACTTTCACTACTGAATATAGTCCTGAGAGGCTAACTTTTCTTGATTTGGAACTATTTATTAAGAATGACAGATTATGCAGCATGATGTATCGAAAAACTACAAGTTGTAATGCCATATTATCAGCAGAAAGCTGTCATCCCTCATGCCAAATAAATTCCATTCCATATGGAGAGATGTTGCGAGCACGAAGAAATTGTTCAGAAGATGGAGACTTTGAGACAAATCTGAAAGACATGAATAATAGGTTTAGAGCCCGAGGCTACTCTGAAAGGGTCATAGACAAAGCTGTAAAAAGAGTTAAAAATGTGACAAGAGTAGACACACTGAAACCTAAACCGAGTCACAGTAAGACCAATGAGAACAAGGAATTGATAAGACTAGTAACCAATTATGGAGAAGGAAGTTTCCAGTTATATGGGATTCTAAAGAAATATTGGCATGTGTTAATGAGTGATCCTGATATCAAGGGAGTACTGAATAACAGACCCAACATTACATATAGGAAGGGGAAGACACTGTCCAGCAAATTGTGCCCTAGTTACCACAGTGCACCAGACAAATCATCCTGGTTAAGACGTCAGCCACAAGGTTTTTACCATTGCGGGAGTTGTAATTCCTGTAGATGGGCTGTTAATAAGATAAAGGAATTTAATTACAATCAAACGGGACTATTTAGAATTAATTCCTTTATTACATGTGATACTACATATGTAGTATACGTAATCATATGTACATGTACCAAAATTTATGTTGGTAGTACCATAAGGAGACTGCGTGACAGGATGACAGAACATTTTAGAGCCCTAAAAAATGGGGATACCAGATATCCGATAGCTGCACACTTTATTCAAACTCAGAACGACAGGGCGAAACACCAATTTCATTATCATGGTATTGATGTAGTTAATGCAGACAAGAGAGGAGGAGACAAAACCCTGCGTCTGAGACGTAGAGAATGCATGTGGATTATGAAACTTAGGGCCGTAGAAGAAGGTTTGAATTTAGATTCTGAACTACAATACTTCTTGGGTCAGTGAATCAGTATTGTATACCTTGAACTTACTGTGTTCATATGATAAGAAGAGATGTACTATAACTTTACCTTGTATTTATGTGATTGGAATGAGAACCCAATTACTGGAGTCCAATTGTAATTGAGAATTTATGTTGTAATGTATGAATTGTAATTGTACAATTTATATAGATATATGTAACGTTTTGTTATTGACCAGTATAAATTCTTTTATATTTTTTTCTCAATTTGTCAGAATTTCCTCTATTTCTGGCCTTGGTATAACACTAACTAGACTTTATTTGCTTTCTAATTCTTATATTTCATCTATTTTACATAACCCCTTTCCACGCAAATATACAGATTATATAATACTAACCTTTCCCCGCCCATTAGACTCACCGGTGGCACATAACATAGGAGGATACGAGATTTGTGTAGCTATAATAGGTTCGATACTGCTACAGTATACTTTTGATTTTTGAGCTAAAAAATTTTTCTTCCCTTTTTTTTTCGTAATCCTCGAGGACTGAATAGAGTGTATATGACATTAGTTTAAAACACTCTTAATGGATTAAGGATGTTCCAAGTTGAAATAATATAATATCCATTAGACGAACCGACAGCACGTATATACGTGGACCGAATAATAGATTCGCATTAATTACAGTTCTAGTCCGAGTCATGTAATTCTATTGTGATACAATTATCTGAGCATTAGTATAGATATTTACTGTGTAGAAACTTGCATTTGACGAAAATAAATATAGTTTGAGTCAATTGCATACTACAACATGGCGGCCACGGACACCGCGGTATAAATAGGTAGACAGACATGGCGGCCGTGCTGCACGCCAGAAGTTGATACGGGAGCATTCCTGAATACTTGGGTGAGTCAAATCGCCAGGGGAGAGTTTATGACTAATCTTGAATAACTTTGTATCATACTGGGGTTGAATAATGACTTTCCGAGAACGGATCAGATATACGAGGTGTCCCGTGAACCCTTGTCCATTTCATGTAAATATTGACGCAATCACCGTTGTTACTAGAGATTCGGAATAAATTTAGAGATTTCAGGACGATGCACAAACTTCAACTGAATAATATGCTATAAAGTTATATACTGAATAACTTATTTAAGATGCTGACACTTTTTGCGTATTGCGTGTTTATTTACAGGGTATCATTAGCTTGATCCCCATATTATATTAATTGATTTCCTCTATACAGATCGGGTGAAGACTACAAACTCCTCACTTTTACAATATTAAAATATGCTTAACAAAACAAGGACTTGATTTGGTAAGGTGATTTAAGGGTATTAATATTATTATTTCCACGGTTTATTCTGAAACAAGTAGTGATCTATCTAATTCTTTGCTGCAGGTTATTATCAATTTACGTGCAGCCAAAGTATTTATACTACCTTGAGATAACTGACTAAATAAGAAGACGTGAATACGAATACTATTGGTGAGTGGATATGATCGGTAAATTAGTTTATTAATGTGGCGTGGTTATGATGTTAGGTAATTTAGTTGTATTCAATAATTATTGACTTTAAAATACTTCATTATCTACATAATAGGATGGCAGTATCATTGGCTAAGAAGACGAGATGTATCTTCTTTAAATGCTACGTATTATTTTGAGGTGATTATATTATTATTTATAACAGACTTGGGATACTTTGGTGTGCACAAGGGTGACCCTCTGTCCTTGGTGGCGTTTTTACTTTAAGATTCTTTTCCTCTGATGACACGGGTGTCTGTCAGGTACACCGCAACTTTTTAACCTAATTTCGGTTAGTACATTGATATTGACATTGTACTGATATACATTTATTTGATGTTTATTATACAGCCCTGATGAAGTCATAGACCATCATATTGGATCAGACAAAACACGTGTAGGCTGTGAGAATTTCTGTATTGAAGTGACACACCAATCAACACAAGCTTTAAGAATAAAGAAGAATACTGCTAAGCTGTGGACATTTATTTTGTATTTGGATAAAAGGATTGTTTGGAAATTAATCGGAGGAATGATTACTGTTCAATTTTGACTGAATTACTTTTTGGTCATAGTTAAATTTTCGATAGAAGAACATTGTGTTTTAATCTCTGTGTTTATAAAACTTATTTAGTTCAGAACTGATTATAAGTATACTTTAATTTGGATAATTGGAGCGCAGGAGAGATCACCCATTGTGTAGCTTATGTCCACACTTAGTGTGGTTTGTTGAGGGTAGTTGGTAACCACCCTCTTTCTCAACTGCAGCACCACTGAATTTCTGACCACTTACTTAACTCTGGTAACACATTGAGCGCCCTTATCAGCAAGGTTACCAACAGCATACTCAATAATCAATTTATTTAATTGACAAGAGTTATTATGAGCTTGGGATCCTTTCTTAGAAATTTTAACAATTTCTTGTCTTTCAGAATTTACCTGTAGAGAGGCGAATACAGACTGTATAGTTTCTTCGAATCTGATAATAGGATTTTCTCTTCTATTTAGAGACACTGGCACAAGCTGGGAAATTGTATAATTTAATCTACTTTTTGCATTCGCGTTCCAGTGAATTCTTCCTGATTTTTGATTTATATCTGCCCGTCCTTCATAGGTGCCTAAAGGCCATAAGGAAGTAGGCTGAGTAAACATCTCGATTTCAGTAGAGAGCAGAGCATGGTCACTTTCATGTGTATACTTAATGGATAATGATTTTACCTTCGAGAACAGGTCTAGACTACTGATCAGATAATTTATGATTGAAGACCTTGGAGAGCCCAATCTGGTATATGCCGCAGAGCACACAGACAGCTTCTGGCCACTTTACACCTATGCATTGACCATTTGAGAGTCTAAAACATGGATTTCATTGATTTGCCTCCTGTCTACAAGTATGTGTTGGTCATCATGTGCATTTTTAGCAAATGGACTGAGGCATACCCAGCAAAGAATTGTGATGCACAAACAGTTGGCAAATTCCTCCTGAAAGGACTTATCCCACGTTTTGGTGGTACCTTTGCTTTTGAGTTCTGACAATGGACCGGCATTCTGCAGGGGGCAACACAGAACCTACACTGTACATAACACGCACCAGCAACGGGTTTATTGTTCCTCTGTCAGTATCGGATGATTTGCTCTTGCAGTATTGCAAAAGACTAACAGAGACATTGCATTATCTTCACTGTCAGGTGCCGCATGCTCTTCATGAAGCAGATGCACCACCAGCTCACTGGCTCCAGCCTGGCTTCTGGGTCTGTGTAAAGGCCAACACCAGACGCCACTGCTTCTATCCCTGCTGGAAGGTACCCTACCAAGTTCTCCTCTCCTCTGCGACAGCAGCCAAGTGTGAAGGGCTAACCTCCTGGACACTTGGCTCCCACACTAAGAAGACTTCAGAACAACAGCAGGGGTCCCCATCTCCGACCTCTCTGCACACAGCAGCACCTGCACCTGCCTCAGAACGAGAAAAAGGGCATCAAGTACAAACAGCATCACCAACAGCTCCAGCATGACCATGCAGATACAACCTCTGCCCCTCCCAAGCAGCAAGTAGGTGTTAAAGAAAACCTGCTTGTGCTGTAGACCACCAAAAGGACCGGGGTGCAGGCTGGCCCTGTTTCTTCAAAGGTACCCAGTGGGTATTAAGTGTTGGCTAACCTCTGATGCCACATAAAGGGGGTACCATCAACAAAGAAAATCAACTTTTAATGGTATCTTGACAACAAATGAAGAAGTTGCCCCACCACTGAAGCACTGACAGGACAGCGCTACCATCTCATTCTACTGAAAGTATCTGAATGACGAAGTTCTGGTAACCTCTCGAGTCATAGAAAAGATACCACTGGCTAGCTTTTGTTCTTTGTGAACAACTTATCCTTGAATTTGTTGCTCCTTTCTACCTACCGCACATACTATTGCCTGGAACAATGCCACATAGAATGCCAAAGACAGAACGGCAGATGCCTTGGGTGCTAGTTGCAGCATGCACTCCAATTCCTGCCATGCATCTTTATCCCGACACTGGTAATAATATTTGCTAATCAATTATCCATACCCTTCCTAGGTAGATCAGAGACAGTCATGAATGAAAATGAAATGCTGTACTAAGCACTACCATCAAACTCATTAATGTCAAATAAAAGAGGAGAGCCAGGGGAGATTGAGAATGAGGAAAGGACAGGGTGGAAAGAATATAAAGAAGCATTTAAGGAAAATGCATTTGAACAAATGGTAAAAATGTATGTGGAATCAATTAATGTATCAGGATGTTATGTCTGCACACACCTGGCAACACATGCACAAGAGACAATGAGCTATACAGCCTTTCCAGTCAGTGGGAAGGTATGTAGGGGGCAATGTAACCAAGGACATATTACACACAAAGCATGGCAATGGTAGGACATCCACTAAGGGTGGCAAAACTCCTCCTGCAGGGACGCATGGCAGGCTACCGTGTACAAACATGCATCCAAAACAGGGGATCAACTGCTGCTGGACCAATTTAGGACAAACCAACGGCCGGGGATGGGCGGAGCGAGGAGCCCAGAAGCTTGGCATTCCCCTAGAGACAAGAAGGCAGAGGTCCTGGGGGTACCACACTTAAAGATCCTCAACATAGTGACAGCACCATAGTGGATACGGTATGCCAAAGATGACGGCTCCGTTGGAGTGGGAAATGGTGGAAAACCCATGCACCTTAACAAAATTAATAACTATGGAGGAACCGGTGGGTTTCTGGGAATACACAAGGGTAGACAAGCCCAGAATCTATGTAGGTAACAGCAAGTGTCAATGGTATAGCAACCAGATAGGATCATGGATGTTTCCCTGCAACTATCACTAAAGGGCTATTCTTTGTAAGCGGAAAATCAGCAAATTTCCAGTTGCATTGTGTTTGGTTCGGCAGTTGTTACCCTTCACTGGTATTACCATGAATGGTACACATCATTATTATGTCACTAATAGGTCACCACACAGACCCAAGGGCCGCAGGAAAAGGACATCCACTTGGATAAATGACACAATGACAGGCATGGGCATCATGGTGCCACATCTAGGGGCGGCCTAATCCACAGACATGATGTATCAGCTGGCAGGGCTGATTGAGAAATTGGCAGACTCCACAGCAGCAGCCCTGAGGAACCAAACATAAGAACTTACTGCTATGAGGGCAGTGGTGATTCAAAATCCTATTGCATTAAATATTATCGTGGCCAAGGTGGGCGGAGTATGCCGGGTAATACACCAGACCTGCTGTTCCTATATCCCTGACAGTAACAGCAATATCAACAAGGCCATAGGAAACACCCAAAAGGTCCAGACAGAGGCAAAGGAGATACATACGGACAACATATGGGGAGCCATGGGAGCATAGCCTGCCAAATGGGGGCGTCGCTGTTGGAAGCACTGATAATAGGGTTGGTCGCACTTATACACTTGGCTCTCATAGGTTCTACAGCATTTACATTTCTTCTTTAATTGCATTTTGATCTTTTGAAATAATGTTTGTTTGTGCAAGCACTAATATATGATACTACTCACAGCTGTATTTCTCCCAGACGCTTTAACTTTGATGTAATTGTAGGACACCTCTGCAAGTCCAATGTAGTTCCTATCAGAAATCAGGTGGCACAGAGATTCTATTGTACAGTATTTATTCCTTTAAGTCTTTCCTTTGGTCTGTACTTCTTTAAAAAGGTTTCTTTATTTGTGGTATCAAAGTCAGCAAGACCTCAGCTCTAGATAGCCTTGGAACCAAGAAAATAATAACTCCCATTCTTGTTGGGTACACAAACACAGTTCTATCCTCTTGTTTTTGCAGTGATAAATCCTTGTCCAGACTAGTAGAAGAGGAAGAGGTCATGTGGGTTAAACTAAAGACACTGCTGAAGCAAATCCCAAATGAATATCTTTCACAATGGTTGAAATTATTCATGGTAATATATGAAGATTAACAACTTACATTTGATCCTGAACACTGTGCAGAGAGAGACTGGCACAGAATATATACACTGTTTGATTGTTACTGTCATACAAATACAAAACTGAAAGTGCCTCAGCTTGCGACAGATTAGACACATTAGAAAATCTTGTGTGCCAAGACTAAGGAAAAAGCTAGACGACTGGGTTAGACAAGAGAATGTGATCGCAGAAAAAACATACTAGATGATGAAGTTGATTAGAATACTAATATGCTGACCATGTTAAATACTTTGAAAAAGTTACATGATGTAGCTGAGGATATCCGAATAGTAGCTAAAAATCCTGATTAGAAGACCAAGACAGTGCAAGTGATAAGATACAGAATACAGGATTCACTCAAAACAAGCTGCCATGATCCCAAAATCAAACTGGACTCTATGGTCTAAACTTACAATGTTAAAATCCATTAGGAAGGTTACCATCTGAAGCTGCAGTAAGAGGCTCTATCTCATGGTTGTGTAATTGTTGAACCAAAACTGACAGTCTAATGGAAGCTAAAACTTCTAAAAAGGCAGAAGCATCACATGAATTGAAATGGATGCTTTGCTGATATTCCCACACAGTCTGTTAAATTACACTGTAAAACCACCTACTAAAAGCAGTACGTAGGTGAGCCTGAAACAATTCTTTGATAACATCATCTGCCAAAGGGAGAAGACAGGTTTGAGATCTGGTGTGAGCTGACAGGAAAGTATTGAGTTAAGTTTGAAAAAGGAAATGAATGATGGAAAGCCTTCAAGGATCTGCCATATGAGTTATGAGTTGTGCATTCCATAAGGTTAACTAAACCAAGTATGACTTCAACAGATAATACAGAGTATGTACTGGAAGGGCATTTTGTAAGACCGTTGGAGGGTAACTTTGGTGGAGAGGTATAAGTGGAGGTGACTAGGGTGCATAGCCCACAGCAAAGTATGCAAAACAACAGCATTACTTGCATCAGTAAAATCGATATCATCTCTCTAAAATGTATTAAATTAGTCATTGAAGCTTTGATCAAATTCTAATAGCTAATATGAAAATCAGGAAAGAAGATGCTTAGTGATGAGAAGCAACTAGAAGCCATCTTACAGGGAACTTACTCAAAGAAAGGATTGCCAGACAATGAAATTAAATATCTCAGACCGATAAAAACAGTCTGAGAAGTTACGTTATCTTCATTGATGGCCCTCAACTTGAAGCTCAGATAGGGAAGAAGAAACCTCCCATGCTTTGCAGAAGTGATTAGAGAGATTTTCTTGGAAGGTAGTAAAACACAACACAGCTACAGTCTTCTGTCAGTGGAGGAACAACTTCACACACGTGCATGCAATTTCCGGGTCTGGTTACGTCTGGTCTGCGATTCTCCTTAAAATATCAAGTAGTATAACAACATTATTGTACTGATTAGCCCAGAACATAACATAAAAGTCATACAAGTTTGATAGATTACTCACCTTTTCTCTCAAGGCTGTGCCCCTGCAGCTACCAGTAGTCGTAGGAACCAGCACCGTAAACACCAAACAGAATGTCAGAATGTGGTGCAGAAGTTCAGATTCTCTATAGGAAATGATATACGTAAGAAAAGTCCTTGAAGTCTCTGAAATGAGGAAAGGCAGAGACTAAGGATAAATGAGGAATTAAACTCAACATAACAAAGTTGAGAGCTGAAATGATGGTGATTAACTATGTGAGAGCACAAGCTCTACAACAACCAAAAGGCTGGCTGGCCATCTCCCTGTGAGTTACATGAAACTCCTGTGGATTCATGGAACATGTAGGCTACCTTGGCTTCAAAATGTGTGCCTTACAGTGCGGCCATCAGAGACAAACAGCCTCTTTCCAGGCAGTACCCACAGTCTGTACATGCTGCCAGCCTCTCCTGCTTATAAAGATACATGTTTTCAGGCAGTTTGGAGTATCATACCTCCTCAAGAACAGCAAGAGGCAGTAAGTGTGGACCATGGATCATGACTGAGTTCCCGCTCAAGAGCCACTATTCAGTGGTGAAGCTCCTAAGTTATCCAGGTTACTGGTGTAGAACTCACACAGCAGTCAAGGGGTATGTAGACTGGAGGCCTGTTCTTATGATAACTTCAAAACAATTTATACAACTATATTCCTATGAACTTCATATTCTTTTTCAACATTCACCTGAACTAGGGCAGCATTTGGAGCAAAATGTGTCTTTGCAGAACATGCTTTCAGCAGGTACACATGAAACACAGAATGGATTTTCATGGACTGGGGCATTTTTTTCTGTTCAGTTACAACTAAGAAACTATATTCAAATGTAACTTTTTTGTAAGTAATCATCCACCCAATATGCTCTTTGGTTCTGGGGTTCTTTTTCTATCAGGATAAAACTTGTAATTAACTGTAGCCTTTACAAATGCTTCTTGTTAGGTCGAGCCTATCGCAGCACGCATGCGCTGCTCTGCAAGACTTTATGTAAGGGCTTCAAAAATCTGACCACACGCTCGTGCGTGTGCTTTTGTTTTTGTCACAGGCTATTGGCCTTTGCGTACACTGTTCTAACAAAGACAGCATGCAATTGGGCAAAGGCGGGTGCATGTCCCACCTTTCTCAACAAATATAACCGCCCATTGCCTATTGCTTGCGGTTACGCACAGCAGCGGCATCTGTTTCTAATTATGACCATGTGTTTATAATTAGCGTGTTCGCTTTGCTGCCGCGCTCTCTCGCCCCTGCTCCTCTCTTGCGTGTTCTAGTATTCTTTTTTCGCGTCCCCTTTTTGCTTCCTGACCGTCCCTTTAATATTGCACTGCGTTCGCTGGCCCTCACTTCTCTCTCGCGTCTTCTGTTATTCTGTTTCACCGCCTCCTCTTGCTTCCTGCCCGTACCTTTAATATTGCACCATGGAGCTGCTGTCTCATCCGCATGTGCTCAGTAGGCACAGAGGCACATTAATACAAAGTACTCGAACTCTTGCGGCCGCAGGCCGAGCTTGCCTTTTGAGAGAGAGGCCACTCTGTTTCCTTTCACCACTGCTGCAGTGGCAGGAGCTATGGTCCTCAGGGAGCTGCTTTCATTGCCGAGCAGGTGAAGGCAGCAGGCATGCGATGCCAGCTGCAGTAAGGAGTCAGAGGCTCCCTGTGACGCCAGAACCAGAATGAACCTCCTTGTCAGGTGCAGTCACCCGCTAGACTGCCTCACATGATGAACCTAGCCGTGTAATCATGCCAGTGCTTCTGATACCATAGATACACTGACACAACCAGACTGGTGTGCATGGCTCTGGAGCAGTCATAAACAGTTGCACGAGAAGAGGCATCCATCGGTCCTGCTGTTCTTGGGGGCCGCGTTATCTTGTTTTTTTTTGCACAAAACTCCGATTGAGTCGAAGGAAAGCGCCCACTGTCTTGATACTATGAACCCGTTTGAGTTACGCGCGTCATAAAAACATTGCTCCTCAAGGCGCTATGCCATTTGTGTGTCTGGATTAAAACTTTGAGGGTGAGGTGAGCATAAGGCACACCCTAGCTGCAATTTCCAAGCGCAGAGCCCTGGTGTCCCTGTTAGACTAAACTTTGGTTATGAAGACAGCCAGTCCAGGACTAATCCGCAGCAGTTCAAATTTTCAAATATTATTCTGCATTTTCGAGTTTGCACAGACTTAACAGGTGCTGGTTCTTGTGAATATTATTTCTGTGAATGTGAATATCCCGTTGGCCATCAAACGTTCAGTAAAATCCATAGCAGTGCCATGTCTCGTTTAAACCTAATGGGAAGAGCCACGAGTGTCTCGTCTCAAGGCGCTTTGTGCTACACAGTTCATACAGCTATGAGAATAACATGGCCGTGTTTGCGAGATTATAAAGTGCCTCAAGGCGAAAACCTCTCTCTAGCTGTGTATGATTGTTCTCTTTATATGTCAAGGGGAAACCTTCACCTAAAAAGATATCATGGCGCAATCAAAAACACTGAAACCAGAATCGTTAAAAATGCAGCTGTCTGGTTTGCTAACAGCATCTTCTTAGGGGACATTCCCTGGAAATGCCTTCCGCCCATTAATTATCATTGGCTTTTTAACTCGCACTTGCTTTCTAGTTTCTGGCTTTCTTTTCCTTTAGGCGATGTAAAATAGATAGGTGGTAAGGTCATTAGGTTACGCAAGAATGTGTGTACCCAATGTCTGAGAAATCATTTTATAAGAGTGCTCCAAGGAGATGTGGCCACCATGCACTCCAAAGGGGAGCCGAGGCTTCCGAAAACCCTTCATCAAGATTGATGGATGCATATGGAGAATCCGAAATAAAGCATCACTCAATATACTGGACTATTGGACTATGTATTTTGGTGCTCAAGGGATTTCACAATTTCTTTTCTTTTAGGTTGTCCAGCTTGAGTTTGCCACTTCCCTTGTCTCTTGTTGCAGAGGCTAGAAAAGCAACCCCCACAACCACAGTGATAGGGCTGTAGGTAGCAGCATTTGTTGGTATTTGCCTGCAACTAAGTGCAAAGAAAAAACAAGCACTGGCATAGCCAAAAGGTCTCACCTTTGGGACCTTATAAGTGTTTAGACATGCAACAGTTTATGTTGTTGCACCAAGGATATTGTACTGCATAACTAAATACTTATGATGTTCCAAAGGCGAGACCTATTGGCTATGTCAATGCTTGTGCTGCAATCTGGATTTCCTGACGTTCATGTAAATGTCCTTGTGCTCAGGGAACTGTTGTAAATGAGAGTAAGTCTAAAGGCTATATTATAGGGTGATATCCATACATACAAAAGAAGAGTGCCATCTTTGTGGCTCAATGCATTGCATTGTTCTACATTCATTCTGCTAACCATCTTACTCAAATCCTCTTCTTGCAACAAAGCTTGATATCCCTAGTTCTGTACAGGACATTGGTTCAATCGTTCTGTCTATTCCATTGACTCAGGATGATAACTAGTAGACAGGCAGAATTATAGGGGCATATTTACAAAAACATGACACAGCACGGTGCTGCAAGCCATCCTGCTGCGCCGAGCTGCATCATTAGGAAAGTGCAGGGATGTGTTGTATTTACAACAATACAACGCATCCTCATGCTTTTCTCTGTGCTGGCACACAGTTGGCTGCCAAGTGCAAGGGTGCCTGAGTTGCAGGGCTGATTGTGTTTGTGCAGGAACGGAAACCTTCCTGCACATAAACAATAATTGATGGTGTTTTCCTCCTTCTTTGTGTGCTGCACAATGCAGCACACATAGAAAGAGGAAAAAACATGGCGAAATTACTGGTATTTCTCATTGCACCACTTTAACGCCTCCCCTAGGAAGGCGTTAGAATCTGATGCATTCCCGGGTTTGCGAAACTCTAGAAATCTGGAAATTTGTTAGAATCCATGGGTTTTGCGTGGGAACACCCACAGCAACACCCATGAAATGCCCCTTTCACACAGAGTAATGCATGAAAGGAAGCCATATTTACAAGGTCATGAAAAGCCACGCAGGATGGCTTTGCATTGCCTTGTAAATAAAAGTGACGCTCAGGTGGCGCAAGGGACCAGAATCCAAAATTAAATTGAGAACCCCTGTCAGTTATCAAAACATATGGCATTCCATGCAAATATTTGTGGCAACTCTTTTGAGGTAAGCAACCTGGTTATTGCAATAAAATGCTTCATCTATGTCAAACAGGCACCAACTAGTAGAATGAGTGTCATTTTGACTTTTTGGTAATTCCTCTGTAAACTCCATGATTATTGTATGCCAAGGCTTAGGTGTAACAGGAAATGGTCTTCAAAGACCCACTGGTTTAGTATGTGAGCTCTGAATCTGAGCTCAAATAGAACATGTCTGAACATACTGCTTTACATCGGAAAACAGAGTTGACCACCAAACATGCCTTCTGTGGCAAATGGTTTAGCTATTCCTGGATGCCCAGCAGTTTTTACTGGACTGAAGATAAATACAGAGCCTTCCTTTCATACAACAACTCGGCTTTCTGATATATACCTCCCTTTTGTCCGAGACAAGCTTCTTTATTAATGGACCGTAACTCTATATAATCCAATGTTATAACTGCTTAAATGTTGATCAGAGCCGCATAATGACTGTTTTGAGTTTCATTTGGCAAAAGGTTGGAGGTTCCCTGACTACATTATTTTCATTTGCAGGTTGTTTCTGCCAGGAAAAGGCATCCGTCTTACCACTGTTTGAACCAGGTTTATAGTTTGTCACAAAATTGTAAGCAGTAAAGAATAAGGTCCTTCTAAGCTACCTGAAAGTCAGCGCTGTAGATGACTTTAAAAAACTGTAAATTCCTTGGATAAGTATAAACCTTTATGTTAGACCTGACATCATTGGCTTGAGTCTCTCCTCCATTATTTTTCTGTTTGCCTCCTCTGTTTACGATGTTTTTTGCTGGTATATGCTTTGGGCACTGTGCCACTGCTGATCAGTACCACAGTGCAAGTGCTCCCTATGTTAAATTACTGTATTGATTGAATTCCATGGTTGGCTTATTTGGTTTACTGTCAGTCCCTAGTCTAGTGCACCAGGAGTGCCAGGGCTTGTAAATACAAATGCTGCTCGTGGGCTTGCAGCACATGTTGTGCCAGCCACAAGAGCGGCCTAGTAAAATTATGTCTACAGGTCTGCCATTGCTAGACCTACGTGCAGTCTGGTACTGTCACGCTGACTGCGCAAGTACACCCACTTGCCAGTCCCCAAACCTTCCCTTAACTTCATGTCAGTCACCCCTATGGTAGGCCTGAGGGCAGGGTGCATTGTAAGCATAAGGTAGGACAAGCCTGAACAAGTTGGCATGTCCTAATAGTGAATTACAGCCATATTCGTTTTTCACTATTGTAAGGTAACCTGCTCTCTATTAGTTAGAATGGGCTGCCTGGGTTATTAATGCTATAATCCTAGCTGGCTCGGGGAACATGGTGCAATGTCGAGTTTGGTATCCCTGAACTCGGGGTTTAATTACGCATCCGTTTGTGTGGATGGTTTTTGGACTCTGGGTTTGAAAATAGCACTTTTAGAAAGTGGCTATTTTCTTGTCTAACTATTTCTGGTTTCTGCTGGTTTGGTGTGTGTGTGACAGGAGCTGGGTGGCTCCAGAGATCTGATGAGTCAGTGTGGGATGAGTGGGACATTTGCATTGAGAGTAGGGGGAGAGTAGCTTCTGATAGCCTGCCCTGCCTTATACAATGCTGGCTCCACCTCCTGCCAGGCGACTGATTGCTCTGTGCCTGCCATGGACGATCCTGGCCCCACTTCCTACCAGGAGGCCCATAGCTCTGCTCCTGACAGTGACAATGCTGGCTCCACCTCCTGCTGGACGTCTGAGGACCCAGCCCTGCTCAGTGAATAGGCCAGGTGCCTCTGCCTGGCTACACCCACAACAGACCCAGGATGTTGGGAAATTCCCCCGCATGGACAAAGGGATCAAAGCCAAAATGGGGTATAAGAGAAGGACCCCTGAACCAAGACTTTAGATCACTTCTGACAAGGAACCCTGAAACCAAGGACAAGAAGCCTGCTGATCCAAGGACTTGCCTACCCCTTCTGCCAGTGTGCTGTTTGCTGGGGGGAATCCTGCAGTTGCTTCTTTATTTTTGCCAAGGACCCAGGAGAGAGGAACTGTGTGTGTACTCTCAAACTTTGCTAAGAAAATCTCCAAGGTCTGGAGGAGTGCCAGTCTCCTGTTGAAGTCACAGGGCTAAAGGACTTCATCATTTGCTAAAGTGCTTGTTGCTGGAACTTGTAAATCCAGCACCTCTGAAAGAATCCAGCAATCTCGACGCCGACGGATGCCGCCGAATCCAGCTCGACATGGTGAGTAACGGCTCCAGTGTCCCGCTTCCTCGACGCCGGCCGCCGGGCCCGATTGACGCCAGCAGCAACGCCAGTGAGTAGTGAGTTCGGCTCCAGCTCCAAGGGACCTCGTGTCTGCACCGCTGCTGATCGCATCGACTTCGTGCCCTCTCGACGCCGTGAGCGCTGCTCACTCTTGCAACATCATCATCAACATCGACGACGACGCCGTATCCTGCTTCGCCTCGTGAGCGCTGCTCCTGCCTGACATCTGTCGACGCCGCTGCCGGTCGCCCAGACTCCGAGGCCGGATTGACGCCGAAGACGCGACGCCGGACATCTCGACGCCGCTGATCATCGTGTGCTTCGCTTTTCCAAGGTACTGTGTTGTGGGGTTTGTGCGACTCCGGGCTCGACGTAGCGCTCCTCGCGGTCGACGCCGAACCCTTTGGATTAACTTTGCCTCGACGTCGTGTGACTCCCGTGTGGGTTACATTGTTGCCAAGAACTGTGTTTTAAAGAAGAAGAGTTGCTTTTGATACTAAAGACTCTTGTGCTAAGAAGAAACTACACTTGAAACTATTATTTTTCCTTCCAAGAGTATTTATTAAGATTGTGGTATATTTTTTCGTTATTTGGTCTTGTGCTGAGCCCTATATAAAAATCCTTATTTTTATAATACTACTGTGTCGTGTCCATTTGTAGTGTATTCACTTTATTACTGTATGTGGTCATAAATGCTTAACACACAGCCTCTGAGATAAGCCTGTCTGCTCTGCCAAGCTACCAAGGGGGTGAGCAGGGATTATCAAAGGGTGTGATCCCCTTGCCCTGACTAGAAAAGGTGTGTCCCTATTTGTCAGAAGTGCATACCTCTGCCAACTAGAGACAGCCGGTTCTAACATTGGACGCAGCAGTGAGGATTTGAACCTTGTATTTATGACCCATGTGCAGTGATTAGTGTGCGCTACATAGTGAAAGCAGACCATAGCGCAGCCACAATCTAATTGGGAAGGATTCTATTTTTGTTCTCCGCTTTTCTGAAACTTGATTTTTTTGAACACTTCCAGTTTTGACCATGAGTGATAACGGAGTCACTCCCCTTGTTGTTGTTGTGGAGGAGTTTGATAGGAAGAAGCTAAAGAAATACAGGAAGAAGCAGCTGCAACACTTTTGCGAGCAGTTTAAAGTTCCTACCACAGGCCTCGAAATTAAAGAGGATTTTCGCAAAGCTTTGGAGGCCTGGTTAGAGTCCAGGAATCCCTCTGATGCGGTGGTGGTACCGCCAGGGGAAGGGGATGAGGAGGTGCCAGTGAATGGGCCTGTGTCCTCTCCCGGTAGCAGTGTTTCCTCCAAAGGTCTTTCCCCTGAAGAAAGAGAAGAAAGGGCGAAAGAGCGAGAATACAACATGGAAATGGCAAGGCTTAAGATAAATGGGCAGTTGGAGTTAGAAAATGCAAAAGGCAGAAGAGAAGCTGATCTGGAGATCAAAAGGTTGGAGTTTGAAAGAGAAAAGTTAGCTTTGGAGCGTGATACCAGGATGCGGGAGTTGGAGCTCCAAGCTAAAAGGTTAGACTTGAATCCCTCTGGTGGCAGCATCCCATCTGTGCCTGCAGAAAGTAGGTTTTATTTCCCTAAAGATGTGATAAAAGATTATCATAAGAATGAAGATATTGGTCAATGGTTTAAAGCATATGAGTTAGCATTGTTGGCCCACCGGGTCCCTGAGAAGGATTGGGGAGCGGGGTTGTGGGGTCGCTTTGTGAATGAGGGGAGAGATACCCTGTTAGACATGCCTGTTGAGGATAGGATGTCTTATGCTCATATGAAAGATGCTTTAATGTTGAGGTATGGCCTACCCCCAGAAAAGTACAGACAAGCTTTTAGAGAATGTAAGAAATTGCCTGGTACGACGTGGGTTGAATATGTGTCTTTTTTTTGCAGAGCCATGGATGGTTGGGTAAAGGGCAGCAAAGTGGAAAGTTATGAAGCTCTTTATGATTTGTTTGCTTGGGAGCATTTGTCTAATAACTGTTTTCCAGAGCTGCGCCAGCACCTTATTGATAGCAAGATATCTAACCCTAGAAAACTTGCTGAGGAGGCGGACCGCTGGGTCAGTACCAGGGTCCACAAGGGTCCAGTGGGAGACTCAGCCAAAGGTGGGCAGGGTCCCCAGCAGAGGAGTGGGGGGGACAAGGGTAAACAGAAGGAGTTCCATGAAGGGCCCCAAAGTAATACCCAAGGGTACCAAGGGAAAGGTTCCCAGCCTCCCCCTGTGAAGAAGCCAGGGGCCCCGACAGGTAAACCTGTTCATAGGGGCCCAATGACCTTTTACGTTTGTGGGCAGGTGGGACACCGGTATTATGATCCCCAGTGTCCCATGAGGAATTCTAATGCACCACCTCGTGCACCCCCGTCAGTTGGCGAGTGTAGCCCTGGGAGGGGAGGAGATGGTTGCCCCTGGTGGGAGGGGTCCCGCAGAGATGTCCCTGGTCTCGCTAGGAGACATGGAAATGGTCCCTCCACCCCCTCTGCCTAGTAACACTAATAAATATAGGCAGTGGGTGACCATTAATGGCCATAGAGTGGAAGCTCTCAGAGACACCGGAGCAGCTTTCAAGTGTCACTTGGTGTCCAGAGAGCAGGGGGTTCCCCACGCATTCTACCCTGTGATAGCTGCTGACAACTCCCAGAAAGAGTGTGAGGTAGCTCAGGTTCCCTTTGAATGGGGTGGAGTTTCAGGTACTCTTCAAGTTGCTGTAAGGCCCGCCATGCCTGTTGATTGTCTCCTGGGCAATGATTTGGAAGACTCCCCTTGGGCTAAGGTGGAGAGGGAGACACATTTGAAAATGTTGGGTGCGCCAGAGTGGGTGTGTGCAACCACTCGATCCATGACAGCAAGTAGGGGTGTTGATGGGGTCCCGGAGCCTGAAAGTATGGCCCAGGACCCATCTGTGAAGAGAAGAGGCAGGAGGCGCGGGAAACCGGCCCCCGTAGTTCCCGTGGTCCAGGAGGAGGTAGATCCTTAGGGGGATGCCCTGGAGCCCACAGGGGAACAAGTAGCTGAACTGGGAGACCTGCCCGAGCTGACCCACTGGCAGCAGGATGGTGGTCCCTCCAGGGAGGAATTTTGTGCAGAACAGAAAGTGTGCCCTTCTCTTGTGGGTATGAGGCAGCAGGCCTCAGCCCAAACCTCAGGTGATCAGTCAGGGTCACATTTTGTTTACTGGGAAAACGACCTCCTGTATAGCGAGCCTAATGCTGCCGAGCCTGGGTCAGCCCGTGTGCTGGTGGTACCCCAGCGCTTCAGAGCCTTCCTAATGGGTTTGGCTCATGACGTTCCTTTAGCTGGACATCTGGGGCAGGACAAGACCTATGACAGGCTTGTCACCCATTTTTATTGGCCTCAGATGAGAAGGGATGTAGACATCCATTGTAAAACCTGTCACACTTGCCAGGCAAGTGGGAAAAGCGGAAGGAAGTAGAAGGCTCCCCTCCAACCTTTTCCAGTGGTCAGTACCCCCTTTGACCGGGTGGGGATTGACATTGTTGGGCCCCTGGACCCCAAGACAGCCCTGGGCAACAGGTTCATCCTGGTCTTGGTGGACCATGCCACACGGTACCCGGAAGCCATCCCTCTCCGAACAGTGACGGCCCCCGTGGTGGGACGGGCACTGATGGGTGTTTTCTCCCGCATGGGGTTCCCCAGAGAGGTGGTGTCAGACTGGGGCACCAACTTCATTTCCAACTATATGAAGTCTCTGTGGAAGGAGTGTGGGGTAACCTACAAGTTTACCACTCCTTACCACCCTCAAGGTAATGGGCTGGTTGAGAGATTCAACCGGACCCTCAAAGGCATGATCATGGGTCTTGAAGAACCAATGAGGCGGAAATGGGACATCCTCTTGCCATGCCTGCTGTTTGCTTACCGAGAGGTGCCGCAGAAGTCTCTAGGGTTCAGCCCCTTTGAGCTTTTGTATGGTCACCCGGTAAGAGGACCTTTGAGTCTGGTCAAAGAAGGCTGGGAGCAATCTCCCAGGAAACCTCCCCAGGATGTGTACAGTTACATGCTGGCCTTTAGGAACCAGACTCGGCGCTTCAGAGATCTTGCTCAGGCAAATCTGGAGGCCAGCCAGGAAGAGATGAAGCGGTGGTACGACCGGAATGCCACTCTGGTCGAACTTCAGCCTGGTCAGGAAGTTTGGGTCATGTCCCCTGTGGAACCTTGTGCGCTCAAGGACAGGTGGACTGGACCGTTTAAGGTTGTGGAGAAGAAGAGCGATGTCACCTACTTGGTGGACTTGAAATCTCCCAGGAACCCCCTGAGGGTCCTGCATGTCAACCGGTTGAAGCCCCACTTAGAAAGGTCCGAAGTGGGCATGCTCCTAGCTACAGATGCTGGAATGGAGGAGGAGAGTGAGCCTCTTCCTGACCTCCTGTATGCAAAAGAGCAAGATGGGTCAGTGGATGGTGTTGTCCTCTCTGAGACACTGACCCTTGAGCAGCAGCAGGATTGTCGCCAACTGTTGGGACAGTTCCCTGATCTGTTTTCCTTGGTTCCTGGTGTCACTCATTGGTGTGTCCATGATGTGGACACCGGAGACAGCACTCCTGTGAAGCACAAGGCTTACAGGGTGACTGACAAGGTCAGAGCATACATTAAGGAGGAGGTCTCCAAAATGTTTGCCTTAGGGGTGGTTGAGTCCTCTAGCAGTCATTGGGCCAGCCCAGTGGTCTTGGTCCCGAAGGCTGCAGCGCCTGGTGCTTCACCAGAACTTCGGTTCTGTGTGGATTACCGAGGACTCAATTCAGTCACCAAGACTGACGCGCACCCCATCCCCAGAGCTGATGAGCTCATAGATCGGTTGGGGGCTGCACGGTACCTTAGCACGTTTGATCTAACGTCTGGGTACTGGCAGATCGCCTTAACTGATGGGGCAAAAGAGAGGTCAGCATTCTCCACACCAGATGGGCTATACCAGTTCCGGGTGATGCCCTTTGGGATGAAGAATGCCCCTGCCACCTTCCAGAGGTTGGTCAATCATGTCTTGGCTGGACTGCAGGATTTCAGTGCTGCCTACCTGGACGACATCGCAGTGTTCAGCGCCAGCTGGGAGGAACACTTGCGCCACCTCCAGGAAGTGTTGTTGGCCCTGCGCAGAGCAGGCCTCACAATCAAAGCCAATAAGTGCCAGATTGGGCAGGGTTCTGTGGTGTACTTGGGGCACCAAGTAGGGAGCGGCAAGGTGGCCCCCCTGCAACCCAAGATAGATACCATCCTGGCTTGGGCACCGCCCAAAACCCAAACTCAGGTGAGAGCCTTCTTAGGTCTCACGGGTTACTACAGGAGGTTTGTCAAGGATTATGGTAACATTGTGCACCCCTTGCCTTCGCTGACTTCCAGGAAGCAGCCACGAAATGTGATCTGGACTGACGCCTGTCAAACGGCCTTTGACACCCTGAAAGCTGCAATGTGCACAGCACCTATACTCCAGGCACCCGACTTTTCTAAAGAATTTGTTGTCCAGACGGACGCTTCAGAGCATGGCGTGGGGGCTGTTCTAGCTCAGGTGAATGAAGAGGGCCGAGACTTACCTGTAGCCTTCATCAGCAGGAGGTTACTTCCCAGGGAACAGAAGTGGAGTGCGATAGAACGAGAAGTATTTGCTGTGGTCTGGGCGCTGAAAAGCTAAGACCCTACCTGTTTGGGACTCACTTCCGGGTTCAGACAGACCACAGACCCCTCAGATGGTTGATGCAGATGAGGGGTGAGAATCCAAAACTGTTGAGGTGGTCCATTTCTCTACAGGGGATGGACTTTACGGTGGAACACCGCCCTGGCACAGATCACGCCAATGCTGATGGTCTGTCCAGATTTTTCCGCCTTAGTGATGAGAACGCCCCAGGGGAAGGGTAGTTCTCCCCCCATTTCAGCTGGAGGGGACACGTGTTAGACCTGACATCATTGGCTTGAGTCTCTCCTCCATTTTTTTTCTGTTTGCCTCCTCTGTTTACGATGTTTTTTGCTGGTATATGCTTTGGGCACTGTGCCACTGCTGATCAGTACCACAGTGCAAGTGCTCCCTATGTTAAATTACTGTATTGATTGAATTCCAAGGTTGGCTTATTTGGTTTACTGTCAGTCCCTAGTCTAGTGCACCAGGAGTGCCAAGGCTTGTAAATACAAATGCTGCTCGTGGGCTTGCAGCACATGTTGTGCCACCCACAAGAGCGGCCTAGTAAAAGTATGTCTACAGGTCTGCCGTTGCTATACCTACGTGCAGTCTGGTACTGTCACGCTGACTGCGCAAGTACACCCACTTGCCAGTCCCCAAACCTTCCCTTAACTTCATGTCAGTCACCCCTATGGTAGGCCTGAGGGCAGGGTGCATTGTAAGCATAAGGTAGGACAAGACTGACCAAGTTGGCATGTCCTAATAGTGAATTACAGCCATATTCGTTTTTCACTATTGTAAGGTAACCTGCTCTCCATTAGTTAGAATGGGCTGCCTGGGTTATTAATGCTATAATCCTAGCTGGCTCGGGGAACATGGTGCAATGTCGAGTTTGGTATCCCTGAACTCGGGGTTTAATTACGCATCCGTTTGTGTGGATGGTTTTTGGACTCTGGGTTTGAAAATAGCACTTTTAGAAAGTGGCTATTTTCTTGTCTAACTATTTCTGGTTTCTGCTGGTTTGGTGTGTGTGTGACAGGAGCTGGGTGGCTCCAGAGATCTGATGAGTCAGTGTGGGATGAGTGGGACATTTGCATTGAGAGTAGGGGGAGAGTAGTTTCTGATAGCCTGCCCTGCCTGATACAATGCTGGCTCCACCTCCTGCCAGGCGACTGATGGTTCTGTGCCTGGCATGGACGATCCTAGCCCCACCTCCTACCAGGAGGCCGATAGCTCTGCTCCTGCCAGTGACAATGCTGGCTCCACCTCCTGCTGGGCGTCTGAGGACCCAGCCCTGCTCAGTGAATAGGCCAGGAGCCTCTGCCTGGCTACACCCACAACAGACCCAGGATGTTGGGAAATTCCCCTGCATGGACAAAGGGATCAAAGCCAAAATGGTGTATAAGAGAAGGACCCCTGAACCAAGACTTTAGATCACTTCTGACAAGGAACCCTGAAACCAAGGACAAGAAGCCTGCTGATCCAAGGACTTGCCTACCCCTTCTGCCAGTGTGCTGTTTGCTGGGGGGAATCCTGCAGTTGCTTCTTTATTTTTGCAAAGGAACCAGGAGAGAGGAACTGTGTGTGTACTCTCAAACTTTGCTAAGAAAATCTCCAAGGACTGGAAGAGTGCCAGTCTCCTGTTGAAGTCACAGGGCTAAAGGACTTCATCATTTGCTAAAGTGCTTGTTGCTGGAACTTGTGAATCCAGCACCTCTGAAAGAATCCAGCAATCTCAACGCCGACGGACGCCGCCGAATCCAGCTCGACATCGTGAGTAACGGCTTCAGTGTCCCGCTTCCTCGACGCCGGCCCCGATCGACACCAGCAGCAACGCCAGTGAGTAGTGAGTTCGGCTCCAGCTCCAAGGGACCTCGTGTCTGCACCGCTGCTGATCGCATCGACTTCGTGCCCACTCGACGCCGTGAGCGCTGCTCACTCTTGCAACATCATCATCGACATCGAAGACGACGCCGTATCCTGCTTCGCCTCGTGAGCGCTGCTCCTGCCTGACATCTGTCGACGCCGCTGCAGGTCGCCCAGACTCCGAGGCCGGATCGACGCCGAAGACGCGACGCCAGACATCTCGACGCCACTGATCATCGTGTGCTTCGCTTTTCCAAGGTACTGTGTTGTGGGGGTCTGTGCGACTCCGGGCTCGACGTAGCGCTCCTCGCGGTCGACACCGAACCCTTTGGATTAACTTTGCCTCGACGTCGTGTGACTCCCGTGTGGGTTACATTGTTGCCAAGAACTGTGTTTTAAAGAAGAAGAGTTGCTTTTGATACTAAAGACTCTTGTGCTAAGAAGAAACTACACTTGAAACTATTATTTTTCCTTCCAAGAGTATTTATTAAGATTGTGGTATATTTTTTTGTTATTTGGTCTTGTGCTAAGCCTTATATAAAAATCCTTATTTTTATAATACTACTGTGTCGTGTCCATTTGTAGTGTATTCCCTTTATTACTGTATGTGGTCATAAATGCTTAACACACAGCCTCTGAGATACGCCTGTCTGCTCTGCCAAGCTACCAAGGGGGTGAGCAGGGGTTATCAAAGGGTGTGATCCCCTTGCCCTGACTAGAAAAGGTGTGTCCCTATTTGTCAGAAGTGCATACCTCTGCCATATAGAGACAGCGTGTTCTAACACTTTACTATTTGTTTGGCTCCTAATAAATGATGCTTCCATTCTTCAAAAGATCTCTTACTTGCCAGAAGTTCCCTGTCTGTGAAAAGTAGAGCATTGGATGGGCCTGTCCAGCTACTGGATTCCTCTGAGAAAAAACTTCTTAACAATAAATGGAAGCTCAACATTTGGCTGTTGCACAATAGGGGGAACAAGAAAAGTGTTATGCCAAAAAAGAAAAAAGTTGATCAGCGTCGTTAGCCCATGCAAAGGTAGCTCTTTATTGTAAAACTACGGAACTGGAGCTGGGCACACCTAATTTTTAACCTTAGAACCTGATTTTTAAATGTTACTCAAAGCGTGCTGCTTAGGTAAGCACAATGTCCATATTGTGCTATTCAATTAGCAGAGAAATACAAGCGTCGCCGCTTGTCCTAATGCGCACTGTTGCGTTACCTGCTGGAGTGCTAGCTTTACAATTTTAAACCAAATGTACATATCAATTCAACATTCAATAAAGATAGTTTAATTCATGAGTACGTTTGTGCGTAAACATTTTACTTGATTATTTTTTGAAAAAACATGTGATTCAACCAATTATAGTTTTCATTGGATTATGGTTACACTTTCATAAATCATACATAAACATTTGATACATTTCTTAGTGATGCCCTATGCATTTCGGGCCTCTTGGCCCTTCTTCGGGGGCGGTATCTGTGGAAATCAAAAAGATAAAACGCTCTATTTGACAATGTTCTAGGAATGTACTAGGTAGACAGTCAGAAGATGTTTAGGAATTAGAATCAAATGCAGGCAGTAGTAGAACTACAGTTCTAGTAGTGTAGAACAGAATAGATTGGTGTTGAATATCATAAGCAAAGAACCAACAGAGATACCGAGTAGAAGTGTTTAAATATCGAGTAGAAGTGTTAAAATATATAGTGAGGAGAAAATATACAAGACCGAATTTTTCCTACAAAACAAAGGAACATCCATGGGATTTTCCGGAGCCCCAGCCTACGCAAACACGTATATGGCAAAATTTGAAGAAGAGCATCTGCTTAAGGACCCTGAATGGCAAGATAACACTACTATGTACTGTCGGTATATCGACGACATTTTCCTGATATGGCACAACACCCAAGAAATGCTCGAGCACAAAATCACTGAACTGAACACTTTAGATGAGAATCTTCAGTTTACCAGCACCATAAAAAGCACAAGTATTCCTTTTTTAGACGTGCTAGTAAAACTAGAAAACAATGAAATTGGCACGGAAATATACCACAAAGCCACTGACAGAAATACTGCATTAATGTTCAACAGCTTTCACCCAAAGAACCTCATTGAAAATCTGCCATATTCACAGATGTTAAGAGCCAAAAGAATATGTACCGATACACAAACACTCGAACAAAATTTGGAAACCATCATCGACAAATACATTGAGAAGAAATACCCCAAAGCATTACTTGAGAACACCAAACAAAAAGTAGCCACTAAGAACAGAGACTCACTACTTATATCCACTACTAAATCTCAGACAAATCGACAGGTATTTGTATCCAAGTACTCAACTTGCTCCCGAGAAATTAAAAAAAGCATTATCCAACATTGGGATCTTCTCAGCAATGAACAGGATTTCCAAGGGTTATTTAACGACAAACCGATTTTTGCCTATAAAAGATCCAGGAACATTAAAGAGCTGTTAAAAACACCCATCAGGACCTCTCAAGAAAGCCATCGAGGAACCACGAAATGTCACAACTGTGTACAGTGTAACAATGTCATAGTAAGCAGTAACATCAAACACCCATACACGGGTGAAGCTATTCAAACCAAACATAATGCCAACTGTAACTCTAGAACATTGTCAAATAGAGCGTTTTATCTTTTTGATTTCCACAGATACCGCCCCCGAAGAAGGGCCAAGAGGCCCGAAATGCATAGGGCATCACTAAGAAATGTATCAAATGTTTATGTATGATTTATGAAAGTGTAACCATAATCCAATGAAAACTATAATTGGTTGAATCACATGTTTTTTCAAAAAATAATCAAGTAAAATGTATACGCACAAACGTACTCATGAATTAAACTATCTTTATTGAATGTTGAATTGATATGTACAATTGGTTTAAAATTGTAAAGCTAGCACTCCAGCAGGTAACGCAACAGTGCGCATTAGGACAAGCGGCGACGCTTGTATTTCTCAGCTCTTTATTGTACACATTTTGTAATGTACATTTATTATGCTGAAGATTACGAACCGGAAAACCACCACTGGGTCTGGGCTCCCAACAGCAAGGCTTAGCCACTGACTAATATTTAACAAAAAGAAGTGCCAATACTGTTCTCTTATTTCTACTTGAATCAGCTCAAAACATACGATTTAAACACTATGCTTTGTTATCACGTTTTCTCTGAATGAATCTTTTTATTATTTTGCAAAAATTCTTCTTCATAAATTTGGTTATCATTTCACCAATTTCCACATTTCAAAAGACCATCTGTAAACAGCATATACATTTTTACATAAAATTGTCTTGACACATTACCCTATGTACATTTCCAATCATTCATTCAAGGCTCCTATCATTCAAACATTCCCTCTCATGCATCCACAGACATCACACATTCATATATTACACTGGAATAACAATATTCTCAGAATGCCATAGATTACTCCTTTTGAAAACACTTTTTTGATCGATTGTGTCTTGGTTATTTGATCTTATGGCTCTAATTACAGTTTACGCGTTTCGAACTCGCGGTGTTTATGGAGTTCTCTTCAGGACAAGAGCTGTGAAGAAAGGAAAAAAACCTTTCTATAGAGAATTGTTGTAACTCATGTGACTTCTTACTACTGACTACCCCACTTGATGCTTCCTTTTCTTACCTCTTTTGCTCAGAGCATATGCAATGGCTTTATGTCATCCCCGGCGCCAAACCATCTAATTAAAAACCGAATAAAGACTGCTGTTACTGGACTGTTTCAATCAAAATGCATTCAACCAAACCCTGGCAGTTACAGACTTACTTTAATTTCAGGATCCTACGTCCACCTATATTTTTATCAGCTGCCTGGCCTATAGAGAGAGGAGGGGAACTTTGATAAATGGTGTGACTCATGGGGCATTTTTATTCATGTTTATGATGAGAATAAGTGATGTCTCTTACTTGAAATGATTGTGCAGGCACAGTGTATACAGATTTATTGCGTGACTAGTGCCTACAAAGAGAAAGGAACCGCTAGTTACTTGAACATTCGTTTATTTTCTCGCAGCAAGACTCTCTGAAGCCTTCTATCCTTTTGTTCAGGGCTTACCAGTTTCAGTCGTCAGCCTCACCGAAGGGGTAATCACTGTTGGAGTCTTGATAGAACCGGAGTCCCTGGCGTCTGATAAATGGCGTTCTACTTCCGGGTCCGCAAAGGATCAAGGGGGTGTAGTTTATGCGGACTAACGTGTGTGAATTACCTATATTTTCGCTATATCTCCAAGAGTTTATGGAACAAATCGATCTTTCCTTTTTTGTTCACATGGGTCTCAATCTCTTTGTGAGACTTGGTTCGACTTTCACAGCGAGTCTTGTTTACGTTGGTGTTAAGTATATGTGAAATTGAATTCAGAGTCACTGCGGTGGCCATCTTGGAATGTGGTTCACTTTACATACTTTGCACCATATTCACTTTTGATACTGCACCATATGTTATTGAAGTCTCTCAATCAGATGTATTTGTGTTTATCTCGAAAGGCTTTATTAGTTGGTGGTAGTCTACTTAATTTAGTTTATAAATTTCTGTAAGTTCGTTTAGTCCGTGTATGGCTGAATTAAACGTGACAATTAGCATTGCCTCTCTTCTTGATAGTTTAACCTCCAGGTCGCCTCCGCTTATGTCCTGTTCTACTTTGGAAATTACTGTCCAAGACAGATCAGTTTCTTTGTGATTGTTTAGGTGCCAATGGTTCACCAGAGGAGCTGTCAAGACATTTTTCTTAATTCTTGACTTGTGTTGCTGAATCCTTATTCGCACTTCTTGGTTCGTTTTACCAATGTATAGTAAATTACACAGGCATTTGATCCCATATATTACGTAGCGTGATTTACAATTGGTAAACGTCTTGTGTTTCCACACAATGTTGTTATGTCTGAAGGGGGTGCCCTCTACTGTGAGGTAGCAACATGAGCAAGTTCCACATTTGCGGTGTCCGTGAATTGGTGGTAGGCCCATCATTGCTATTAAATTGGGCTGTTTCTTTTGTGGCAGTGCTGCACGAACCAACTGATTGGCTATGCTGCAATCTTTCTTAAATGCAAATAGTGGTTCATTATGCAAGAATCCATTCAGATTTTTAAGTAGATGCCAGTTGTTTTTCACTACTTTTTTCAACATATTTGAGTTTGGGCAGTATGTTGATACAAACACCATTCTGTCTGGTTCTTTCTTTATCCTTTTTTCCAGAAGACAATCACGTGGTGCCACCTTGCTCTTTTCATTGATTTCCTCAACAATTTCTTTGGATACCCTCATTATAATAAGTTGTCTGTCAGTTTTCCTGCATGTTTGAAGTATTCATCCTTATATTGACAATTTCGGCAAATTCGTAGGTACTGACCGTACGGAAGGTTGTCTTTGAGGCTTCGAGGGTGGTTACTCGTAAAATGTAATGCCTTGTTGCGGTCACTTGATTTTTTTAAAAGAGTAGTAACTAGGCCGCCTTCCGAAGGGTAAACCTCAACATCCAGGAATGGTATCTTTTTTTGTGAGTGGCTCATGCTGAATGTAATTGCTTGTTTCTTATTATTTAGCCATTCATGGAATTTTAGCAGTCCCTCTTGTGTGCCAGTCCAGATGAAAAAAATGTCGTCTATATACCGACCCCAGCTTTGTATCCATTGGCCATAAGGATTGTTTTGGTAGACGAAAGTCTCTTCGTATCTTGACATAAATAGAACCGCCAGTTCAGGTGCGAAAAGACATCCCATGGCAACTCCGCCAATTTGAAAGTAGAAGTCGCCGTCAAAAGTAAAATAATTTCTCTTTAGTGCAAACTCTGCAAGTTTCAAAATAAATTCACTTGGGACTTCATGTGGTCTTTCTCTTTTTTCAAGAATGGCTTCAAGGACCTGCACACCCTCATCCTGCGGAATTTGTGTATATAAGAACGTAACGTTCATGGTGACCATCCAGTGTTTAGTTTTCTCAAAATTAATCATCGTCAGTTTATTGATAAAATCAGTTGTATCTCGTATAAATGATTTTACACTTGGCAGAAAGGGTTTCAGAAAGAAATCAACAAATTTCGCAATGTGCTCCAGCAATGAGTCGCACCCAGACACTATTGGTCTTCCGGGCGGTGCATTTTCATTTATATGTATTTTTGGTAAAACATAAAAAAGCGGGATCCTTGGGTTTTTGATTTTTAAGTATTCCATTTCTTTTTTGCCCACAAAGCCTTGGTTGTAACCTTCATCAATAATTGCATGGAGTTCATTTTTCAATTCCGATATGGGGTCTGTATTGATTTTCCGATAACAAGCAATGTCATCTAATTGTCTTTTGACCTCCGTGGTGTAAAGGGTCCGGTCCCAAACTAAAATTGAGCCGCCTTTATCGGCTTGTTTAATAATAACCGAAGTGTTTTTTTTTTAGATTGATCAAGGCTTCTGACTCTAATTTTGTAATATTGTGTTTGGTCCATTTTTTCTTTGTTTCCATTTAGGTGATGGCAGACAAAATAGTTCTCTCGAATGTGACCACTTCTTTCGGGATTTTGTTAGTCGGGGGGCAAAATACTTATTTATTTCTTAGCTCTGTAGTCTCTGCTGTGGGTTGAAATGGGTTCTCAGAGAAGAAAGTTTTTAGTCTAACTTTGCGACAGAATTCTATTGTTTCTGTTTTAAGTTTAACAAAATCTGTTTCTTCTAGTTGGTACAAATGAAAGTCCTTCACGTAGGACACTCTCTTCATCTTTAGTTAAGATTTTATTCGACAATTTAAATATTGGCGACGCTGTTTATTCTTGTAGTGTTGTCGTCTTGTTGACATTTCCCAGGGCTGATAGTTGTATCTTGCTTTGCCTCGAGCTTTCGTCTGGCCTCGTCCTAAAAAAGGCCCTTGTTGGGGTTGTTGGAAGGAACCTCTTCTGTTGTTGTTCCTGCGGGGTTCTGAATTTTCTCCCTCGCTACTATTTCCTGAAGAGGACGTGTCGGAGAACGTAATGAAATTATTTTGTGATCTCCCTTGATAGTTCTGTAGATGTCTCCGTGCTTCTGGCCTAGAGTAAAAATCGCACAACACGTCCTCTATACGATACAAAGGTGGAGTCGTTATATAGACGACATTTTTTTCGTCTGGACTGGCACAGAAGAGGGACTGCTAAAATTCCACGAATGGCTAAATAATAAGACACAAGCAATTAAATTCAGCATGAGCCACTCACAAAAAAAGATGCCATTCCTTGATGTTGAAGTTTACCCTTCGGAAGGCGGCCTAGTTACTACTCTTTTCAAAAAATCAACAGACCGCAACAAGGCATTACATTTTACGAATAACCACCCTCGAAGCCTCAAAGACAACCTTCCGTACGGCCAGTACCTACGAATTCGCCGAAATTGTCAATATAAGGAAGAATACTTCAAACATGCAGGAAAACTGACAGACAACTTATTACAATGAGGGTATCTAAAGAAATTGTTGAGGAAATCAATGAAAAGAGAGTGGTGGACACCACGCGATTGTCTTCTGGAAAAAAGGATAAAGAAAGAACCAGACAGAATGGTGTTTGTATCAACATACTGCCCAAACTCAAATATGTTGAAAAAAGTAGAAAAAAAACAACTAGCAATGATGGGCCTACCACCAATTCAAGGACACTGCAAATGTGGAACTTGCTCATGTTGCAACACCACAGTAGAGGGCACCACCTTCAGACATAACAACATTGTGTGGAAACACAAGACGTTTACCAATTGTAAATCACTCTACATAATATATGGGATCAAATGCCCGTGTAATTTACTATACATTGGTAAAACGAACCAAGAAGTGCAAATAAGGATTCAGCAACACAAGTCAAGAATTAAGAAAAATGTCTTGACAGCTCCTCTGGTGAACCATTGGCGCCTAAACAATCACAAAATAAACTGATCTGTCTTGGACAGTAATTTCCAAAGTTGAACAGGACATAAGAGGAGGTGACCTGGAGGTTAAACTATCAAGAAGAGAGGCAATGCTAATTGTCAAATTTAATTCAGCCATACACGGACTAAACAAACTTACAGAAATGTATAAACTAAATTAGGTAGACTACCACCAACTAATAAAACCTTTCGAAATAAACACAAATACACCTGATTGAGAGACTTCAATAACATATGGTGCAGTGTCAAAAGTGAATATGGTGCAAAGTATGTAAAGTGAACCACATTCCAAGATGGCCACCGCAGTGACTCTGAATTCAATTTCACATATACTTAACACCAACATACACAAGACTCGCTGTGAAAGTCGAACCAAGTCTCACAAAGAGATTGAGACCCATGTGAACAAAAAAGGAAAGATCGATTTGTTCCATAAACTCTTGGAGATATAGCGAAAATATAGATAATCCACAAGCGTTAGTCTGCATGAACTACACCCCCCATGTTTCTTTGTGGACCCGGAAGTAGAACGCCATTTATCGGGCGCCTGAGACTCCGGTTCTATCAAGACGCCGACAGTGATTACCCCTTCTGTGAAGCTGACGACTGAAACTGGTAAGCCCTGAACAAAATGATAGAAGGCTTCAGAGAGTCTTGCTGCGAGAAAATAAACGAATGTTCAAGTAACTAGTGGTTCCTTTCTCTTTGTAGGCAGACGCCACGCAATAAATCTGTATACACTGTGCCTGCGCAATAATTTCAAGTAAGAGACATCACTTATTCACATCTTAAAAATGAACAAAAATGCCCCATGAGTTAGACCATGTATTAAAGTACCCCTCCTCTCTCTAAAGGCCAGGCAGCCGATAAAAATGTAGACGGACGTAGGATCCTGAAATTAAAGTAAGTCTGTAACTGCCAGGGTTTGGTTGAATGCATTTTGATTGAAACAGTCCAGTAACAGCAGTCTTTATTTGGTTTTTAATTAGATGGTTTGGCGCCGGGAATGACTTAAAGCCATTGCATTTGCTCTGAGCAAAAGAGGTAAGAAAAGGAAGCGTCAAGTGGTGTAGTCAGTAGTAAGAAGTCACATGAGTTACAGCAATTCTCTAAAGAAAGGTTTTTTCCTTTCTTCTCAGCTCTTGTCCTGATGAGAACTCCATAAACACAGCGAGTTCGAAACGCGTAGACTGTAATTAGAGCCATAAGATCAAATAACTAAGACACAATTGATCAAAAAAGTGTTTTCAAAAGGAGTAATCTATGGCATTCTGAGAATATTGTTATTCCAGTGTAAATATATGAATGTGTGATGTTTGTGGATGCATGAGAGGGAATGTTTGAATGATAGGAGCCTTGAATGAATGATTGAAAATGTACATAGGGTAATGTGTCAAGAAGACAATTTTATGTAAAAATGTATATGTTGTGTACAAATGGGCTTTTGAAATGTGAAAATTGGTGAAATGATAACCAAATTTATGAAGAAGAATTTTTGCAAAATAATAAAAAGATTCATTTAAAGAAAACGTGATAACAAAGCATAGTGTTTAAATCGCATGTTTTGAGCTGATTCAAGTAGAAATAAGAGAACAGTATTGGCACTTCTTTTCGTTGAAGATTACGAACCTGCCACATTGAATAACATCCAGATCACAGAGCATATTCATAGAATACTGAATTAAAGGAACACCTTATAAACAGTAAAAATTATTTCTGAGACCTTCTTCTTGTCCATCCAAATACTCCCAAAAGTTCTAATGAAGTGGTACGAAAAACATACTTAATATTTGGTGCCAGGATGGTGGTCTCTTAAAACGTGCAACACTGCCTTAACATAAGTACATGTGACTCCAGGGATTCAATTACTATGCAGAACACATCCAAAACACCCCTCAGGACTTCATCATCAAAATATTGAAAGGCAGCTGGAGAGTCCAAAGAGCATCACCTGTTAATAAAGTAAGCCAAATGTTATGCAAAATGACGTTTTTCAAACTCCTTCTAAATGGCACACTCTCCTAAGCTCAAGTTTAGTGATAATCTTAGTTTATGTGATCTGAACTAGGAGAATGGATATCAAAGGCAACAAATATCTATTTTTAAGTGCAATCCTGTTGATTGCTCTATAAAATATACATGTTCTTAGCTCCCCTCCCTTCTTGGGTACAACAAAAAAAGGTAGAGGAAACAGGAGATTGTGATGGTCTGATAAATCCCTTGCCATGGTTTCTATAATTATACTTATATGATTTTCTTTCTCAAACTCTGTGGATGCATATACTATATACTCTACATCAAGGTACTACAAGGCATAGGTACTCCTTGTTCCAAATCAATCTTACAATCATTGTTTCTATGGGGAATTTAATAAATGTTTATGTAAATGTAAATGTCCAGTATTTGTAAAGCGCAAACAATTACCCGAAGGTGTCAAGGCGCTTGGGGCCGTCGGGAACATTAAGCGAGCTATTGCCCAGATTCATATGGTGCTGGGCAGACCCCTGCCACCGGAGCCGGGGATTGAACCGTGATCCCCAGCGTCCAGCGTCCAGCGTCAGTCGCCCTGGCCGCTGCGCCACATCTCTTCCATTAAACCAGAAGTCAAACAAATAACTCTACCAATAACAAGAGGTGCCATCAATCCTGCTAGTGTGTTTGAGGGGTGACCATTGGATGATTTACCACATAACAAAGAACTGTGCACACAATAATAACAATTCAATTGTATCATTCCTGCTTCTCAATCAATACTGCGATTATGCACAATTAAACACATACTACAATCGGTTTAAACTGAGGTGCATAAATCAAATCAAAATCCTTCTTTTCATGATAGTTCCTAAAACAGATCAAATAAATCATATGCATATGAAAAAATACAAGCCCTGAAGACAAGTAGAGTCATCCACCGCCTTAAACCTTGTTTGGAACTGTTTTCTTAATCACATGTATCTACAAGGATAAAGCAAACCTGGGGCCAGATGTAGGTCGGCAATTACCGGTCGGTAACGGCCGATTTCGGCCGTTACCGACCGGTAATTGGTTTTTGAGATGTAGGGGGCATTTTATTACAGAATCGGTAAATTTACCGATTCGGTAAATTTACCGATTCTGTAAAATACCGAATCAGTAATTTTACCGATTCGGTAAATCAAGATGTAGGTGGCACTCCACAGAGTGCCACAGGCCCTTAAGAGTCGGTATTTTACCACCCAATCCTATTGGGTGGTAAAATACTGAATTCAGGTGTGCATGCACATCTGTGCATGCACACCTGTGCAATGTGACACACAGACATGCCCTTAGGGCATGTATGTGTGCCACATGGCCCACAAGCCTGCACTTGGGGTGCTAGAGGGTGTCAAAGTGACACCCCCTGCACCCTTGCTGGATTCGGTATTTACCGATTCGGTAAATACCGAATCGGTATGCCCCATTGATTCCTATGGGCTCAAAAGCCCATAGGAATCAATGGGGAATACTGATTCGGTTTTTACCGAATCGGTAAATACCGAATCTTACAGATTCGGTAATTCAAAATAAAAAATTACCTACATCTCCCTCCTTCTAATTTACCGAATCATAAATACCGAATCGGTAAAATTCGGTATTTATGAGTCGGTAAATTATATTTACCTACATCTGGCCCTTAATGTCTATATGATTTCCTGAGGCTTCAGAAACTGAAAGCCCTATAACAATATTTCCTGTACTTCTACAAAGTAATTTCAATTCGTACTAACAGATGAGAAACTGATGGCTGCATGATATTCACTAGCCGGTTTGAAACTGACTTAAGGGGCGATTGGTGTGTTGGTCCTGTGTATACTCCGTTGCAACAGCAATAGAGTATACACACTACCAACATAATGGTCCACCCAATTTAATTGCAGTCAGGAAATAGTTTTGGTTACGGCGGTAACTACTCTGTCACCTCCAAAGCCAAACATCTCACAGTGAGGGCCTTTGGGCAAATGGCGACATGTCCACCTGTATGCGTATCAAGAGAGAGAGAGAGGACCAGATAGCTAGTCCGTATCCCCAGGGTTTATATATATTTAATCAAAAGGAGACTAGCTCATCAACTACTAAGTTAAAGGACTCAAATATGTTTTGTCAGGGGGTAGGAACACCTTGTAGGTGTGCTCATGAAGCCCTCACCCACCAACCTAGTTGGTGGCATGCTTCATCATCGGGCCCACCCAGTAACACCTAGCGTGTCCCGAGTGTGCTTCGACGCCTGATTACAGCGGAGCAGGTATATTGCTGAGTGTGCAGTGTGAGGTGTAAGGTATAGTGATGTTAAAACTGCTTGGCGGGGGTCCCAGTACCCGAGGGTAAATTAAACTTTAATAACTGGGCCTCCGTCAGTGGTTAAAAATAAGGCTTTTTGGATGTAGGAGGCGAGTTACGACCTCTCACATCCAGTGGTGGGTCGACATGTTTTAGCCAGTGCCTTATAACTATGCTGGCTTTCTTCAGGGCCAAGATAAAAGGGTGTAGGTGTGAATTAAAGGTAATGGGTGTGTAATCCAGACTATGTGTATACACGCCCTAAAGTGTTTATCTATGTGTGAGAGAGGGATTCCCTTCTCAAAACACGCTAGTTTTAGCTGTATATTTATTTATTTTATTTATCTAAACTTGTATTGCGCACAGCTACCCTCAATGGGTTTCCCGGCGCCAGGGACAGACAAGAGAAGAAAGCAAGCAAAAAGCCCAAACAGAACAAACAGTGCAGAAGGATCAATTAAACAAAAGAGTCTTTAATTTTTTCCGAAATGAGAGGAAATCAGTCTCGGCTTTCAGAGCTGGCGGAAGAGCATTCCACATCCTTGGACCAAGATAGGAAAACGAGCGGCCGCCCATTTTGGCCAATTTAATTCTAGGAACCAAGAGATTGCCACTGGTGGAGGATCTTAAAGTACGACCAGGCTCATAGACTTGAACCAGGTTCTGCAGGTATTTAGGAGCAGAGCCCTGCCGAATTTTGAAAAGAAGACATAAGGTTTTAAATTGTACGCGGTTCTGGACCTTAAGCCAATGAAGGTCACACAGAGCCTTGGCTGCAGAAGATCTCCGGGGTACATTACACAATAGACGAGCTAATGAGTTTTGCACCACCTGGAGTTTGTTTATTGTGGCCTTATCGGCCCAAAGATAAAGCACATTCCCATAGTCGATGCAGGAGATCACAAGAGCCTGGACGACAGTTCTCCGAGTAGAGCAAGGTAACATCCATAAGATCTTCTGCAACCATCTTAAGATGGAGAAACAGATTGCAGAGAACCTTTGTTGTCTGCTGTCTCATTGAGAGCTTATCGTCAATAAGAAAGCCGAGGTTGCGGGCTACGGGGGTTGGATTCGGCAGAGGACCCATGTCGCAAGGCCAATGTCGAGGGCCCCACAGATCTTTATTTTTGCCGAAAATAACAACCTCGGTCTTATCACCTTTGAGCTTGAGCAGATGGTCGTGCATCCAGGCAGCAACGCATGATAGGCCAGACTTCAAAGCAGAGACCTCATGGCCCTCACTGCTAGAGAGAGAGAACACTATCTGCGTTAAACCGGCGTCCTCCACGATGGTAGCAAGGGGTCTGATGTAGATATTAAACAGCAAAGGGCTGAGAATCAACCCCTGGGGGACGCCGTATGCTGATGGGTAGACAGCAGATTCAGCTTCTGTTGAAAATACCTGAAAGGTGCGTCCGCTTAAAAAGGAGGCAATCCAGGCCAGCGCAGATCCAGCAACACCAAGGGAGCGGAGAGAGTCAAGAAGGATGGAATTAGACACGGTATCAAACGCTGCACTCAAATCCAAAAGGATGAGTGCAAAGGTCTCCCCGCGATCGATACCGTGCCAAAGCCTCTCCGTCACCCCAAGGAGTGCGGATTCGGTGGAATAATGTGCGCGAAACCCGGATTGGGATGGATGGAGATATCCCACACTTTCGACAAACGAATTAAGCTGGGTGTTCACATGTCGTTCTAAAATTTTAGAACATGCAGGCAGCAGGGATATGGGCCTAAAATTTGCTAGGTTTGTGATGTCAGCGCCGGTCTTCTTCAACAAGGGAACGGCCATAGCATGTTTCCACTCCTGTGCCATTGTAGACTTTATAAGAGAGGTATTTAAAAGTCTCATTAGGATTCTCCGTGGCTCGAGGTCCAACAGTTTTAAAATTTTCATAGGGACAAAGGTAGTGTCATCAAATAAAGACCAGTCGTTGATGATCGTTGAAGGGAGGGGAGGACTCCCAGAAGTAACCACCAGTGAGGACTCAGCAGATGGGGGGAAGGTAGACAAAAATTCATGAATACGCTCCACCCTAGAAATAAAGAAATCAGCAATGGCATCACACTGTGGTTTGTCCAAAGCCGGAGGAGAAGGTACTGTGTCTGCTCCTGTTAGTTTCTTTATCATTGTAAAAAGAGTCCGCGGACAATTCTGGGCTTGAGTGATCGTAGATGCCGTAAAAGTGGCCTTGGCCAGTTTACAGTTAACATGATATCTCTTTAGTGCCTCTTTATAAGCTGCCTTACTGGGGATTGAATAGAAACGCCTCCATTTTCTTTCTAATGCCTTGCACTTGGCTCGTTGAGATTTTAGCTCTTCTGAGAACCAAGGTGCGGGAGGATGAAGAGATCTGTGATTCTTAGATATGGGAGGGAGAAGTGCAGTTACAGCATCCCTTAGCCACTGGGACACAGCAGCATTAAATTCTAATCCAGATTTTTCCAAAGTCGGGATAGATTCAGAAAGGTGTTGATTAAATGCCACCATATTAAGCTTGTCCCACCGATAAGAAAGCTTGCTCTTACCAGCACAAGGCTTAGCATTAGATGAACAAAGAGGTAACGCAAAATGTACCGCAAAATGGTCAGTCCATTCTAGTGGGCGGGCCCTTTGGGAGCAGTCATAGGGTAAGTTAGAAATGATTGGGTCTAACAGGTGACCTGCTGAATGGGTAGCCCCATAGTTTTGAAGTGAAAGATTGAAGACTTCGAGATCTGACAGTAACAACTGACTGAGGGTACCTTCAGCGTCCTCAAGATGGATGTTGAGGTCACCAAGAATGGTGAGATTAGCCGATTTAAGTAATATAGGGGATATAATATCGGCCAAAGACGATATCCAAGGGCCAGCATTGCCCGAAGGGCGATATATTAGAAGACCAGTAAGTGTTAGTTGAGGACCAATCGTTAATTTGAATAGAGCGGCCTCACATCCAGGGAGGGAAAACGACTCCAACTTACATTGATAGATGGATTTAAAAATAATAGCGATCCCCCCACCCTTCCCAGAAGCCCTGTCCTGACGTACCATCACATTGACGTTAGGAACGGCTAAAGCAATGTCAGGTCCAGAGCTTTCGTGAAGCCAGGTCTCGGTTAAAAACAAAGTGTCTGGTAACTCTTCGTTTATGAAATCAAACAAATTTAATTTGTTTTTGGGGAGCGATCTGCAGTTAATACTCCGAAATTGGAGAGGAAGGGAAGGCTGAAGAATCTTAGTGGCCTTCCATTTACCCCGGTGATGTGCCTTAGCAGTTTGCGTCTTAGAAAGCGACATTTTACGGGTAGAGAAGCCACAACCTGCACAAGTAAAATAATGGATAGGTAGAGTACAGATAGTACAAAAAATGGGAGTACGGGGTCGCAAGGACATTAAAATAAATGCGGAGTATGTCAGACGATTGGGAACAAGATCATGAGTTAACCGACCTGAATTGGAATGCAAAATGTCGATGGGCAGCCCGTCCTGCAGCCCGTCCTCAGCGCTGACGGGCGCAGACGGGCTGGGCTCTGGCGTGACTCCGGCAGTGATCCGGCATTCCTTCTGCTCGTGACCGCTGCGCGTCAACATGATCTCCTTATGAGGGGGTCGAGCTACCCTCACCAAAGATGGCCGCCAAACAATTCAACTGCCGAGGGGCAGAAAGAAAGGGATCAGGGACCCGCAAAACGCGGTGCAAAACCAATTAGTGTGCAAGTATAGGGGAAGCAGCCCTTAAAAGCAGGGGAAAAATAAATTAAAAACGAAATTAAATAAAAAACGAGGAATTATTAAAAACGCTTGTAATGCAAGCACAATCCTTCTCTTTTAGCGCGCAGGGCGGTATGACCGCTCTGCACAGGTTAGAATCTTCGTTTGAGGTGTTTCCAGCAAGGCAGAGCTCTGAGTTTACTCTCCTTATGAGGGGGTCGAACTACCCTCACCAAGATGGCCGCCAAACAATTCAACAGCCGAGGGGCAGAAAGAAAGGGATCAGGGACCCGCAAAACGCGGTGCAAAACCAATTATTGTGCAAGTATAGGAGAAGCAGCCCTTAAAAGCAGGGGAAAAATAAATTAAAAACGAAATTAAATAAAAAACGAGGAATTATTAAAAACGCTTGTAATGCAAGCACAATCCTTCTCTTTTAGCGCGCAGGGCGGTATGACCGTATACCGGTATGCGAAGGAGGCATAACAGGTCCCAGGCAGGCTCTGCCCAGAAAAGATGGTCATCCCCTTGCCACTTCTCTACCTTGAAGTCATATACAGCTAAAACTAGCGTGTTTTGAGAAGGGAATCCCCCTCTCACACATAGATAAACACTTTAGGGCGTGTATAGACATAGTCTGGATTACACACCCATTACCTTTAATTCACACCTACACCCTTTTATCTTGGTCCTGAAGAAAGCCAGCATAGTTATAAGGCACTGGATGAAACATGTCGACCCACCACTGGATGTGAGAGGTCGTAACTCGCCTCCTACATCCAAAAAGCCTTATTTTTAACCGCTGATGGAGGCCCAGGTATTAAAGTTTAATTTACCCTCGGGTACTGGGACCCCCGCCAAGCCGTTTTAACATCACTATACCTTACACCTCACACTGCACACTCAGCAATATACCTGCTCCGCTGTAATCAGGCGTCGAAGCACACCCGGGACACGCTAGGTGTTACTGGGTGGGCCCGATGATGAAGCATGCCACCAACTAGATTGGTGGGTGAGGGCTTCATGAACACACCTACAAGGTGTTCCTACCCCCTGACAAAACATATTTGAGTCCTTTAACTTAGTAGTTGATGAGCTAGTCTCCTTTTGATTAAATAGACATGTCCACCTGCCCACTTTAGATGGATGGAATTTTAGCCATTATTTTACTGTCCGTCACTGTCAGGAAAACCCTGGCGATGAATGACAGTAAAATGTAACTAATGATCCCCTTACCATGGGAGATGACTCCCATGGTGAAGGAAGCATTATTTTTTTTTATTTCTTCTTCAAAATAAAACTGTTTGGTGCAGGCTTATGCTGCTGCAACCCTTCACCAAACAGTGAAATGCATTGACAGGAACTGCTGTGACAGTGGTTCCTGCCATTGCTTTATAAATGACTGATAGTTTGGTGGTCATTTATAAATTTGCTGCATGCTATCTCCACCAGGGGGATGGAGTAATTGACTCAGTCCCCCTGGTGGAACAACATGTTTTCCGCCATTATTTCAGCTCCCATTATTGCAGAGGGATTTAGTTATCCGCTGAATACATCTTTCCTAGATGTGAAGTTACATATGCTTGACTCTTGGAAATCTTAGGTTAACTTCAACAGTTTTTAACAAAATGTCCAAATTTACCACAATACATACATATGTTTTGTACACTTCTTCTTTCTCTTTCTTCTTTAGAAAGAGGACATTTCACACTACCTAACTGCATACGTCCATGGAGGTCTGAATTTCTACTCTCTTTGAATTTTTGGAATACTACGGACACGTTGGTCTCAATTTTATTTTTCTCAAAGTGACACACTGCTAACCGATGAGCTAACTGCACTACCAGATCTACTAGTTCAGTATGCTTAGTAGGTGGATTGACAATCTTTGCCAATATATCTAATAATTCTGCAAGCTCTGATAATGTATAATGTGGCTCTTGTCTCTTCAGGCCAACCAGCTGTAACTATAAAATGAATGTAAAGCTTGATGACCATTTTTCAAACTCAACAATTCATTATTGAGAGAGTTTGTGACTTCCCATCAAACAATTTCTGCATTTTTTCACAGACGGTAGACAAATATACTGTTCTCCTAAAAGAATACTCCTCTGCAGTATTTCAACTGAAGTAACATAACATAAAAGCAACTTTGGTTTGATCGTCAGGAAACGCCAAAGGCCAACCTAGATAATACAACAGACAACCTGGTATCAGAATTAATCGCTCTGGCTTGATTGATAATGAGGGCTAAGAAATCTGTTAAAATGTACTAATCTTACAATCCAGAACTAACATGGGGCGATGTGTGATTCCACATGAATAGCCACAGAAAATGTTTTGGTCTCAAGTTTTTCGTCAAATGCCAAGAAACAACAATTTGCAAAGTTTCAAAATTCTCAAAACAATGTCCCAGCAGCACCAACTATGTATCTCAATTGCCTTGAAAAGTGTCAAAAGTGCTCTATCTAAATACTGGCAAGGATGTTTAGTATCGTTTTTCCCTGCAGGGCTGGTCCCCAAATACTGTTCCATGCAGCAGGGCCCGAAAGTTCAGATGGAAGGCACTTTCTTCACAATGGGTGCCTCCATGTGTCAGATGGTGATAGTTACAGACCTGTTTACTATACCACGAGTCAGATCTTGTGTGAACTCTTAACTACAAGGCATCACTAGATCTCAAAATCTTGGCACATATCTTACACATGGTTCAATTTTTAAACTACACCTAAAGATGCCGCCTTTGCTTTTGCTCAAGTTGTCTCTAACTATACTTACCATAGTTCTGGTTCAACTGCTCTGCTTCAAGAACATCATCCTCCTGTCTTCCAATCATCTTCCAGTCAGCGTAAACCCCCTCGATCACAACAACGCCATTGTCATGGATTGGTGAGACCTTGTCCTGTGAAAAAGAGAAACAAACCTTACTTTCAACTTCAAATTTATGAACATATATATCATAATAGGCTCAATCAGTATAATGGGGTAGCTAAATATATTCAAAATCTTTTCCGTGAGCATCAATATTTTAATCTGCAAGTAAAGGCTGCTGTAAAACAACCTAAGAGAAGTATACTACAATACAAAATTCATGCTGCAAACATTATATCTGATTGTATCTGATCCGCAGGCTGCAAATAATCTAAAATGCTGCAGCTACCACATCTCCCCCCATCTGCGGTGCCTCCACTGGCTACCTGTCAAAAGGAGGATTGAGTTTAAGGCGCTCACCATCGCCTATAGAGCCACAAGAGATCTGGGCCAGGGCTACCTGAAACAGAGACTCCAAAACTATCATCAAAACAGGGTTCTTAGATCTATTCACTTGAAACTGCTCAGTATTCCTCGTTTCTCTAAAGCCAGGATAGGCGGCCGAGCTTTCTCGGTGTGAACTGCGTCACTTTGGAATTCCATGCCTGTCCATCTTCGAATGATAAAGTCAGAAGTGTCATTTAGGAAAGTGCTGAAAACTTGGCTCTTTAGCCTCCCGTAGTATCCCCCCCCTTTCTTTTCCTCAGTGTGAATCTGCATTTAGCGCCGGGACACCTCCGTTGGAGGTAGCCGTGCGCTTTATAAGTGGCATTTATTATTATTATTATTATAGAGAAATTATTTCAAAACATTAAGGGCCAGATTTATCAATCTTTCATTCAATGCAACACAACAAGACAACTTGTTGCACTGCGTGAAAGAGAGAGGGCTGGAATGCACCATATTTACCAATAAATAGTGCATTCCTGCTCTCTGTCTGCACTGGCGCACAATCTGCCGCCTAACTCCAGCGCAGGCTCGTTGCACCATGGTGCAAAGGTGCCTGCGTTGCAGGCAGAAGTGTTTTTGTGCAAGAACGGACACCCTTTTTGAAAGAGGAAACAACGGGGAGAAATAATATTTCACTCATTGTGCCTCCCCTGGGAAGACGCAGCATTTTGACGCATTCCCAGATCTATCAGTCTTAGTATATCTGGGAATGCGCCAAAATCCATGGGTGGTTGTGGCAGAACACCCACACTCCACCCACGGAACGCCTTCCCAGGTCTGAGTAGCGCAAAGCAGCGATGCACTGCCTTGTCTTATTCCAAATTTACCAGGCAACGCAGGGTCATACAAGGTAGCCTTGCACTGCGCGGTAAATCTAACTTTAGTATTGTGTTGCCCATGCTATGATAAATCTGGCACTTGGTATTTCGAAACTTATATGACTAATGCAAGTGTGGATTATATGTGAAGGAACAAGTACCAACATTTAGTAAAGAAGTAATATGTGTGAAGGAACAAGTCATTTCATTTGGCAAAGAAGCATACTGGTGAACTAAGCGTAATAAAAGCTATAAATTAACAATGATGTGTACTTACTTTGTTATTGGCTATAACACTCACATTGCAGTTAACAGTATTATCGTTTTTCAATGACTGTCTCATTTGAAACAACGCATGCTAAGCAAATACAGTAAGATACTGTTGGTAAAATCCAACAAAGAAGATTTCATTCCATCCAACTCATAGACTAAATGGCAAAATAGGGGGAGACCAGATTCCATTGAACCACTGAAATTCGCCAGTTGTGGTTAACTCTGCAATTCATAATTCGCAAAATAAATGCAATGCATATGACTTCACATCATATATACTAATAAGTAACAATGCATAGTAGCACATGTTTAATAACGACGTATGCTGAAATTAATCAATAATATCATATTCATAGTATCACATTGATAGTGTTTATGGTAATAGTAATTGGCCTACCGGGTTATATTTTTGACTGTTTAAAGTATAAGAAGAGAACAATACTTGATTATATATTTAGGCATAAACAATGTTAGGAAAACAACATTTTGCATTGTAAAAAGGGAGAGCTTGGAACAACTGTTCTCTTCAAGGGACAGGCAAATAATGTGACTAACTAAAAGTGAGTTTGCATAAACTTGAAAGAAGTACATTTTCCAATATGAATATTTCAGAACACTCTCCACTCCAGCTTTAAACAATGTAACTGTTCCTCAAACAGTAGGCACAACGGCAACAGGACATTTCTAACAACCAATCTATTTTCCCTTCACGTTGTAGAGCAACCCATTTACTTCCTCGTTGCCGGGCAGCTTACCTTCAGTCACAACCTTTTATGAGAGTTGGTACGCTAAGTTTAAGTTAGATTTCAGTCTGTCATTGCATGAGGGCCATTGAGGATGAAGGTGCACAGTAAAGTCAAGCTTTAGAGAATAAGATTGGAGAAGTGGTACTACTGGCTTCTGATCCACAGAACAACAAAGAACCCATGCAAGTTGTGGTGGTTGTTCATTTTAGATCGCCTGAGTCTGTGCCTGGCGCTTGATCAAACATTTGGACAGCACAGACAATGAGCATTTAACATAGCTGTCAACAGGGTGATGTTTTCAAATGAAGTCAATTTCAACATGGTACAATCTAGGCTTAGCCACAATGATAAGGTGCTGGACTTGGCCTTCTCTGCAGGGCCATCCTAAACTTTTTGTCTTCCCTCTCCTGTGTTCTGATCCCGTTTTTGTATTCTTTTAGGACTCTGCACACTTTACCACTGCCAACCAGTGCTAAAATCCTTGTGCTCACTCCTTTAAAGATTGCAAAATCTGCTTACACTCAATTAGCACATTTAATTTACTTGTAAGTCCCTTGTAAACTGGTACTGCATGTACACAGGACCTTTACATGGAATGCTACTGATTGAGCTAGTGGGCTGGCAGCTCTAACTGTGCCACCCATTTAAGTAGCCCTTTTAAACATGCCTCAGGCATACTATTGCAGCCTGTGTGTGCAGTTTTCAACTGACATTTCGACCTGGCAACATAACTATTTAAAAAAGGAAGCTAAAGCCTTGTCAGGTCCCAAAGCCCAAGATGTACATCGAGAAATTCATGTATATAGAAGAACCAAAGAAGCTCACCTAGTAAATTCCTGTTTTAATCCAGTTTATTCCACAAGTAATCCAGGTTTTAACCAAACTTTAACTTCCTTCACTCTTTCCAGTAGTTCAACGAGTGCTAATCTAGGCTTTGCTCAAAGACACCAAAGGATGATAAAGTTTGGTTAAAACCTGAATTACTTGTGGGATAAACTGGATTTAAACATTGATGTTTTGTAGCTGTTAAGTTTCCGATAGTTGGTCTTCATCCATCTGGCTACTTCAGACAAGCAGGAAGTAAAGCTGATCCTGGTGCTAGGTGTTTCCCTGGAGAGGAAGAGGAATAAATGGGTGCCAGCAGTATAGGAGTTAATGTTTATTTTGTGGGTCTGGATGATGTGTAAGAGGAGGATCATATAAGCGTTGAACAGTGTAGGGCTTGGAAATTATTCTTAGGGTTCTCTGCAGATGAGGTTGACAGTGGACGAGGGGTAGGGAGCCAGGCTGACTGACTGGGTGCGGATGTGAGCAAGCAGCAAGTCCAGAGGAGCATGAGTCTTTGTCTGTCGGCTTAATGGAGAGGTCAGATGAGGATAAGATAGGAGGAAGTGTTAAAGACCATATATAGGTTGAGTAGGATGAGGGCTGTGGTGTTTCCTCTGACAATGATCAGTTGGATGTCGGCTGTTGTAGTGATGAGGGTGGTCTTGGTGCTGCAGTTGGGTGTAAATCCGAATTGAGTGAGTTTGAAAAGGTGGTTGTCATTAAGGTGTTCAGCTAGTTGCTAGTTAATGATTTTCTCCAGAACTTTTTCAGGGTAGGAAAGCAAGGTGATTGGGTAGTTAGAACATGTCTTTTTGAACTGCTGATGATTTCTTTAGGACCTAGAATATTGTGTCATGATTCCAGGCATCTGGTAGAGTAGATATGCAGATGGAGTTGTTCAGTCATGGAGTCAGATCTGAGCCAATGGGAATCCAGATCTTTGATGAAGACGTGGTGTGAGCAGGGGTCTCATGGTGCTCCAAAATGTATAGTCCGCATAGCTGTTGGGGTTTCCAAAGTGGTGAAGGTGTGCCAGGTGGTCATGGTGGGTTTCTGAGGGTTTGTTTGATGGGCAGGAAGGCTACAAGTAGGGATGTGTTGGCTGGGGCTTGACATTTTTGTAGCTGTTTCTGATCTTGCTGCTAAAGAAGTTACAGATCTTGGTGCAGAGAGAGGTCCTGTGAGGGGTGATGGTTGTGTAAAATTGTTCTCAATGGTGAAGATTTCTTTGCTGCTATTTGTGCTGTTTTCAATGCGTTCAGTGAGTTGATCGCGTTGTGATTTGCTGATGGTAGAATCTGAGGGCTGACTTGTAGGTGCTTTTGTTAGCGTTGTTGTGGGTCTGTTTCTATCTGCATTTGATTTGCTTTCTGTGCCATTTGATGAAACTAAGCTCCTCCATACACTAACTTGGTTGAAGCCTGGTTCTGGTAGTGGTGGCAGTCTTCAGTGGGGCCAGGGTGTCTGGACAGAAAGTGAGCTAGGAGCCTAAATAGGTGATGGATCATGAGTGGCTGTCATGGTGTTGTGGTTGGTGAGATAGGAGAACAAGATCCATGTTTTTTCTGGATTATTATTTCAGTTTCATTGGGTGGATTTGTCGGGTGCAGTTCCATGATGGTGACGGATGGGCAGGTTGCAGTGGAAGCGGGTGTGGTCGAGCCAAATGAGTAGTGTGGGCTTGTCTCCTGTATTGTTGTTGAAGTTAGTGAAGATGGGGTCCAGGAGATCTCCGATTTTGTACCCAGGGTGGGGATCACTGTGAAGATTTCAGAGTCAGTCTGATTTTGGTCAGGAAGAGCAAATCTGTTGAGAGGTCGTGCAGGAGTCCCAGACTTCAAGGGAATGTCTGTAAGCAAACAAACGGGTGTTGAGGAGGAGGCAGGACAGTAAAAGTTTGAAGTTGTGGTGGGTTGGGGTGTGGGTGGTCTGGGGTGCATGGCCATGTGTGTTGGATGTGGAGCTTTTGGGCTGGGGAAGCTAGAAGGGTGTAGTTCAGAAGGATGTAGTGCAGGAGAATGGAACTTTGGTGTAAGCTGGGAAGGCGCTGCAGCGCTGTGGCAAATTAACATCTACCGATGAGTTGGGTGGGAGGAGGACCAGGGCTCTTGGTGCGGTGCTCAGTTGGGGCATGGACAGGCGCAGACAGGCTTGCGTTTGGTACACCTTCAGCTTGCGAGCGGAGTGCTCGCTTCACATGGCCACCATTAAATAGATTTAGAGTGGTAGGAGTTTGAGTGTGGTGGGAAGGCTGAAGTTAGCGGCAAGAAGCAGAAGAGAGCAAGGTGCCGGGGAAAAGGTGTGAAGGCCATCTTGAGGGAAAAAGATCCCAAAGGAGGATCAAAAGCAGAAAAAAGCTTGCCAGACAATGGGCAAAAGTAGATGACAAAAGGAGGCAAAAAGCGGCGGCAAAAGAGAAAAAAAATGAAAACGAGGCAAAAGAGAGAAACAGCAAAGTGGCTGAGAGAGCAGACGTGAAAAAAGAATGTTTAAAGTGGCAAAGAGCAGAATGCAAACTGGAGAGCAAAAAGACACAAAAGCGAGTGGGGTAGCAAAAAGACACAAAAAGCAATGGGAGAGCAAAAAGGCACGGAAGTGAGGGGGGGAGCATAAAAGACACAAAAGGCAAGTGGGGTAGCTGAAAGATGAGAGTGAAAATAGGTCAAAGAGGCAAAAAAGCAGAGATTGAGTGAGAGAGAAAGGGAGCAAGAGTGAGAGGACAAAATGCCAAGAGAGGCAGAGAGAGTTCTGAGGAAAAGAAATAGAGAGAAGCACCAGGAGGGGGAAAGCGGCCGGAGAGTGAGACTGGAAGCTTCACAACCGTGAAGAAGCTGGGTCTGCAAGGGCCAGGACTGGTCGGAGAACCAGGCACTGGCAAGTGGCACAGTCAGGGCCAAGCAGTACCCTGCTTTACATTAAAGGAAGTGGGCAGCACAGCCTCATATCTGGAAAAATATAATGCTGCTGCTCCTTCCAAGGAGTGCTGACACTTTTCAGGGGGTATAGCGCCATGCATACACTTTTGCACCTGCATACGTTAGGCATAGGTTTTGTACTGGGGTAGCCTTCTAGTATAAAATACTTTGCTTAGACATTGTTTAATACTTGTTCAAGTTACTATGTGTGCTGTACAGGACATCACACAGGAAAATGTGAAAACATTTGGAGAATAGAAAGCCTTTCTTTAACATTATGCCTGCCTCGAGAAGATGTCATTTTTTATGCAACTCCCTGTGTACCAATGTTAGTAGATGGGGAATTGCGTCACAACACAGACATGGTTGCATAGGAACACCCATATACCACCCATGGAATGCTTTCTTGATAAACAATAGCTGAAACTAATGCATAAGGTTTCTTTGCGTTACTTTAGGGCTAATTTCCAGTGCAAAATAAGTTTTGCACTAGAAAGTAAATCCCAGTTCTACTCTTTGCGTTGGCTAATGATACAAACCTGGCACAAAGTGTTTGTAAACCTGTACCCTAGTATTGCCTGCCTTTCCTATTTCCAATTAAAAATTAATTACACAAGATAAAAGTTCAAATGAAATAAATTACTGCAACAAACTTAAAATGGAACTCGACTACTTGCTTAAAAAAACATATTCTAATAGCAAACATTTTTAACATCCCATCAGCAGGACTGGAACAGATCACACAGAAACTCCAAAATTGGTATGGGAAATATATTTTCACTGAAGACTAACTTTGAACCTAAAAAAAAAAAAGCATTACTGAAACACAAAGAAAGTTAAGTTAAGAATTATAAAAGTATATTGTCAACATTTTTTTGGGCGGCAAACAGGGCAACTATACAAGTATAAATGTGCATGAAAACACAAACTAACACAATTGCTCCAATATTTTAAATAAGAGAAATACAAATATATGTGCTTACTTCTTCTGACCAAAAGATGTATGCATAGTTTGTTAAAGGTCTCAAAAGTACAAAGGATCACCTTAACTGAAGAAGCAGCATAAGGAAATAATCATAGGTGGTACAAATTAATTGTGTTTGTTGCAGCTGACGAAAACTGTAATTTATCTGAGTTCGAAAGCATTTGAAAACATTGCTTCACAAAGTTTAAGGAGACTGAATCCCTATATAATTAATGCTATGATAATTTGTTAAGTATACGAAATTCTTCAAAACATAGGGGCCAATTCACAAAGGCACTTAAGTGTAAGTAAAATAGTTATGTAGTACTATTTTGCAAAGTCTTTCATGCCTCTATGATTCGGGCCCAAAACATCCAAAATGGGAAAATATTCTGGGCATACTCATATGCAACTTGTACAAATAGAAATGACTAATCCTTCCACGCACTTTTCCTGTTGAGGAGTTGGGCGTTTAGGGGCAGATTCACAAAGGCAGGTCACAATACAGAGTACCCCCGTAGGGCCCCTTCCTGTACTCAGATTGCAAATGAAAACAATGTTTGCTATCTAATAAACTACTTCAAAGAAATTTTTTAATTTACCATTAAGTATTGTGGAAAATAACAGAAACATTAGGAATTTAAAATATTCTGCGGCACAAAATTTTACTAATTAGTAGCATTCTGATTAAAATGACACAATTTGGCAAGAATTTGTAAATGTGCGGAAAAAAAATTGTATACTTTCCCATGTAACAAATATATGACATATAATAATAAAAATCTAAGGTACATTTAGAAAAAAACACCAAGACTTCAAACTGATATATGTCCCCTACAAAATGTTCCCGTTACATTCTCAGGGAAAGTATAGACCAGTTTCATATGTAGCAAGCTCAAGGAGAGACCATCAGCATTTAGCAGAAATGTTTAGAAGTATGTTGTTTCCCAATTATGTTCCCAAAATGGAAGATCGGGATAACGGTATCACAGACCTTTACAAATAAGCACATCTCAATAACAGACCTCTAAAATGTATTCGGAAGAGCCAAGATTTAAACAAATTCAAAATTACATGATCCTTCTGTTTTATGATTTAGAAAATGTGAATCTATCTTATGCTGTTACACTTAAAAATCGTTTTAACTTCTGCCACTGCCACGGCCCTCCAGCACAGGTTCTGCTTGAAGACAGAGTGGCTGCCTTGTCTGTGCATTGGACCGACTTACTGCGTCTCTTCCAATTAAAATCTTAGCACACCAACTACGTGGTGTTGCGGTTTTGATCTGTCTTGGTAATAATGGACAATCCATAGCGGGGTTCCCGATACTTAATTGTGTTCCTGGTCCCTGGCACACCAGCCATACAGTGGCCCATGGATTTACCCAGCTTCCTGATTCACACGACGCTGTAGGGTCCGAACACACCACCGAGACCCTCATTCGATCTATACTCTCTTGTTTGAATACTGAACTCACTCGATTCCTCCTAAAATTTCTCTTGCTCACGAATTTTGTCCTGATGATGATCTAAAACAGTTGAATTCAAAACGCTGTTGACCTTTTCACAAGAAAAAACTCCTTAACTATTTAAAATGTATATGGAGTTTTTGATAATGTTGTCAATGCGATTATTTTTTAATGTCACCTTCACTCGTCACATCACACTTCTTCCACTATTTTGTGAGCACTTGAACTATTACCTTAATACGTTTTAAACGTTTTTGATGTATTATTTATGAAATAAATAAGTGCTATGTCAATACGATTGTGTGTCCCTACGTACATTGCAAAATAGTCTTATACCGCTGATTCTGGAAATAACTAATTTCCATTTGCCACATCTCTAATGATTAATACCCTTTTAAATTTAGTAGCTCAGGCTGTTTTAGGATTTTTTGCTGATTCTGGAAATAACTAATTTCCATTTGCCACATCTCTAATGATTAATACCCTTTTAAATTTAGTAGCTCAGGCTGTTTTAGGATTTTTTGGCCTTATATGTACCATTGTTTCCTTACACTACACTTTTAAATGTAGCACCACCTACCAAAACCTGACTGCAAATGCTCATCGAAAAAACGTGAAAATCAAGATCTACCAGACTGGAGATATTACAAGTGTTTTAGATAATCACCATGGATCAAACATGGATCTCATTGTAGCAGTTGTGGCTGGTGAACGTCGAAAGTGGTGTGGCATAAATCCATGCATAAAACCATGCATAACTAAGTTCCACAATGCAAGCGAGCCCGTAACCTGTGTTTTAGGAAAGTGGATAGAGAGAGAAGTAGCTCCTCCCTGAGATTTTTTGTAACAGAGAAAGTGATGCACTTATCTGCACAATACCATCTGGCTCTTACCTTTTACGAGCCCATATACCTTCCAGGCCATCAATGTGTTTGGAAAGTAAATCATACAAGAAGCACCATGTAAACATTAGCGTCTCTTCAAAATTCAAAAAGTGCATTTCTTTAATATGCCGATATATTTCACTGTAGTTCACCAGATTATGTTACTGCTTTGAGAGATATTTATTAAAACGATCATTTTTAAACAATTACCTAAGCACATTGATAACCTTCCCCACCCTTACGACATTGCTAATAGTGTTGTTGCAGTAGAAGCCTTAATGCTAAATGAACTCCAGAAACAGCAATATTGTAATTATTTCACGTAGGTGTAGGAGTTTTGCAGAGTAGAAACAGTATACAGTGAGTGGCATACAGTTGGCATAGCATAGAGTGGAGTGGCATACAGTGGAACAACATACAGTGAAGTGGCATAGACTGGAATAGCATATAGTGGAGTAGTATTGTTGCAGGGATTTTGCACATGCACAGAACTATGTGCAGGAAAACAGGACCTCGGTGTGTAGGGGCTAAGCCTTCCTACCGCCTCAGTACCCCAAATCCCAGAACCAACTAGCTATAGTGTCTCATTCGTTCTCCTACATAATCACAAAGCTACAAATGATTAGACAACCCAGAACACAACACTCCCGACTTTCTCAGAAATCACGGTAACAAGACACACCCTTTCACTCACGCACTCGTACTTGTCCACAATAAAGAAAAACAGAGTCACTGTGATAGTTAAAAATGTTTTTTTAAGTAAAGTGCTCTATAATGCAGTATACGAGCCACTACCAGCAAAACACATAAACCTAAAACAGTTAGCATTGTAGCAAGTCCAAAGACTATGAAAGGGGAGGTCATCGTATACAGACAATGGATAAAGGACTATAAGGCCTAACCACTATCCCCTTGGAAAGAATACATTTTAATATATAAAGAAAGATCTCTGGGCTTTGTCAGCACACCCCATACCTTAGTGCCTAGATTGTAGTTTTTACATCATAAGAACAGCATAGGTCTTCTCCCTGGAAACGTCCCTCTCCAAGTGTGTGTTAAACGAACATGCAATCCCATGATATCAAAGCACGGTTTCCAGCAGCTCCAGCTGTGTAGCCTGTTTTGTCTAAGTGCTAGGGACTGACCAGAAAAGAATAACAAGGGGCATTGTTTATCGACCTTGCGCAGTCTGTTCAGACTAAACTCCAGGAACAGGCAGAGAATGCAGAGAGCAGACCGTTCTCATGTGAAAGGCGCAAACAGAGTCTTGCATAATAAAGCCATGTAGTAATGTGTACAAAAGCAGCATCATGGCAGCACAGCTCATATTAACGTAACAATGTCGACAATGTCCCCAACAGCCATACAACACCCTCCACCTGGCCAGGTCATAGCATATAGATAAAAGGATAATAGTTCAAAGGTAAGTAAATTCAAGAAGTGCTAAAAAAAAAGAAAATTGGGAAAATGTAAAAAAAAAAAGAATTGAATTATAATTTTGTCATTCATTGAGAACAGGATTAATTTGGAGTTGGAAAATCCATCAAAGAACGTGATCTCAAGAATGCAATTTGTTCCAAAAGGTCCTCCCTATCATTTGTAGCAAAAAGCGATGCCATCCAATCAAGTAGCTCGACGGAACACAACATATTCCTCATAATCCGATGCCTCCAAGAGCATATCTGGGCAACTGATATTCGATGAAACCCCATTGCAAGAGGTGCAGTGCAGTGCACAGATATTCCATTCAGCCGGCACTCCAAGCGCGGCCGCACGCGCCGTGTGGCCAGCCGTAAACAGGCCTGATCATGGGCCACGAAGGGACCCATTAACAGATCATAATCCGGATCAGTGCATGACATATTGGAAAAGCATAAATCCAAAGTCCAATAAAAAGGGCCTCACTGGCAGTAAAACACAGGTGTCACGCAAGTGAAGTAGGCAAAGCAAAAAGTTAATCCATAACTCACGCTGAGTGCTGCTAATAGCAAGCATCCAAAAAGCGTCTGCATTCGGTCATGGTACAGTTGCAATTGCCTGGGTCTGTGCAGCACCACAAGAAGGGCAGCCATTGCGTAAGAGGAGTAGCAGTATCAGCACGCCAGCCACCAGAGCCAGTATTAAGGGAAAGCCTCCAAAGGTGCTGGAAAAAATAGAATGTATGAAGGCTGGTATTACTCCAAAAATCATCTGAAAAGAAGTCACAAGGCCAGATCCTACAAATTGAAAAAGAATTGAGCAAGGCCTTCCGTATCAGACGCATTAAATATTCTATGCATTAGATCTCCAAAATATAGTGGGAGATTCATGTTCAGCAGTGACTGAATCTCACTAGATGTTCTAGCCACCTGCAATTCGAAGGTCTCTCGAGCCGAAGTGAGAGCTACTTCTTGTTGAAACAATAGCGCTTTGAGCTTGCTTAGTTTATTGAAATCTGTTTTCAAAGTCCAAATGGAAGGCCAAATGGAACTATCTACAGCCTCATGTGGGGGTGAAAAAAGCAGATTGCTACAACAAGTAACACAGCGGGATATCGTTACTATATATACGGAATGCCTGCCCGCAAGCCACAGCTATCGTTGTTGTTCAAAATAAGATAACTGCAGTTAGGAAGCAATGTGACAGTGGAAATTATTGCCAGAACTGGCGTTCCATTAAAAAAACAATCCAGATTAGGTGCGGACACATTACAAGCGCCGTGCAACTTAACTTGTTTGCAAACTAGGGAGTGCCCCACTGTGGAATCGCAGTCCATCCTGTTAGGAAAACTTCTGTATCCTTTCGTTGATATCTGTAAGTTAATGAAAGGGACCAAAATTCATGTAGGAAGGCACTACCCAAGGGTTCAAAGCGGCCAGTTGGGAAATGTTTCATACAAGATTTAAACTGAAACAGTGAAAAAGGCAGAGAGATAACGCCATGAATCAACCATACAGCCAAATCAGTTTCCGCTACAGAAAATGGCAAGTGTTCCAATTGCTCAATGTGCAACAGTGTGTATGTAGCATATTTTATGGACATGAATTTCTGTTTCTCAGTTAGATTAAAAGGCAAAAACAAAGCAGAAGCGTTCAAATAATCCCATGGTACTTTACCCATTTTGAGTGTCTGTAACGTCCATTCGAATTGCATTACAGATTGTAATTGATTTTAACCATGATATAAAACAGAAACAACATTTTGAACAATATCAATAACAGATGAAACGATATAATCTAAAGTATAAATGTGGAAAAACAGTGTATTTATGCTATTATTGACTACAGCAAGAACCTTCTCCAAATTAACTTTGTCAATTTGGCGCAGACGGGTTGCTGCTTCAATTTGAGAAAGTTTCCATAATTCATTGTACGTCGCCTAGATAAATCTTTTTGATCTGGGAGATTTAGGACCCAAGAGAAAATCAGTCAAATTGATGTTGTTAGACAAAAGTGACAGATGTTGTCTTACAGACCAAAGAGTATAGTGTTCCAACCATTGTTGACACAATTTTCCCACTGAATATGTGATGACTGAGTGTGAATGTGGGTTTCGGGGATCAGGTCTAGTTTGTGTGAACCCAGTCGTCGCATTATAAAAGCGCATTTGACAGGCATTTGTATTGGTTTGCCACAACAACCATCCCGAAGGGTCAACATCAGTGGTATCAAAACTTTCATTTTCAAACAGAGCTTGTGGGACATCTATTGTATAATTTGTGCATTGACACCCATTATTATATTCAGCCAATGATGGAATAGGAGTATTCAAATGTTGGCAGTAGCTAGGCCAAAACAAGTTGTTTGGTGCACAGTGTCATTCTAAAACAATATTTGAGTTTGTATCAGACATGCACGATGCAAAGCCTCAGTTCCCTGTACCTGCCAGATCTTGCACCTGCCAAATCTTAGAGCCCCAACTGTTTAAATATATTAACTTTGTGTGTGTCAAAATAAATTTAGATTGAGACAGCACTTTCAATTGAAAGAAATAGGAGTTTGGATTGCACGTGAAATAATCAGTGAAATAAGTAAACTTATTTTTAAGTGTTTTTGAACTACCCTGTAACGGAGTTCGGCAATGTTCTTAACATGTTTGTTTTGTGCAAAAAATGGTGGCCATAATGTTGATAACAGAAGAAATCAGCATAATTGGCAGTATTTAAATATAAATCTTCAACACGAAAAGCAGCATAATATTTCAAATCAGAAAACAAGGAATGTACAGCTTGTACATCCTAATCATCAGAGTGTATGTCCTGTGTTACCACATCTCCTAAAGAAATGCAAAACATGTATGGTATCTTGAGGACCTCCGTTGGACCATGAACTTCGAATGCTATTTTATTCCAAACAATGCCATCTGCAACGCGGAAAGCCAAAACGTTCACAAGAGCTTGATCCGTTTCATGATATGGGACCATATATGGGGAGCTAGAATACCACCTACCAACTTTACAGTAGAGTGTCTGGCAAATAATGAGCATTGATGAGCAAGAAGAACACTGTCATAAATCCAATCGACATAAAACGGAAAATCAGGATAAGCACCAACCAGATGTAGGTGCAGGGTAAGACCAGGTAAGTCTTTTTGAACCAAGAAAAGAAAATGCTCGTCTTTGACGGTGAAGGTGCCACAGAAGAGGACGAAGAGGAGTCATAAGAGAGGCACGTACAGTCCTCGAAATACCTGCTTGTACCCAGGTTTAGTGATGGTGGCAGCGCAGCATCATGTTGCAAAGGACTGTCCGGTACTTCAATATGGAATTTATCAGCAGGATAGGTATAGTCAACGTCCCCAGTTGGAAGGCAGAGTGCATGAAGGCACAGCAGATAAAAGACTAGCTGGACTTTCCATCTCACCATCAGGGGATTAGTTGAAGATGCAGGCATCACCTGATTCAAGGAAATAGCGTTACCTGAAACACTCAGAGTCACACTATTCAGAATCAGCCAGATGGTGTAGTTTGACATTGTCAATCGAAATGTATCTGTTGTCTTTACGACCAGGCAAAGGTGGTAGTATCACTGTACGAGTCTCCTTCAATCCAAGAACTGGGACCGGTGCACAATAAGAGGGACCAAATTCTTTCTTGTTCTCCAGCTTTTCTCGTACCAGATCCCCAATCTTAGGAAGCCAGCCGGCGACAGGAATCAGCATTGCTGTGTCACTAGAGCCGAAATGTTCAGTTGCCTTTTGAAGTTCCTGTAACATAGTAGAATGGTTATTTACGTCAAATGTGGCCGCTGCCGCCTCCACCTCTAGACCATCAAGGTCGGGCATAAATATTTTAATGCCAAAGAGCATTTCTTATGGAGTCCGCCCACCCAGAGATCTTCTTGGAAGATTATTAAGTGCACGTTGTACCCCATACAAATGGGCCAGCCAGTTCCTACCAGTACCTAAGACTCTAGGCTGTCAAAGATTGCTTTAAGTCATGGTTCATTCGCTCCAATATAGAATTGCCCTCAGACCTGTATGGAGACGAACTGCACCAGCACCCCCAAAGACTTCATCGTGGCCTTGTGCACATTAGAGGCAAACGCTGGACCTTGGTTCGAATGGAAGGTGCCACAGCAAACGTCCCGACAAAGATACGCCAATCTCTAATGACATTTCGAGCGTCAGCACTACGTTGGGGCCAAACCCAGAGGAATCTAGTGCACGAATCAACTGAAACAAAAAATATATTTATATGCATTATCAGAAGTCAATGGACCGCAGCGATCGAGATATATACAACCGAACGGCTGATTTGATATACATAGCTGTGTCTGCGGTGGATGTGAAACAGTAGAAGGTTTGATTTGTTGACAAATGTCACAAGAAAGCATATAACTATGGGTTTGTTTATATCAACCACGCCACCAATAACGTTGTTGTAGAATAGACACAGTTGCAGACACTCCAGCAGGCGTAGAAGCCATGCCCTCATGCGCTGACATGATCAATGGAAGTCTGCAGACCATTTTGGGAATCAGACGGTCCTCAACTGACTGAATTGTAGCATAAGGAACTTGTTTAGGAGATAAATGACAAAAACATTAAGAAGGGAAGCCCTGCGGGTAAGCAGTTCCATCCTTCATAGCAGCTGTAGCTGCCAGGATCTCATTATCTCTCTTAGTCATGGACCTTGTAACTGCTGCAACGGAACACGGGGCTACTGTGGATTTGGCTGCCTTATCAACCAAAGAATTACCAACGGCATGTGCTCCCACATGCTGATGGCCAAGAGTATGAATAATGTATGTGAGTGGCAAAAGTTTTTTAAGCTCCGCCACCCGAACTCATAGCATTTTATGCTTTATAGCACAGCCCTTAGAGTCTCCATAATCATTTTAAGACCAAAAGAATAAATTGTCATTAAAAGGCTGAACACAGTGGTAGAAATCGCACACAATAGGAGTATTCACAGCAGGATCAACAAACTCGAGGGCTAGAACAAGAGCACGCAGCTCCGCCAATTGTGCCGTACAGTCTCCAAGCGCGTGCGTATGCACAATGGAAGACTTATACTCGCCATTTATAATCCAACCAGCAACAATAGTGCAAGTCGCGAAATAAGCATGTTTGGACCCAATGGCTGGTTGAGCCGAGCCGTCTGTGTAAATGATACATTTGTTCTCATCCAAAGAAAGTAAGGACAACGGAGAAGGATGAACATGTTATTATTATTATTATTATTATTAATATTATTATTGGGACATTTGTTGAGCGCTGCGATTACGCACACCGGCGTGTCCACGCGCTGAAAAGTGGAAGTAGGCAGATGACAGGGAACACAAAAACTACGCGGGCCATTATTTACTGTAAAGATAAGTTTTTAGTTTTGCCCGGAATCTAGCCTCATCTGGTTCCAAACGCAGGTCCGTTGGCAGTTTGTTCCAGTTGGTTGTCGCCAAGTATCTGAAAGACCTGCCTCCCATGCGGGCCTTCTTAATTCTTGTTCATACTATAAAAACTCCTGTGTTTACAGAGCAGGATCAAAGATAAACGTGACATCAGCTGATGTCAAAGAAGTAGCCCATTGAATCCAATGGGGATGTAAAGCTTTAGAGTTTGGTACACTTGCCTTTGTCACTGCTTCTAAAGCAGGGATAGGCAAAACTACCAGAATGTGTTTTCTCTGCGCCAGTGAGCAGTTTTTCAGAATAGCCATTTGGACTGCAGTCAAAATCTTTTTAACATTGGAAAAGCACATTTAGGCTGCTGTGTACAAATGTGATTTGTATGCAGTAGGTACTTTGTCTCCTTTGTTGAACGTTAGGTACGTGAAACCCACCGTCCATGGTACAATACATATGACTAGGTTCGTAGTACTATCATGTGTCAACAAGAAGTTAGTCTCTAGCAGATCAGACTGCAAAGATCGTAGAATAGAGGTATATTATGGTAACCAGAAGGCAGAAGTAAAAGTACTTTGTATCAACACATAGAGCAGTTTGATACGCTGGGCATAATCAGGAAGGTATTTCCTACCGAAATGAAAAAATCCCAGCAACGACTGAAGCTTCTTCATTGTAGAAGGAGGTTGCAATTGTGCACATTTCTCCAGAAAGTGGGGGGCTAACCCCCTACCCTCATTGTTGAGCTCGTAGTAGCCCAAAAAGAGCACCGCAAAGTAAGCAATGTGTGATTTTGCAAAATTATATTTGTATACATAGTCGGCAAACGACAAAATAATGAGGTCGACTAGGACAAGATGCGGTATAAGTTTGTCGTCTGTTAGATAAATATCATCAACGTACGAGAACGCATCCGGGTCTATGCTGTGTAACAAAGACACAACACGAGCAGCAAAAGCGCAGGGGTTGTTCTTATACCCCATAGGTAAACGCGTCCATTTTTTCTGATTTTCAATGGCGGTAAATGCTGTCAAGTCAAAGCCCTCAGGAGCCAAAATTGTGACTGTAGAAACCATTGGATATGTCCAGTGTCGTCTTATACTTTTTATAAACAATGCTGTTTACTAGCGCAGAGCTGTGTATGTTCTGTACCGCAAACGTACGACAATGACTTTTCAAATTTCGATAATCTAATACAATGCGATAGGAACCGTCCAGTTTTGATACCGGAAAAAGAGGATTATTCATCGGTGATACACAGAATTCAACTACACCCCGATATTCCAATTGAGTCAGAATGTTACGAACCGGAGCTGTAGCCTCCCGTCTGATGGGATATTGTGGTTGTGGCTGTGGCATGGACCGTAATGGAATCTCATGTGCTGATGAATCTCAATCCCAACCCACTTGATTACGGTACACCGCCGGTGCAAGGGCCAAAACCCACTCCGATGCGTATGCCTGGTTAGCCTTCTCAGGGAGGTATGGTGAAAAACTCAGAAGTATCACGTCTTCCCATCTAGAAGCGGCCAAAACAAATGGTGGAGGCCAGTCCGCCTCCTCCAACAAAATGTCATGAGAAGAAGTGAGATTTTCCCCAAAAAATGCTGTATTTGTAGGTTGTAGGCCTTCAATTTGGAAAACTATTTCATACAGTCTATACAGGCGAGCAACTCAATTATCTGCTGTTTCTACTGTAATGGATGTATCAGTTACTCTCGCCTCCAGACAGGAGTCACTGCCCATTGCCAGTCTGGGAGTAGCGTCCTCACCGTCTGAGGCATAGTTTGCTGTTAAGGTGACAACTTTCTCCTTTTGGTACAGGGGTCCAAAACAAGGAAGTCCATCTTGTTTGGCCTTCATGTCAAACTGCAAGGTTGATCCCGTCCCTGTTGATTGGTCACACCTTTGCTGCGATCCTGATGCTCCCCTCCATCAACTCGAGAGTCTGATGAGTCCTGTAAAGAACGAGGAGCGCGCTGATCAGGGACTTGAAATCGATCAGGAGACTTAATTTTTGCGCAATCATGCAAATCATAAGTTCGCTCAGAAGATTCGGGTGTTGGTGAACCATCACGCAAACTCTACTTCTAATGTTGCTGCCCCATTTTTTTGTTTTTCCAAACCGTTTTAGAAAAGAACGGGTGCCCATCCTTTTCTGGCTGGGCTTTTTGTTGAGATTGTTATTGTGTTTGAGGTTGAGTAAAATGCTTAAATCCCAGATTTAGCAATAATCTTTGGCAATTCGCGCTGTTTGTCTGCGTCTGTAACAGCCTCCAAGTGTTGCGCCACCCGCAAGCTTACTGCATCACCCTTAAAATGTGCATGGATCATATCACACACAATATCAAACACCCCCACCAATCTCCTTCCCAACTCCAGGGCCGCGTCGGCCCAATGCTCATCCTGAACACGTTCTATCACGGAAGGGAATACGGTCATTGAGAGGGTGCCGAAATACATTGAATAAACCGCTGCAAACACTCTACCCCAAGTGTTACAATCAGCTAACTTTGGAACTAGGCCTTTAGGCAATTTCATGGTCATGAACCTGTGTTTCTCCACAGGAATGGTACTTGGCAAGCCAATAAGGAAGTTCGTCCTTAGTTTGCGGACGCTTGCCCATCACTGAATAAATCATGAATGATGATTACACTACCAGATCCCGGTGGTTGTGCCGCAATGCCAGGTGGTCCCACCTGGAAGTTGTGCGACATGAACTGAATAACAGCTCTATGTACACGTATTAATGATGCATGCAATACGCGTAGCTCTGCGACTGGCACAGTAAGATAATTTGCATGTGGGGAATACCCTGCCAAAACGGGCCATGTGTCCCCATCAATTGACAAGGAGCCTAAACGGACCTCAGTTACAGGGTGAGGAAGGGCGTCATTAAACCATATAGTATGTTGACAAGCCGTTAGCAGAACTTTAAGAGATCTATAAGGTCGATAATCCCATGGAACCGCGGTGGCAGTATACTCTTGAAACAAATTATCAGTTCCATCGACTGCCGGAAAGGTGACCCAAGAATAAAATACCTCGAAGCGGTGAGCTGCATCCGCTTCAACAAGTACTGAGAGGAAGGGGTCCCAGCGTGAGTGTGTTATAATGTGAACAATTCAAAAAATAATTACACAGACAATAAATGCATCCACATTGTTTTATTCACAATGGGACTGGGTATACTGAATATACTAGACAACTGATCAATATTTTTAAATGGTCGTACAGTGCCCCAGGGAGGGAGGGGGAGGTGATCGGGTGAGGATATTGTGATGGAAGGGAATTAGTGACAGTAAAATAAGCCAGTTAACAAAACTGTATTGGCGAGTTATATACAAAACAAATGACCATTGGTTCGAAGCTTGAATCAAAAAACATATCATACTTCACATAATACAATAAATGTAAAGATGGTGGCGTGAAGTTGACGGCCAAACAGGTTATTGTCGACGTTTCGACCCTCAAAAGTTTGCAGGGATTAGTCGTGCCCTTGCTGTGGGGTCTTCATCAGGACAAAAAAAGGGGCAGGCAACCTGATTAGTATATATAAAATAAAGAAGAAGAATTATATTCCTTGATCGTGGGATATGCCTCATATTGTGTAATCAAGACTAATTAAAGCACACATAACTAAAACAGAGGGTATACCGTTAAGGTTATAGCTCGTGTTGTGAATCCTTAACTAGGCAGGCGTTACCATCTGGTACTACCTGCATGGGGAAATTCTGAGATAGGTAGGGACAGTGATTTTGAGGAGTAGATCAAAACCGTCATCGTACATTTGAAAAATGAACGTATATCGGAGTAGTTATATAGAGCGTTTGGAGCTGAGAGCTGGCCCGGGAAGCGGTGACTATGGCAGTATCTTAAACAAGATGCTAATCCTCTCACTACCAATTAATAGGGAATGCGTCATTATCAATACTCGCGGTTTACCTTGGTTGGCAGATAAATTGGCACACGGTCAAAGACTGTGGTTACAGGGGATCACTCCGCGTGGTGCGTGTCTGTAATAGAACACAAAGAGTAAGTGATACAAAAGCTTGTTGGGCTGTGGTAACCAATTAAGAGCAAGGATATAGAATGGGCTTACCCAGTTGAAAAATAGGTATGGCACGAGTTCAATAGTGTAGTTCTGGGAAGGTCGTACAGTGATATCTGCGAACGAACAAGGGAACTAGTCACTCTAAGATGCTGTCATAACAAAGGAACAGGACATGCACAGCATTGTAGACTCTGTCCAAAGGCTTACCCAGAGTTGAGGGATGTCGGAAATCGGGTCTGCGGGTTTAATAACTCCGTGATATCTGTGGGACAATATGTGGGGGGATCATTAGTAACGCCCGTTGTCATGGGAAACCTGAGTCAAAGAAGTTACAATAGGGTTACAGAGACAGACTTACGCAACGCCGATTGAATTTGGCGGAGGACGCCGCTCTTACTCGCAATGGCGAGCCGAGTTTCCTGATTCTGATATTACTATGGTAACCATACCACGTGATTCGGGACTAGCGTGTAGAGGTGGAAGACAGACCCACGTTGTTTATTAAAAGCCATGGTTCTCGATTGTTATCAATGGTGATATTATTGATGGTATTGGTGCAAGCATGATATTTAGATCGCGGTTAGTATTAATAAACATAGATAATTATTAGCTTGGCAACTTGGATGTAAACTCGATGTTCATAATCATGTTGGTACACAATGCAACGATAATCACAAATTATAAAAGAAAACATATGATATTAGTCAGCACGGACCACTGTATGTGAGAGTGGTATGGACATAGATATCGCATACCTGTCAAAAGATGGTAAGGCCATAATGAACAATGTCAACAATTCGGATGATTGTATTACATGATGTTAAATGAAACAACATTAATGTTAGACTGTCTTTATGGCGTACCTCTCACAGTGGGGTATAGGCCAATTCAGTAGATGGTGATAATGGCATTTTCACATATTCATTGATGGTATGGCGTACCTCTCGCATGAGGGTATAGGCCAATTTAAACACAGTGTATGTTGCGTGTTGAAATCGAGAGGGGTTCAAGGCAAGGTTGCTAGTTGTGAAAAAGAGCTATCATGCTTGTTGAGGCCTGTCTCAATGGAGTCAAAGAAGAACATCCACTTCAATTCGTGTGTGTTTAGGATACTTGTGATGTTGCCACCCCGGGGTCCCAAAACTGCTTTTTCTATTACCACCCATCGAAGGCTCTCTGGGGGTAGTGCTGCCAATTTAAAATGGTCTACTGAGGGTGCACCCTGGACCTCGCATCTGATCCTGCTCATGTGCTGGAGGATTCTAGCTTTGGCTTTTTGCTGTGTTTGGCCAATGTAGATCATTTGACACGGGCATATTATCTCGTAGATAATGTTGGAAGAATTACAGTTGCTGTGTGTCTTTAGCCTGATTTTATGTTGGCGATGTTGGAATTCCTTTGTTTGGATTGCAGTGTCACAAGCCTTACAGTGGCCACATTTGAAATGGCCAACCACAGGGGCAAATCCCACAATGAGGTGATAGTGGGCTCATCAGGAGTTGGTAGGAGAGACCGTACCACATAGTTTTTGACGCTTTTGGCTTTTTTGAAAGCGTGTAACGGTGTCTCAGACTGGTTGACATCATCCGATATTAATTGCCAATGATGATTGATGATGCGTTTGATCTTATTACTTTTGGTGTTAAATGTGGTTACTCAAACAATCCTATTTTCTTGTTGGTAATTTTTGTCTTTGGGCGAGAGTAATTCCTCTCTTGGTAGAACCAGGTAGTTTCCTTGATTTCTTGACCAGGTGTCTGGGATATCCTTGTTGTTGCAGTCGGTTGGCAAGATCCTCAGATTCTGTAAAGTAATGGTCTTTGTTGGAGCAATTCCTCCGAATTTGTAGGGATTGCCCGAAAGGCAGATTGTCGCGGAGAGCTCGTGGATGGTGACTGTTGTATTGTAACAACGAGTGTCTTTCAGCCGGTTTACGGTACAGTGTAGTGAGTAATATCCCTGATTGTTCATAGATGGTAATGTCCAGAAAATTTATGGTCTGATTGTCTGATTGGATCGTGAATTTCAGATATGCAGATTGATGATTAAGCCATGTGAAAAAAGAGGATAGTCCCTCCAAATCGCCGTTCCAGATTAGAAGAATATCATCAATGTATCGGATCCAGAGACCCAGTTGGTCTTTGAATGGATTAACTTGATTTAGGACAGTGTCTTCCTCGAATGCCGCCATGCAGAGAATCGCCACATCAGGAGCAAATGGAGCCCCCATTGCTACTCCGGATGTCTGAAGATAGAATTTGTTTTTGAATAGAAAAAAGTTCTTGGTCATGGCTATTCTTAACAAAGCCACAATGAATTCAGATGGAACTTGGACCGGGGCAGGTCGTCGTTGCAGGCATCGTGTTATCACCTTAAGAGCTTCTTGTTGCGGGATGCAGGTATATAATGATACCACATTGCATGTAGCTAGTCTTTGGTGTTGAGGGTCAAAGGATGAATTTTCAATGATGTTAATTGTATGCATGGTATCACGTAGGTAAGATGGAGTGGACTCAGCCAAGGGTTTAAGGAAAAAATCAATGTATTTGCCAAGAGGCTCAAGAAGGGAGCCACATCCAGATACAATAGGACGACCTGGTGGGTCCACCATACTTTTGTGGATTTTAGGCATGGTGTAAATCATGGCCAGTCGAGGGTGTTTTTGATTTAGGAAATGAAACTCATTCTCAGATAGGCAACCCTGGTCAAGGCCAGCTTGTGTTAACTCCAAGATTTCAAGGGCAATGGCTTTAGAAGGATCTGACCGCAGTAGTTGGTAACTCGTACCGTCATTCAGTTGGCGGAGAATTTCAGATTCATAGGTGGATACATCTTGGACAACAATTGCCCGGCCCTTGTCCGCAGGCTTAATCACAACTTGATTGTTCCAGGCAAGTGATAGCAGTGCTGCCTTTTCCATTTTGCTTGTGTTGTACCTGATGTATGATTTGTCATGTAGAAGTTGTTGCACATCTCTCCAAACCACCGCTTCATAAGCTAAGATTTTGTGTGACATTGCGCTTGCATAGGGGACAAAGGTAGAAGGTATTCTCAAACCTGTTAATGATGGATTAGGTTGTGGTCCGGAATTACGGAAAAAGTATTTGAGCCGGATTTTGCGAAAGAATTTGAAGAGTTCAGTACGAACAATGAAATTATCCGGTTTGTTCATTGGAACGTAAGATAACCCTTTGCTCAATACTTTGAGTTCATCATTACTCAGCTTTTGTTGAGATATATTCATAATCGGACTGAGGGCCTCTGTTGTATATACCACCGGTAGGTTTTGTTGTGGGTTATCCTCTCGCCATGTTGTTCCGGTTGGAAGTGTACTTGTTTCTGGGGTTGTCCACGTCCTCCGTCCCAGTTGTTCATGTTCTGTTGGGGGCCACATTGCTGGCCCCTTGGCCAGTTGTTGCCTCTGCCGTGGGGAGGGCGCCATGATCCCTGACATTGTCCTAAAAAAGGGTTGTATTGGTGTTGTTGGTAGCAGTGGTCTGAATGGTTGTAAAAATGACTAGGGCCGGCTTGTTCTTGTTCGCCCTCAGGACTATAAGATGAATCCAAGAAAGTTTGATAATTACGTCTACCTCTGTAGGACTCACGTCCTCTGTTCGTAAAGCGACCCTGATTGTCCTGGCAGAAATAGTCCTCCTGTAGGTATGGGTAAGTCTTTTTCTTGTCATACAAACGTATGTCACGGGCTAGTTTCTGTGTGGAGTGGTGTGGAGTGGTGTGGCTCACTGGTTAGAGGCAGCCCAGACCCGAGAGCAGAGGACGGCCCGGGACCAGGGTTCAATTCCGGACGCGGCAGGGTCGTGGACCAGGGTCAGCGGACTCGATAATTCTCATCTCGGTGCCTACTCTCACCAGGGATCACACTCGACAACTCTGGGCATTAGCTTGCCTCATCTCCACAACGGCCCCCCACATACGCCGGGGATGCCTGGTTTCACCTTGGAGATACCCAGTAGGGACCATCTCACAGGGAAAGCCAGGATGGGTTCCCCCGCGGTCTACTGCGCAGAGATACTCCTTCGGGGGTCGATTCTAGCGCATTACAAACCCACAATTAATTAATTTCTCCAATTTGCGGTTCTGGGTAGTTAGGTCAAAGTCCTTAAGAGATGCCTCCAGATTGCTCAAGGTTTCCTTAGCGCTGGCAAAATTAGCATCGGCTGCTATCTCTGCTTTCAATGCCTTGATTTCAGCGGTAATAAGCTGGACTTGTTCAGCTGCAGTTTCCACACCGAGAACCATCCAATGACGGGAGCAATTGTTGGAAATATGACTAAATCCTTCTTTGAATTTAGGTACTTCTATAAAGATGGCCGGTTCTGTCTTGATTTGTAGTCCCACAGGGATGATGTTCTCCTTGAGATATCTTGTTAGAAGATGGCCATGCCACCTGGTTCGGACCAGTTTCTTCTCCAGAAGCTCTAGACGTGATATTTTATCTTTCAAAGTAAAGTCAATAGGAATATTGGTGGAAAAAAAGATGTTGTCAGGATTTTCCAGAAGTTTATCAATGTAGTCCTCAGAATATGAGAGAAGTTCTCTTTCTACCATTGTGTGCTAGAAACAATTAAATTGAACAGAAAAAGGAAACCTCGCAGACAGGCGTCTGCTCCAAGTAGTGTATAAACAGGGGGTTTACCCAAACATAGTCACTGGGACCTGGGTTCTATAAGTACTGAGAGGAAGGGGTCCCAGCGTGAGTGTGTTATAATGTGAACAATTCAAAAAATAATTACACAGACAATAAATGCATCCACATTGTTTTATTCACAATGGGACTGGGTATACTGAATATACTAGACAACTGATCAATAATTTTAAACGGTTGTACAGTGCCCCAGGGAGGGAGGGGGAGGTGATCGGGTGAGGATATTGTGATGGAAGGGAATTAGTGACAGTAAAATCAGCCAGTTAACAAAACTGTATTGGCGAGTTATATACAAAATAAAGGACCATTGGTTCGAAGCTTAAATAAAAAAACATATCATACTTCACATAATACAATAAATGTAAAGATAGTGGCGTGAAGTTGACGACCAAACAGGTTATTGTCGACGTTTCGACCCTCAAAGGTTCGCAGGGATTAGTTGTGCCCTTGCTGTGGGGTCTTCATCAGGACAGCGATCTAAATATCATGCGTGCACTAGTATATTCAGTATACCCAGTCCCATTGTGAATAAAACAATGTGGATGCATTTATTGTCTGTGTAATTATTTTTTTAATTGTTCACATTATAACACACTCACGCTGGGACCCCTTCCTCTCAGTACTTATAGAACCCAGGTCCCAGTGACTATGTTTGGGTAAACCCCCCTATTTATACACCGCATCCGCTTCAACAACAAAAATAAGTGCAACACCAGCAGCAGGAACTCCATATTGAGTCAAATAAGCCGTGACTGGAGCGCGGTTAAGAGGTGTTATGGCAATCGCCATAATCAATAGAAGAGAACACCAACCTATGTGCAGCAGTGCAATAACGAGTCAAACAGAAAGAGAAAGACCTTTTAAAATTCAAGATTGAAAAACCTATATAATATCACACTATAGGACGCTACACCGTCACAACCATCTCCGGGAACAGAAGTGAGTGGTTTGTGGAGAAGCACTACTCAGGCATCTCACAGATAAGTACCAGCCCAAACATTGGCTGCGCCATGTTGCAGGGATTCTGCACATACACAGACCTACACTCAGGAAAACAGGACCTCAGTGTTTAGGGGCTAGGCCACCTACCACCTCAGTACCCAAAATCCTAGAACCGACTAGCTATAGTGTCTCATGTGTTCTCCTACATAATTATAAAGCTACAAATGATTAGACAACCCATAACACAGCACTCCCGACTCTCTCTGGAATCGCGCTAGCAAGACATACCCTTTCGCTCACTCACTCGTACTTGTCCACAATACTGTAGTGCTCTATAATGCAGTATACGAGCCACTACCAGCAGCACAATGCATACACCTAAAACTGTTAGCACTGTAGCAAGCCCCTAGACTATGAAAGGGGAAGTCATTATACAGACAGTGGATAAAGGACTATAAGGCCTAACCACCCTCCTTTTGGAAAGAATATGTTTTATTATATAAATGAAGATCTCTGGCCTTTGTCAGCAGACCCCATACCATAGTGCCTAGATTGTAGTTTTTACATCATAGGAACAGCATAGCTCTTCTCCCTGGAAAGATCCCTCTCCAAGTGTGTGCTAAACCAACATGCAATCCAACAACATTAAAGCACGGGTTTCCAGCAGCTGCGGCGGTGTGTCATGTGCTAGGGACTGACCAAAACAGAATAACAAGGGGCATTGTTTATCGACCTTGCACAGTGTGTTCAGACTAAACTCCAGGAACAAGCAGAGAACGCAGAAATCAGACAGTTCTCATGTGAAAGGCACAAACAGAGTCTTGCATAATAAAGCCATATGGTAACATGCGCAAAAGCAGCATCATGGTAGCAGAGCTCATGCTAACTTAACAATGTCGACAATATCCCCAGCAGCCATACGACAGCATACGGTGGAGTGGCAACGCAGTATAATAGTCAACAGTGGAGTGGCAAACAGTGAAGTGATGTAGAGTGGAGTAGCGTATAGTAGATTAGTGTACAGTGGAGTGGTGTCCAAGGGAATAGTATGGAATGGAGTGGCTAAGAGTGGAGTGCGTATACTGGAGCAGCATAGAGTGGAGTAGCATACAGTTGAGTGGCATACAGTGGAGTATCATTGAATAGAGTACCATACAGCAGAATAGTGTAGAGTGGAGTGGTGTAGAGTGCCATAGCATATAGTGGAGTAGCATTGAGTGGAGTGGTGAACAGTGGAATATCATACAGTGGATAGGCGTAGTGTGGACTGACATTCAAGGAAATAGGGTAGAATAGAGTGGGTAGAATGGAGTGCAGTACACTGAAGTGGCATAGAGTTGAGTAGCATACATTGGAGTGGCATACATTGGAATAGCATAGAGTGGCGTACAGTGGACTAGTGTATAGTGGAGTCACGTAAAGTAGAGTTGCATACAGTGGAGTGGCATAGATGGAAATGGCGTACAGTGGAGTTGGGTAGAGTGAAATGCAATAGAGTGGAGTGGCGTAGAGTGTAGCTGCTTAGAGTGTAACTGTGTTGACTGGAGTGGTGTGGAGTAGTGTAGAGTGGAGTAGCGTATAGTGGCGGTCACCAGTTGGTAGTTATAATTAGGACATAGTTTCCATAGGAAGAGCATTTTTTGTTTTGCTTATAACTTTGGCGTTGTTTGATGAATCTTCATGAAATTTTCAAACCAAATTCTTTGTTGATATCGGCTCCTATGTCAAAAGTTTGGGGGTGATTCGTCAAAGGGGGGGCAAGATAAAAGGAGGTTCTCAAAACGTGTTTTTTCCATGTTAATTTCCATAGGAAACTTTAGACAAGGCTACAGGTCGAACAGGTGAACGGAATTAACCCAAATTTGGCAGGGAGAAGGATCTCGGTCTAGAAAGCACATTTCTGTTTATTTGGTGTAAATCTGTTCAGTAGTTTTTGACAAATATCAACATTTATAGATATCGATATTTGGGAATTCTGCCATCTGATTGGCTGAGGCGTTACAAGCACAAGCTTGCTGCCGATTGGTTGCGAGCGCTGCGAGCGGTTGAAACTAGGAAGTGTTGGCCACCATTTTGTGATTCCGTTGAAGCGAGTAAGGGGAAAAAAGGGCAAAAAAAGTAGGAAAGAGGAGGGTAGGAGCGCTGTGAGCTCATTAGGGTGGTTAGGTTGTGCTATAGAGGGAGTGTGAAGCAAAGTATTTACCCTTACCGGTGCGAAAGTGGTGTTTTGCCCAGAGTAAGATGGTGGTGAGGTGAGGTGCCGGTAAACTCAGGAATGAAAGCGTGCGCCTAAACCGTGAGCTGAGTGCTGTAAACTGATGTGCTGAAGTATTTACCCCTACCAGTGTGAAAGTGCTGTTTTGCCCAGAGTGAGATGGTGCTGAGGTGAGGTGCGGGTACACTCGGGGATGAAAGCGTGCGCCTAAACCGTGAGCTGAGTGTTGTAAACTGATGTGCTGAAGTATTTACCCCTACCGGTGTGAAAGTGCTGTTTTGCCCACTGTGAGATGGTGCTGAGGTGAGGGGCCGGTACACTCAGGGATGAAAGCATGCACCTAAACCGTGAGCTGAGTGCTGTAAACTGATGTGCTCTGGGCGCTGTAGCATACTGGCCACTGTAGCATCGCTGTGCAGGTGGTGTTAGTATGCGTTTGGACTATAGCGCGAGTGGGAAGCAAACTACTCACTGTTACCGCTCTGAAGACTCGGGGATGAAACTGTGAGTTTAAGTCGTGAGCTAATTGCTGTAAAGTGATGTGCTGTGGGTGCTGTAGGATACTGGCCGCAGTACCATACCTGTGTAAGTAGTGTTAGTATTCGTTTATACTATACAGGGAGTGGGAAGCAAACTACTTACCCCTACCGGTCTGAAGACTCAAATGCAGTGTATTAGCAAGCAGGAATAAAAAAAATAATCGTAAAGAATATAATGCAGAATGTTGCAATGCCACAGAAGACAAATGGTGAAATAGGGAAGGTGTTGGATTTAAAATCCAACACCTTCTGCCCCCTACAGCAAGTCGTTTTAACAGCTTGCATTGTAATGGCATGCGATGTAACAATACGATCGTTGTGATGACAGCGTTGTAATGCCATGCGATGTGTAACTATCGTTGTGAACAATGTTTACCTACACAATATATTTCTATAACTACACACTTTGACAGTTCAATTGTCTACCTATTTTGCAATGCTCGCAAAGACATGTTTCATAATCAAGTTACCGCAGTCAATTTAATAGATATTTCATTTTCTGATTGTGTCTCAATACAAGCTTCAAAGACATTTGTTAAGGTAGCTCAGAGGGCTAATGTGGTTGTTGTGGAGGTCCTTGTACAACCAGCACATATATTAAAAACCCCTTAGATCTGAAACAGCCTTCCATTCTGCCAATTGTTATAAACAAAGTACTACTGAACTGGGTTGTAGTGCTGCCTGACCTTTGCAGTGCTGCGAACCTAATTAAGGTACCTGGAACTATGTAAAAGCAGATCATTGGTAGTGCAACATGCCTGAGCATGACTTTTTTCATATTGCCATTACAACTGGTGGAGCATGGAACCATTCTATCAATTTGACCATCAACTATTAACATCTCTAGAGTGCCCACTTGAATCCTTGTTTGCATTTGTGCCACAACGAGACAAGTCAATGCCGTGGCTAGAGTAAGTAGTCACGACAAGCTGGTCATACACTGAACAGATACGGGATTGGTAGCACTAGGGCAAGCATTCTTTTACACACAAGCTGACTGGGGACTGGAAAGCAGTAGGGTGAGATCAAGGGAGGTAGAAGTGTAATAATGAGCAAAATCAGTCCAATCTTCCATCAAATGGATGGCACTAGTGTGGCACTGCACTGGGATACAGCAGTGCAAGCTTACGTTGTGCAAAAGGAACTGTGGTACCATTGGTGGGCAAGAGTGCAAACTTGTGTCACTTACCAGGCATAGGCAACAACAGGTGCAATCTTCCCGCAAACAGATGTAACACTCCAGACCTCCCTCTCACAAGCAGCACTGAACAGCAGTGTATAAGCTTCAATCACACAGCAGGGGTACTTCAGTTGTCATATGGATACTTCGTTACATATATTGCGTTAAGTTAGCATGAGTGCATTACATGTTTAAACAGCCTTTTTTCCTTCGGCTTCAGTTTTGCACACGACACATACTTGTTGTTGTCGCCTTCACCCTAGAAGCGGTGAGGTGGTTTATTTGAGAATAATATGTTATTTCTATGCTATCAGCTTTGCCTGGTACACTTGGTACAACTGTCTGCACACTGAGAGCTGCACACTCTACAATTAACCTAACACAAGGTTGCTGGGAGGCTTGATCCTCGCACCACATTAGACATAACACAAATAATGTTGATGCCAACATTTTGGGCTCTACGCGGGTTTAAGATAGAGTTACACGGAATGAAAGCAGACACTTGGTGCTGCGCATGAAGAGAGCTGGTAGCGGTTGATGTGAACTGCTCCTACTGACATTGAGAGGTATGGGGCCGCCCTGCTAAAACCCGAATGAGACCTTCTTAGATATAATATAATATGCTAGATAGGGTGCGCGAAATATAGGTGATATAGATTTCTATAGAAATTGCATTATAACATGCTAGCACCTTTTGCTTACTATGGATTAGTGACTATGCTGCTGACTCTGATTTTTATAATCTGCATTTTGGTATTATACAAGATACTGCGTTTGAGAACTTTGCATTGAATAATAAATATTTCAAACTTGCACTTGTGTTCTTTGACTCTCAGTTTTGGTTTGAAATGATTATATAACGAAAGAGTGTTCATGTGTTCCACGACTCCTGAGGTATTCTAAAGATCATGTTCTGGTTTGTCTAATACATGGATCATTCCATAATGATCCATGAGACACTGTAGCTAGCTAGGTAACGAGATTTCTGACACTGAGATGAGTTTTTGGATCATCCTAACTCACTGAGGTTCTAGATCTCTATGCACAGTTCTGTGGGAGAACGGAAACCCTGCTACATGGCGCCCAACGGATTGGTTGGCCGTATTTCATGACACTCGAGTAGTATATCATTCATACCTTGACACCTTCATTTCCGTTTCCGGTAAACGGCGGTGTCGGAAAACCTACCTGTTTTTGAAATAGGTCTTTTCAAGCTTGAATTCTTCTAAAAAAGGTTTCTTTGAATCACTACCCAGTTGTGCTACAAAGTGTTCTTTGTCTAGTTTTTCTTCTTCCTGTGCTAACATGGCAGTGGAAATAGCGCAGCATAGCCGCGTCGCGGTTCGCGACCACTTGCGGGGTTATAATGTACCCGCGGAAGGCTTAGCTGTGGTTCTAGTAGTGAGTGCGGAACATGCGTACCCGTACGAATTGTTTTATTCCTGGGTGACATTTCCGGAAATAGACGCTAATTCGGGTGTCTACCATTCATACACTGCCACGGATGTACCGGCGGCTTATGCTCCGTACAGGGCACTGGAAGTACCTATAGACGCTTGGCAGCACGGAGTTTGGTTTGGTGGCGCCCTACCCCATTCTTTAACAGCTCCGAGGTTAGGTCCCTTATCCATTCTTGTAACGTGGGTGACCTGCGGCGTCTTCATGAGGTCGCGGTTGGAGTGATTAGAGCGCTTGTTCATTACATTGGTCGTAATATTCATGGCGCAGCCCCCGCAGGGGCGCAGCTTCGAGCAGACCAGGCTGGCTTGAAAATCAGTCCTGTCTTGGTGAATTCCGTTATGGGCAGAAAGCCAGACAATAAGGATGATTTTCCTTACTGGCTTGCCGAGAAATTCGACCAGCTGGAGGCTGTGTTTCCTAATACGACTCCGGGTGAAAAACACCGGATTCTTACGCTTAGTTTACCGAAAGATTTAGCCCCGGAACTTGTTGACTGTGAGACATGGGGTAAGACTTTTGCAGCGGTTTACTCGAGGTGCTTTGGCACACCGTCAGTGTCGAACCTGTCTGCGATCCTCAAACGTGTTCAGGATGATCACGGACCTGAGTCGGCGGTTGAGTTGGGTATGCGCCTGAACGGTTCATTTGAGACAGTTTGCGGTATTATCCTTGCCAATGTAAAAGGGGATGCAGTGAACTTTCAAGTGGCCAATGGTCTGGCGTTAATTCCCGATGCCGAGAGACCCCGTCAGCTGGCAAGAATAATTGTGGCGGCTTATAAAATGGTTGGCCGCAATTCTAAGGGTGCGAAGGTTTTTCTTGAAAAAGAAAAGAAGCAGCCCCAGGGGCAGTCTTCGGAAACAGGTGGACAGCCCAGGTCCAAAAAACAAAATTGGCCTAAAAAGCAGAATCAGGGTAAGCAACAACAACAACAGACACAGGTCTCGAGTCCGGCGCCTTCACAACCTGCGCAGTCAGAGCGTGTTTATGAATTGCGCGACCGCGCTACGATTAAATCGCCTGACAGATATCAGGCATCTGACCAACGCTCTCCTCGTTCCTTTCAGGACTCATCGGCTCCGTCAACCGGTGGTGGAGGGGGCGGCAGGGGCAGGGGTGGTCAGCAAGGACGTGGCCAGCCCCGCACGCGAAGTGAAGGGGACCAGCGGGACGACTCTACGCCAAAGAGACCGCAGTTTGCCAAGAAGAAGGTCGCAGCCTTAACGGCACATCGATATGCCCCAGATAGTGAGAACGCGGCTTCGGAATCTGACGTGGGCTCTGACCTTGCTGGACAGCGCGGCGGAGATTACCATAGTCAGAGAGGCCCTCCGTCCACTGTTGAAGGTGACAGCGACTGACACTTATGTTGTAATCGAAACAGCTGATACACATGTTGCTCCCCCTGAAAGACTTTTTGAAATTGTCCTGTTAATTGAAGGTGACATGCAGCGGACTGTAAAAGGGGTATTTTGGGAGAATCTTTCGGATACGTATGACATTTTGCTTTCGGAGGCTGACTGGCCCCCACCTTTTGTTCTCGCAGCTCCGCGAGGGGAGGAGGTAATCCTCCCCAGTTTCGCGCACACTGTACTGAGAGTGGAAGCGCTGCATTTTGCAGAAGAGTGGGCTCTGGCGCTTGCGCCGGCTGTGTACCGAAATCAGTGTGGCTGGGATAAATTGTCCCCTAGCCATGAGATTCCTTTACGGTCACAGCCTCAGCCACAACCCCAGTATCCCATACGGCGTGAAGCTAAAGCTTCGGTCGCGGCTATCCTTGAACAATTGGAATATCAAGGTGTAATTGAAACATGTGTGTCACCAATGAATAATCCCCTTTTTACTGTTAACAAGCCAGACGGCTCGTATCGTCTTGTTTTGGATTACCGGCATTTGAACTCGCATTGCCGTAACTGTGCAGTACAGAATACTCACGGCTCTGCCCTAGTGAATAGTCTTGAGCGTAAACGGTTCAAAACCACGCTTGACATTTCCAATGGTTTTTATGCACATAGATTAGATGGTCTAAGTTCCCAATGGACCAGTTTTACGTGCGGCGGCGTACAAAAAATGTTTAAACGACTCCCAATGGGATATAAAAATAGTCCTGGAGTGTTTTCCGCCCGCATAGTCTCTCTTTTGGAGAGTTTCGATCCAGTTGCATGTTCGTATGTGGATGACATTTATCTCACAGACGACGAGCTTTGGGTGCATCTGTGTCGAGTAAACAGCATAATTTGTAACTTTGCGGATATGGGTTACAAGTTTAACTTTGCAAAATCACACATTGCGGAGTACACAGTGTTGTTTCTAGGTTATGAACTTAACCATGAAGGAAAGGGATTGGCTCCTCACTTCCTGGAGAAGTGCGCGCAGTTGCGCTCTCCGACAACGCTGAAAAAATTACAGTCTTTACTGGGTTTTTTAAATTTCGGGAGGACATACATTCCGGAATATGCCCAGCGTATCAAGCCTTTATATGCCTTGGTACAACCATCTTTTTCCAAATCATGCTGGCTGCCTGAGCATTCAGCCATTCTGCAGTCTTTGCAGGCTGATTTGCTCACTTCTGACTACTTACAGACCCGTGATAACCAAACCAACCTGGTGATAAGAATTATCCCTGGGACGGTGGGTTTCACGTACCTGACTTTTAATGAGGGGGATACTGTACCTATTGCTTACAAGTCACACTTGTACACTTCGGCTGAACTGCGTTTTTCCACTGTGGAGAAAGTGTTAACGGCTGTGCAGATGGCAATTCTTAAAGAACGTGCCCTGTCGCAGGGAAAGCGCATGTTGGTTGTTACCCCGTGTCCTGCATTGGAGGCGGTCACGAAAGCCAGTGTACCGAATTCTAAAGCTTTGCACCCTCGGTGGATTCAGTGGGCTACATCCTTGACATCTCAGGATGTCACGTTTATTTTTAACGCCGCTTTACGGTCGCAGGAGTATTTACAGTATGAATTTGTTCATCCTGCTCCTTTAGCAATGCGGCCGTTGGAGGATTTCCACTGTATCATTTACACGGATGGTTCGGCGCAGGTTGCGCATGGCTCTAAACATGCCTACGTTTCCGCTTGCGCCATTGTGGTCGGTGCCATGGTGAACGATGAGTTCAAGTCCAGTGTCGTGCACACGCAGACGCTTGGAGACTGCACCGCACAATTAGCAGAGCTCCGTGCTCTTATGCTCGCATTGGAGTACGCAGATCCTAGTGTGACAACTTTAATCGTAAGTGATTCTTACTACTGTGTCCAGTCTTACAATGAGAACTTGTTCTTTTGGATTCAGAATGATTTTCGTGATTCCAGAGGTAGCACAATAAAACATAAAATGATCTGGGCCCGAGTGGCGGAACTTAAAGAAAAGCTGCCGCTCGTGTTTGTGATTCATACTCTCGGCCACCAGCGCGTGGGAGTCCACGCTGTTGGCAACTCGCTTGCTGATGAAGCAGCGAAGTCAGCGGTATCGAAATACTTAGTTGCAGCAGTCACAAGGTCCAAAAGCAAAATAGATGAGGACATCTTGGCGGCTGTTGCTGCCACGGCGAAGGGAGGTAAATATCCTGCGGGGTTCCCTTCGAAGTACACATACCACTTAAGTCCCGATAAGGTTCCTTATGTGAAAATTCCTGAAGTTGGAGAGCGTCTAGTTCCCAACTCGGATCGCAGAGCTTCTCTGATTACAGCGGCTCATGAAGGTGTGGCGTCTGCGCATGCGGGCGTCTCAGCCACTGTGTCTCAGCTACAACAGAGGTTCTGGTGGCGGGGACTGTACAAACAGACGCGCGATTATGTCCTTATGTGTGACATTTGTCAGCAGATTAAGCCTTCTACTGCTGCGCGTCCGCCTCAGACACAGTTGTACATCTCCAATAAACCACTTGGATGTGTTTATTTGGATCACTGCGGTCCTTTCTCTTCTGATACTGCGTATAAATACATCTTAGTAGCAGTTGACTCATGCACACGCTTTGTGTGGTTATGGCCGCATCGCAGCGCTGATTCACGGACTGTCATTAAGGATTTGCGTGTCTTTGTGGGAATCTTTGCTTGTGGTGCTTTCCATTCGGACCAGGGTCCGGCTTTCGCCTCTAAGGCGTATAAGGATGCTATGGTTTCGTTGGGAGTACAGGTGAAGTTTTCAAGCCCCTACAGGCCTGAGGGCAATTCTGTGGTAGAAAGAATGAACCGCGACTTAAAGCAATCTTTGACAGCCCGAGTTATAGGCACTGGTAGAAACTGGCTGACCCACCTCTATGGCGTGCAGCGTGCGCTTAATAATCTCCCTAGAAGGTCTCTGGGTGGGCGGACCCCATACGAAATGCTCTTTGGTATCAAGATGTACGTCCCTGACCTTGATGGTGCAGACTGCGAGGCCCAGGCCGCGGCCTTTGACGTAGATGAACATTGCAATGTTTTACAGGATCTACAAAAGACCAGAGACAGTCTTGCAAAGGAACACTTGCCCTCCACGTCGGATGATGCGTTGCAGATCCCGGTAGTTGGCTGGCTACCCCAAGTTGGAGAACTGGTTCGAGAGAAGATCGATAACAAAAAGGAGTTTGGTCCCTCATATCGAGCGCCAGTTCGGGTCCTTGGAGTGAAGGGCACAAGAACAGTCATTTTACCACCACTTCCAGGTCGTAAAGAAAACAGATTTATTTCTATTGACAATGTCAAGACACACAGGGTGGCCGATTCTTCATAGCATGACACCGGCTGTATCCTGTCCTTCCATGGTGAGGCACTCTGTGCTGGCTATTACATCTGGTGCAGATCAGGAGGTGTCCCTCGAGATGCCTGCCATATCAAGTCCTTTATTAAATACTATTCCTGTTACTAACATTGATGAGGTGACCTATGCAGATCCTGCTGATTTATCTATGTCCGATTTACATGCTCGTTTGGCTAACCAGTCCAGATTCTCTTTTGACTCTGATTCGGAACTTTCAAAGAAACCATCGACTATTGCAAAATATGCCACGTTGTTTAAAAAACATTTTTTAGTTCCACCTTGGACATACATTTGGCTGATACTATTTTCATTTTATCTTTTTATGTCAATTGGTTTTGTGTTTTATTTTTTCCGCCTGATTGATGGCCATTATGTGAAAGAAAGAACAGGAATTCGGTACCTTAATGGAACATTGGCCCCTCACTCCTCCTCACATTCAGCACACAGACTAAAGAGAGACTTACATTCAGTACAAATTACTGCTTGGCCTGTCCTTGATGGGATTGTGTGGGATGCGGTTAGGTTTCAGATACATGGCCCCACAGAAGTTATTAATGTTCCTAATGTGCTTAGAGTAAACATGGGAGATGTGATGAAGCAAAATATTCGTTCTGATGATTGGGATCTTCAGGCCGTAGAAGCATTGTTCTCTGATTTAAAATATTATGCGGCCTTTGATGATGAGGATTTGTATTTAGATTCTGTCAATTATGGTGATTTGTTTTGTTACCAACATTATGGAAATCATTTCTTGCACAAGACAAGTTCCAGGCGGGTTCCTGTGAATTACACTCAGTGGGAACATTGCCCTACTCCTTTACAGGGGAACTCAAGTACTTTTCTGGGAAAATACTCTTACTTTACAGATTTTAATCAATCAAATCCTGAGTCGTTTTATTTTTAAGGTGAAACAGAAATCCATGCCAAAAGTTAGACTGACTGACACAAAATTGTTGTATTCAAAGTCCTTTCTAGAAAGGTTATCTGTGGATGGCTATGAGTTATGGAAGGATGCTATTGACCTTAAATCGGTTTGGGGTACCAAAGATTGGCAGGTACAAGGCACTGAGGCTTTGCATCGTGCATGTCTCATCCCGAATCACATGTTGTTTTTAAATTCGACTATTTCCCAAACAACATGTTTTGGATTGGCTACATCTAAAAAATTAAATACCCCTACTATCCCTGATTTGGAAGAATATTCAGGTTGGAGTAATTTCACTACATTGTCCATAAGTGAGATACAAGCACTTTTGCAGAATTCCTCCTTTAATATTTCCAGTTTTGATCCGGATGGGTGGCTTTTATGGCAAAGAAGCTCTGATTCTTGCCAAAGTCGTTTTTTGGGTTTGTCTGAGGGTTTTACACGCATCAGGCCAGATCCCAGGTTTGACTCAGATCACACTGTTACAACTTATTCAGTAGGCAAATTGTGTCAGAACTGGTTACAACATTCCACTTTAGCTACAGTTAAACTGCATCTGTCCCAGTTGAATGAGAACATAGAGTTAAATGATTTTATAAAAGGCCCGACTATGGGTAGGTCTAAACGCTTTATTTATGCTATTTACAATGAAATTTGGAAATCTTCACAAGTCGAAGCAGCTAAACGCCTGAGGGCTATTGATCAAGCCAATTTGGAAAAAGTGCTTGCAGTGGTCGATAATAGTATTAACACGCTTTCTTCCAGAATTTACACATTGGATAATATTGTTTCTTCTGTTGTTGATATTGTACATGATGAAGTGTCCACGTTATACCATGGTCAAAATCAATTGCGTTCTGTAATGCAGTTTGCCTGGACTCTACAGACAATTAAGGCTGGTCGAGTTCCCTGGACCTCATTGAACGTTTCATCACTTTTTGCCCCTTTTAATCTTACTGATAAACAGCGCATGCTTTCAATGCGTGATGCATCATTTTCTATGTTACATATTGAGAAGCTAGAATCCTTGCCTTTTTCGGTTGCTGAAACCACTACTGCCACGTGGCTTATTCATGGTTTAATTACATTACCATTTCCTTTATATAAATTTACTAACTGTATGCGATATATTGCTATAGGACGATATGAACCACTAGGCAATGCATTCCTACATGAGACATGGTCATTACCATACACATACAGATGTCTGAAGGATGGGAATGAAGTGAATCTTAATGGTGAGGAATGCACACAGTCACCGGACCATTCATTGATATGCAGACACATTCAGTTACACGGTTCTTGTAATCAGGACCGCCCAAATTTAGCATGTGTTTTAAAAGGCACGCCAGTTCCAGCAGTGGTTCCCACATTCACATTGTTAGCTAATGGTAGTTATTTACTTTTAAACAACGAATTATGTTGTGGTTTATTAATTGGTGTGGCATATGTGGTAACTGTATCAGAGCGTGTAGTGTGCTGCAAGAATGTTCTATACCCACCCACGCATGGTTCTTCAGATGTCTCCATCTGGCCACGGATTCTAACCTTGGAAGCAAAATTCAATGGTTTAAGCAGAATAAGGGCCCTTTTGTCTCAAAAACAAGTGACCCTGAGTTCGGCCCGGGAAACTTATGTCCTTCACATAGCCAACACAAGCACAGAGGTGCAGGCGCTTTTAAATACTGATTTGCCGTTTCATTTCTGCGAGCTGGTACACCAGATTTTTAATGCTTCTTCAACGACTGGGCTGGCACATTTTTTCAAGTTAGTGAGCAGTGGCCTCGTGACGACGTTTGAGAAGGTTTTTGGTATCATTCCCACGTTTTTTCACACTATTTTTTCGAGTTTGTTTGGTGGACTACCTGTGTTACTGGCTGTAGCCGCAGGCATTCTGTTGGTATTTTTCTTCATAAAACATGGATGCCCATCCTGCGCAAGACGCCGTTCAACGCCTCCTGACACTGTGCCGTAATCGGATGCTCAATTACTATGGAACATTGCCGCTTGCAGCATTAAGCACGGCCTATAGATTGTCATTTCGGTTCACCGACTTCACGTGTGTCCAACCTGTGTTTCACTGCCTGAACTGCGAGTTCGATTGGGCCATTGATTTGTGCCTATGCTTGAGGACTGCTCCTGACGTCGATTTTGATCGGCTAATGCGTCCCGTGGTGGCTCATGAGTTGATCTGTTCTGGCGAGAGAGTTATGGCCTTGGCAGCAATAAATGGAGTTCTGGGCCAATGGGAGATCTCTGCAGCGGCGGATGCCTTTCTGACACACAGCGATCTGGTGAACCCACCGAGTTGTCCTCTGGCGTTACAGGAGGATCCGATGCTGGAGGAGCACGTATGTTCTTTCCCATTGCTGAATTGGATGGCTGAACTATTTTCGGATGATGGCAGTGATTTCATACTGGAGGCTGTTGCAACTTTCTTTGCATATACTTTCCATTCATGACATACCTGGGAGGAGTGCTTTGTTGCGAAATATGACTTTCTTCTCGCTGAATTGGAGAGATGGAGTGTGTTCAGCTGATGGAGAATCCAATCACGTGATGTCGCTGAGGATAACGTCATTGTGGCACATGACTTTGAATATCGGATAAGTGCCTTGTTTTTTCTCTTACAGACATTTGGATTGATGCAACCTGGTCTTACTTTCATAATTTTGAGACCTGGCAAATGACTTTTGGTTCGGAAGTTTTTGTTTTTATTTTTAGACTTGAGGCCACTGTAGGCATTCATACATATTCATTCATACATATTTTTAGCTTATTTTAGCTTAAGGTTATTGAACTTTGCTTTCAATTTTTGTATCTGATTTAGTATTGCCTTTTCCCTTATGTTTGACGGTGCTCGGACCAATGGGGGGGTGTCATATGGATACTTCGTTACATATATTGCGTTAAGTTAGCATGAGTGCATTACATGTTTAAACGGCCTTTTTTCCTTCGGCTTCAGTTTTGCACACGACACATACTTGTTGTTGTCGCCTTCACCCTAGAAGCGGTGAGGTGGTTTATTTGAGAATAATATGTTATTTCTATGCTATCAGCTTTGCCTGGTACACTTGGTACAACTGTCTGCACACTGAGAGCTGCACACTCTACAATTAACCTAACACAAGGTTGCTGGGAGGCTTGATCCTCGCACCACATTAGACATAACACAAATAATGTTGATGCCAACATTTTGGGCTCTACGCGTGTTTAAGATAGAGTTACACGGAATGAAAGCAGACACTTGGTGCTGCGCATGAAGAGAGCTGGTAGCGGTTGATGTGAACTGCTCCTACTGACATTGAGAGGTATGGGGCCGCCCTGCTAAAACCCGAATGAGACCTTCTTAGATATAATATAATATGCTAGATAGGGTGCGCGAAATATAGGTGATATAGATTTCTATAGAAATTGCATTATAACATGCTAGCACCTTTTGCTTACTATGGATTAGTGACTATGCTGCTGACTCTGATTTTTATAATCTGCATTTTGGTATTATACAAGATACTGCGTTTGAGAACTTTGCATTGAATAATAAATATTTCAAACTTGCACTTGTGTTCTTTGACTCTCAGTTTTGGTTTGAAATGATTATATAACGAAAGAGTGTTCATGTGTTCCACGACTCCTGAGGTATTCTAAAGATCATGTTCTGGTTTGTCTAATACATGGATCATTCCATAATGATCCATGAGACACTGTAGCTAGCTAGGTAACGAGATTTCTGACACTGAGATGAGTTTTTGGATCATCCTAACTCACTGAGGTTCTAGATCTCTATGCACAGTTCTGTGGGAGAACGGAAACCCTGCTACACAGTAGTACACTCATGCAGCAGAAACGCGCGATTCGCAAATGAAAAGTGAATATACAGCAAGGCAGAAGGAGTGCAATCTACCTTACACACAGGACAGTAGCGCAGGCTTCCCTACTGCACAGAAAAAGGTATGCCATGAGATGCAGCAATCATGTTTTCCTCACTACAGACAAGAAAATTACCTCAAATGCAATAACGTGACCTCAGCTCACTCACCCAAATAAATGTGATGCGAACATGGTCCACTCCTAGACCCATTTAGATTTATATAACACAGCTTATCACCCGTGAGGGTATCCAGGCGCTGTCCATGGGCATGGGGAGATTAAGTGATTTGCCCAGAAACGCAAGATGTTGCGCCAATGCCAAGACTCGCACCCAGATCCCCAGCTCCCGAGTCTGCAGTTCTGGCCGCTGTGCCACATCCTCTCACCACAAAGCAAAGCAATTGAGCCCTACCCATAACCCTAACCCACTATGTTCACATCATTGGAGTAGCCAGAACATTAAAATGCCACCCACTTTGAAACAAAGCACAGGTGGCACCAAGCAAGCAAGCAAAGCAAGTGAGCCCGAGGCTCCCCGTAAGAGCTCCAGTGCCCCTTCCATACAAGCATCTCTCCATTTACCATTCACCCTTCCATCCACCGTTTGATAGTCACCATTTCACCTCTACATTCTGTCATCTATTCTTTCCTCCATCATTCCGCCTTTAACCATTCCATCCATCCACTGGCTATTACATCCATCCATTCCTTCATACTATCTATGCGTGCCTCCATCCAAACAGCCATCCAACCATCCATCCATCAATAAAGCCTCTCAATCATCGATTGATCCATCAATCATTCCACATGCTCAACTTTCGTTTTATTCTGCCATTGCTTCACCCGTTCATCTACCTATCCATCCACCCATCCTTACACTCATCCATCCTTTCACCCAGTCATCCATCTACTCTTCCCAGTGACGTAATGAAACTTGAGGGTGCCCCCTCTGAAAAGTACATGCAGTGGCGGCCCGACGCTCCGGGCCCAGTCCGAAGCTCTCTGGCCAGGGTGCCGGAGGGGGCCCCCCCGGCATTCGGAGGATCCCCGCACAGCAGGGTGTTTGTTACGTCACTGATTCTTCCTACCACCCTTCTTCCATCCTTTCTTACTTCCACCTTTCCTCCTTTTCAATGTTCCATCCTTCTTTCCTTTTTCCATAAACCCATATTTCTTTCTTCCTTATAGCAGTAATTACGAGCTTTTGCCTTCCCAGCTGCAGACAAAGGAGGCCCATAGAGAAGCCCATCCCCGCTGCAGCTGCTGACGTGGGGGTTTGGGTTCCACGAATGTTCTAGACAGAAGTGAGCTGGCAGCACTTCCAGATCGTGCCAGTAGCAATGGTCCCCCAGCCAAGAAGGACAGAGGGTGAAGAAGCAAGGGAGTCTAAGACATCTTACACTGAATTGAACAGGCCTGGCTTTATGAAGTGCCCACCTGCAGCACTTTAGATCTGCTATACTTTTTTGTTTGCAGTGTATCCTTTCCCAGTGTTAGACATTTGTTGCTGTAAGGGTAGATTTCCAGATTGCTTCTAAGGAGGCAGTAGCAGTAACTTATAGTAACACGGCCATACTTTTAATTAGTCTGTTCGACAACCATTATCTGTTTTTATGGCGTTACTTTGGCATAAAACACACTTTCTCTGTGCTTCTTGGCTGCATTTCAAGCACAGCGTGCTTCACGTTTGTTTTACGTGCCTTAGAATTGGAGTTACATTTGGGGTGTACAAATAAAACATTATAAAAAAAAGAGGCCAATCTAGCCGAAATGCTCTAGTTTATTCACACCCCTCTGTGCAACTATTGTCACTTATCGTCTGTCCGCACTGACCCGCTCACTTGGGCGGCAGATCTCGTTGGTACTTTGCAAAAGAAGGCAAAGACAATGCCACGTCACGAGTGTATTCTCCAAAGCCGGCAGCAGGCAGCCAGGTGCGTCACCGGGCCCAACACTGTCTGCATTATGAAATGTGAGCATTCTCCTGGCAGACCCGTCACTCATCTACTCAGCGGGCGTGGGCATGCGCAATAACAATGCACACGTGCCAGCGCCCAAAATAAACAAAAAACTGTATAAGGAGTGCCGCTGGCCGTGAATCTCTGCACCCTTTCAGGCTGGAATAGAGTTTAGTTATGCAAGCAACATGAGAGACATACGTTGGTCCGCAAGGGCTGCTTTCACAAGGTAGCAGTGCACCCCTTTCGGCCTCCGGGCACTAGTACCACTGCACAGGCTGCAGCACTGATAGTTAAGCTCCTGTGTCCGGTATACATTGGCAATTGGCCAACCTCAGGTCTGTGTGCCTCTGTATGCAGGGACTCATTGCAGACCCACATTCATTTTGTTGGAAATAGACTAAGGGCCGATTTACTAAGGTAAAGTTAGACCACAAGTCTAACTTAGACCAAATGTCTAACTTTAGTACTTTTTGGTATTCACAAAGGTAAAGCTCAGCAGCGGTCCGTGCAGGTAAGCGCGGCGGGGCGGGGTGTCGACAGACGACAGAATAGGATTTATTTATTTATTTAAATTTCCCTAGTCAGTCGTCTGTTGACTTACCCCCCTCCAACCAGTGGCGTAGAAAGGGGGCTGTGGTGGGTGCAGGCTGCCCCGGGTGTCATCACTGAGGGAGTGATAAAAGGGCACAAATATGTGTTTTAAACACATATTTTTGCCATTTTGTCATGCTGGGGTTTCAAGAAATTTTCCGCACCAGGTACCAACTGACCTTGCTACGCCACTGCCTCGCGCCCCGCCCCATTGCGCTTACCTGCACGGACCGCTGCTGGTAAAGTTAGACCAAAAGTCTAACTTAGACCAAAAGTCTAACTGTACTAATTTTCGGTATTCACAAAGGTACTTAAGTTACTACTAGTACAGTTAGACTTTTGGTCTATATTTACCTTTGTGAATACCTAAAAGTAGCAAACTTACACAAAAGTGTACCTCTGTGAATCGGGCCACAAGTTTGGTAATAGTCACTGATTGTTGTAAGATGTTTACCATTTACTACAGCAGCCACTGTAGATGCCTAGGAGTTTTCAAAGAAGGTCATAATCGCTCAAACATAGCTAATCTCTGCTATGATCACTGCTCCAAGGTCACTCTTCCTTCCCTGCTGGCATGAGGTATATGACCCTCCGGTGTTTCTGGATGGTCTTCACCAGTTGCCCATGCCTCAAAGTCGCCCCTGCCTCAGACATTGTAATGGTGTTGTTGGCAGCAGAGATATCCTCCTCACCTTGCAGCTTTTCTGATACATGCCACAATCTGAGAGACAGAATCACTACAAGCGGTGGTGATGGTCCAAGCAACTGTACTTGGTTCCCTTGTTTCAGCGAATGTGGGTTCTACTGTTGAAGTGGCGGTCTGAGACTGAAATGTGGTAACAACAATTGATTAGCACAAAATAGCAAGTAGACTGAAGGTCCTGCTGGCAGGTCCACAAACACCATTAGAACATTGGAATGTTGAGAGCTCCATTGAAGACAATGGAGTAGCTCTGGGCTTATAATGGCTGATATATGCCTGGAGCACCAACATTCCAATTTTGGTCTTCATGTTTGTCCCTTTTTATTTTAGAACGTTCTACCCTCAGTGAGTGTAAAGTTCTATTAGCCTTACAGACCTTCTGCCTCCAGCTATGCCGGTTCTTAAAGGCCCTCTCCCTCATTATTGGCCCTCGCTGCACTCAGGTTCAGGACCTTTAAACAACTGGCATAGCCCCTGGCAGTGGGCTATAAGGCTATATTAGAACATTGGAATGTGGAGGACTCTATTGAAGACAATTCAATATCTATTGGCCAGTAAAGGCCCGCAAAGCAACACTCCAATGTTTTCACAAAGACCTCTCGGAGCCAGAGGGGATTTAAACCCCCTTGGGCTCCGAGAGGCCTTTGTTTTATTTGTTAGAACATTCTACCCTCTAGTGGCAGAATGTTCTAATAGCCTTATAGCCCTTCGTAGCTGGGCTATACCAGCTATTAAAGTCCCGCTCCCTTGTTAAAGGGCTTCGGCTCGGGCCTTTAATAGTCGGTATATCCCACCACGGCGGGCTCTAAGGCTATACTGGAATATGCCTCAGCAAATGCACTTACAGTATTCTAAACTATTCGAAACACATCATAAGAATTCATGAAAGTGCAAAGGAGGGAGGACCAGTCAGGCCAGCATAACTACAGACAGGTCATCTCCATGCTACAGAGACAATGGGCCACATTAACTAATATTTTACGTTGTGGTTGCACCACACTTTTAGTGCAGCCACAACACAATTTGTTAGTCGGGATTTACCAAGCCACGCAAATCTTGATTTGCAAAGCTTTGCTTCACATTTCCCACAAAAATTAATGCAAGGCAGCGCATCATGCTGCATTGCCTTACCTTGCGTAGGGGAGGAGTCACATGGATGGAGCATGTGCTTTCCCGAGCATCCACCCGGGTATTTTGAGGCAAACCCCGATTTACTAAAGTCAATAAACCTGTTCCTACCGACCTTGGAAAAACAAGAATACATTTTCAATACTTCCGCTTTGCCTGTAGGATTGTATGTGTGCAGCAAGGTATCCCATCCTGCCCAAAAACAATCCTACTCACAACAGAGGCACCTTGCACCATGGAGCGAGTGTGTCTGCATTGGTACTAGGCAACCCAAGTGCACCAGTGCAGGGAGAGAGGTGAAGAGTGCTGTATCTTTGTGAATATGGTGCAGTTCAGCTTTCCCTCATTCGTGCAATGTAGCACCGCTACTTGCCTTGGTGCGCTGTGTGAACCATTAGTAAATCTGGGCCAATATGTGTATCAGATGGAGGCTGGCGCAAATCGGAGCACAATGCAATTTATGGCAGCTCCTATAGGTGATTTCACACAACAGATGGCCCTGGTACAGGTCAGGATCCTGGGCTTTATTGCATAGGTTCTACTAGGTCATTAACCATACATCATTACTGCAGCGACACACTCGTGACCTTGAAAACACTGAGGCGCAGCTGTCGACTGGAGGTCAATTATCAGACACAGCCACTCCTGTTCCCCCCATGATCACCTCTACCCCCTTCTGATGCCTCTCAACCTGCCACACAAGTAAGATCTCGGAAGAAGCCTACACTCAGTTTCCAAACATATGGGCCTGCACTGCAACCTGCCAAGCGGCAAATAGACTGATATACCCATATTCTGTCTTTGAACTAGAAATTGATGTCCGTGTGAGCGATCAGTAGTATTTGCACCCAAGGGTACATGTCAGTGTAGGTTAGTTTGAGCTTGGGTTTGGATAGGCACTACCATTTGCACTCTGGGGTATTTGTTAATATAGGTTAGTGTGACCAATTAGTATGAAGGTAAGGGTGGGTCGTAGTATTTGCAGTCCTGGGTAAAATTCATATAGGTCAGTGTGATATATTAGTATAAGGCAGGGGTCTTCAAACCTTTTAATACTGTGGCCGCCCAGTTTTTCCACAATTATTCTATTAAACTGTCAATGTTTAACCTCATGGGTGCTGCTGACAAGCCACGGCCGTTGGAACGTTCGCAAGCGGGGCTAATTTCCCTGCTGTGCTGAACGTTCCAAAAACCGGTGCGGCCGTGACGAGCTCAGCTCGTCATGAGAACAACTCCGCTGTACTCCATGACGAGCTGAGCTCGTCACCAGCATGCGGGCGCTGCGCGCGGCCCCCTCCCCACCCTGCAGCGAAGGGGTTACATATGTCATTACTTATTTAAACACAAGACATATTTAAACATTGTAGTTACGTTGTGTTACCATTTTTTCCAGCTAGAATATAAATGACAAAGGAAGCCAGTGATGGCCCATTACAGGGAGGCTTACTGCTGCTCATTTTTCCCCACTGCTTAAAACAAAGCACCGCTATGGCAATAATGTTTCCTTTGGTCAAAGCCTGGCGCCCCCAGGGATCACTTGAGGCCCCCCGCAAGGGGGCCCGCCCCCAGTTTGAAGACCCCTGGTATAAGGGTTGCAGTGGATATGTTCTGTATGCAGAGGTATATCTCAATATAGGTTATTATGGTAGATTAGTGTTGGTTAGGTGATAGATTTTACATTCGGGGTATATTTTAGTATAGGTTAGTGTTTCTAGACTTAAAATAGAAAGTAGCAAATGCTCACCAGACACACATTATTTTAGTGTCAAGTTACATTTCGTGGATCATTTTTTCTTGTACTGTAAAAATCTTTAATATAAACATATTTCTTAGACTGTATTCCTTTGTGCTTGTTTTTGTGTCACGTTAATGTTCAATAGGCAGATTTATCACTGTATTGTTACTCTATCAACTAAATAATTTGCATGTGATCTGTATAAGATTTACTATAATAGATGGCACATGAATTGTTACAATTGCATGCCTGTCTGCCGAAGGGATGATAGAAGAGGCACAAAACTTACTGTGCATTTGCATACTGAGGATTACAGCCATTCACTGCTAGCTGCCCGAAGACATACCGCCACTATTTTGCCCCTCCATTGCAACAAACAGAAAATCAGCAGCCAAGAAATATGTACAGTGCGATTACGGTTGGACAACACCTTCAGTTCTTGTCTGTTACGCTGGTTCTTATTTCATGCAGCAGCTGTCCACTGGGCCTAGCTTCCCCATTGACTACCCATTTATCAGCACATGCAGCTCATGTTCAAATAACTTCACTTCATACCGCCCTGGGAGGTCATGGTTCTGAATGGTTGCAAAGATAGACATGGTTCCAAGAGGAGGATGAAAAGATGGATTTATTTCTGAAATTATTAGCCCACGACCCTCTAATCCAGGGGTCCCCAAACCGGTCCTGGAGGGCCGGATCCACGCCAGATTTTTTGGATATCCCCATTGAGATACATGTAGTAATTTTAATAATCTGGCATGGATCCGGCCCTCCAGGACCGGTTTGGAGATCCCTGCGTCTAATCCAAAACCACCATTCCATTCCAGAACGTGAGTGGCATTCAAAACATTACAATGTGGGTATGTACAGTAAACAATACCATAGATACAATTAAATAAATAGCAATTGACTCAATACTACAACACCTACCCCCTTTTGAAGAAAAATTGAATTTCCAACTCAAGACAACAAAGCATAGAAATAATTAATGAAAACATCAATTCATTAAATAATCAGTAAATTTACTTGGTGCCTTCACATTGCCAGAACCAGTCTTCCGCCTCACCTCGCTGCACCCTGCCACACTACTTTCCCGTACAGCATCAGAAACTAACTGTGACACCTTTTGTGCTGAAACAGAAGTAACAGTAACCCTAGCATCTGAATCAACAAAACGGTCATCCAACTATCCATGAGATTCACTGTTTGGCTGCAACCAGCATGACCAGAGTCAGCATCCTTGCTAGTTTTCTTTATTACTATCTCAGCCTGTTGCAGAGTGAGTTTCATCAGTTGTCTTCTATTCCACTACCCTTTGCCTTCAAGTAAAATAGCACCTTTATTAACTTTAATAATTCGCACAGCTAAGGAAAACTTGAACTACCATTTCCTAATCTGATTGGCCTTTTGATTAACACCCAATCACCTACACAAAAATGTTTGGCATGTGAATTGTGCTTCTCATCAACGTTACTTATCATCATGGCCTGTTTCAGAGCCACATTTGAAGAAATCCCATTCTTGTTATTCTATTTTTCAACATTATTTTAACATCCTTTATCCTCTAGCCACCCTGGTAACAGACTGGTGTGAACTTCTCTACCTCTAAGTAAAGAAAAAAGGTGTTGATGTATTATAACTCCAAACCTTAGTCTTCACAAAATTACACACATCACGCCCTGATGTTAAGGCGGTTTGTATTCCCTCTTTTATGAAAGTGTTCCCCCTTTCCACAAAGTTATTAGAAGTTGGTGGATATAGAGCAGTCTTCGACTGTTTTATGTATAGTGCTCTAGAAATACGAGCACACTGCCAGAAATTAAATTCGGTAACTATTTCTTTTGGCAATCCTTAGACCAAAAACATATTTTCAAGAAGAGTACTGGCAGCTTCGATACTGGAGATTCAACAGAAGAAAATGACATCCATTATGAGTAATAATCAATTAATACTATCAAACACCTCATGTTGGTTGGCTGTACAGACCTGAACAATCCGAACCCACTTTGTTCCATGCACCATCAGGGAAAGTAGCAGGGTACAAAGGTGTTTCAGTTGGCCTGAAAGTAAGCATGCAGAACATTTATCAATAACAAACTTGACTGTCCAAGGAAGGCCACCAATAATGTTATTTACCCCTTTTGCAAGTTTTGGTGGTACCCAAATTCCACTAGTGGGCCATCAAAACATTTCATTCCGTACCTTTCCAGGTAGTACAAATGAATCAACTCTCAATACTATTCCATTCACTACAGACAACTCTTCTGAAATCTGAAAAAAACATTCGACTCTAAGACACCAAACTTTAGGCCAGCCATTCACAATAAATTGATTGGCTTTTTGCATATTCTCGTCACATTGATATGCATCCAACCACTCTTTCAAAGTAATCATAGTAGAGCATCGACTGATTGCCTCAAAGGCAGCTACAACACATTCATTGTCATCCAAGAAATCCTCTTGCTCAGTATCTCCCAGAGACAATTGTGACAAGCATCACAGAAAATATTTACCCTCAGACAGATGTTTATCCACAAAATTGTACTCTTGAAGTTTTGAAACAAACCTTACCAGCCTTACCAACACATTACTCATACCACTCCCATTCAGCATGTGTATAAATAGCTTATGGATAATATATAACTCAAATTTACAACCCTAAATGTGCATGTAACATTTTTGTGCAGCCCATATACCTGCAAGTGCCTCACATTCAATGGTAATGTCTCTCACTTGTTTTAATGGCCTGGATACAAAAGACACTGTTTGCTGTTTCCCAGCCATCCACTGACTAAGTGCAGTCCCAACATCATTTAAACTGGCATCAATCAATCAATCAATCAATCAATCAGAACATTTATAGAGCGTGCTACTCACCCATGAGGGTCTCAAGGTGCTGAAGGGGGGTGGGGGGGGAGGGGTTGCTGCTACTTCTCGAATAGCCCGGTCTTGAGGTGTTTCCTGAAGGTGAGATGTCCAGGGTCAGTCGTAAGTGGGCGGGGAGGGAGTTCCACATCTTGGCAGCTAGGTAGGAGAACGATCTTCCTCCGGTGGTGGTTCTGTGAATCCGTGGGACGGTGGCGAGGGCGAGGCTAGCGGAGCGGAGCTGGCGGGTTGGAGTGTAGAACGTGAGGCGGTTATTGAGGTATTCGGGGCCCATGTCGTGGAGCGCATTTTGTGTGCGTGGGTGAGGAGTCTGAACGTGATCCTTTTGCTGACAGGGAGCCAGTGTAGGTCTCTCAGGTGGGCAGATATGTGTCTGTGGCGAGGGATATCGAGGATGAGTCGTGCGGATCCGTCGTTATGCGCTGGAGTCTTTTCTGAAGTTTGGCTGTGGTTCCTGCGTATTAGGCGTTCCCGTAGTCCAGTCGGCTGGTGACGAGGGCCTGGGTCACTGTCTTTCTGGTCTCGGTGGGGATCCACCTGAAGATCCTTCAGAGCATGCGCAGGGTGTTGAAGCATGAGGATGAGATGGTGTTGACTTGCTTGGTCATCGTGAGAGAGGAGTCCAGGATGAATCCCAGGTTGCGTGCGTGGTCCATGGGTGTCGGTGTGGTCCCCAACGCTGTGATCCACCAGGAGTCGTCTCAGGCAGATGGGGATGGTCCGAGGATGAGGACCTACGTTTTGTCTGAGTTCAGTTTCAGACGGCTGAGCTTCATCCATTCCGCGACGTCTTTCATTCCTTCCTGGAGGTTGATTTTGGCGGTGGCTGGGTCTTTGGTGAGGGAGATTATCATCTGGGTGTCGTCGGCATAGGAGATGATGTTGAGGTTGTGTTTGCGTGCGATGGTGGCGAGGAGGCTCATGTAGATATTGAAGAGGGTTGGGCTGAGCGATGAGCCTTGGAGTACGCCGCAGATGATATCGGTGCCCGCGGAGCGGAAGGGAGGGAGGCGGACTCTCTGGGTTCTATTGGAGAGGAAAGAGATGATCCAGTCCAGGGCTTTTCCTTGGATCCCAGCATTGTGGAGGCGGGTTATTAGGGTCCGATGGCAGACGGTATTAAAGGCAGCTGAGAGATCTAGCAGGATGAGGGCGGTTGTTTCCCAGTTGTCAAGCAGGGCCGCGGACCGGAAGGGAGAGAGGCGGACTCTCTGGGTTCTGTTGGAGAGGAAAGAGATGATCCCGTCCAGGGCTTTTCCTTGGATCCCAGCATTGTGGAGGCGGGTTATTAGGGTGCGATGGCAGACGGTATCAAAGGCGGCTGAGAGATCTAGCAGGATGAGGGCGGTTGTTTCCCAGTTGTCAAGCAGGGTCCTGATGTCGTCGGTGGCTGCGATGAGGGTGGTCTCGGTGCTGTGGTTGGCTCAAAATCCGGACTGGGATGGGTTGAGGGAGTCATTTGCCTCGAAGAATGCGGTCAGTTGTTTATTGACGGGTTTCTCGATGACTTTAGCAGGGAAGGGAGGAAGGGAGATGGGGCAGAAGTTCTTGAGGTCTTTAGGGTCCGTTGTGGGTTTCTTCAGTAGGGCGTTGATCTCTGCATGCTTCCAGCTCTCTGGGAAGGTGGCGGACATGAAGGAGTTGTTTATGATGTTCTGGAGGTGGGGTGCAATGATGGTGTCGGCTTTGTAATTACTGTTATACTCCCTTCGTGAAATACACTCAAACCAGGTATAGTCTCAATTAACTTTTTGACATTGTCAAATAATACAACCAATTTACTTGTATACAAGAATATCTGCCCTTTTCTTAAAAATGCTCCTAATAGCTTAACAACTTGTGCATACCTTTTTATAAATCGGCATAGTACTCTGATAGCCCGAGAAAATGACCAAAGAGCATCTCTATCCTTGGGTGGTGTTGCCTGTCTGATTGTCTTAATCAGACAAAATGTAGGTTTGCTCCATGACAAGTAAATTGTGTGACCTAAATATTCTAAGTCTTCAGTTCCAAACATTTAATTTGTCACGCATAATGGTCATAAGTCTTTGTATCAGGATTGTTAAAATTTTCCTTATGATTTGATTGTTGCCTTCATAATCTCTGCAAAAACCAATAAGTCATCTTGATATGCTTATACCCCTTTAACTAGCCAAACAAATTATCCATTAACTTTTGGAATATGCTAAATGTTGGCGCCCGCTCAAACAGCAATTTGAGATATTTGTAAGCACCAAATGGTGTTACAAAAGTCGTAAATTTTTGTGATTCAAGCGTCAAAGCGATCTGATGGTAGGCTGTAAGTAGGTCATTATGTGCCTAACAAAAATGAATGTGTTCTAATGTAATGCAACTGGTGCTATGTAATGCCCTCTGATAATTGATTCGGGTCAGATTCACGCTATAAAAAAGTCTGTAAATAAAAATAATAATCGAAAGTCATTTTGCCGACCCCATTTGTCTATTAAATTGTGTATCTTTGGGAGAGGATGGCAATCAACCAGTATGTTTTTATTGAGGGTGCATAAGTTGGTACATACTCTAATCTCCCCAGACTTCTTCTGTGCTACAACCACTGAAGAGACCCACTGTGACGAATCGCTTGGTTCAATTAGAACCTGAGAATGCAAGTTCTTAAGAACCTGCTTGAGTTCATCTCTCATGCTAAGTGGAACAGGATGTACTTTGTGAACCACTGGTTGCACCTGAGGTTTGTGCCTAGTGTGATCTTTGAAGCCCTTGACAACACCCACTTGATCATGCAATATGTCATTGAAATATGTAATATATTTTTTAACTGTTTCACCGGTATTACTAGCATATGCTATGGGCACATCACTGACACCTACAGGAATCCATTACTCTGGTTTGGGATATAAATCAGTTTTTGCCATTCCTGTCACCAATTATATCCTTCCCCTTAACTGCAACCTTAATTATGGTGACATATTCTCTACTTCAACACTCTAAACTTAGATGTGAAAGACCCTAACATATCAATATCATTTTCTCCAAAAGCTTTCGGATTCATGTCTGTTGGCAGTAAAGACGCCTTGTCCTTTAAATTATTATAGAAAGTGTTATCTATTAGAATAGTGTTTGGAGAACCTGAATTAGTCATTTGCAAAGAAATGTTATTCATCTTAGCTACACAGAGTGGGCCTTTTACAGACGCAGTACTTATCAGCTTCGACGTGGCTGGAATTCCCCTGCCGTGCAGGTGAATTCCACACATGCGTGGAACAGACGGCCCCTGGCCGTCCTCCGCACGCGCCCACCGTGACGTCAGACGCAAGAGGTTAATATAGAATTGCATTTAATTGTAAGAATGGAATTAATAAAATTTTGTGAGCACAGGTCTTCCACTACATCTATGCTACTGATTTTTACAAGTGTCTTATTACTCTTACACACAACATGAAAATGACCTGCGTTTTTTACGCAACATACAACGTTTCTAAATTGCCGAACATCCTCGGTGGTTATAATAGAATTGACTTTTGGATCGACATCAGTAGCAAACGTGGGGGTTTCCCAACTTTTTCCATTTGTGTTAACTAAACATACAGGATCCATGTGCTGTTTAGAATTAGAGGTAGACACATAATTTATAACAGCTTCTGTGACCTCTAAAAGTGTTGGATTTCTGCAACTGAACAAGCTCTACAGAATGTTTCTTGAATGGAAGATAAATACAAACTGGTCTCGATTGCGTTGGAGGCGTTCCGATACCTCGGAATTTATGCGACCCTGGATCCGAAACTCCTTTATGGCAGCAATTTGGATCCGCCCCTGCAAAGACTCAAGAATGATGTCGCACATTGGAGATCCCTTACTTAATCCATGCTAGGCAGGGTGGTCCTTTTTAAAATGATGGCATTTCCATGTTTCCTATATATACTTCAGAACACTATGGATCCAGTTCCCACGCCCTATTTTAAGGATATCTAGAGTCTTCAGAGACTGCTCCTATGGGAAGGCGGACCGCGCATAGCATTCTCCAAACTAAGCCTAAACTGGTATGATGGGGGAATTAGTCTGCCTGACTTAAAGAAATACTACTGGGCGTCTCAGCTAGCGCCAATCAACCACGGGATCTATGGGCAACCGGATGACCCCGGCTATGCCATGGACGGGGGGGAACTATACTGAAGTGCTTTACGCTAAACCCTGTAGATACCCACTGACTGGACCCACCGCGCATGCCGTACAAGTTTGGCATACCGTCACCAAGCACCTGCAATGGGAGAACAAGCTCACGCTCGCCACACCTCTGTGGAGTGCGGAGAAACTGGGTAACCTTTGCAAATCCAAAAGGTTTATATAAATGGGCTTCAAATTAGAAGGAGAAACCCTTTTTCTGAAAAGGGAGGGGTATTGTGAAAGCAAGAATAAGGATTACCTTTTCATGTATTAAAAAAAGAGACTTATGTCTCTAGGGGGTTCAAATCAAGGACACAAGGTGAGCCAAACGTCGTATCTAAGGTTGCATAAAGATTGACAAATTTACAGTTAATTACAAGTTGCCTTAGTTACTGTAATCTTAAATACCAATACATTAGTAAAGGATGAGGATTTATACACCAAATGTGATTTTACTTGCAAAATTGTTTTTATTTTTATTATTATCTGTTCATACCAACTTTGAATATTAAAAGTTTTCACATTTATTCATAAAATACATTAAAAAATTCTTGATACAACAATTTATCACACAAAATATGTCTGCATTAAAAATTCTTGATACGAGGAGGAGCTACGCGGGCATCCAAGATGGTCGCGTGAGCAGAGAGCTCCCGAGACCCGCGCCGTCCTTCTTTATCTATCCTTCACTTATCCTGGTCATTTTGACGGGCTTTTGCAGCGCCATCATCGCTGATGCTACTGATCCTTCTCTGGTCAAAATCAGACCCTGGGGACCATTTTTCTGAACTTTGCAACTTTCTGGCCTGCCCGCGGGCGCGACCGGGGACTCGGCTGCCCACTTTGGCCGACCTGTAATTGAACAACAACGGCTGCCTGGCATCTGGCCCGCCGGAGGTGTATTGCTTTCACTTTCGGTTTCCTTTTCTTTGTTCCTGTCTCCTCCTACTCTGCCTTGCCTGCGGCCCTCTCAGCCTGCACTATCCTCCGTTGGACTGGCAAGGAGGCTGCGACGCCTCTGTCTCAGCGGCGCATCGGAGTTTCGAGACTTTTCTACCTTCTCGTCACTTCCCCTGGCTATCTGGCCGACACTGAATGCGAGATGGCGACGAAAGTGGAGGCCGAAAAACGCCGGAAGGCGGCAACCCAGGGGGGATCGATCCAGTCAAACATGATCGAACGCTACACCCAGCCGAGGGGCTCCCCCGGGACCGTATGTATGGGTGCTGAAGGACTTCAAACGGACACATCGTCTACTTCGGAAGTGTCGCTCCAAGACCTAATGGCTGCCATTACTGGTCTCAAGGCCGACATGAGTCAACAATTTGAAGCCGTGGTGACCAAAATAGACACGGTGGCGGTGGATGTGACTCTGATTCGGGCCGATTTGGCCAAAACAAATGAGCGGGTGAAGGCACTAGATCTTAAAACGTCGAGCCTGGTGAACGACATGGCTGAGGCGCAATCCGAAATTGGCAATCTACGTGCATCGCACGACCTACTGCTTAAGCGGATGGAGGACTATGACAACAGGGCCAGGCGGAACAACATACGCCTTGTCGGAGTGCCGGAAGGTGATGGTGCTGTAGCTACCGATCTCTTGGTCGAGGAACTCATAGTCGCCCAACTGGCTCCGGCGGGACTTAGTAAGTTCTTTGCCGTGGAGCGCGCCTATCGTTTTCCTGGAGGTCAAGTGAAGCCGGGGAATCCACCGAGGCCTATCATCGCCAGGCTTTTTCACTACCGGGACAGGGATGCTATCCTCCAGGCCGCCCGTAAACATGGTCCCCTGAAGTATGACAACAACTCTGTCTCCATATATCCCGATTTCACTCCTCAAGTGCAGCGGCAAAGATCAGGTTTCCTTGGAGTGAAGCGTCGTCTAAGGGACCGGGGACTGAAATATGCCATGCTGTTTCCGGCCCGGCTCCGGATCGAATATCGGGAGCGTGCCTATTTCTTTGATCAACCTGAACGTGTAGCCGACTGGCTGGACTCGTTGCCGGCAGAGGACTTTGGGAGCGGAGGCCCTGGTGGTGCGGAAGGTGGTGCAGCGGCCCAGGAGTAACAGATGCCCTAGAGGTTCCGATTGAGACTATGAAACGTACTGTGTACATTGACTTATTCCCTAATGACTCTGCCCGTGGCGGTGCGGTAACGGGTGATTTCTCCCTTCCTCCTCGGGGGGTTCTTTGTGTAGAAGTATGGGGCGACAGGCACACTGCAGTTGGGGGTGGCTTTTTAGTCAGCAGGGGTGCAGGGAGGGGGGTGTTGTAACGGGTTTGGGTCTTGGGGTTGGTGTTTGGGGACTGGGTTTTGTTTTGTTTAATCTGTTTTGTTCTTTGTTACATGGTATTTCACATCTTGCAATGACTTTTCATAGTGGGTTCTGCTGGGGGGTGGGTGTGGAATGTTATTGTAGCAATGGGGGGGGGGTGAAATGCGGATTCTTTCTTGGAACGTAAATGGTTTGGGTGACAGGATTAAGCGGGGCATTGTACTGCAATTCTTGAGGCGCCACGCCCCTGATGTTGTGTTTCTTCAGGAGACCCACTTGATTGGCAATGCTTGCAAGGCCTTAGACCGCCGGGGTTATCGACTGGTTGCACATGCGGGTTTCACCTCGGGTTCCCGGGGTGTGGGTATTATGGTAAGGTCTTCCCTTGCTCTTGCTATCGACGATGTTATCCTTGATGAGCGTGGGCGGTATGCTGCTGTTTCGGGGAGGTGGGAGGGTAAGCAGGTCGTGTTTGTTGTTGTCTATATCCCCCCGGGACTGCAGGCTACCACTTATGCTGATTTAGGCAGGACTCTCCTTGGGCTGCCAGACGGCTTGTTGGTCCTGGGCGGGGACTTCAATTCTGTCATGTCCGGTGACTGCGACAGGCTACCCCCTAGAGTATTGCCACAGTCCCAGATGTGGCTCAGTGAAATGGCTGACACTTTTGGTTTAGTTGATGTCTGGCGCTCCCTACATCCCACACTCCACCAATACACTTTTCACTCTGGTGCGCACGGCAGCCTCTCCCGCATCGACTACTTTCTTATGTTAGCCTCCACTTTGTCCACTGTTCGTGAGATTCGACATCTCCCCCGGGGTATCTCGGACCACTCCCCCCTGCTAATTACGATTTCTGTGGGCGGTCTTCCTGGTAACAGAGTTCCCCCGATCCCTCCTTGGCACTTTCGAAACCCTCGGCTCCGCTCAGACTTGATTAAGGCAATAGATTGCTATTTTTCTGAGAATATAGGCTCAGTCACTTCCCCCACTGTTCTCTGGGAGGCCTTTAAGACGGTTATTCGGGGTTCTGCCCTGTCACTCATTGCCACCGAGCGTAGGGTCAAGAGGGAGGCTGTTGTGGCCCTTGAAACTGAAATCACTGCGCTTGAAAGTGAGCTGGGTGGGAATGACACGCCTGCACTGTTGCATGAATTGGAATTAAAGCAAGCTGACTATAAAGCCTGTGTCACGGATGCTGCCAAATTGATGCGGTCTAATCAACTTGGTCGACTGTATGATGTGGGTGACAAGGCTAGCAAGCTTCTTGCGTGGTTGGATAAGACTGAGCGTGCGAGTCGTGTTGTTCCTTCCATTGTTCGTGATTCTGGTGTGACTGTCTCCGATCCGGGTGAGATTGTTGAGTGCTTTGTTGACCACTTCCGTACGGTTTATACGCCTGTTAGTGATCGAGATGAGGCCGACTCTAGGCTACTCCTACGTGACATTGCTCTGCCTACTGTGTCTGATGCGGACTGCCTCGCTCTGGAGGCCCCCTTTACTGTCGACGAGATTGCCCTTGCAATTCGTTCCCTTCGCTCGGGTAAGGCAATGGGCCCTAATGGACTCCCCATTGAACTCTACAAGCTCTGCCCCGACAAGATGGCCGCCCATCTGCGTCGCATGTTCCTCGAGGCGGTTGAGGCTGGATGCCTCCCCCTTGAGCAGCGCCTCGCTACCATAGTGGTCATTTATAAGGATGGCAAACCTCGTGACCGTTGTGCCTCGTACCGCCCCATCTCCCTCCTTAATGCGGAACCCAAAATCCTCGCTAAGGTGCTGGCCAATCGGATGCTTGCTGTGATTTGTGACCTGATCCACCCGGATCAATCCGGCTTCATCCCCCACAGAAACACTGCTCTTAATTTGCGTAGGCTCCACAGTGTCCTCGCGAGAGCTCCTATTCTCGCCGAGCCAGCAGTGGTCGCTTCCCTTGATGCCACGATGGCATTCGACACTATTGAATGGCCTTACCTCTGGGCAGCCCTCGCTAAATTTGGCTTTGGCCCCAATTTCATCGCTTGGGTCAAGCTTCTCTGTGAACGGCCGCTAGCCCAGGTCGCGGTGAATGGTCGGTGCTCGGACCCCTTCCCCTTGGGCCGTGGCACACGTCAAGGCTGTCCTCTTTCTCCGCTTTTGTTCGCTTTGGCACTCGAACCTCTGGCCGCGTGGCTCCGGTGGGAACCCTCGATCAAAGGGATCCGATGGTCCCCTGACCTTGAGGATCGTGTCTCCTTGTACGCGGACGACATCCTCCTCTATCTCACTTCCCCTCAGAAGTCGCTCAATGTTCTTTTCGACGTCCTCACGTCCTTCGGTAAAAACTCGGGACTTGTCATTAATTGGACCAAGTCCTGTGTCTACGCCATAGCTGGTACTCTGCCGCCTCTCCCCCGCAGATTCCCCATCCTGGTAGCGACGGACGGTTTTAAGTATCTTGGGGTCCATGTATCCATGATTTCTTCGGTCCGCTATGAGCGGAACTTGTATGCCCCACTCCGCAGACTGAAGCAGGACGTTAGGCGTTGGCGCGATCTGCCTTTATCTCCATTGGGCCGGGCGGCGCTCTTTAAAATGATGTCGCTCCCTCGATTCCTCTATGCCCTGCAAATTTTCTTCGACCCTGTTCCAGCTCGCTATTTCCATGAAGTCGAGAGTTTACAGCGGCAACTTATCTGGGACGGCCGTGCCCGCATTGCCTTGTCCAAGCTCACGCTCTCCTGGTACGACGGAGGTATTGCGCTGCCGGACATTAGACGATACTACTGGGCCTCGCACCTGAGTGCCATTAACCATGCGACATACGCTCCGGAGCCCACTCCTGCCTTTGCTGTGGATAAATTGCTGTTGCCCGGTGGCAACTTTAATAGGGCGCTGTACTCTAAGGCCCCCTTCCGACTCCTTACGGGCCCAACGAAATGTGCGGTGCGGGCATGGCGAGACGCTACGGTGGCCACGGGCTGGGGTGGTAGACTGACACGTATGACGCCACTGTATGATTCGGAACGTCTGGGCAACCTGTGGAAGACGAAAGGGTTTGAGAAATGGGACATGATTGGGATTAGCACGGTGGGGGACCTGTGGACACGTGGCGCGGTTAAGTCCTTTGAATCGCTGAAGCTAGAATACCGGCTCGATGATAGGGAGCACTTCCGGTATATGCAGGTGAGGCATGCCTTGTCATCTGTCTTCCCCCCCGGTACGGACGTTCCGCAGTCCTCCCCCTTGGAGGATCGAGTTCTAGATGGCTACGTCCCAGACAGTACCATCTCCTTAATTTACAAGAAGCTCATTAATAACAGAACTGACCAGCTCGAGAAGCTCAGGGCTGCCTGGACGGCCGACGGACTCGAATTGGACGACGAGGACTGGCAGTCCGCTGTGTCCTCCCCTAAGGAGGTAGCTATTCCTGCACGACTTCGCTTTGTCCAATTGAAAATCCTTCATCGCGTGTATCTTACTGGAATGCGTCTGGTGCGAATGGGTTTGGTTTCGGATGGTCGATGCAAGCGTGGGTGTGGGATGGATGGTACCTTTCTTCACGTTCTCTGGGAATGTCCGATGATTGTAGCGTACTGGTCTAGGGTGCATGATGTGATGAGTCGTGTCACGGGGGTCCCATTGCTTCCTGAGGCGCGTCGTTGTCTCTTGAATGTATGGGAACCGTCTGACTGCACTGCTGCCCAGACACTTTGGGTCACCCTTGGCAATATGATCGCGAAGAGGGATATTGCGCAGCTTTGGGGCTCCCCTAGACCGCCAGTGTTGAGTGCCTGGAAAGAGAACATGGACTGGTCCATGTTCCGAGAGAAGACGGTATATGAGGCCCGGGGGCGTCCGGGGAAGTGGTCCAGGGTTTGGGCTCCCTGGAATGCTTATCGTGGAGACATCTGTTCTCCCCCACTTGACTACGAGGTCCCTCTCCCCTCCTCTCCGTGATTTACGTTCCTTTCCTATTCTCACCATATGCTTTTCTTGCGCGCGCCACCCCCCCCTCGCCATCGTCGTTTCTCCTACATTCATTCCCCCCCCCCCCCACCTCCAGCAACCCTTGCCACAATGATACCATGTGTTTGTTTGTTAGTGTTCACTTCGACAAAAACATAAAATTAAACCTTTCTTATCCTATTTGTATGATGTTACGCTCTTGCCGATAATGTTGATGTGAGAGATTGCTCCAGCAACGTGCTGCCTCGTATTGCACTTTTCGCTCAGCCTGTTTTTTGTCATAGCGGCCGGCCCTGCGGGGTTGTAGGCAGACGCTGTGTACTGTGCATTTGTAAATAAAGGTTTTAAAAAAAAAAAAAAAAAAAAAAAACAAATTCTTGATACAACAAATTATCACACAAAATATGTCGACGCGGCGTTTCGGTGATTTGAGTCGTCACCTTCTTCAGGACAATATTTGAATTAAAATCACTCTGAATTTAAAAACAAAAAACAAAATATTGCAATTACTTCAACATTGTCATGGTAGTTGTATACAGAACAGAACTTGACAGTAGTCATCTACTAGCACTTTAGTCTCCACATTTTTGTCTGAATATGACATCATATTTTCAAATCAGTACATCCTCATTGATTTTTTGGTTTTCAGCGTTTATATACAATTAATCAAACTAGAATAGTCAGAAGAATTAAAAACCGTATTAAAAGGTTCTTTTTTAGAAACAGGCCTATAATGTATTTGTAAATCCCGCAACCTTATTGTGGTCACACCCATTCATTGCATCCCCTTGAACCATTTTTATACTGAGGGGGTTGAGTTGTTTGTATTACACCTCCCTCTCTTTTGTTGTCTCATCGCTTAGCGATAGACCATATTAGGTTTTCTTGTTATTGTACCACTTAAGCTTCTGTTTCACTCCAGGGTATACAGGGCATTATACATACCTAAAGTGAGCTGTAGGTTAGTCGCTTTAATCAATGGGCGATTCTCAACTGGTACGATAAGTATCTTGATTTCTAAAATTTACAAAGGGAGCGTCATCAGATCACCTCGCGCTGTGTATTTGCATTTTCTGATCATGTTATATTTCTCAGATGTTACCTTTATTCTGCGGATGGTCCCTCTTAGTAGGAGTGAGTTTTTGTAATTTTCATCCACTACCAAGCCCTCTGGGTCAGATATAAATATTCCTACGAGGAAAGTGCAGTCATTAATTAGCGTCTTCCCCTTCCATCCTATTCAAAATGATTTTTTACTGGCTGGTTTCTTGTTCCTTTATCACTTAGGGTGTTTGTCTAGTTTTTGCTGATAATTATGACTCTTAAATACCTGGATTTCATTTTGAATGAATCCTGTGAAGGACGGTCTTTCCTTTCTTTGCCCACTTTTAATTTCGAGTTTTTACTTATATTGGGGGAGAGAAGGGGTTTCATTAAAGTTACTGGGTCATTGTTCTCTCTGTTATGCACCCTAACTGATTCTATGCCACTCTTGCCTGAGATCAGGTCTTATAGGTGCCCGCTCTTTGTTGTTTGGCGGTGATTTTCCTTTAAAAGCAGTGATTCCTATTTAGTCTAGGAAAAGGGGAAATGGTACATATTGTTACCCTCTATACTACTGTTGAGCAGTACTTCAAGTGATTAAGATATCTAGAGTTCAGGTTTTTGCTGGAGCCGAATTTGTACTTACTTATAGCTTGTCTTCTCAGTGTCGTACGGGCGTTTTCCTGGACCGTCCTTCCGGGCTGTAGTGGCCATACTGAGCTTCGTTTAGGACTTTTATATGCCTCTTAATTGCTCTATTGACGTTCCATTGGTTTCACCTGTGGTTTAAACGGCAGGTCGCTCTTTCGCCTCAGGAACCGTGGCGGCCATCTTAACATTACTAAAATGGGCTCTGCATCCCATCAGACACAGTTTATCTTTGTTCCCCATTCGATATAATTACACACTAATCTCCTATATTTGACAATACTGATCATGTTTGCTATCTTAATCTGATCTGTTTATATTAATATTGTGTACACAGCCGGACACGTTACGTCACGTGTTTTTAGATGTGTTCCGGCGGCTATCACGCTCCGCGCGGAGGATTGGTATTTTTTACATGATTAGAGCGGCCATCTTATAGGTACTAGATTTCCGTGGATTTACATATAAGTTTTCAATTTATCATGCTCATTACTCACTCTGTTCGTTCTTTAGTCTATCATTTTCGGTCATATCTGTACCTCACTCTAAACGTTTTTACATTTGCTCGAGTAGTTTCGTTCTTGTAATACTAAACGATCTCGAGTTTTAATCCGGTTATATGACCTATTTATATTAGGCGGCCATATTGGAGTGACTCGGCTCGCCACTCGGGCATTCCGTTTTAGTTTAATATGTATTCGGGGGATATTTTTGACTATAATTAGTGGGCAATTCCTGACCTTTTGCTGGTTTTATTCCCTGCAATCTCTTACTGCTACATATTATTTTATCATTCTCTAAGTCTTGAAAAAAGAGGGATGCGACAGTCCTCGACAGATCTGATTTCTTACTCCCCCAAACTAGGTTCTATAATTAGTTTGGAAAATGGTGTGACCTAATTAAGCGTAATATATATTATAGTCCTGTTTAACTATTATGCTGTCATCCAGAAAAATAATCTTTTTTAAACTTGTTGGGGGCTTAGAGTATTCTGTCCCACTCTTCTCTGCTATTCAGTCCATTTTTGAATGTATTAAATTTAGACCTATAATATTGCTCTCTCTTTTTTCGTTTTGTTTCCAGATCTCCTCCTCTGTTGTTTAGTTTGATAACTTCAATGATACACCATTTTAAATCCTCGACACTATGTTTTAGTGAATCCCAATGTTCAGCTAAAGGAGCATTGGCACGTTTGGAACGGATTGCAGATTTATGCTCATTGAGCCTCAGTCTTATTTCTCTCGATGTTTCCCCTATGTATGCTCTTTGGCAGGGGCATTGTATCATATAGATCACGTTCTGGGTTCTACAATTTACTAGTTTCTTTTGATGATGGGTTACTCCATTATAGATAATTGTAGACCCCTTAAGGATCTGACTACAATTTTTACAAGAGCCACAGGGGAAATTTCTCACTGGTGTTTTACCATCTATGGTTCTAAGCTTATTTCTTTTGCTGTCATCAGGGTATGTGTGTACTAAACAATTTTTGATTGTTTTATTCCTCCGAAATGCATAGATAGGTTTTGGAAGGGGTGCTGCGTTTGAATTTTGAAGCAAGTTCCAATTTCTATTTATAAGGTTCTTAATTTTATTACTTATATTGGAAAAATTTGTTACACACACTAGCTGTTGGTCTTTTGTTAGGGCTTGTGTTTTGGGCTCAAACAGACTTTCTCTATTGAAATATTTCGCTCTTTTATAGGCTTTCTTGACCATTTTTTTCGGATAGCCTCTTTCCACAAATTTGTTGGTTAGAGTTTGGGCATGTTTTTCGAATTCTTTTTTGTCCGTACAGTTTCTTTTAACTCTTAAAAACTGACCGAAAGGTATGTTATTTTTTGGGGTTGCTGGGTGGTAGCTTTCATAGTGCAGCATTGTATTTCGGTCAATGGGTTTACTAAAAAGTTCCACTTTCAAAGTTCCCTCTGTATGTTTTATTTTAAGATCAAGGAAGTTACAACTTTGGTTGCTGTATGTAGAGGTGAATTTAAAATTTTTGTCTCCTAAGTTGATCCATTCAATGAACACTTTCAGTTCGTCCTCACTCCCTGACCATATGCAGAACACATCGTCAATGAAACAATGCCACATCTTTATATTTTCAAAAAATGGGGCCATTTCATTAAATACGTGTTTCTCCTCAAAAGCTGCTACATAAAGGCATGCAAGGCTCGGTGCGCAAGTTGCGCCCATGCTTGTGCCCTTCGTTTGTTTAAAAAGTTCTTCTTTAAATAAAAAGATATTATTTGTTAAAACAATCTCTATGCAGTCCACTATAAATTGGGCATGATCAGATAAATCTTCTTCCTCACCTTTTAGAATGTTTTCTATCATTATCTTTGTATCATTCTGTGGGATATTCGTGTATAGTGCCTCTATGTCTAGGGTCACTAGCCACACACTGTCCATATTGTAGGGTTTGTTTTCTATTTTACTGATCATGTCAGTGGTGTCTTTGATATATGCTTTTTGTTGGGTCACTAATGGCTGAATAAACTTGTCTACGTATTGGCTCAGGGGCTCTGTTAACGAATTTAGGCTAGACACAATGGGCCTCATTGGTGGGTCGCTAAGATTTTTGTGTACTTTGGGGAGCCCATAGATTGCGGGTATTACTGGTGTGTCATTTGGTAAAAAATTAAATTCCTCTTGATTTATCACTCCATCTTCTAGGGCAAAATTAAGTCTCTCTCTTATTTTTGTCTTTAGGTCTGACCACTCTTGTCTATTGGACGATGCATAGTGCAAGGGATTTCTAAGCATCTCCTGCATTTTATTCTCATATTTATCCGTATCCATGATGACAATGCTGCCACCGTTGTCACCAGGTTTTATTGTTATATCTTTGCATTCCTGTAAGGTTCCTAGGGCAATTTTCTCTTTTTTGGTTACGTTATACTTGACCCAAGATTTTTGTTTCAGAAGGTCTTCCAAACCTTTCTCTATTACCCTTTCAAAAGTGTCAACTTCTTTACTAACCATGGTGCCTGTAGGCATCCATTTGTATTTGGGTCTGAGCCCTGATTTATTATCACTAACTGCTTTATCCTTTCCTTCAAAAAATTTGTTTAGGCTGATTTTTCTAAAAAAGCTTTTGATATCCCGCTGTAGATTGAATTTGTCTACTGGTTCAGCGATCACATAACCTAAATCCTTTTCAAGTAACCTCATTTCGTCAGTATCTAGGTTTCTACTGAAGAGATTTATGACTGCTACTTTGGGATTTAGTCCCAATTCTTTTGACTTCGTGTCTTCATATAAGGACGTGCTTGCACTTGGTTCTGGGGGTAAAAGTTCCTCCCTCTCGCTCTTCCTCTTAGGTTTGTGTTCTGGTTGGTTTTCCGCCTGTCTAAAAAAGGCAGGCTCTCTCTGTTAGTTTTACTACTATTGCCACTATCTCTTGGGCCAGAGGTTTCAGGATTTATTTCTGTTTCAGACTCAGTACTGGCATAGGAACTCTCGGAGAATGTAACTCCTCTTCTCGGGCCATTGCGTCTATTTGGTTGCCTCTTTTGCTTATGTTGAAACTCCTCTTTTTGTTTCTCATAGTAGTCTTTTTGGAGATAGGGGTAGGTTAGTTCAGGTCTATATTTCTCTACATCTTTTCTGAATTTATACTTTTTTTGTTTGTTAAATAGTCCCTGTATCCATCCAGGTCTCCCTGGATTTCCTCTAACTTGCTCCTTGCATCTTCAAGTGATGTATTATCTCTTAGTTTCTTCTCCATTTCATCTATTTCTTGTTTTTCTATGATTAATGTTGCATTCGCAGTTTTTATTATTAGCAAAAGCCAGTCTCTGCTACATCTATTTGCAATAAACGTCCATGTTTCAATACAATTTTGGTTTTTGGTAAAAAGACTGGGTTCGTTCCTTACTTGCAGACCTTTTGGGATAATTCCCTTTTTACAGTACTCTACCAAAAAATCTGCATGTAACTCTGTCCTTATTACCTTCTTTTTTAGGTTCCAGAGTTCCTTCCATTTTTCTTCTTCACTATCTGTTATTATAACGGTGTTGGTGGTTTTAGAGGGGTTTTAGTGTAAATTTTAGAACTCAAGATACTTATCGTACCAGTTGAGAATCGCCCATTGATTAAAGCGACTAACCTACAGCTCACTTTAGGTATGTATAATGCCCTGTATACCCTGGAGTGAAACAGAAGCTTAAGTGGTACAATAACAAGAAAACCTAATATGGTCTATCGCTAAGCGATGAGACAACAAAAGAGAGGGAGGTGTAATACAAACAACTCAACCCCCTCAGTATAAAAATGGTTCAAGGGGATGCAATGAATGGGTGTGACCACAATAAGGTTGCGGGATTTACAAATACATTATAGGCCTGTTTCTAAAAAAGAACCTTTTAATACGGTTTTTAATTCTTCTGACTATTCTAGTTTGATTAATTGTATATAAACTCTGAAAACCGAAAAATCAATGAGGATGTACTGATTTGAAAATATGATGTCATATTCAGACAAAAATGTGGAGACTAAAGTGCTAGTAGATGACTACTGTCAAGTTCTGTTCTGTATACAACTACCATGACAATGTTGAAGTAATTGCAATATTTTGTTTTTTGTTTTTAAATTCAGAGTGATTTTAATTCAAATATTGTCCTGAAGAAGGTGACGACTCAAATCACCGAAACGCCGCGTCGACATATTTTGTGTGATAATTTGTTGTATCAAGAATTTTTAATGCAGACATATTTTGTGTGATAAATTGTTGTATCAAGAATTTTTTAATGTATTTTATGAATAAATGTGAAAACTTTTAATATTCAAAGTTGGTATGAACAGATAATAATAATAAAAATAAAAACTATTTTGCAAGTAAAATCACATTTGGTGTATACATCCTCATCCTTTACTAATGTATTGGTATTTAAGATTACAGTAACTAAGGCAACTTGTAATTAACTGTAAATTTGTCAATCTTTATGCAACCTTAGATACGACGTTTGGCTCACCTTGTGTCCTTGATTTGAACCCCCTAGAGACTTAAGTCTCTTTTTTTAATACATGATAAGGGAATCCTTATTCTTGTTAGATAAATGGGACGTTATTGGGATGTCCCGAATTAAAGAAATCTGGAGGGAAAGAATGGTACTACCGTTTTCGACACTACAAGCTCAATACAAACTATCTGACACTGAGCAGTACCGCTACCTTCAAATCCGCCATGCATTACTCACGCAGGTGCCCAGTGGCACATCCCTCCCTGAAGCCCCCCCCCCCCCCTGGAGGATAGAGTCCTCGACGGACATCTTCCAGAAAAAAACATATCCCTCATATATAGGAAGTTAATTAACAACATGGAGGATCCGTTATTAGCCCTCAGAGTGAAATGGACCAGAGACGGTCTAGAACTCGATGATGAAGACTGACAAGAGGCGATCTCCTCCCCACGAGTGGTTGCAATTCCAGCCAGGATGAGGTTAGTGCAGGTTAGGATATTACATAGGGTTTATGTAATGGGTCCAAGCCTAGTTCGCATGGGACAAATGGGGAGTGGGAAGTGCAGACGGGGGTGTGAAGAACTGGGAACGTTTATACATATATTGTGGAATTGTCAGAAGATAGAAAGCTACTGGACAGACATTCATCTTGTACTGCGATCTGTATTGGGGGGGGGATATGCAGCCGGAAGCTCAAAGATGCATATTGAATGTCTGGGAACCTACAGATCTCAACACATACACCACGCAATGGGCCACTCTTGCATACATGATCGCAAAATGTAATATTACACAGTTGTGGGGGGCCAGTCAACCTCCCCAATTGGGGAAGTGGAAGGACGATTTAGACTGGTGCATGTTCAGAGAGAAGTCAGTATTTGTGGCGAGGGGATGTCCCAGAAAATGGCTTAAGGTGTGGGGAGCGTGGAACTGGTATAGAGGCGATATCTGTCTCCCGCCGAGATGACAGGCGGATAAAGACACTCTTGACACCCCTTAATCTTACTCACGTATTACTTGTGATTTATTTTGTAAATTTGAATGGTCTCTGTGATGGACGAAACAGCCTGCTGGTGACTACTGTGTTGTGATTTTGTCGATTTGTTTAATAAAAAGAAATATATAAAAAAAAGGAATGCTACTTGATGTAAATTATATTGCAAATATCAGGGTATCCATATTTATTCATATATAAATACATATGTTTGTTGTAATATTAAACATGCCTCTTAAGCATGTGCATATTTAAAAAAAATTAAAATACATTAATATTACAAGTGCTTTTACTTAAAAAAAAAAACACAAACTGGTCTCGAATATAAATGTCCAGATTCATGATAAATATACATGTTGAGGCTAACACTCTCAACACTGACACATATCCCTCTACACTCTCCTCTGCATTTTGTTTACGTTTGAAGAAGTTGTGTCTCTCAAGCATTATTCTTGATTGTTCAAATATTGTTTAGGTAACCTTTCGATTGCTTCTCTTTAAACATTCCAATTCACATCACCAGATTGACCTTGTGGAGTAGGTACTATGGGTAGATTATCAAAGACCTGCTGTGTAGCCTGACCTAGACTGCCAAATAATAATGCAAATTTATGTGGAGGACTAACAGGAGGTGGTTGAGTAATGTGTTGAGAATCCATCATGCAGTCTAAGAATTCCCACAGAATAGCAAAGAAATGTCCAAAGGAATTATGGCACGGAAATAGTCAAGAAGGATACTCACGAAAATGCTATGCAATCTGTAAATATAGGGCAAATTGTATACTTGTTCTTCAAGATCTCCTATATTATGTCATTTGTTGATAGCACACGAGTACGTGCAGTTAAAGATGCATTGCACGAATGGGCAGTCGGACCACCGGCCCGGCAGTGGCCGGACCACTACCCTGGCACCTCGCGAGTCTGGCTGTCCTCAGACCTCCAGACACAGAATCAGAGTCTAAGACATTATCTAAACTTCTGGTAGTGCTCCTGCACCATGTTATTTCTCAGTATGAGGTAACAAGGTTGGTCCCTGGAATAGTTGTATATATAATAAAGATCACCTTCCATGCCTTTTCACTTATTGCTAAAGTTGTAAGATACAGGTGGATCTATCCATTGTTTCTCTAAAAAAAAAAAATTCTGCATTGAATATAACACATTTTTGTCAAGACTATAAATGCAGGCAAACAATCTTAAATCGTTTACAGACTTAATGCATATAGCATGTTAAACGTTTGGGGGCATATTTACAATAGGGTTATCGTCACCAGAGCCACACATTTTTGACGTCTGGTGGCGATAACCCCTTCGCATTATTTACAAGGCGGTGTTAAATAATGCCCCTATTTATGCAGCACTTAGCGTGAAAGCGGTGGGGAATGGATGTTGCAGTGAGCATTCTGCCACAACACCCACTGCTTTTTGACGCTGCCCCCTGTTTACAAGGCTGACGTAACTAAGGGGCAGCGCCAAAAATAATACCAAAGAAAACCTGGTCTTAAACTAGCACAACAAGAAGAAATTATTAATCTCTCCTCGTTTTTGCATTCTGCAACACACATAGAAGGAGAAAATTGCCATTAATGATTGCTCATGGGCAGGAAGGTGTCCCATCCTGCACATAAACAATCATTAAAAAATGGAAGAGTGTATGCATTGGTGCTAGGCAGCTAAATTTAGCGCTAGGGGAAACGCAGTGGTGCACCGTATTATGGTAAATACGGTGCATGCCTTCATTTTCAGAATATCGGAGCACGGCATTACCAACCGTGGCGTAACACTCCGCTCTGACATTCTGTTGTGAACATGCCCCTTTGTTTTCTATAACATATGAGAATTAGGTTTACATGCTGATTCATCAGGTGTGACTGACACCGTGAGAACGTGTGCAGATTCTACTGTGAAAATGAACTTAGAAGTTTAAAATGACATTGATTATCTCATCTGATGCAAGGAAATGGCCTTATGTTCAACTGTAATGTCACCTCTGTAGTTCAGGATCAATTCATACAGGCATTTCCGAAGTCCATTTGTATTAGGTTTAAATGGTTTGGGTGCACATAAATGGCTTTTTTTTGTCAATACAGGCTCTTCTGAAATCCCCATAATACTTTGTTGTTTGGCCGTTGTGTCCAACCCTCTTGTAAAACTGCAGATGCGTTTCAATACCTGCTGCCTTAATGTGTCCCCTCAGCATGGTGGTGACATGAGGAAATACTACTACCTGAAAAATGGGTATTTCAAATTAAAACGTATTGCTAGGACTTTGTGCATATTGTAGCAGCGTTCACCCTGGTGCTTTCAAATACCTGATGTATATATACTGCTCCTACAGGAACTTCACCACGAAAATAAATTCTTAAATATAAATGTTCCTGTTTTTGAAACAGAGGAGGAAATGTGGGACAGCAGTATCAGTTTCCTTTTTCTACCTTGTAGGGGCCTGGATATAGTTTTCTTAGACATGGTGGGTGGCAATTTGTGAGATGATAACTTTGAAGTCGAAGGAATTTGGCAAGGAACAATGAATGCTTTTTCTGTTGGGTTCATAGAAGTATGTGCTTTTCTATGGGCACTAATGAGTGAGAAAAAACAATAGGAACAAAGTGCAGGTGCACACATCAGAACACATTTTCAGCTGTGCAATTTAAGGTGATATGTAATGCAATGTCACAAGTAATGTCACTGACATGACATCTCTCACATCATGGGCGAAGTAATGGGCTTAGCATTTGGGGTGTGAGTTATGGTTGGCATGTTTTTTTACTCCGCTAACCATAACTGGCAGATTTTAGGGGGGAGAGGTGTTTTTTTGTTGTTGTAACAATGGCTTTATTTTAAATGTGTTTTTTATGGGGAATTCAGAGTTATTCTGAACATGTGTTAATGTCTTAGGAACAGAAGAAGCCACAGTTTACCATTAACGTCTTTTTTCAGGGGTTTGCTACTAAATATTGACCACAAAAATATCAAACTACAACAATATTGATTCCAAAATATCAATAATCACAATGTCGACTTTGAATAGCAACTATGTAAAGCACAAAAATGTCGACAATACTGATATTGGTACTCTAAATATCAATGTTAACACAATATTTAAGTACACAATATAGACACACAAAATATTGACCTCCTATCGACCTTACACAAGCAACACAAAAATATCTCAACTAATAATATTGAAAAGTAAAATATCAATGAAATATTAGAAATATATTCAATGTAATACAACTAATCTATAAAAATGTTAGAGAAAACATTAGAAAAAGAAATCAAATTAACAGATATGCCTAAATTAGCATTTTCCATATAAGGAAAATGTTAAAGAAAAGTTTTAAAAATCATATAATATGCCACATTCGAACTAAAACAGTTATCAAATCAGAATAAAAATAAAATGACATAGATCAAAAACTAAGCCATTATTATACCTACATTCTGAGCAAAGTACCCGAAAGCCTGTCACACTGTCCAACAATAAAAGGAAACCAACTGCAAACATTTTTGAAAGTATGAATCCAAAGATACTCAACATTTTAAAACATTTAACAAATAGCAATAAACTAAAAATATTTCCCAACTTGTTTTTCATACATCCAGTACAGAACATGCAAAAACACATTTTCCAAAGACGCCAGCCAGAAAAAACAAAGGGCCCTAACCTTCAAACCTCCAAATCAACATAAAAAACGATTGGAAATATGAACGTAATATCAATTAGTAAATCCAAGGGACTTAGGGATTATAGGGAGGTTTTTAGACTATTAAAATATGATACCACCCCTGTGATTGTGTTTGCGACCGCTAGATATTTGCTGTCTATGTGGTGTACAAGAAGAGTAAGAATCAACTTAAGCAACTATTAATCTGTTGCTCCTGCGCTAGCACAATCATTGTAACTCAGAAGGTTGCTTACAAATCAACTTGTCCCGGGTCTGCTTATTGATTCCCTATTTATTTTTATTCTGAATGGGCATTTATTATGTCTGTATTATTACAGCTATTTTTTATACATTTTATGAATTTAGGCTTTTATGTATGTAGTATAATATTCTAATTGTTTTTTATCTGTATTGTGCATATTGTGCTTTTATGGTTTTTAGCCGATAATAAAGCTTTTTGACTGACTGACTGAATATCAATTAGTTAAAATAACACACAGAATATTGGATTACAATTATTTTTCTTAGTTTTAAATCAATAATAGAAGACATGTCCAGTGAATCAACTTTCACAAACTCTCAAAAAGTCAAATACCTCCTTATGTACCGAGCCCACACCAACAGCAAACAGCACAGTAGGAACGACGATAGTCACAGGAAATGCACCAAATAATATTCAAATGGTTGCTAAGGAAGGGCCACCACTGTAAATAATCAAGTGGAAAGTGTAACTGAGCCTACCTACCAAACAAATGGCAGAGATTGGCTTTCGCACGTAATCCAAGACTTGAACGAGGCCTCAACAAGTTCTACTGCTCCAAGGGGCACAATACTAAAAGTCTATCTATAGAGAATATTTTCTCACATTATAGCCCAGCTATGCTCTGTACCTAACCAAAAAGAAACATTTCTGAGAAAAGAAGAACAAAAAGATTTGCAGTCTTCTTCAAAGACTTTTGCTGAAATCGCAACCCTGCAACACCAAACACTAGCTCATACAAAAGAGGAATTCATTTTACTTGATAACCTAAATAACAAAAAAGAGAATAATAATTTTCGCACATGCACAAAGCCTATTAACCAGAATGCAATCACCTGATGTACTGATGGATGGGACCTAGAAAACCTGCCCACATCAATTTGATGAGTTGATAAATGATATGCTATCCATGGACACTACCAAGATAACAATATATCCCTCATTTTTACACTAATACCTAACTAACAAAAGACCACTTAAAGTTAACTTTTCAAAAAACAATAAAAGAGAAAACAAACAACTACTTACCCTAGGAAATTGTTAGATTTTGAATATGCAGTGATAGACACAATACCAAATGTGTATACAAACACCCAAATCAAGCATGTAAATTTCATTAAACGGGGCTATCTGGCACCATCTATACCAGAGACTGTAGGAATACTTTTATATAAAGTGGGTCACAAGAACACCATTCCCAAAAAGATGAACACCCAAAAAGAAATACACACCCTATTTTACAAGGCTGTATTGATTATTTAAGGCTATATTTTTCTGCAGAGTATACTAATAAATATAGTGTCTAATATGAAAATTGTGATGAATATATTAAATGCAATACATGTAAAAACAATACAAATAGCTATATCTAAGATTCCAATATTTAGATGGAATCACTCTGTGATGGACTCCAATTCCTCCCAGCTAGCACCAAAATGATACAAATATCAGCTTCCTAATAAACCTGGCACACATATGCCTGTTCATAATTCAATGTTCTTTAGGTCTGTAGCCTGCTTGGAAAGCAATGCCAGTCTTCAATATATTTGAAGTAGCAGATAGCTTGCCAACCATCAAAGCAAGTATGCAACCTTCACACAAACTGTCCGAATTCAAAGGTCTTCATGAATTTGGAATGCTGAAGTTTCATTCTAGCTAACAGACTCTTTTTTACTTGGTTCTTATAGTCTGTTTCTCAATACTATTATGGGGGAAATGAGCCTTGTGATTGCTAATGTGATGTGTGAACATATATGTGAATGCTCTTGTGTTGATACTGTGTGTCTTTCTAAATATCATATTGTGTTAAAATATACCAGATGAACTAGTAATGAACTATCACCATATAACAAAGCATCATTATAGTATGACTATGTCTAATGCAACCGCAACAAAAATCAAGGGCCTTTTGACATATACACAAATGATAATATGCACACAAATATGTGAATAGTTTAAATGCAAGAAAAGGTCAAAGCACATAATATGCTGAATATATATATATATATGTGTGTGTGTGTGAGTAAATGTGTGTGTGTATATATATATATATACTCACTGAAAAAACCATAGGTTTCACACATAGGTTTCAAACCAGTTATAGTTAGCTGGTCATTTTACTCATACAAAACCTATGAAATTCCCCTGTTATAGTTAGTTCAGCTAACTATAACTCGCGCCCCCGCAATGCACTGCTGATGATGTCACATATTATGACATGGTCAGTGACATCACTCATGACATCACTGATGACATCTCAAATGACATCCCTGATGACATCATCCAGTGAATGTGTCTCTTTCTGAAAAATAAATAAATATTTTTTATATATGTATATCTAAAGGTCGATGGAAGATTGAATGGGTAAATAAGTCTCTAAATGGATGTTTTTTTGTAAAATTGATTGTATAACTGACTTATTAAGAATATCTTAGTGAATAGGTGTATTAGCGAGTAATCTTTAAATATTTAAATATCTGTATCAGTGTCTCACTTTGTATATAAGTGGCTGCATGGGGTGGTGAGTAGCTACATGAGTGTGTATAAGGGTTATTAGTTGTTTTTTAAGTATCAGAATGAGTGTCTGTATGGTTCGGCAGGGAGTATTACTTAGCGCACAGATGCATGAATGACTGACTCACTGTTTGTATGTGTTTTTAAGACAGCATGTGTGCAGGACTGTATAGGTGGATGAGTGTGTGTATGGGTGTGTTAGTGAGTGGGTTAGTGAGTGAATGACTGTCTCAAAGTATCTTTATGAGTAACTACATATGTTTTAAACTATTATAGGTGAGTATTGATGTATATAAATGAGTATATATGAGAGTGAGAGATTGTAAGAGTTCCTGTATAAATAATTATGTGTTTCTATAAGTGATTGTTTTAGAGAGTAAGTATGTGTACGATTCTGTAGAAATTAGTGTAGTGGTGGGTGTATAGCTGTATATGCAAGTAAATGGATGTTTGATAGTTTATTTGTATGTGTGAGTAACTCTATAGATGAGTGTCGGTGTGTAATAAGATGTATAGGTGTATGAGTACATATGATGAGTGAGTACATGTATGAGTGCCTATATAGAACTGTTAGTGAATGACTGGATATGTATGTAGGTTTTTTAAATACTGAATAGGTTGTTATAACTGGAATTTGTATCTCCATTTTTTTGAAAATATTACTTTCTATTTTTGATTGTGTGTATTAAAGGAGAGGAGGTCTGCGACAAGGATGATGTCATCAGTGATGTCATCAGGGATGTCATTTGAGATGTCATCAGTTATGTCATGAGTGATGTCACTGACCATGTCATGAGTGATGTAATATGTGACGTCGTCAGCAGTGCATTGCGGGCGCGCGATTTATAGTTAGCTGAACTAACTATAACAGGGAAATTTCATAGGTTTTGTAAGGATAAAATAACCAGCTAACTATAACGTGTGTGAAACCTATGTTTTTTTTAGTGAATTTGCAAGGTTTTTTAAATGCTAATTCCTAACTATAACATGGCTGTAACCTATGGTTTTTTAAGTGAATTTCAAAGGTTTTTTTAATGGAAATTCCTAACTATAACGTGGCTGAAACCTATGTTTTTTTCAGTGAATTTCAATGATTTTGTAAATGATAATTTTTAAATGTAATAATTGTTATATTTTTTATACTGATTTACTACATTATTATACATTTTTTATTTTTAGATATATTATTTTTTAAATTACATTACATATTTTTAATATAAATTGATAAAAAATGTTTTTACACCTCTCTGCAACGCAGCCCCCTGGCGTGTTTGCAGAGGGGGAACTAATTCCCCTTGCATACTGGGGGTCCCTGGGTGCCAACTAGCCCACCTGGAACCTCCAGTATGCGCCAGGGGGCTTCATTGCAGAAAGGTGTAATGAGGCCACACCCTATTTTACATCTCTCTGTAACGCAGCCCCGGGTGCTTTTGCAGAGGGGGAACTAATTCCCCTTGCATACTTGGGGTCCCTGGGGGCCAACTAGCCCACCTGGAACCTCCAGTATGCGCCAGGGGCTGCACTTCAGAAAGGTGTAATGAGGCCACACCCTTTGATACACCTCTCCGTAACGCAGCCCCCGGGCGCATTTGCAGAGGGGGAACTGATTCCCCTTGCATACTCAGTGTCCCTGGGGGCCAACTAGCCCACCAGGAGCCTCCAGTACGCGCTAAGGGGCTGCGTTGCTTTGCCCCAGGGGCGGCGGTCCCCGGGGCAGTGTGGGGGGATTGGGGACCCCCCACACTTCTTTATCACTATGCCCCGTGATTTGGTCCCCCCGGGGGTAGTTTAAAAAAAACAGAGCAGGTTTTTTAAAAAGAAAAATTTGGGCCTTTTTTGTCCTTGTGGGACCACCTTGTCAGGTCTAGGGGGTCAGGGTGTGTCTACCCTGCCCCCTTTTTGTGTTCTTCACGTTTGTTTTTCTGCTTTCTTGTGCCTCGATCTACGGAGCACAAGATGGATGCCAACACTTCCTGGTTAGAAGTGTTGACAGCCAATGAGCATGCAGCTTTCTTGGGAAGTCATGCTGATTGGCTGCCACTGTCTGTCAACACTCCAAACCAGGAAGTGTTGGCAGGCATCTTGTACCTCAGTAGAACCAAGGCACAAGAAAGCAGTGAAACAAAGGTGGAAAACACGCAAAGGGTGCAGGGTAGAATCACCCTGACCCCCTAAGCCTGCTCAGGGGGTCCCACAAGGACCCCCTAGGCCCCCCCAATTTAATTTTATTTAAAAAATCACGGGGTGCGCGTACCCCGTGATTTTTTTAAGAAAATAAAATTGGGGGGGGGCCTAGGGGGTCCTTGTGGGACCCCCTGAGCAGGCCTAGGGGGTCAGGGTGATTCTACCCTGCCGCCTTTTTGAGTTCTACACGTTTGTTTTTCTGCTTTCCTGTGCCTCAGTCTACCGAGGCACAAGATGACTGCCAACGATTCTGTTTTGGAGTGTTGACAGACATTGGCAGCCAATCAGAACGCAGCTCGCACACGCGAAGGTCCGCGCACGTACGCGTGCGGTGCGTGCACGGTACGCGTACGGTACGCGTACTGTGCGCGTACGGTGCGCGCTTATAGATATATTATTTTTTTCAAATTCGATTTTCTCAACAACTACTGGAGGGATTTACACCATTTAACCAAAAGCGTGATCTGCGTACCAGACCCTACTATTTTCCAAAATTTGGTGTAATTCCTTCAGCGGTTCGGCTGTAGCCGTGTCTAATCGTCCTATGGAAATTAACATGGGGAAAACACGTTTTGGGACCCCCCTTTTTTCTCGGCCCCCGCTTGACGAATCTTCCCGAGACTTTCAGGGAAGGAGCGGAGCGGAGCGGGCCATCTTCTTTGAGAATTTTGCGGAGATTCATCAAAGTTATTCCCAATAGAATGTTGCGGATTTCCTATGGAAACTAGGTCCTAACTATAACTACCTACTGACGACCGCCAGTAGGTAATATATATCTTTCAAAAAGAGTCCAAGTTCCAATCGGAAAGGAGGCGGCACACCAATTCAATCCACAGGTGTTTTATTGAGCAAAAACAATGCAGTGGCCAGGAACGGGCATTTATCAGACCAAGACCAATCCGGGATTGCCCGGCCACTGCGTTGTTTTTGCTCAATAAATCACCTGTAGATTGAATTGGTGTGCCGCCTCCATTCCGATTGGAACTGGACTATATATATATATATATATATATATATATATATATATATATATATATATATATATATATATATATATATATATATATATATATATATATATTCCTCACAACTGTTCCCGTCGCAGAGGGAACACTTCCTGTTGGTGCCCGCGTTCGAGACCGGGAGCGTGTCTCCTGTGAATTCGGAAAACAAGAAACCACGCGGCACACTTCTTGGCAGTAGGTATTTTCGTTTATTTCAGGTCTAGCGCAAAACTCCTACGCGTTTCGAACAAACTTCTTGATCACGGCAGTGTTCTACATTAGTCCCTTTTCAATTTCCACATTTTATACTCTTACTCTTTCCGTTTACAGAGCGGTGCATCCTGGGCCATGTAGTTATGTCAATCTTATATTTACATTGCATTGTCATTTTGTTTCGTTTTCAAAGGGTTGAAGTGGGGTAGCTTATCATGAAGTGATGCACTTTTACACGTATTGTCCTTTAGTAGGATATTGTTACCTGTTTCATGGAAGGACATAAAGAATTTCCGTGAATGATACTTTTACGTCCAAGTGCTTTTCACTGAATGATATCGCATAGATTGCGGCGAAATGTATTAAATGATACAATGGCCAAGAACAATTGACAGCATATGGGTAATAAGTGGGGTAAAGGGCACTCAGCCCGAGGAACAAATGCGATATCATTCAGTGACAATGCAATTTAAATATAAGATTGACATAACTACATGGCCCAGGATGCACCGCAGCACCGCATGCACAGCATCTAAAAGGAAGTGATTTCAAAATAGGCGGTACCATCTGAAGTTAAATAAATGAAAACCTCACCTGTGGCAAACTAACGTACTGATTTGGGGCAGGCACACCTTGAAAAAGTTTCAAGACGAAACGAAACATGTTGGTGACGATGCCGTGTCCTGTTGTTCTGCACGGAATAAATTGACTAAGGCAGTTCATGTGCGACTCGTCTATCTCTCGTGGGAGATGGTTGTTGGTAATACATGTCAGCTTGGTTCCGCCGAGGAGAAACGCACAGCCAAACGAAGTGCCAGGCAGCCCCGCACCTGACCCACCTGTTTGTAAACCGCAAAACGGACTAGGGGAGTGCGGTGCTCCCGGGGACTGGACTCCGGTATTTGGCCCTCAGTCAGTCCTGAAAGTTGGCTGACAGTGAGGGAACTTGCAAAACAAGATCGTAGCAGAGGAAAAAAGGTTTTGTTACCACAACGGGACAAATATGCACCACCCACTGGAGGGTTAAAAATCGCTGGTAAACCAAAGGTACCATAATGCAGCATCTAAAAGGAAGTGATTTCAAAATAGGCGGTACCATCTGAAGTTAAATAAATTAAAACCTCACCTGTGGCAAACTAACGTACTGATTTGGGGCAGGCACACCTTGAAAAAGTTTCAAGACGAAACGAAACATGTTGGTGACGATGCCGTGTCCTGTTGTTCTGCACGGAATAAATTGACTAAGGCAGTTCGTGTGCGACTCGTCTATCTCTCGTGGGAGATGGTTGTTGGTAATATATATATATATATGGGCGAGCACTGACGAAGGCGGCAACGCCGAAACGCGTTTGCTTGTTAGCCGTGTGTGTGCGCAGGAAATAAATTTGTAAGCGGAGATCGAGAAACTGGGCTGGAGTGTCCTCATTTGCGTAGCAGCTCCACGGATGGGAACTGTGTGTTGACAATATATATATATATATATATATATATATATATATATATATATATATATATATATATATATATATATTTTTATACAAAGGTCCAAGCTTTTTGAGAGGCACTCGACAGCTTTCCCATTTCCTCTGTGTTGCAGCATATTTGTTCGCCCTACGCGTTTCGAGGTCGTTGTACCTCTCATCAGGGGCAGGCAGCTTTTCTCTCCCTCTCTTGAGCTGCCTGCCCCTGATGAGAGGTACAACTATTATCTGTAATTAATTGTGCAATTTGTTGGGGTTGATACCTATGAGGAAAACTTGGGTATTTGATAAATCCCCACCCGCAAGATTTTCACACTATGTGAATGTATGGCAGTATTTTTTCTGTTTATCTTGCAATGGCACTTTGCACTTTAAAAATGGGAAGTCCGCCCCCATGACAGTGTCATGTGATCAAGGCCTCGTTAGGCCAAAATGCGTCATGGCGGAGTGGTGTTGGGCTGAATAAAGTAACACGCACCATCACTGGGTTTGCCTCATCTTTTTTTCACGGCTGGAATCGCTGTTTGGATGACAACGTACTGTATAGATATATATATATATATATAGTGGAGAAATATTTTTAAAAACTTGAAAAAGCGCAATCCAAATAAATTAAAATATAAAAAATAAAACACTAAAAAAGAACAAAACTGACGTTCTTTATTTAAATCACTCAAAATAAATAATGTCTAAAAACTCATTTGAAAAAACATACAAATGTAACATTCACAATTAATAAAATATGATGACAATTCTACATAGTTGCAATTCATTCAAATTATATCTCAAACACAAATAAATCAAAATGCAAACAACAGAACAAATGTTAAATAACGCAATCTAAAAAACTCCCCCACAAAATAATTTATAAATGAAAATAGAATTACAATTTTGTTGCAGTGAGGCGTCTTCAAGACACCTACCATAAAAACTCTCAGCCACCAATCCTACCTAAGTAGGAAAACTTTAAATCAACAATGCCTCTGTACCTCTCCACTTACCACTGAGGAATAAAAATAAAAAGGAAAAGCTACAATATACTATTACCAGTAAACAAAATAGTGATTTAAATAAAATACAAAAAAAGTCTTTTTAATGCAAAAAAATAAAAGAATGAGTGTTAAACAATGTTGAATAGTAATTTAAACGTAAAATGTTATATTAACTCCTACTTTATTTGAAAACTAACAATGTATAACTATTTGTTCAAATATTTAAATCTATGTGTATGATTTTGTATAAAAAGTGAAAGTGAAGAAAAACATGTATCTTTATGGTAAAAGGTTATTCTACTGAAAAATAGTGTTTGATTGTTTTTGTACATAAAAATGATGTGATAAATATACTATAACTGTTTATTATTTCATAATAAATACATTGAAATATTAAGTGTTTTATGCAATTATTACTTACTAGCAGCCCGCCCCAGCGTTGCCTGGGGCAGAAGGGGGCTGGGGGGCAGCATTTCAGGCTTGCCCGTCCCTCTGCCCGTCCCTTCGGCCCGTCCCTTCGGCCCGTCCCTCCACCCGTCCCTCCGCCTGTCCCTCGGCCCTTCCCTCGGCCCGTCCCTCCAGGTCCACTTACCTTACTCGCCGCCGCTCCTCCTCGCACTGCTGATTTTACCGCTCCACTGCTCCTCCGCTTTTCGCTGGTCACGTCCCTCGGCCTGTCCCTCCAGGTTCACATACCTTACTCGCCGCTTTTGCTGGTCATTACCGCTTGTCCGCAGCTCCTCCCCGCCTGTCCGCAGCTCCTCCCCGCGATCATGTCCTCCGTTCTTCCTGTTGCTCCTGAACACCGCTCCTCACCACGCTCTCCATGTCATGACGCAGACGTCGCGGCCGGCGCTTCTTTCAGGGGACTACTTTGTTTTTAAAGTTAATTTTTTTAATTTACGTTTTATTTTTATTTTATGTTGCCTATGTCCATTATACACACCATGACAATTTCAATGATGTATCGGGTGTGTGGATTGGCGCTGTGGTTCCCGAGTTTACCTTGCCAAAAGAGTTTTGTTCTCTCTTTATAATAGTAGTATAGATGAAAACAAATTTCTTATTTGCATTGTTTTATGCAATGTTAATTACACCATAGTTGCGAAGGTATATAGGAGGATTACAATAACTACTCAACATTTTCTGCTGTGCAGCCTATTGCATAAATATATTAACATGGAAAAACATACATGTAAATACTAAATAATAAACTACCTCTAAAAACAAAGGGGTAGATTGTCACATTCTCCATCTCCAGATCATCAAGGGTCTGATTTCTAACACATTGGTGCAAGGACCCAATTCAATGCAACATTATGAATTACAAATTCAGTTGGACTGTGATCCATACACAACCCACTGGGCAATACTTTGGTGTGGTATTTTCTGATCATGATCAGTCCCACAACATAAGTTCAGGGAGACATTGGAACTCCAACTCCTCTTTCATAAATGAATAACACACTCAAAATAGCACTATGAACAGGAGATGAACTTTAAATTGTTTATTTCTAAAATCGAAGTATGGAACATAAAATATAAACGTTAACCACACAGAATGAGGAAATTACAGCAGCAATGCATGACATGGTCAGTGTAAACAACATGTACATTCCGAACAGGGTTAGCAAGTTCCTGGCACCCTAACACCCATCACTACTTGTAAGCGCTATGCTAAATTTGAGCAGAAACAGAAAATAGCAAGCATATGAATCTGGGACTAGATTTATTAAAATGTCATGCAGCGCAATGCAGCAGGGAAATATGCTGCACTGCATTCCGTGATGTGGAGAGAGCAGAAATGCACCATATTTAGAAAGATATGAAGCACTGCTGCAGTCTCCCTGAGCTGGTGCATTGTATGATGCATAGCGTCAATGCAAGTACCCTTGCATGATGGAGCAGGGGTACCTGTGTTATGAGTAGGATTGTTTTTGTGAAAGAGGGAATGCCTTCATTCACAAAAACAAGCTTTGAAGGCATATTCCTCTTTCTATGTGTACTGTAGAATGCAGCACACATGGAAAGAGGAGGTAACAGATCTTGTTAAACCTACGACTTGGAGGCACACCATTTTGAAGCAATTCCAGGTTTACTGGCCTTAGTAAATATAGAATTGTGTCACAATCCATAGGTGGATGCATGGGAATGCCCATATTCCACCCATGGAATATCTCCTAAATACAGGGAAACGCAAGTCAGCGATAGATGCTGCCTTGCATTACTCTGGATTAACTAAACCACACAGAGCCAGGCTAGATGACTTTGAGTGGCTCAGTCATACCAATTTAAGGGCTTGCGTCGCCTACATATGGTTGAAAATGCGGCAGCTAGGTTACTTCTTGGGATCCCTAAATATCAATCAATCTCCCACACTCTCCCTGCACTCCACTGGTTACCGGTAAAAAGCGGGTGGAGTTCAAGTGTCTTTGCATTGCTTTCAAGGCTCTGCACCATGACAGCCCTGAATCCTTGAAGCAATACTTTCAGTGGTATGTGCCATCAGAAACTTTAAGGTCTGCATCCTTGGCCAATCTGATTATTCCCAAAGTCAAGAAAACCACTTGGGGTGACAGAAGTTTCATTGGGGGAACAACCAAACTATGGACTCTATGCCCTTGGAATTGAAAAGAATAACCAACCTATTGGCATTCCACAAGGCCCTAAAAACTTGGGCCCATATTATCAAGAACGGCGTTAAAATTATCGCCGCTTTAGCGGCAGGAAACTGCCGCTAAAGCAGCGATAATGGGCTTGATAATATGCCCTTGAGAATTCCCATAGAAGCCCAGGTTCACACCAGAACCTGGGCCTCTATGGGAATTCACAAGGGCATATTACCAAGCCCATTATCGCCGCTTTAGCTGCAGTTTCCTGCCGCTAAAGTGGTGATAATTTTCACGCTGTTCTTGATAATATGCCCCTTGGCTCTTTAATAAATAGGTGTGGTTAGACAGTTATATTATATCTATCCGCATGTTACTTTCTTATTAGGTCTTTCTATTAGGGCTCTCCTTTCCTGATGCCAAAAATATTTTAGCACCTAGACACCCTCGGGTAGTAGAGCACTCTACAAATTTCGATTTAATTTCATTTTTATTTTGTTGGGGGAGGAAGGGGCTCCAGCCATAGTTGGGTAGCCATGTTCCCTTTGTCCTGCATATCTGCTTTTTTTCTTTGCCAGGTGTGTGACCATCATTTTGTGGAACCTGTAAATATATGTGCGTGTGTGTGTGTCACATGCAATCATGTTGTCTTTGTTCTTCTTGACTTCTTTGTTTGACATATGGATGACAGCCATTTTATGGACCCTGTGAGTGTCACAGGTGGCATTTTGTCTTTACTTTCCATTCTTCCTTCTGTGGCAACCACCATTTATTAGATTCAGTGTGTGCCTGCGTATTAATGTTTTTATGCTACTGAAAGGCTTCTTTTCCTAGGAGCATTAATGGTTATGGATATAAACCTGTAGGAGCCCATGTTAGTTATGTTCACTTTTCCTTTTTATATTTTTTTGTTGTTTATTCATTTGGGAATGTGGTGTATTGAGCAGTCTGTAGTACATTCTTGTTGTTTTTTATTTAATTTAATTGATTTTTGCCTGCCTCCTATAGGGGACCCATGGGCCCTGAAGGGACACCAGGTTTTCTTTTATTCATTTCATTGATTGTTGACAGTCTCTTCCTGGCTTCAATAACAGCCCCTGGGCTCTGCTGTGACTCCAGTCCTGCATGAAAGCAATTAATCAGAAGTAAACCGAATCTTTTCAGGAAACTCAATAGCAACTAGAGTCTGCTACACCTGAACCTCCAGAGGAAGGAGAAGAGTAGGAAGTTCAGGTTGCTGCAGAGCAGGATGTTGTGAGTGCTTTTCCACTGAACAAATCGTTTTCGGTATCTCATTTGAGTAAAAGAAGATCACTCCCCCCTTTTCTCCAAACCCCCATCAGAAGATGTGATATGGACTAGATTCTCAATCCTGCCCCTCCCCCAATGGGAGTCAAGAGAAAAATAAGGTTACTGCAGACAAAGACAGTGAATCAGTGATTATTCATTTGGAGAGTGGGCCAGGGAAAGGTCACATCACTTCAATTCAACCTGCTCTGAATCATGTAGGCCCACAAACACACCTACTTCTATCTCTTCAAGAACCTAAAAACTTTCACTAACCTCTATCCCTACCGATGTAGCAGTCTGCCCTACAGTAAGGCAAGCTCACCTGTCACGAGTTCTTCTGGCTTTAGCTCTAAAAGGAAGCTCTCCTCCCCTGTTTGGGACTTAGGCTGTATGAGGATCACCTCGCGGATTGCACAGTGTGCTGCAAACCAGTGGGTCGTGGGAAGTCAGGAGGACAATATTGAACTGCGGTCCAACTGACCTATATGAAAAACCAACATGCAATTATGTGGGAAGAACACCTCAAAAGGATGGCTCCTACTGAAAGTAGTCAATAAATAGGTGGTGAGGAAGAAGAAGATGTTACCATCATGCACAGATGTCTTGTCACTCATGAACTGGGCTATCTATACAAAGGGAAGCTGGCTATAATGTTAGTACTTGGCCTCCTGCCTTTTTTCTTGGAGGAAGGAGAGAGTTTTGTGGAATTTGTGGAGACCGTCTGTCCAAAATAAAAGGTTTCAAGCTGAACCTATTTTTCAACTGTTGGTTTGGCAGAAATGCACCATCAAGTGCTGGAATTGGTTAGTAAACAATGAAGGAGAGCGCTCTTCTGTCCATCCACCTGACGACAGACATGTGGACAAGTTGTCAAGCTACAGACTACATGTGCATCACTTCCCACTGGGTCTCATTCCAGGGGGTTAAGCAAAGGCTAGCCACTGGTCTTACCATTGCTTATACTTTTCAGGCATTTGGCGGCATCCTTCATGGAAAAATCATATACAACTGCCCACATCTTGGAAGAATTTACTACCAAAGTCTACAAATGGGTTCAACCCAAAGGTTTCTGTACTGGATTTGCTGCTGCTGGCAACGGCTGTCATATTGTCAAAACTATGGCTGATAGAGGAAACTTCTGAGTCCTATCTTCACCTTGTTGCATCAATCTAATTGTGCAAGACTCAAAAAAGTAGTGGTCAACAGCATTTTTGTCATTTAACATAGGAGTTGCACTCATTTAAATAATTTCTTTAGAGCTCAGAAGCAGCTGAGGATCATACAGCATGCTAACAGTGTCCCTGTAAAAGCCCTCATACAGGAGGTCTCAACCTATTGGAATTCCACATTCGACATGAGTTGTGGTGGTCTATCTATTATTACATACTACAGAGGAGAGGAGATGCAACTGCCAAAGCCATGACAATTGAAGTTGACAAATGGTGGCTAGTGGAGAGTCAGATTCAAATGCTAATGCCTATTGAAATGTTGACAAGATAAGCCAGCAATAAGGTTTGCACAATGAGCCAAGCTATTCCATTGTTGCACATGGTGCAGGACCATTTGCAAAAGGTGAACAGACATGACAATATCAGTGAAGAGGTAGTCGCTTTTAAACAGCAGCTTAATCCTTCATGTGAACACAAATCAAAGGCTGCAAAAAGAGATTGTGTCCTCCGAAGAGAAATCTGTGCCACAATACTGAATCCATGGTATAAAAGGGTTCCCCATTTTGTTCTTTATTCATTAGTAGATTTCTCCATTTATGATAACTGGATTCTCAATGAAGTGCGTGACCTAGAACGCAAGCGATTGCAGCTTCAATAGCAGAGTAGAACTTAAATGCAGCAGTCAACCTCTGGAGAGCACAATGGAGGCTCAGAGTCCACAAGCATGCTACAAACTGCAGCAGCAGCTCCCACCAATGCTAAGACAATCACTTACTACTAAACCTACAGCAACAACAGCATGTCAGAACTCGAGGCTGGTCATGGTTTCTCAGGAGCGAATGTAATTCACCTCTGTACCTAAAACAGCACACCCTCAGCGTCATAATTAGCACACATGAAGATAATTTTACCCTGGGAGAGGGGGAGAGACAGAGAGGGACAGACAGGGAGGACAAACAAATGGACGGACGGACAGACAGACTGGATGGTAATATAGCTCAGAACGTCTCAGAATTCACAGAGTCTCATTGCACCTTCAGGTTTCTGAATCTAAACCACACAATAAATTAGAAACAGATCTAATAATAATCATTCATTTCTCCAAGACACAAATTCAAGATGGTGCTTAACAGGATAGGGTAGTTGAAGCATTGTAACTAGCCTCCCCCCCCCCAGCAAACTGTTTATGTAATATCCTCACATAAATGTTTGTATTTATATCTAACATAGCTATAATCTTCTCCTGTTATAGCGACCTTATATTCATTTTATGTCATACCTGCCTCACTCTCTCTGAAGGATTTAGCTTGTTTTTTTATTTCTTTATACGGTTTTGTAGCAAAAGTGAAACCATGAAGGGGTGCCGATACAATAGCTTAGTACATTGCTGAACTCCCAACATTGCCAGCGAACTAGGCAAACGCGGCAGCAGTAGACTGAGAGTAAATGGAGAGGTGAAGGAGGGGGTAATTGCCAAAATGATAAAAGAGCAGGCTGGTTGGGCATGGGCATAGAGGGGGGTTGAGCATCCGGCAGCCCTACCCCCAACATCGAGAGGCAAAGTTTTAGCCCTAACGACAATTGAAGCAGCGGTGCATAGTGACAGTGGGGAGGAGAACCAACCCAAAGGCTAGCGAGAGCCAATCGCGGAATAGCAGGAGATAGCACACAGGGAATGGTAGTCGGGGGGGGGGGATACCCAAGGGCCAAGCTGTGCCAAACGTATAGAGCAGCTGGAAATGTGATACCCCGGCCGTAATAAAGGGGCACTGCTATGGAGAGAAGAAATTGTCATCAGACAACCACTCAAAATTCACTAGGAGGGTATCCCATTCCATGGAAATGGAGCATATCCAGAGACTTCAGGCTCCTCTTTTCTCCGAGCAGTACTTCTAACCTCAGCCTAGACCAAGAGTGAGCACCCCTACGCCAATGTGACAGGGTGCTGTGGTGTCCACTGTGGCATGCGAAGGTGCACTTGGCCAAAACCGAAGCCAGATCCAGAGAGCTCACTTCAGTTCGATTCGTCTCAGTGCATGGGAAAGAACCCAGGGCACCAGCCTCCCAGTTGTGAAACGCAGTGGACTCGTTCAGTCACATCACCTGTGTAGTGACTGGAGCCCACTACTGAGAGAGGAACCTGCATGCCCACAGCATATGTAGGCTTTCCTGTTTTCAGTTTCTCTTTTTGGTAAATTCTAGTAGTTTTTTTTCAGTGTTTTCAAATGATGTCAATACCTTTAAAAAGAACAGTGGTTGTCAGTGGTTACATTTTCGCACCAATAAAAACCACAGAAACAGTGATTTTACGGTGTTTATGGACTTTTTTGCTTTTATTATTGCTTGCTTTCTGCACTGATTGTGCATGTTATATAGATAGTGTACGTACAGTGTAAATGAGGTCCAAATACATTTTCCAAATCAAACTTATTATAGTACACCATATAATACTTCTTCAGTAAGTCTTTGGTCATGCACGCTCGCTCTTTCCTTCCCATGTAAACTTTTATCTATGAAATGGCTCTCTCAACATTGGCACTTGAGACAGGCAATGGCAAAATAGCCAGTATACAATTTACTAACTCTGGCCACTGACATAGCTTTCCATGCCAATACTGGTGCACCTGAAGATTGTAATTCTCTGCAACAGGTTCTGCAACATATGCGTTGAACTGAGTGCATCTGCCCTCAGAGTTATTGAAGCAGTCAAAAATGAGGCAGTACTTTTTAAACTCCGTAGAAAATGTCCCTTTCCAAAAAAGATCTATAACTTATGCAGAGTACCACAGTGAGGCTTCATTGACTTCAAATGCCGTGGTTGGTAGAGGGCTATTTCTCATACATTGTAAAATTAAAGTTCTTGAATTGCTCCTCAACATTTCTTTGTTTACCAATTGGCAAGCATTATACATGGAATATTTTGCAGTATCAAAGTCACTAAAAGTGTCACCTAGCCTACTCTAAAGGAGATGTTAAACATCAACACCAATTATGCTGAACACTTGGTAGACAAGGGTGTTTTCAGACTCGAGATTTTTTTTATATGCATACTACAGCAGTCATTCTTTCCTGTAAAAATCGAAGAATACAGTAGAGTGTACTTTTTTCAAATCACTGTCAATATGTGACCAAAGATCCTCACATTTCTTGCCTTTGGCATCATCACTCAGCAAAAGTTCTGTAAAAGGTTGTTACATGGATGATATAGCATTTATGCCCTCTAGGTCTGAAAACCACCAGCTAAGTGACACAGTGCCCGATGTAGGACACCAAATACCGGTCGGTAACGGCCGATTTCGGCCGTTACCGACCGGTATTTGGTTTTTGATATGTAGGGGCCTTCACTTTTACAGATTCGGTAAATTTACCAATTCTGTAAATTTACTGAATTGGTAAATTTACCGAATCAGTAAATCTAGATGTAGGTGGCACTGAAAACAGTGCCACAGGCCCTTAAGAATTCGTTATTTACCACAAAATAATATTTTGTGGTAAATAAGGAATTCCAGTGTACATGCACATCTGTGCATGTACACCTGTGCCATGTGACACACATACATGCCCTAAGGGCATGTATGTGTGTCACATGGCACACAAGCCAGAATCAGGGGTGCAACAGGGTGTCAAAGTGACACCCTGTCCCCCTTGACAATTCGGTAATTTTCCTACATCTCATTTACCGAATCTAGAATACCGAATCGGTAAAATTCGGTATTCTAGAGTCTGTAAATGAGATTTACCTACATCGGGCCCACAGTTGGGATGCCCCTTTCTTTGATGCCACACAAAGTACAAAATGAGAAATATTTGTATTTTAGTTTCCGTGCATAACAAAACAGTGCACCAGAATGGACTAAAAAGTCAATAGCATTCTTCATTAACTGAAGATTGTAACAATGTTTTCAGCATACCTTCTAACAAGTGGCAATGATCTCTTACAGGGAAGCACTTCAGCTCAGGTATCGATTTTGACAGTTGATCATACAACTTTTTCATATACGTAGCTGAATCACTGCAAATACAAACAAAATCACTCCAATCTTTGTTGAACTTGGTAAGAACTTTTTGCAGCAGCATTCCAAGTGACACTGCGTTCAGTCACGGTCTACTATCATTCACAGCTTCCTTCCATCTGTAAATAGGTTCCCAAATGCGCTTGCCAAGTTTTTTCCCTCTCTTGCCCTTTTTTTCATAAATCCCTTTCTCCAAATTATATATAGCTAACAATTTAGCAAGCCATTGCTGAAAGGTTGGGGCTGCTTGATCCAGCCAGGCAGAGGCGATGATAATACGTAGGGCAGCAGTAGAAATAAACAGAAAATAATCAGCTGAGTTTTGCCTTCCCCTCATTTGGATCCCCAAAAGTATTAGAGCTGGGTCTAATAGCACTTGTATGCTCAATGTTTGATCCATAAATTTTTCTATTGCTTTTATTAAATTTACCAGCCGGGGCAGGTCGAGTACATGTGGATTAGATCAGGTATGGAGCCATCGCACCGAGGACACATGATTTCTTCCTGTCCACCCCACTGCGCTATCCTTGCAGGCGTATGGTACAGAAATAAAATCATTTTAAAGTGCTGGGCCTGTAGTTTAGCTGAACATAAAGTTGTTTGACCCAGTTCTAGCGACTCCGAAAAGCAGTCCTGATCTATACCTAGCTTGTCAGCCCACTTTTTCCCATATTTATCCAGGTCATCCGGCTTAAGTAATTGCAATTCGGCATACATTTTCTTAATAGTGCAGTTCTCTCCCCCTTTTATAGCGTCTATGATTACAACTTTCTGAAAGTCGCACAGCCCCCCTTTTCCCTTTAAAAAAGCTCTGCAACTGTAGGTATTTCAAAAAAAATCTTGCATTAACCCCATACTCATGCTGGATATCACTAAATATCTGAATCCCATCAGGGCCTATTAAATCACCTGAAACCCGCAGCCCCTTCCCCTCCCATTCTAACATTATTGCATCAGAAAAAAGTTCGGGGAACGTTGGATTTCTGTATAGCTGTGTGTAAAAATGTAATCTGCCAAGGCCAATTTTCTTTTTAAGTGCAGCCCAAATCTTATACGCTGCCATCAGAGTCTTAAATCTCGTTTATTTATAATAGCTTGGTTCGCTAAATTTCATAAAACAATTAATCGCTCCCTCTCCTAAAAGTAGTTCAAATACATCAGGAGAGCCTGGATTATCCCAAGAGTCGCCAATAGCCCTCCCAAATAGGCCAGACATATATTGTAGAGCCAAATCCCAATAATACATCTTAAAATCTGGGACTGCCCACCCTCCTCTCTCCCTAGGCAATGACATATATCTTATAGCCCGTCTGGTTTTTCCGTGAGCCCATATAAACTTATTGACGATATGCTCAAGTATCATAAGCCATTGCTTCTCAAACTCTAACGGTATGGCCCTAAAGAGGTAGAGTATCTTGGGGAGGAAAATCATCTTTACCACATTACTGCGGCTTACCAATGACATATGGAGATTATTCAATCTATCAAAATCTTTTTTGGCTTTCTCTATAATTGGGTTGATATGTCATTCTACTAGCTTCCCTAAATCTGGAGTTATATCAATACCCAGATAGACAGCTGAATTCACTACCCGTAAATCTTCTAGTTTGGTCCACTTATTTTTGACTATCAGTGTCTTCTGGCTATTTAATGCGTACCCGGATATCAATCCAAAAGCTTGAGCCTCTTCTTCTATTGCAACCATTGTGTCTTGGGGGTTAGGGGTCACCACAGCGACATCGTCCGCGTAGGCCAATATTTTTGTCTCCAATCCATGGTAACACATAGGTCTTACACTAATGGTGGCGTCCAACTTCCTAAACAGGGGATCAATGTATAAAGCAAAAAGGAGAGTCGAGCAGGGGCACCTCTGCCTTGTGCCTAGTTTAATAATCACTGGCGCCGTGTATCCTCCATTCACTCTGAGCCAAGTCTTCGGTACTTTATATAAAACCTGAATTACAGCGTCCATGAGTATTAAAACCATAGGATACCCTGAGACTTCTGCTGCATCAAATAGGGTTATAACTCTTCGGGTATGTTCTGTAGTCCCCCTCCCAGGGATAGAGCTGTGCTGGCTGGGATGAATTTTTTTCCCGATTATTTGATTTAGACGGGTCACCAAGGCCTTTGGGTAAATTTTTGTGTCGCTATTCATCAGCGTTATTGGCCGATATGAGCCGAGTTTCTTAGGTGGCTTACCCTTCTTTAAAAACACAAACATATCCGCCCCAGCCCATGACTCAGGGATTGAGCAGCCTTGCTGAGCTTGATCAATTACAGCCGCCAGATCAGATCCTATGACCTCAAGGAATGTTTTATAAAACTCTAAGGGGATTAGATCCGGTCCAGCTGCTTTCCCGTACAGGAGACTCCCTAATGCTCCATATATCTCATCCTGGGTCAGCGCTATATCAACTGCTTCCCTGTTTTCGGAATCAATACTGCGTATTGAGATCCCCTGTAGATATTCTTGGTTTAGTCTCTGTCTTGTTGTTCATCCCTGTAGAGATCTTCATAAAATTGGTGGAAAACTTCTCGGATCCCTAGTGACCCCTCTATTAACTTTTCACTTCTATCTATAATATCCCTAATCTCCCCAGTCATTATTTTTTGCCTAAGTCGTACTGCCAGGGTATGCCCCACCCTTTCACTAAACTCTTAACAGCCTTCCCTTCTCGCCCAAAAAAATTCGGCAGCCTTACTTGCCACAATATCCCCTATTTCCGCCTTTGCTATTGCCAATTTAAGCAATATATCCTTCAGTGGCTTACTCATCCGTATCACACCAGCAAGCTCCTCCTCCACATCCGCCAATGCCTTACATGGTATATTCATCCGTTGACCCTCCCTCTTCTGTCGGCCCAAACTATAACTCAGTGTCTCTCCCCTAACTCCGGCTTTGAACGCATCCCAGACAATCCCTAAACTGGCACTCTCTCTATTGATCTACCATAACCCCTTGATCCATTTGTTCATATGGATCAAATATTCTGGATCCTTTAAAAGACCTCACTCAAAAGTCCATACCTTCTCTTGTCTTTCCCCACCTCCAAAGGTAATTGTTAAAACTAGGGGATTATGATCTGAGATTATCCGGGGGTATTTTTCTATCCTACATCATAATTTTAATGAGTCAGACAAAAGAAGTAATCAAGTCTAGTAACAATCTTATGGGGGGGGGAGAAAAATGTACTACCGGGGTCAGTGGGATTTAGCTGAGCCCACATATCTATAAGGGCGTTATATTGAACTAAGTTGGTGAGTGCCCCATAGACTCTTTTCTTTCTACCTGTGTAGCTACTATCCACTCCCCCCCCAAAGGCCCCCCAAACCATTAATATTAAAATCCCCACACATTATAACTGGGGAGGGCCAAGAGGCTAATTCGATATCCAGGAATTCTAAAACTTCAGGATCGTCACCAGTAGAGCTATAGATGGAGCATAGTGTCAATGTTTCCTTGTGCCGCTTACATTCTACCGACACCCACCGGCCCCATTTATCAGCTATTTTCTTCTTGAATATAACATCATTTTGGCGAGAGAGGATGGCAACGTCTCTCGTCCTAGTACCCTATTTAGTATTGATAATTAGTTTAAAGCCAAACTGAGATTTGCCCTGCTACCTTCCATGTGGATCTCTTGAACACACAGGATATCAATAAGCACTGTTTTCAAAATCACTGCGGCCCTTTGTCATTTGGTCAAATCATTAAGGCCACATATATTGATTGAGGCAATGCGCAGACTCATCGCTTAATATTAGCCACCTTGCCCTTCGTGAAACCTAAATTATTAAATCTTTGCTCATTTGTTTCAGCTCTTTGATCCCCCATTTTCAAATACAACCTATATTGACTCCTTTTATTCACTGTATTCATCCTCAAGAACTGTGCTGTGCTGTACTGTGACTTCCCTCCCAAACTGCCCATTCTGACCTCACCCCCACCCCACCCCAAAACCCTTACAGGCCGCTGTAACTCACAACTCAAGCCGCTGCCGTCACCTCACCCGAGCAATCAAACTCCATATACACCCCTGTGCCTCACTTGTGCCAATTAATCATAACTGAAGAAAGGAAAACAAAAAAGAGTAAGGGAGAAGGAAAACTCAACCACAAGTAAAACGTGAAAGAAAGATAACTAAGTACGCCCTGTGGGGATGGTTAAAGCCTTACAGATCTTACACATGAAATCACATCATAGCGCAAAAGCCAATTCCTTAAAGTGATCTCTCTTTAAATCTTCCTATCTGCAATTAACCCCCCCCCATTGCCCGCTTTGTCCCCTTCAGCTCGGACAAATATTCCTGTGCTTTTACCTCAGAAAAACACGTGTGAACCCTCCCCTTTAAAATAACCTTAAGCCGAGCAGGGAATAACAGATGGGATTCACACCCAATCCCCTGAAAGAGGGTTATCAACTGTCAGAGTCACCATCTCCTTTCGACCGTTATATGACAAAAGTCTGGGCTTGCAAAAAAAGTATGGCCCTCATATGTTCGTTTTGCTTCCGGTCGTGCTCTATCCAGAATTGCTTGTCGAAGGAAAAAATTACCAACATAAACAAGAATAGCTCTGGAGCGCTCCCCCTGTCCGGCAGCATTAGCTTTTCTTTGGCTAAAAGGAAAATGATGCGCTCGCTGGACCTCGATGTCCCAGTTCCATTGGGCCAGATCCAGAAATGCCCCCTTTAAGAGATTAACTACAAAAGACATAATGTTCTCCCCTTCCGTATTCTCGGCGATGCCCAGCAGTCTCACATTATTCCTGCGCTGTCGATTCCCGAAATCTTTGAGTTTCCACATCACATCTTCGGATTGTTTCTTTTGTGTCTCCTTAAAGCCTTGCAACTTCCCCATTGTCCATGCGCAAATCAGACAAGCACTAACTTCATATGGAAAGAGCGATAGTAGGCAGGACAATAGGGGATGTGCTGTGGAAACCAAAAAAAGACAGACCGGCCAACGCTTACTTCAGCACCCCGACTTGACTACCCTCAAGGTCTGGGATGAGGTTACGAAGGATGATAGATGGCCTACTTCCCCTCACCATACACTCCCATTCGCTTTAATCCAGATTTTCCCCATGGAACGCGGGAAGGCCCTTTTGACGGGTGGAGGGAGGGGGTTGTTTGAGGGTCGCCGGCCTATTCCATAATTTTGAGATACTTACATTTGCGAGCTGCCAATCGGAATATCAGGTTCCGAATAGCGAGCACCATCACTATCTGCAACTCAAACACTGGTTCTCCCAGCCACAGATGAGAGAAGCAGCCACCAGAGAGCGCACCCAACTAGAACTCTGGATACGGAGGGCGGGCTCAATGAAAGGGGCAATTCCACACTCTACTCACTGAGATCAGCAACCACACACGCTCCACGGGCACGCTATCAAGCATTTTGGGAACAGGTAGTGGGGAGGGACATAACAGAACAGGAATGGGTTCATATATGGACAGACATACCCAAACACAACCACTCCATATCCTTGAGGGAAGCCCACTATAAGACCATGCTTGACTGGTATTTATACCCCTCCAAGCTCAAAAAGATATTCTTGGACACTTCCGAGCTCTGTTGGCGTGGCTGCAGTCTCCTCGGAGACTTCCGCCACATCTGGTGGGACTGCCCTGCAATACGATTCTTTTGGGATGAAATCCTATCACATATTAAAGATATACTGGGGTACCCCATCCCAACTTCCATAGAGGGAGTTCTCTTAGGAATTAGAAACCCCGATCTTGAGCACCAGACCCTGCCGGTTAAAGCTATTCTGTGTGCATGCCTAGGGGTGGCGAAAATCACCATTGAAGCGGCCTGGAAAAAGAAGGAAGCACCTGCGATATCACTTTGGCATTGCCGGCTCTGGAGCATCCTCACCATGGAGCGGGTGACGGACATCTTTAGGAATGAATGTAAAATGTTTGAATACAAATGGGGTCAGCTGATTACTTTCCTATCCCAGGGTCTTCCCTCAGCTGTATGTCCCCCTACTGTCAGAGCTATGCACCTCTTTCAGTTCCAAACTAACAAATCTCCAATCCATTTTTCAGACGGCAGCTTGTTACAAAAGGCCCGATATAGGGGTGTAAGGTCTTGCACATTCTTTTGTCTCACACCTGACAGTTCACACGTGTTCGGTAGAATGGTAGATAATCCACCACAACCAGGAAGGGTGGGAGGGGCGGGTGGGGTAGGGAGGGGTTTCTTCATTCTTCATTCGTCTTTTGTTCTTGTTGATTTAATTTATTGGGGGCTTCCCCCGCTGTTATGTTTTGCTAAAATTGACAGGACTCGCAAGGTATAATGGGGTGAGGGACATTTTCAACATTAGACACTGAATCTGTATTAGTTGATTTTATACGCGGAACGTCCTGTATACTTTATAACGTGTTGTACTCCTTGCAGTAATCTTGTTGAATAAAAAGAACTTTGACAAAAAAACAACATCTGTTATTGCTAGCCAAAGTATCACTTTGAAAGGTTTACTTTAATATTTTAAAAATTAAATAGTCACAAATTCGAACCTATAAAACAAGTAGGGAGATAATGATTAAACGAAGGAGAGAGATATGGAGAGGAGAAAGGTCTCTGCCACACTAACAAATAGGAAAGGGAAAAAAGCTAAAGAGATGGGAGAAAGTCAGTTGTAGAAGCAAAGGGAATATAAAAGGAAACACAAGGAGGAGTGTGGAGTTAATGGACACTAAAGTAGCTGAAGGAAAGTTAGGAAAAATACAAAAATGGAAAATACAGAAAACCATGATGCATTTAAGTTGAGATTAATTGTTAAATCTAATAAAATTAAATAAATAAACATGACTTACTAGCACCAGAGGCAAAGCCTGAAAGGTGGTGGAGGCTTTATCCTAAGCCTTAGAGGACTTCATCCGGGTCCTCCTCTTCTTTTTTGTGGTCCTGAAACGAGGAAAGAAAAGACACTGATTAGTAGTGCTGTCTATCTACAAAATTGTAAGCATAGTTAATAATTTTATGTCAACACTGAAGGCTCATATTATGCTGTCCTTCTTCTCATTTAATTCAGTAGATTGTCGTGGGGTAGGCCTGAACAAACAACCTTGAACATGTCATACAGTTCAGTCTATTAGTTCAGTACTTGCATGTGCTCCAGCCGATGGTACTCGGACGCATTCAGCAGGCATAGTCCTTCAGATGCTGGCTCGGGTGGGGATTCGGCCTCAGGCTGTATCGGGGAGTGCCAGTGCGCCCGCCGATGATGTCCAGGCAGGGGCCTTCAGAACGGGCTCCAATCTGGTCTGGAGCCTCCTCCGCTCTGCCAGTCGCTGAGTCTTCCTCACACCTTTCGGGCACAGCACTATCTATGAGTCTTGCCTGGTCGCTTGAGATCTCCCGTGGATGTGCTGACAGGACCTCCTTGAACCATGAGATGCTTCTGGACACTTCCTCTTCACCACTGCGTGTGGTTATCATGGTGCCATGGTTGGCAGTGACTGTCCAGGTGCCAGGTTCGTAATTTGTTCGGAACTTCCCGTCTTGATGCCGGTTTCGCAGGAGGACCGTCGTTCCAGGGCTGATCAATCTTGGGGCGGCGCGTCAACAGACGCTGGCATCCTGGTTATGCCGTGCCCGTTTCCCCTGTACTTCTTCCCTTTCTGCCTACCGGCGGTGACTACCCTGGGCAGGTGGGGAGTAGGTCTCGGCGGGCCCCTTGGAGCATGAGGGCCCACAGGCTTCGTTGGGTTGTGCAGTGAGGGTGCATCGGTACTCCCTTAAGAATTCGTAGAGCCTCTGCTCCGGGTCGACTTGTTCCACGACCACTATGCGGAACATTTTATTTAGAGTGCGCATTTAGCGTTCGACATCCGCGTTGGACTGCGGCCACTGAGGCGTGATGCGGCGATGAGAGATGCCTTGCTGTTGGAGAAGTGTAGCAAACTCAGAGCCTTGGAACGGGGGACCATTGTCACTGTGCACCTCTTGGGGAAACAAGAACATGGCAAAGGTTTTCTCCAACACTGGTCCAACGTGGATGAAGGTCGTGGACGCAACCGGTTCTACAATGGGGTATTTCGAATACGCGTCTATGATCACTAAGGTGTGTCTACCTTCAGGGAAACTCCCGATGTCTATGCTCACTTTGGACTACGGGGTGGTGCAGGCTTCTTCGGTGATTACCGGGACGGGTTTCTCAGGGCCGCTGGTCAGCTGGCACAATGAACAGCGTCTAACATATTCCTCGACCATATCTTCAAGCTCCGGGAACCAGACTTTTTCACGCATCCGTGCTTTCATTTTGGTGATGCCTTGGTGTCCTCCGTTGGCTAATTGGACCGCACAGTGTCAAAGGCTCAGTGGAATCACTAGCCTTGGTCCTCTCAACAGGACGCCGTCATTGGTTCGTGATGGACCTTCCACATCTTCGTTAAGGTGTCCCGATCTTCTGAGGTCCATGAGTTGGCCTGGCGGAGATAGTTGGTCCACAAACCTTCTTGCACTGCACATAGTGTCCTGCCATAGACTGCCTCATTGACTGCAGCCTCTCTGACATCGTCTAAGGACATGCTCTGGGGGCATGCTGCCAGAGCCACCAGATTAGCATATTGTTCGACATCCTCGTCTTCTTCCTGCTTCTCCGGTTGGACTGGTTTTCGTGAGAGGAAGTCGGCCGGGTTCTTGGACCCAGGGCGGTACACCACCTCCATTTCGTATGGTTGCAGCTGGACAGCCTAGCGCTCAATGCGCGGGGCGGATGCAGAGCTGTTCCTTTGAAGAGGGGAACGAGAGGCTGATGGTCTGTGACCATGGTGAACGGCTGTCCCCAGAGTTACAGATGAAAGTGACTGCAGTTCACTTGATGGCGAGCGCCTCGCGCTCGATCTGGGCGTACCTTGTTTCTGTGGAGGTGAGGGACTTGCTGGTGAATGCTAGGGCGGCCCAGTGGCCTGGCTCATGTTCCTGGGCTAGTACTGCACCAAGTCCTACAGGGCTCGCATCAACCAGCACTTACGTGCGCTTCGTGGGGTCATAGTAGGCCAGCGTTGCTTCTCCTAGGAGGGCATCTGTTATACCTTGGAAGGCCTCTTCCTCTTTTGGGCCCCTGTTCCATGTCGCATCTGCTTTTGTGAGAGCCCGTAGCGACCCGCTCCGGGTGGCCAGACCGGGTATGAATCGCCCACAGTACGTGGCCATTCCCAGGAAGCTCTGTACTTCCGTTGGTATCTTTGGTGCGGGGGTATCCTTGATTGCTTGCGACTTCCTCGGGTCGACCTTTATGTACTCTTGGTTGAAGACGTAGCCGAAGAACTCGAGGGAAGGTTGGAAGAACTGGCACTTGTCTTTATGTAGTGTGGCTCCGTATTCACTGAGGTGTCTCAGGGTGCCGCGGAGATGTTGGTGGTGATCGGCAGCCATTGCTGAGTGGATGAGGATATCGTCACTCACATTGACAGCAGCTCCCGTATCGTGTTCTGGAACACTTCGGCCGCTGAGGATATTCCGAAGTTCAGCCGTTTGTATCTTCTGAGCCCTAGATGTGTGCTGAAAGTGGTTATATATCTGCTCTGCTCAGACAGGGGTAGTTGATGATACCCTGCATTTAGGTCAATTTTCGAAAACCATTTGGACCCGTTGACATCTGCACTGATGTCATCCATTGTTGGCGTTATGTGGCGCTCTCTCCTAATTGCTTTATTGGGCACCCGCATGTCGATGCATAAGCGTATGGCTCAGGGCTGTTTTGGCTTTTCTGCGATGACCATCGGGGATACCCATGGTGTCGGCCCGGATACTTTTTCAATGACTCCTTGCTCTTCTAGCGCTTCCAATTCCTTCTCCACGAGGGGCCGTAGGTGGAAAGGAATTCTCCTGTGGCGCAGGGTGACTGGGGCGACTGATTTGTCAATGTGTAGCTTGATGGGGTCACACTTGATGCACCCGAGGCCTTGAAACAGCTCAGGGAACTGTCCAAGAAGCTCTTCTGCCTGGTATGACCGGATTCGTCTGGCGAAGGTGATTAGCTTTAGACCCTCCACAGTGTGGCTACTCAGGAGGGTATCTGCTTCCCTTTCGATGACGTGGATGTTCGCCATCACCTCAAGGTCGTCTGCTTTGATGGCTACCGATATCTTCCCTTTCAGCGGCAAAGGCGTGTCTGCACCATATGCATAGATTCTGGTTTTGGACGGCACTAGAGCAGGGCCAGGGCGTAGGCTTCGGTATTGTTGTAGGCCCATGACGTTCACTGTCGCTCCTGTGTCGATGACCGCCTTCTCCTCAGTTCCCGCGACTTGGACCATGCACATGGGTTGTGGTTGGCGGCACTGTTTGAGTTCCCTTGCAAAGGATACTATGTACACTTCTTCATCGTCATCTTCTGAAGAATCTTCCACCGTTAGCAGGTGTTTCACTGGTCTCTTCTGCACATGGTCGGGGGACGCGGTCTGTCACCGATAGCTACCGAACGGCTCGCATTGGGGGCTTCAGCCCTCGGAAGTCTTGGGTTCTGTTGCGCCTTCTGCAGACAGATGCGAAATGATTGGGTATCCCACAGTTGGTGCAGGTGTTTTCTTGGGCGGGACAGTCTTTGGCAGCATGTGGCTTGTGGCCACAGTATCCGCATCTCGATCTGGGGGCATCTCCTTTTGGTCCCCTGAATGTGTCTCCTCTGGGCTTGGTTCTCACCGCTTTGGCTCATTCTGTCTTGATGGCGTCTGACTTCCCATGGGGCTTGGTTAGGTCTTTTACAACTGTAACCAGTGCTTTCAAGATTACACACAGATGTTCATATGCATATGTGACGGGTCAACTTAATTCTTTAGGGGTATATTGTTTCAGGTTCTTGTCTCCCTGCATCTGTTTTTTCTCCTTATCATAGGGTGGGCACATATTATATATTATCTATCAATATTTGATAAAGGATCATCAGAAGATATATGTATTAATGAACTTTCTCTGGTGGTTGGTTAATATGTTTTTTATGATTCTTATGTATTAATGAATTATCTTGTCTGAATGTATATGTCCCTTGATAATTATTTATGTATGTATGTATGGTTTTTGATCAATTATATCGTTGATGAAGTAACAAATGAAGTAAAATAATAAAAAGATAAAATATTTTTTCTATATATATGTGTACAATGAATATATTTGTGTGTTGTGGTCCAAATATATGAGTACCTTACGTGTTTTGATTGTGCACTGAACCCGGTGCAAATTTTTTTCCAAATAAGTTATTTCCCTGTGAGGGTTTTATCAAATTATACTGGGGCCCCTTCCTTTCCAAATTGGTTAGGGCTTGATCCATCTCATTGGCTCTCGCCGCGGACAGGTCATGTGATCTGGCTAGTATCAGTATGTCTTCCAGCGTGATTCTTGGTTTGCGTAGTATGAGTCTTCATAGGGTCTTGTCGCGGCACCCCTGGATTAGTTGTCTCCGGATCTCTTTTGGCTGGTCTTCATCCGTGCAGGTGCTGGCAAGCTCTCGGAGGCATGCATGGAACATGTCCATAGAATCTCCTTCCCTCTGGCGGGCTTGTCTGAGATTAAAGACTTTGAAATCCGGGTTTAGTTGTGGATCAAAGTGGCCATTCAGTGCTGTTACTGCTGCATCATAGTCGTCCGCCGCCCCCGTGTTGGGTAGATGCTTGAAGAGCTTGAAAATCCCGTCCCCTGCATAGTGGAGTAGCAGGGATCTTTTTACCGCTGCATCTGTTTCCCTGGTCGTGATGAAATAGTTGTTGAGGCGTTCAATCCATATTCTCCAACAAGGGGAGGCTGATGTGGGATCTTCTAGTTCACTGAAAGGGGGCAGGACCCCTGACGCAGCGTGCTGGAATGGGGTGCGGGCTGGCGCTGCAGCGTTGTTGTCGTCTCCCATGGTGCTTGGCGGAGACTGACTGTGTCTGTGTCCGGGCCGGTGGTGTGCCACGTGCTCAGGCTGGGCCTAGGGGAAGATGGCGTAGGGTTACACGTGGTGCTCCGTCTTGCTTTCCCCTTATTCTGGGCCTTCTGTGGGTTGGTACACTTATTTTTCCCTTGGTTGATGTGCACCTATTTTTCCTTCTCCTTTTCTTCTTTTTTCTGGAGGTCCCTGGATTTGCCGGAGCTTGTTTTCCTAGTGGCTGTACACTTTCCGCTCCCTTGGTTGATGTGCACCCCCTTTTTTTTCCCTCTTACTCCTTTTCTCTTCTTTGGATGTCCCTGGATTTGCCAGTGCTTGTATAACCTTGTGGTTGTGGCAGACACTCAGGCAGCCGGCGTGGCCGATCAGAGGAGGCCTGGAGCAGCTTGGGTATCCTGCGGGGCTCAATCGATGAGTAACGGCGGGGGCGTGGCCTGGATACACAGCCCGGCCTGGAGTTTGCCGTTGCAGGTGTCAGGAGCCCTTGCAGACTCTTTCGGTGCTTCACTCACCGATCGCAGCAGACACTGAGGCAGGGGGCGGGTGTGCACACCGCCGATATGCTGCAGCTCGGGGCACGCGCGGAGCACAGCAGCTCCGTCAGGCGTGAGAGGTGACCGCTGCATAGAGCAGTGAGGCGAGGTGGTGCGAGCGAGGGTTGGGCCTCTTCTGCTCATCGCCAATGTCGTGGGGTAGGCCTGGGGGTGCCAGACTACCGGCAAAGGAAGGGTAGGCCTTGTGTGGGGGCAGGAGCGCTCACAGCATACACATAGACCACACTCTCTCTTAGCTCTGGTCGGAAGTGCCCTTTTATTGTAGCCCCGCAGGCCACGCCTGGCCTGCGGATGTAGTGTATGTATGTATGTATGTATTGCGATTTATATAGCGCACGTATCACCCGAAGGCATCAAGGCGCTTGCTTAGGGAACCCGTCCTGGTATTCCCCTGTGAGATACCCCAGCAGGGTATCCGCAAGGTGAAATCCAGGCATCCCGCTGCGAGGGGCCGTTGTGGAGATTAAGCAAGCTATTGCCCAGAGTCGCAGAGTGTGAACCCGTGAATAGAGTAGGCACCGGAGCGAGAATTGTCGAGTCCATGGACATTTTAGGACTCAAGACCCCGCCGAGCCGGGAATTGAACCCTGGTCCTGGGCTGACCTCTGCTTCCAGGTCTGCCTCCTCTAACCAGTGAGCCACACTTCTCCACTAGTGGGTGGGTGAGTGTCGCCTGCTAGAATGCCAACCGTTACAAGTAGGTGACAGTTTTTAAAAAGAAATCTGTGACAAGTGATAAAACATTAAAGAAACTCCAATACCCACCAGGCTTAGGTGCTGGACTACCCCTGGTAATGCCATTTAGTTATTATATATATATATATATATATATATATATATATATATATATATATATATATATATATATATATATATATATATATATATATATATATATATATATATATATATATAACCTACTGGCGGTTGCCAGTAGGCATATATAGTTAGGACCTAGTTACCATAGGAAATCCCCAACATTCTATTGGGAATAACTTTGGCGCCGATTATGAATCTGCGTATAATTTTCCTTGCAATTGCTTCGTTCTGCTCCGCTCCTTCCCTAAAAGTTTCGGGGGGATTCGTCAAGCGGGGGCTGAGAAAAAAGGGGGGTCCCAAAACATGTTTTCCCCATGTTACTTTCCGTAGAGACCTTTAGACAAGGCTACAGCCCGAACGGCTGAATGGAATTACAACAAACTTGGCAAAATGGTAGGGCCTGGTATGCCGACTTGCCTTTGATGTGTTTGGTGAAAATCCCTCCAGTAGTTCTTGAGAAAATTGAATTTGAACATTTTCAAATGGCATTTTCTATGGGACCTTTAGACAGGGCTATAGCCCGAACGGCTGAACGGAATTACACCAAACTTGGCAAAATGGGAGGGACAGGTATGCAGTAGTGCCTTTTCTATATTTAGTGAAAATCCCTCCAGTAGTTGTTGAGAAAATTGAATTTGAGCAAATTATATATTTATATGCGCCCAACATTCTATTGGGAATAACTTTGGCGCCGATTGAGGAATCTGTGTATAATTTTCCAGAATTTTGGCCAGCTCCGCTCCGCTCCTTCTCTGAATGTTTCGGGGGGATTCGTCTAGCGGGGGCCGAAAGGGGGGTCCCAAAACGTCTTTTCCCCATGTTAATTTCCATAGGGACCTTTAGACACGGCTTCAGCCCAAACGGCTGAATGGAATTACACCAAACTTGGCAAAATGGTAGGGCCTGGTATGCAGATGTGCCTTTGCTATGTTTGGTGAAAATCCCTCCAGTAGTTCTTGAGAAAATTGAATTTGAAATGTTTCAAATGGCATTTTCTATGGTACCTTTAGACACGGCTACAGCCCGAACGGCTGAACGGAATTACACCAAACTTGGCAAAATGGTAGGGACAGGTATGCAGTAGTGCCTTTTCTATAATTGGTGAAAATCCCTCCAATAGTTGTTGAGAAAATTGAATTTGAACAAATTATATATCTATATGCGCTCACCGTACGCGCACCGTACGCATATGGTACGCGTACCGTACGCAAACGTGCGCGTACCCTTACGTGCACAAGCAAGTTTCTGATTGGCTGGCAGTCAACTGTCAACATTCCAAACTGTCCAAACCTGGAAGTGTTGGCCACCATCTTGTTTTTCAGGAGAACTGAGGCACAAGAGAGCCCAAAACAAGAGTGGAAAACAGGAAAAGGGGGCAAGGTAGAGACCCCCCAACCCTCTAGCCCTTCTCAGGGGGTCCCAAAAGGACCCCCAAGGGCAAAAAAACCTATCTTCAAACAAATCGCAGGGTACGCGCACCGTACGCGTACGGTACGCGTACAGTGCGCGTACCACGCGATTTTAAAAGAAAATAAAACATTTTTTGCACTTGGTGGTCCTTCTGGGACCCCCTGAGAAGGGCTAGGGGTTCAGTGGGTCTCAACCCTGCCCCCTTTTCGCGTTTTCCACTCTTGTTTTGTGCTCTCTTGTGCCTCACTTCTCTTGAGAAACAAGATGGCTGCTCAGGTGGTCCCAGAAGGATAATAACATATATAAACGTTATTCGCTAATAGAATTAGCATTTACAAGACCTTTGAAATTTATTGAAAAAAAATATAGGTTTCACGCCTGATATAGTTAGGAATTAGCATTTAAAAAACCTTGCAAATTCACTGAAAAAACCATAGGTTTCAAGCCTTATATAGTTAGCAATTAGCATTTAAAAAACCTTGCAAATTCACTTAAAAAACCATAGGTTTCAGGCCTTATATAGTTAGGAATTAGCATTTAAAAAACCTTGCAAATTCACTTAAATAACCATAGGTTTCAGGCCTTATATAGTTAGGAATTATCATTTTAAAACCTTGCAAATTCACTTAAAAACCATAGGTTTCAGGCCTTATATAGTTAGGAATTAGCATTTAAAAAACCATTGAAATTGCTCCTATATAGTTAGTTGTACTAACTATATTTCGCGCACCCGCAATCCACTGCTGATGATGTCACATATTACATCATTCATGACATGGTCAGTGACATCACTGATGACATCACTGATGACATCTCAAATGACATCACTGTTGACATCACTGATGACATCTCATTTGACATCACTGATCACATCACTGATGATATCATTCATGTGATAATATGATGCACCTCCTCACACTCTAATATAACCTTTGATACACCCAGTGTTAAATACAGACTACCATTCTTGAAACCATTGACACACCAATACTAGTTACTACATACGCACTCACTGATTCCTAGGTCTACACACACATTCACTCTTTCACCCATAGAATCACTCATACATACAGTCACTCATCAATGCAACACTATCATATGCACTCATACATATACAGACACTCACACACTGCCACTCATCCATGGAGTTACTCACACACCTAGTCAGTCATGCAAAGAATCAATCACACTTCCATTTCCTCAACTATCCAGTTATACACACAACACCTTACTTATTCAAACATATACTGACACATACTTACTCTCTTATACAATCACTGGTACAAGTACACAATGATCCATACAGCCACTCGCACATTCACTGGCTCTCATGTATAGTCATTTATATATGCCAACTCTCACATGCACTGTGTTTTACATATGTACTTACTTGGACATGTAGCACTGAGATATCCATTCACTCACCAACACACCCATGCACACAGTCAACCGCCCATATAGCTGTTTGCACATGCACTCTTGAACTCATACACCTAGTGAATCAACTGCTCACACATCTATGCACAGAGTCACACACCTCCCAGCCACCCACACACACACTCAGTTTCCCATTCAAATACTTGGGCAACAATCAATAACCCATATAGCCACTCATATAGCTACTGATCAACACATGCAGCAGCTTACACAACAACAGACATACTGATGCACACATTCAGACAGTTTAGTCACTATCCCATGCATTTAGTAAGACACATTTGATCACTCACTCATACAGTCAGTCACGCACCTACTAAATCCTTCATCCAGACACTTATACATCCACTCATTCTTCAATATGTAAAACATATTTAAACTTTACAGAAACACACAGTCTCTGGATGATGTCATCAGTGATGTCAAATGAGATGTCATCAGTGATGTCATCAGCGATGTCACTGACCATGTCATGAATGATGTAATATGTGACATCATCAGCAGTGGATTGCGGGTGCGCGAAATATAGTTAGTATAACTAACTATATAGGAGCAATTTCAATGGTTTTTTAAATGCTATTTCCTAACTATATAAGGCCTCAAACCTATGGTTTTTAAGTGAATATATATATATATATAGGCTGTCAGTAAGTAAAGTCATGTCCTTCATATCCTTTGTATAAATAACGTTGCAATGTTGTAGTGTCATTATTTACAGTGATGAGATTAACTGTGTCATGCTGTATGCTTCACATTTTTTTGTCAACACCATCTACGTACCTTTTCTTCCTGAATTCGTGTAGAATGCACACATGCTTTTTCTTTGTTGTTTAGGAGCTTTAGTATCAAGAAACTTTCCAAGAACAGTCTAAGTGATTTACAGCCTTGTAGCCTGCCAATTTGTTTGTTTTCATCTGCTGCGGCTCCGGGCTGGGGACACGTGTTTAATAGTTTACAGCGTCTCGGGAGCTGCCTTCTAATTAATGAGCACTCACCTATGTTGGGGGTGTGTTTCTTTGGGCTGATTCTGGCAGAGGGCTGACAGACCGACCGCGAGCATGATCCATGAGCATTTTTCTTTATGTACATGTACTTACTACCTCGGGCCCATCTCCTCTGAAACAAAAAAACAAGCTCTACCTCCTACAAAGAGATTTCCAGCTCCTTTCAAAGAACTTTGTTGTGTGGTACAGTTTTCACTTTCTGAGTAGGAACTGTAAGTTTGCTTGTACAACATAAACATTGGGATGGTGCTAGTCACCCCCTCAGGATATGTTGACAGTCCTGCTAGCTCACAGTACCCCTACTAGTACTCCCAAGCCTAAAAGGGTAACCAATGGTTTGGGCAACCTTAGACCATGACAACTCTGAATCCCCAAGGAAATCATGGTAACACATCTAGAACCTTTTCTCTCAGTCATTTTTTAAAAAATCTTTTGATTAAAGTATATACTTTAGTACGTTCAGTATTTTGACAATGCAGTTAGTTGGATATATAACAACAGTACTGAGCTATGAAGGACTGATTTTTTTGTTTGAATATTTTTTATTGTATTTTTTGTTTGTAGTGAAAGCACATAAAAGTAGATAACACAGTCGTATTGCAGGATACATATGACATGTCATATCAGTTGTCCACGCACGTTGGTGGGTATAAATGAAAGAAAAGACAATAAAAACAAAGCAGTGAGAACAACATGACAAAATCATTAGATATAGCCGTGTAAAAAATACAAGCCAACAACAACAATTCACCAGGATAGTCTGTCTATTGCCACTTATTTCACTGATGAAATGCTTGGTTTGGGGCCCCTGCGATACAGCATGTGACATCCCAAACGAGGGAGCCAACATGGGAGGGGGGGGAGGACAGAAGTATCAGTGAAGGTCAGCATACAAGGACATAATCAACGCACGACGATGCCTTCCAGTTCCACGGTGTATCACTTGTACAGTTCTTAAAAGGAAAGCGCCCATGTCAAGGGCCTGTTGTGACTGGTCCTCCATGATTGCCTCCATAGTTACCAAGCATAGCTCGAGGTTATCTGCAATGCGGTTCATATTCAAACCATTTGTTTGTAACAAGAAACTGTAAGGGATAAACTAATATTGTAGGGATTGAAAACTGTGTGGTGTCTAATCAAATAAAATAGGGTGCGGGTAGGTGTGGGTATGCGTGTCTCCGTGTCAGCAGTGGGGGCCATCCGGTGCGTCGGGCTACAACCGCAGCGGGGGGGGAAGCGGGGGGGGGAGAGAGAGAGGGGGGGAAAGAGAGGGGGGGAAGAAATCCAGCGAAGAAAACGTGACCCAGGGCCTGGAGGGGAGAAAGGCAAGTGGGCAGGGAGGGGGGAAGGGGTGAGAGTGGTCAAGTAATGCCCCTCTGTAGGCACGCTTGATGATAAGCAGCCAAAGTGGCGTCTCAATCTTGTGCTATGGGATGCATGCGGAGCCCCGCTGTTTCTTTCCTATGCAAAGCTACACTCTCCTCCCTTGCCCAGTTGTCAAATGAATTACGCCAGTGTATCGCCTGAGGGCGTTCACTATTTTTCCAGCGCTTGGTGATGAGACGTTTCGCAGTTATCAATCCCAGGTCCCAGAATCTAGCCGGGGTCTTCGTCTGCTTCGTCCGCTTAAAGAGGTCCAATAGGCAAGCCTCCCATGTGTGTGGCAACCTACTCCCATTTGCTGCTGATAATGAGGCCAATACCGTCTTCCAGTAACCGTGTAGGAGAGGGCACGCCCAGAGCATGTGTAAAAGGTGTGCGTTTACGAGTCCGCATCTGAGGCATGCGGTTGTGTCAAGGCCAAAATATCGGTTTATTTTGTCCGGGGATAAATACGCAAGGTGCACAATGTAGTATTGAATAATCTTAAAGCGGGAATTGCGCGGAACATTCTACGTACCGGTCAGTACCAACGCCCATTCTTTATCAGTCCAGGCTCGACCTCTATCTGCCGTCCACTTGTCTCGCAAGCTTTGTGAGGAGAATTGCGTGTGCGTATGTAGGGCTGGGCAAGCCAGTGTACTATGTGGGAGCCATTCCCCATCACGTGTAAGTACTGTATCAGTAGATGGGCTGGCAGCTCCTCCGCAAGGTCACCCCAGGCTTGTGTTAGTAAGTTCATAAGTGTTGCATGCGTTAGAAATTGACCAATAGGAAGTCCTGTGTTAGCCGCCAGGGTCTCGAAAGGAAGTAAGGCGCCCTCTGCGAACAGGGCCCTCTAAATCAGCACGTGTCCAACTGTCTAGCGCTGTCTCCGTGAGTGCGCTGCCCTCCCAGGGTGTCCCCAACAATGGTAGATTAGGGGCATATGGTTTGGCGGAGCTTGTAAGTTTTAGGCTTCTTACATAGCACTTCTGCGCCACTGCAAGGAGCAGTTGACTGGGGCAGCGGACCTTAGCCATAGGGTGAAATAGTGCGTGGATCTGTGCAATCGTCATGATGGCGTAGTCTGTGGCAGTATCGCCCAAGTTCTTCCCACTCAACCAGTAGGCGACTCACTGCAGTTGTGCTGCCAAATAATAGAGCTCCTGGTTAGGAATAGACAGCCCCCCATTTTCCACTGAAGCATACAAAGTCTTCAGCGCAACTCTAGGCCTCCCTGCATTCCAAATCAATCGCCTGGTCAGAGTTTCCAGCTTCCGGAAAGTACGGATCGGAACATACACCGGAAGGTTGGCATAAAAGTACAACAGTTTATGCAGTACTATCATTTTAGTGAGTGTGACTCGACTTGGGACATTAAGCGGGAGGGAGTTCCAAAAAGTCACCTGAGCTGTGAGGGACAAGATTGTCCTTGTGAGGTTGCCTTCTAGCAAGTCAGCAGCATCTCGATAAACATAGATCCCTAAATAGCGGAAGGAGGTCGGATACTAGAGGAGTCATTCGCCCATTACTACAATGTCGCATTCTGGCGTGTCAGCGGCAATAGAATACACTCCTGACTTCGCCCAATTAACACGGAGTCCCGACACTTCACCAAAGTTGCGGAATATGTTGGTGAGCACGCGCGGGAAGCAAGTCAGGTCCCTGACGTATAGTAGTAAATCATCTGCGTACAGTGACACAGAGTGCATCCTGTCGGCTAGAGGGATACCCCAGTCTGCGCCAGAGGCGCGAAGCTGTGCTGCCAGGGGCTCCATCATGAGAGCAAAGATTAAGGGGGAGAGGGGACACCCTTGTCTGGTGCCTCTGCGTATTCGGATCAAGTTCGAGAGAAGCTTGCCAGTGCGAACACGTATCACCGGTTCCTGATATAGAAGTTCCACCATCTGAAGATAGGCATCTCCTAAACCAAACTTCTCCAATGCCAGTATCAGGTAGGGCCATTCCACTGAGTCGAATGCCTTTTCAAGATCGAGTACCAAGCACCCCGAGTGAGGCCATCGGGGCGTTGCCAGGCTTTGCACCCTAAACAGGCGCCTAATGTTATAAGACGTACTGCGGGTCGGCACAAAACCGTTTTGGTCAGCATGTACCAGAGTAGGTACCAATGGCGCCAACCGCTGGGCTAGTGCAGACGCCAGGATCTTATAGTCTGTATTGAGGAGGGCAAGCAGCCTGTATGATCCCATATTGAGTTCATCTCTACCCGGCTTTAGGAGAGATATTACATTCGCCTCTTTCAGCGTCGGTGAGAGAGCAAAGTCCGTTATTCCCGCCCTGTATACCCACAGGAGCTCAGGTATAAGGATGATAGAATAGGCCTTATAAAACTCCGCGGGTAGTCCATCCGGTCCCGGGGTTTTACCATTGGAAAGGGAAAAGATGACCGTACGGAGCTCTTCCGACGCAAGTGGCGCGCCCAATTCTTCCTGTTGCGCATTGGTAGCCGCTGGCAGGGGCAATGCCGACAGGTACTCCGAGATGTCATCTGCAGTGACCCGTAAACAGGAGCGATAAAGGCCTTCATAATGCTTCGTGAAGGCCTCGTGTATAGCCCTCTGTGTGTAAACAGGGGCGCCCTGAGCAGTATGAATGGACAGCACCGGCGTAGTCTGGGTGTCGCGTCGTATCAGCCACGATAAGAGCTTACCCGGCTTGTCCCCAATGTGGTGTGTGCGCGCCGAGTGGGCAGCGTAATTTATATTCTTTAATCTGTCTAGAAGTTGAGTATGTTGGTCACGGGCCGTCACCAACATCGCATGATCTCCCTCAGCGGCCATCTGTTCTCCGGCCAGTAAAGTGGATTCAACTCATGTTAGGTCTCGTTCTACCTGTCGCCGCATTCCCGCCTGCATGCCTAGGCAATGGCCCCTTGTGACTACCTTAAACGCATCCCATTCAACCTTTGGGACGGACGCAGTGTCATTGTTATCTTCGAAATACTGCAGAAGGCAGACCGAAAGCGCTTCCCTATACGGGGCATCCAGTAAAACATCTGGTTGGAGTCGCCACGTGGGCACTGGCGGGTGGGGGCACTCCCAAGCAAAGTCTAGGATATGAGGGTTGTGGTCTGAGTGAGTGCGGCCCAGGTAACAGGCGTCTGTGACATGGGGAAGTAGATCGCTCGATAACATAAACCTGTCCAGTCGGACATGGAGTGTGTGAGCGCCTGAATAATACGAATAGATCCTCGCAGGAGGGTTACGGCTGGCCAAACATCATGCAGGTCCCATTGTGCCGCCCAGTCTGTGAGCGCTCTCATTGCCCCATTCGCTGGTGCGCTGGCCAACGGGGGGAATGACCTATCCAGAGCGATGTCCAGTACACAGTTATAGTCGCCACCAAGCAAAAGTGGCACGCCCGGCCATGGCGCTATCATCGACAACAACCGTGAAAGGAATCGGCCCTGTTCAGTATTAGGGCATAGATGGAAGCAAGAACCACATGCTGTCCGTCTAGTTTTCCCTGAAGTATCACATATCTGCCCTCTGTCTCTATCCTACTGTGAGTGAGCGCAAAGGGGACCCCAGGGCGGATCCAGACCAAAGTCCCTCGCGCGAATGCTGAAAAGCCAGTGGCCTACAGTTGCCCCCTCCACCTGCGGCGCAGTGTGAGTACCTCTGGGCCAGACAAATGAGTCTCCTGCAATAATGCTATGTGCACTTGGTTCCGTCTGAGATATGAATAAATCTGGTAACGGCGTGAGGGCGTATGCATGCCACGCAAGTTCCAGGTACAGAACTTAACCGCAGCCATTGCACGTCCAATCTCTCGTACTCCCCCCCCAACCACCCACCCCCACCACACATCACAGCCGCACAGCAGAACAGACATCCACCTAAATCATTGCGAAGCATGTGCACCCACCCGTAGTCCTGCAAGTAAGCATTAGGGGAAAAAGAAAAATGAACCAGTTCTGTAAACAGTGGGAACATAAACACAATACCAAAAGGTCGACAGCAGAACATGTTGTCGTCCAAACGCTCTAGTGAGCTTCTAGAATCCTTAAGTTCAAGGGGGGGTTCGTTGAGCGCTTGGCTCTGTCCTTACTGGGGTATCATGCAGTCGGGTGAGGGTGCTACCCCCGCCACAGGCAGTCATTGACATTCAGCCCAGTTCCGGCGAGAAGTCTGGTTGCGTAATGTGTCTGCGCTTTCAGGTCCGGAGCCCAGCCGCACAGCAGAAACTCAGGATGGGTCAGAGTGAGACACTCACATCCAGGGGGTTTGTCCACCCCTATGATGTACCTACACGACTCACCAGCAGTGGGTATGTTCACGTCACCTTTTTTCGTTGTGGAACCAGCCCACTCAGCCATATCAATCAGGGCCGGGTTTCTCCCCGGATCCAAAGCAGCTTCGCCAGCAACACAACAGCGTCTCATAGAAACAATAGCTCATCAGCTGCAGACGTTCTCAATGACGGGCTAGTGGGTCAATTGTCCCAGGACGTGTTCACTGGACTATATCAGCGGTCTGTGGGGTAACTACCGGGAGGTCAGTCAAAATTTGGGAGTTCGGCAATCCATAAATGTATTCATCATCACTTGTATGGGAATTAGGACTATCCTCCAAGGTGGGGTCTGCTTCCAGTGAGCCGCTTATTTCCGCCACCATCCGGAGGGCCTCCTGTTGCTCACTTTGCATGAGTTCGGGCGTGGGGCCCACCTCTGTCTCCAAGCGTGTCGATTTCGCCGGCGAGGGTCGCCTGCGGCGGCGTCGACGGGATCCCTGGTCACTCCTCATCTTCGGTGGCATCTCTCTAGGTTCTGTATCAATGCTCGAGTCGAGCCAGGCCTCAACCGCCTCAGGGGTATTGAAGAAGTGTGTCTTATCTTGAGCCACCACGCGTAGACGGGCCGGAAAAAGGAGAGAATATTTCAGAGCCAGGCGTCGTAGTCGCTGTTTCACTGCTAGGAAAGAGAGGCGCTGGCGTTGTACTTGCACAGTGTAATCTGGGAAGAACATGATCTTGGAGTTCTCAACCCTGATGTCCGACAGTTTCCTAGTCTTGCGCAGTATGGCATCGCGGTCTGGGTAGTTCAAGACTCGAATGAGCATGGGCCTCGGATTAGAGCCCGCAGGGGGAGGACGCATCAGCACGAGGTGGGCCCGCTCCACGACAAAATGTTGCGAGAGGGTACCGTCTGGCAGTAGGTCCATGAGCCAACGTTCCATGCTTGTTGTCGGCTCCCTGCTCTCCGAGGACTCTGGCAGTCACACGATGCGAACGGTGTTCCTTCTCATTCGCCCTTCCGCATCCTCTGCACGATCTTCTAGGAATTCCACTCTATTAAGGAGATCCTGGACATGCTTGTCCATCTGTGTGATCTTGGGCGTGATATCTGTCACAGTTGTTTCTAGACTGGTCTTGCGTTCAGAGAGTTTTGTATGGTCAGCTCGAAGGTGCGTTAGGTCAATGGCCACACTGTCAATTTTAGTTTCTAAAGAGGTGCGGGTCAGTTGCATCGACTCCTGCAGTTGCTCCATCGCTGCTAGAATTGCGTCCAGTTTGGAAGTGGTTTGATCCATCTCAGACGATTTCACCATCTTCCCCTTCACCTGCATGTCGCTAGCACCAGCTCTCGTCCTAGATCCCCAAGACATGGGAATCACAGTATTTTCGAGGTATCAGCGCATTCAGGAGGCTCCCCCGAGGTGTCAAGCAGGGTGCAGCACGCCCCTGGGGCAATAAACCGTAGCTGCAGGGGGACGCAGGATGTCTGCCTCCTCAAGTCGCGGAGATGCTACACACCAGGACGACCCATCACGTCCAGGGGGGGCACCAGTGAGGAACAGCTCGCGTCTTCTCCACCTGTAGTTAGTGGCTATCGGTGATCCCAAGTGGAAGGCAGGCTGACAGCATAGGAGTCCAAAGCGGGAGGCTTAGCACAACAACAGTTACTCTCCTCAACTAATCGCCCTTGCGGGTGAAGCCGCCTGTCTCAGCGCGCGATTCAGTGCAGGTGGCGACTGCCGCGCCTCTCCTCCCCGCCTCACCTCTCATCCACGAATGTACTCAAGGAGGCAGCAGCTCCCATCGCAGTTGGGTATCCAAGCCCAGAGACTCCACGTGGCAATTGTCACCGATCACTCTTTCACTCAAAGTGCCAGTCCACAGGGATGACAAGTTGCCGCAGGATAGTTAAAGAGCACTGCATCAGGGGGTAGCTCCCGTCCGTGGCCGTAGCTGGAATCACCGCGGGCCAAGGATGGGGGGTCAGTTGTATTGTGAGTGCCTCAGGGACCCCCGCTCCAGCGCCCAAGTCAGCGGATTTCAGGGGAGAGCGTTGGCGGCAGGGGACTTCAGGAGATCCGCAGCGTTGTACACCACCGCTCCCACGTCAGCGGGCCTGTGAGCTAGGGAAATCAGTTCAGTGCGCCACTCAGCACTTCCCGGGTGAAACTGGCCACCAACTTCTCCACATCCGCCAGGAAGGGTCTGATTATAGAAGGCCACCCCCGGGAGCGCTAATACCATAAGGGGGTAAAGGTCTGGGCAGCCCAAAGAGGCCCCCGGCTCCCGCGTCACAGGCGTCCCATCTCCAGATCCACCAGTCCCAGCCCAGCCCCGGCCGCATATCAGCCCACACGAAAGCCGAGGGGGAACCGATAGTAAATATGCCCCGCGTCAGTTCCCTCGGGGCAGCTTGCAGTTCTTATCGCGCCCCAGTAGTGGCAGGGGCCCAGTCACTGTTCCGGTGCGGCTATGGAAAAACAATGGTCCTCAAACCAATCAATCCTTAGAGTAATTTTAAAATTTCTTTGTTTCAGAGCTTAATTGAACACTACGCTCCTGGAGAGAGGCAACACTTCTGCATTCTAATTGATAAAGCTTCTCAAATTTTATGCAAAAAACATTTGAAGAGGTTGCTCCAAGAGGTACGTGCAAAAGAGAAAAAAGTGCTCAAAGGTATGTGGGTGGGAAGATAATCCCAAAGTGGGAATGAAAAGAAATAGAAAAGTTCAATGTGGGATTGATTCAACATATCAATCTTAGCAGCCTGACCCGAAGTATTTTACATGGTCTATTTACATAAATTTTTACAATCACAGATTGTTATCCTGTGAGGCACATAATAGGTAAGGCTTGGTTGGGTCCAGGTACATGGGTATATATTAGACAACTTTTCGACTCGGCTTGTGGCACATAGGAAGGTTGAGCCTTGGCCTGCGAGTCTTTCTCAGCACAGGGATGTGGGAAATTAAGAGACAACTAACGCGTGGTTTAAGAACCTCATCTGGTGGAGAAAAGGGGGTGGCTATCAGTACCACATATAAACTGACACATCCGATCAAAGAGTAACTGTGCATTTAATGTGACAGAGCTGCTTACCCGCACGAGATCATTGCGGTGGTGAAATTTCACTGCGACAGGAACAACCGTTTCACTGCCACGTACATTATTTCCACAGTGGATGCCCTACCAGGGTCAGTCCGGTTGGCAACCAATTAGCACAGGTTCTGCTAAAAAGAAGAGTCACCTATGTATAAGCCTGGGGCAGAAACTAATAATATCTACCCCCAATCTAGGACCCTGGTGTCCTGGTTCCTACTGCCAAGAATGTTAAAAAGGGAGCTGTGTGTGAGTAATCAATGCCTGTATTTAAGGTTCCTGGTGACTAGAAATAGGAAGCCTTACTAGTGACATGATGATGAGGTGCCCCCAGTGTAGGACCGTGATGTAACGGTTTTTACTGCCAAGAAAGTTAACGATAAAAAACGGGAGCTATGTGCGAGTAATCAATGCCTGTATTCACATGAGGTGCCCAGGAGTGCCCATGTTAACCACTGCGGAATCCCTTAAAACATTCCATGGGGGCAGCAACCGCCGTATAGGCCGTATCACCGCAAGTATTGAGGCAATTCCATGTAAACATATGCCACTACACGCCCAAACTATGGTCGTGCATGAGTGTAAGGAGCTACGATACTTGGGGCCAGGCCACTTAGATTGATATGTTGAATCAATCCCACATTGAACTTTTCTATTTCATTTAATTCCCACTTTGGGATTATTTTACCACCCACATACCTTTTTGAGCACTTTTTTAACCTTTGCACGTTCCCCTTGGAGCAACCTCTTCAAATGTTTTTTGCATAAAATTTGAGAAGCTTTATCAATTGGAATAAATGTATTTTGTTTCATACAAATACATTTGCTGCACATCCTTCATTATATATTATATATAACTCTTTTTTTGCGTACATTTTATTGTTTTATGCAAGGAAATACAGTAGTGGTCAATCATGTATTATACACAAAAGAAAGAAAAGAACAGAAAAAATTATTAAGTAAGAAGGAACATAACGTATGTCATTTCTGCTATAGGAATCATCAAACAATATCTAGATCCATTCAGTTATAGGCTCCCAATTTTTTCCACCCAGAGCCCTTTTTTTGGCCCCCTTTAATCTATACATAGCAATTTCCATATTATACATATATAATAATCTTTCACTCCAGCTGAAAAAGGAAGGAGAGTCCGTGTTGATCCATTCCCTAGTAATAGATGCTCTGGCTTCCGCCATACAGATAAAAAGAAAACACGTTAAAGGTTTAGGTCTTAAATTACCTGAGTCTAAACCAATTAATACCATCTCTGCGGTTATTTTAACATCAAATTTTAACACAGCAGCCAGAAAATTCTCGATTTGTTTAAAGAATTCTCCGAGCTTAGAGCAACCAAAAAACATATGTATAACATCTGCAGCATACAGACCACAGCGATTGCATTTTGTCCCTGTTGTAGTACTCCATTTAACAACTTTACTCGGAGTATAGTAAAGATCATGTATACAGATAAAATGTTGAGATTTCATCATCCCAGTCATAAGGCATTCGGAGGCAAGTTTAACTGACTCTAAAACATTAATATCAGTTACCTCCAATTTGCTTACCCACCTCCCTTGACATACAGCTAAATCATCCCCTAATTCCTGGAGCAGACAAAGATAGAAAGTCCCTATTTGAGTTTTTTTTGCAAGATATCCATAAGGGGGACCTTATTCATATTAATGCCTGAGGGAGATGAGAAATTTTGAAAAAAACTACGAATCTGAAGAAACTTAAAAAAATCATTTCTACTTAAAGAGTACTTATTCTGTAATTCCTGAAAAGAGGCCAGCTGGTATCCGGTAAAAAGGTCGCCCAAGTAGCAAACACCCTTTGAATTCCACCTAATCGCCACTAAGTCACACACAATTGCAGTTGGTAATAAACCAGGGGCTGCAAAAGGTGTATAGGCATTCAGCTTGGTTAATCCCAGACATTTTCGGATTTTATACCATACCTCAAATGCTGCTTTTAGCGTCTTGAATTTGGTTTTCTTATAATAGCTGGGCTCTGTCATCTTAAGAAAATGGGTTTTTGCTCCTTCCCCTAAAACCATCTCATAAATAGAAGGAGAGCTACAGGTTGGTATTTGAACTCGCTCTCCCATTATTAATGGACTGATAAATTGTAAAGTTGCTGCAAAATAATAAAACAAAAAATACGGAACATTCCATCCTCCACGCTCTTTACTAAGGATAATTTTTTTAAGAGCCTTTCGATGTCCCCTATATCCCCATAAAAATCTAGATGTTGCGCTTTCTAAGTTTCTAATACAAGTAGGGGAAAATTCCAGGGGAATTGAGCGAAAGAGGTATAGAACCTTAGGTAGAATCAGCCTTTTCAGAACGTTGACCCTACCATGTAAAGATAAGTGTAGGTGATCTAAACGTTGCAAAGTGGAGTTAATCTTAACCAGGACCGGTTTCATATTTGAGTCCGGGATTCCAGATATAGGTAGCGAAATTTTGACCCCGAGGTACGTCACCTCTGATACAGTCCGGAAATTAGTCAGCATGTTATGTCCTGCACATAAAATGTGGGTTTTCGCCAAATTTAATCTATACCCAGAGAATGCCCCAAACTCTGATGCTAAAGCATTGATTACTGGCACCGCACTCTCAACATCGGTTGTGACAACAACAATGTTATCAGCGTATGCTAATGCCTGATAATTTACACTGGCCAAGCAGACTGGTTTTATTCTTTCTTCCATATTAAAGTAATTAAGTACAGGGTCAATGTAAAAGTGCAAAAAGTAAAGGTGAGCAAGGACACCCCTGTCTAGTAGCCCTAGTGATTGAAAAAAAAGAGGATAACTGTGAATTTATACAGACACGTGCTTTAGGAGTAATATACATAGGCTTAAGTGCAGTTATGAAACTCTTACTAAATCCCTTCCTGTCCAACATATCCCATAAGTAAGCCCAGGCAACCCTATCGAAAGCTTTTTCAGCGTCTAGCAAAATTATTCCAATATTTGATCTGGTTGCCTGGGCCCAGTCGAGGAAGTAATGAGTCGCCGGATATGATCAGTCGTATCTCGTGCGGGGATAAAACCGTGTTGAAACCTAGAAACTAATGAGGTTATGACAGTAGAAAGACGAGAAGAAAAAATGTTGCTGTCTGCATTTATTAATGAAATAGGACGGAAAGAAGATGGAAGAAGAGGAGATTTATCCTTTTTAACAAAAAACGTGATTATTGATTCTTGCCACGACGGAGGAGGGGTGCCCTGCTGTGCTGCTATAAATATAGAGACTAACTCTGTCTTTAAAATACCTCGAAAAACCCTGAAAAATTCAAGAGGGATAGTGTCTGGTCCAACTGCCTTCCCCTGCACTAAAGATAAAAGGGAGGACTCTATTTCTTCCCAAGAAATAGGTAGGTCTAGTTGCTCCCTTTCCTCCTCTGTCAAAGTACCATTAAGAGTTAGTTCCAAAAATGTTGATATTCTATCCCCACAAACTAAACCATTATCCTCTGTATAGAGCCTAGAGTCGAATCCGCGAAACACCTCCAATATCTTTGGAGTATCATTGACCGTTTTCCCTGTAGTATCATTTATTTTAATTATAGAGGCGAAGACCACCTTCTCCCGCAGCCTTTCAGCCAGATGTTTCCAAGAGTTTTCACCCACTTCATAAACTTCCATACGAAATGCAGAAAGTTGCTGTGCAAATTTTGAGGCGAAGCTCTGCTGAATCCTGACCTTATACAGCAACAGACCTTTTACAATGTTTTCAGTATCGATCCCTGCATTACATGCCCGCATAAGTTGTATTTCAAGATCTCTCAATTTAAGCATCTCAGCTTCCACCTTCTTTCTAATCTCCTTCTGTTTTCTAAGGGAGTAACTCAAAATGTCGCCCGAACCCCACACTTAAACGAATCCCATATTATTTCCATAGCAGCGGATCCTCTATTGTTCTCAAAAAATTGGGGGATCCATTTAGTCATGTGTTGAATATAAGATGCATCATACAAAAGTTTACGATCAAAAGACCATGACCTAATGGTTGATGTAAAATGCAAATCAAAACTAAACACAATAGGATTATGGTCAGTAATAACCTTGGGTAGAACCCTATACGTAAGATTTGTGGAGATGTTAATAAGAGCTGTAGCAGCAAAGAAGTAGTCGAGCCTAAAATGTTTCTGGTGGGGGGCAGAAAAAAAATTGCATCCTGGAAGTCCCCCTGCCATAATATGTCCTATATCTGTCAGCCCAGATTCCTGGACCAATCCTTCAACAGCTCGATATACATTTTTTTTCCTACCAACGTAGGGATTACCACTAAGTAAATCAAACGTCTCATCTAAATGTAAGTTATAACTCTAATGTAGAAGTATTGTCTCTCTCCAGGAGCGTGGTATTCAATTAAGCTCTGAAACAAAGAAATTGTAATTGATTTTACTCTAATGATTGATTGGTTTGAGGACCATTCTTTTTCCAAACCGAACTGTACCCAGGCCCACAAACTCGTATTGGGTTTACCCCTTACCTGTAATGGCTGATATATTTTCCCTGCACAGAGCAATGCTTTTCCATACTAGCAATGAATGTCACCAGGCTAGTCGAGCAGGAGGGTCAGGAGGCTTTACCATCTCGTGATCAGGCGCTCAGCCACTAGCGACACCAGATCTAGGAAATGTGTAGTCACCCCCTGTTGCTTATTTCTAGAGAACAAATGTAACATGTATTCCTCCCAAGTACACACTATAACTCACTTCCTGCAGGTGGCCAAGGAGATCGTAACGGCTCGTCAGTATGATTGAAGTCTGGAGCAGGACCACAACATGTGCAGCAGGTCTGCATTCACATCATGACATCTAGGGCAGGCTGTATCAGTGCGATGAAAATATTGGCTAATCTTATACAGGATTAGATATGCTCGGAGGGGCAGATTTATGTTGGTAATGCGCCACGTTTGCTTCACGCAACTGCGGCGTAAACGTGGCGCATCCCTACGACCCATTTACAACGTGACGCATCTAGGCAGGTGCGTCAAGTTGTAAAGCCCTGCGACACTTGTGGGCGTTCTGGCGCAGGGTGGGCATTCTGGGGCAGGTGCGCCTCGCAAAAGTGGCTGAGTGAAATCTATAAGATTTCACTCAGTCACTTTCAGGCAGATGTATGTCGTTAGAACGCGCGCGTTACCACGACCTACTATTACAACACGGTTGTAACAACGAAAGTTGTTACCACGCATTGGATTAGGTGGAACCGTGCATTTCGGGGAACACTGATGGGGCTTTCTAATATTGCAGTCCATTCCCTATCTGAACAAGGACGGGATAGGTCTGCCTCCCATTGCTGCCTCCGAGGGAGAAGTAGCGGCATCGCGTGTTGCCGCAGCAAAGCCGTAAACTGCCTGGTGAGGTGTCTACCCGTTCCCATCACATGTAAATATTAGAGCGTGAGTTGAGTCTGGTGTTCGTTTGACATGTCCCCACAACTACTAAACAGGGCGCATATTTCCGCTGCGTTTAACAAAAACTGTCCGGGTTGTAGCCCATCCTCATCTACCAGCACATAAAAGGGCAACAGGACTCTATCCTTGTAGAGATCGCCTAGCACATAGGTACTCAGGAGCCACAAACTACAGTCTGGGATGGCCTTGAGGGCCACATCGATGCTGGGCCATCCTCAGGGACAGCTGGGAGATTAACGGGACAGTGAAAAAATAATACCTTCAAAATTGATAAATGGGACATTTTGAAAGAAAATGGGGGAATCTGTTTTCCAAATTGGCTTATGTTGAAACTGAGGCAATTTTAGGTGGGAGACACCTAATATAAAGCCTTTTTAAAAAAAAAAAAACTCTGGAGTCTCCCATTTGAATTGGGTCTATAGAAAAAAACACCCACAACCAGAAAACAAAGTTGCTTCCTTAGTAACAATTACAGAAAAAAGCAAAAACTCTGGCAGCTTTTATTTCTCTACTTCTCTTTCCCAGAGGAATGTTAGGGGGGCGCAAAGAAAGGTCTGCCTCACCACAAGAGCAGCAAGCTGGCTGTACTTTGAGTACCACTGGCCTAGCATGTGAAGCTCAGCTGCCCACCACGCAGATAGCGCGGTAGATGATGTGGTAACTGGCCCACCAGGGGTACCCAACAAAAGTATTGCTGGGGAGTAAGGAGTGGTCAGTCTTCTGAGATACAAGCTTCTATGATATGAACGGACTGCAACTTTAAGCTTTATGGAGTCTGGCAGACAACTATGGGCGCAAGGATGAAACCGTCTATGCAGCTGCTGAAGAGGCCAGGGAGGGAAGTGAGTGGCTATGTCAGTCAGGTACAAACTCGCCAGCCACCTAGCCATCCATTGTAGCTGAGAGGCAAGATAGTAGTGCTCCATATTGAGGATAGTTAGTCCACCTTGATCTGTGGGCATATATAATTTAAAAAGCCCTACACAGCAGCGTGACCCATTTAAAATGAAGTCTCTCCTTTACATCCCAATGCCTGAAAAAAGGGGGGAGGGCGATGTAATGCAGCAGGTTAGTTAAATAAATATAACAACCGGGGGAGGACCACCATTTTCAATAGTGCTACCCGACCCATATAGTGCTACCCGACCCATGACGGATAAGGGAAGAGTGCGCCAGAATGACATTAGAGACCGAATAGCCGCTGTGGACCTGCCAAGGTTCCAGTCTGAAAGATCAGCATGTTTGTGATAAACTCTGATCGCGAGGTAGCGAAAGGTGTCAGGCTGCCACACAAAGGGAACACCGCAGAACATTAGGGCGGGTTCATGGCAGATAGGCGCGAATGGAAACACACAAGACTTTACCCAGTTCACCCTCAGGCCAGAGATGGCTGCAAAGTTGGACAAAATCCATGCCAGGTCAGAAGGGAGAGACACAAGATCGTGGAGGTAAAGGAGAAGGTCAACCGCGTGAAGGGATATGACATGGGTATCATCTCCCAGGGATATAGTCCTATCAATCCATCGCGCTCGAATGGTGGCCGCTAAGGGCTCTATGGCCAGGGAAAAGAGTAGAGGAGACAGCAGGCATCTCAGGTGGGTACCTTGGCACGCCCGAATGGGATTAGATACATAAGAACCCTCCTTCACTCTGACCATTGGTGCACGGTAGAGCAAGCACACCAGGCAAATAAACCTAGGCCCAAGCCCATAACGGGACAGCATGGTCAAGAGAAATTCCCATTCCAGTGAATCGAATGCCTTCTCCAGATCAACTCCCAGACAACCAGATGTGGGCCTGAGGGTTATGAGGAAAAAATTCTGCAAGTTAAGGGAGGTTTTTTCGGCTGGAACAAATCAGTTTTGGTCAGAGTGCATCAATGATGAAACCAGTGGCGCCAACCTATCTGCAAGAATATGGGCCAGGATTTTGTATTCCGTGTTTAGTAAGGCCAAAGTACAGTAAGAATCCAGGGCAGTGGGATCCTGTCTGGCTTAGGAAGGGATATGAGAGGTGCTTCTCTCAGGGAGGCTGGAAGAGCAGAGGTCAAGAGTTCTTCTGTGAAAAGAACATGAAGACGCGGAACCAGGGTCAAGGCATATGCTTTGTAATATTCAGTAGGTAGGCCATCCAGCCCTGTGGCTTTTTCAAATGCCAAGGATATAATGGCTTTGGGTATCTCAGAACACGAAATAGGCTCCTCAAGATCTGTTCACTGATTGGTAGAGAGAGCCGGTTGACCTATATGGGAGATGAAGTCAGTAAAGAGCTCCGGACGGAATGTGATTGTCGACTTATATAATGAGGAATAGTGGCGCATCAATTTGGCATGTATTTTGTGTTGCGTGCGCAGGAGCTGACTGTCCAAGGCACGTAAGAAGAGTAAGGGGTTGGGGGGTGCTCCTGACGTATCAGCCAACCAGCAGCCGCCCTGTCCGGTCCGATGCCACATGCGTACGCGCTGCGTACACAGAATAATTAAGGCAGCGCAGGCGCTCCAGGAGAGCGGTATGCTCGCTACGAGCTTTCTCCAGCAGGCAAACAGAGTCTGGCCCTCTCATGGAGCAGGTCTCAAGATTCATCAGCTTGCGCTCAATTGTGGCAACAGTGTCATCTAGTTTTTTACTGATGTTCCATATAATGCCCAAGCTGTACCCCCGCATGGCCACCTTGAAGGCATCCCACTCAATAAACCTGCTGGACGTCATACCAAAATATTCTGTTGCAGCAATACCAGGGTCTCCTGAAATGACGGGTCCTCAAGTGCAGCTGGCTGGAGACGCCACATGGGGATGACAAAAACCTCCTTCTCCCAAGCGAGTGTTAATAGCTGAGTGTTGTGATCACAGTGCGTGCGTGCGACCTAAGAAATCAATATGGCGTATTGTGGGGAGCAGAGCTGTTGACCCTACTATGCGATCAAGTCGTACGTGTAGGTTGTGCGGTGTGGAATGAAATTATTAGACCCTCAGGGTTGGATTGAGATTTCACCAGTGGTCTACTAGGGACCAATGTCGGGTAGTGCATGTGCACTAGGTATAGCCGCAGGGCATGAGAGAGGTGGGAAGGAGCAATCTAAAGTGGTTTCAAGAACAGCGCGGAAGTTGCCACCAATGAGCCAGGATATCCCACTCCAGCGAGACAGGACACCGGATAGCACGTGTAAGTAGCCAGCCCGATCCGTGTTCGGGGCATAAATTGCACCCAGCAAGACCTGCCTTCTGTCTAGTAAGCCCTGAATGAGCACATATCGGCCCGTTGCATCCATCACTACCTCTTCCGCTGTGAATAGGGTCCCGGGTTTCACCCACACCAGCAACCCCCTGGTGTGCGAGAAGTAGTCAGTGATAAACACCTGGCCTTGCGAAAGGCGACAAAGTTGATCAGCTTCAGCAGATACCAAGTGTGTCTCTTGTGGAAATGCTATGTGAGCAGATCTGTGTCTGAGATAGTTGTGCATGGCATAGCAGCGCAAGAGTGTATGCATACACCACTTATTCCAGGTGATTATATTAGTGTGCGTCATAGGGATGGAACAGTGGTGGTGCTTGGCACCCTCTACACTCACATATGGAGGGCTGCAATGCACATGTGCGGGCCAAACCCATGCGACAGGGCCAAGTATGTGTAGGGAGCAGAGCAGGACCTGAAAAAGATAAGAATAAAGGAGGAACGATATCTAAACAAGGAAAAACATTAACAGAGCAGTAGCATCTAACCATCTAACTGTGTAACAGTCACTGAGTGCCTGGGCAAAGCTAAAAGGGGGGGGGGAGTATCAGTTCCACCAAGGGTTGCCCTGCTATGCTATACATTATGCACTGACAGAAAACACACATCAAAGGCCTAGTCATTGCAGCAAAGCAGTATGTTAGGGAGTTTCCACCCGGCCGTCCCTGGAGGGGAGTGCAGACCCTACGGATTCAAACATAACAAGTTAAGCACCCATATATCGCATAATCAGATGGCAAACAATACTAAAGGTTTCAGATAGGGGTTAATGCACAGCTGAAAATATTGTACAAAGATTTGTATCTGTTGTAGGTGCTCCGTAGGTGGCGACCACGTCCCTGGACGCCTAATTATAATTCGCAACACGTGTCTTTAATGGGACACTCAAGACATCCCTTTGGGCACACCTTGTTTCATCTGTGTGAAAAAAGGATTCCAAACATATGTTCCTTTTGTTATGTATATTGTTTTATTCTTCTTTCATTTCTCTTTTCAGTGTATTAAACATTTTGATCATTATGTGTTTTCTGCCATATTTATACCAGCGACAACGTTATTTTCAAATCCAATGCATTTCGTGCGTGCTCATAACGCTCTTCATCTGGGAATCAACACTACAAACAAAATATGAAAGTAATGAGTAAACGTACTGTGTGTGTATCATATTACTGTTTAAACTAAAGTGTTTCTAATCCAAAAAGCCAAAACGAAAAAACCTGTCCTGTGTATATTTTACCGACATCACCGTGTCACTTACGTGTCGCTTTTACACAACTATTAGATGGTACAAATGTAAACAAACATGTAAAATCCCAACAAGCAAGTTCCCCTTCCAGATCAAGAAAAAAACGAATATTGATTACAGACAAGACAATTCCATACGTTCATTGAGTCCATTCGGACTCTGTACCAAGTTTATGGATCTAAAAATGTTCTCGTTGCAGCATGTATTTGGTATTTTCTCTTCCTTCAGTCTTTTCCACTACCTCCAGTATCATGAATTTTAGTTGAGAGATGTTATGCTGCGCCTCCATGAAATGTGTAGCTATTGATGATTTAGTATTTTTCATACGAATGTTTGACTTATGTTCTGTTAATCTTGTCTTTATGCTTCTTTCAGTCTTTCCAATATATAATTTTCCGCATGGACATTTCAACGCGTAAATTACATTATTTGTATCACATGTCGCATTGACCCTCACTTTAATCTTGTGTCCTTTCATGGGTTGGTTTATTTTATTGCCTTTGATGATGCTGCTGCAATTCCCGCAATTTAAACACGGTTTGGTACCCTTGTATATTTTTGTTTCAGGTTGACGATATTTCAAAATTTCTCCCAGGTTTTGAGCTCTAGTGTAAGCAAATAGAGGTATTTGATCAAAAGATTTTTGGAAATCCGGTTCAAGCTTAAGTATGGTCCAATGCTTAGTGATGATTTTCCTAAAGTTATGGCTCTGTGTGGAATATTTTGATACGGCTACGATCCGAGCTTCTTCACGTTTAGGGGTTGGTTTTAGAAGTTCCCTTCTCTCTGCTGCTTTGACCCTTTTTTTTGCATTCTCTATGATTTCCTTTGGGTAACCTCTATTCAAAAATCTTGTTGACATTTCTTCCAATGTTGAATCCACTTTAGTGATATCAGATGTGATCCTTTTGGTGTTTTTTTAAGCTGGGTTGATGAAAACTCGCAAAATGCAACATGTTATTCCTATCGGTTTCTTTTCTGTACATGCTAGTTTCAAATCCTTTTTCCGTGATTGAAATTCTGACATCCAAAAAAGTTACAGATGTGTCTGAAATATCCCACGTTAATTGTATCCGGCTGTCTATTTCATTGAATTCACATAGAACGGACTGTAAAAGATCTTTTGATGACTTCCAAATGATAAATATATCATCTATATAACGCACAATGAGTTTGGTGTTCTCTTTCCATACTGTCTTTTTTTTTTTTTGTGAAAACCTTTATTTAACATTTGCAATCAAATACAGACAAGGGCCTACAACCCCCAGGGCTGGCCGCTAGCGTTTCAGTACGGTATTATAATCCAACTTCGAACCCGCCTCCCTGGGGAGCATAGGAACCCCATTCACAAAGCGCATCAGTTGCAAAAGCAGTTCAATTCGAAAACAGGATAGGAGGTTTTCATTTTACAATAATAAGTAGAAAGGATCAGGTATCGTACAGTGTCTCGGATCGCAAAGGGGGCTGAGCAAAAGAACAACGTGTCCAAAATAATCTCGCTATAATGTAAGTCAACGGCGTTAAGACATACGGCCTCAGGATAAGCTAGCACATTATTGTTCGTCTACGCCATCATTATCGTCCGCCCATACAACCAAAACCTCAAAAAGGGGGGCAAGGTACAGATGTAGAAACAAGGATGTAAGAAAGCCGAACCCACTACACTAACCCGGAAAAGGAAAAAGAAGAAAAGACAAGGGAAGAGAAGGAAACAGAGGCCATAGAACAAAAATAATAACCAAACACCCATCCCATGCACCCCCCACCCTGCACCCCTGCTGATGACTACGGCCACCCCCCTCGCAGCGTGCCTGTCGCCCAGTAACCAGAACCCGAAATATAGAAGAAAGGGAAAGAGAAGAAAAGGCAAAGAACCCCACTCGATGAGGGAAAGCGGAGGAGGGCATATTTCTACGGACTCCCGGACTCCTTCCCCCGTCATAGCCAGCCCCGCCCCGGACTCCGTTAGGTCAATAAAAACAATCCCGTTAAACATAGTGCCACAATGAGAGACCCAGATAAAAATCTCAACCCTGGCCCCGTCGATCAAATTCACTGAAGTCGTCAATTAAAGAAAGCCCTTTCCACAAAATACTGCAAAAGTCTACAAAACAGGAGTACACAGATGAGTAAAGAACGGCAGGTCCCGATGCAGATGGCTGGTACCAATGTTGCCCCTCCCTGCCTTCGAAGCCAAGCTTTACCCCATCCGCCATCTTGAAGGACCGACAGGGGAGGGGAGTCGACACGGTCCAAAACAGCAAAAGATAGAAAGTGGAAAGTTCCAAAGTGGGGACGACATGTAAATATTCCGAGGGATACACAATCAGGGGTTCCAACGGTTCCATTGGGTGACCAGGCACAGTACATTCAGGTAGATCCAATACAATAGGGGCAAACTCTGCTTCCAGCGCCGGGTCAAGATACGTCTCCGAAACATCTATTGAAAAGCGGGCTGGCTGCCGGGTCGCGGGTGTCGAGTCAGGATCCGGTCTCAGGCTTGTGAGTCCATCCGTCGCAGACAACAAACTGCAAGTCTGGACTTCAATAGTCCCCTTAAGTGCCATGAGTGCCTCCAGCACCGTTCGCAGAGACGGGCCAGTTCGAGCCTGCTCCGCTAGATGCCTTTCATCCTCCAACATGGTGGTCCCCACGGAGAGGCGCCTTCTCCGGGGCAAAATTAGGCAGAGCAGGAGTAAGCCATGAGGGACTGACAGTTAGCGAGCAGTAGTACGCAGCGAGGCACCGACCCGGGGGAATCGGCGATGTGAATGCCGAGCCCCCGGTCAGGGACCCCCCACACAGCACTCGTCACTCGTCACCTCACCTACTGTAGGGCACCAGGCAGCTGATGGTAGCGAAACAATCAAAAAAGTCCGAATGCTCCAGAGACTGGACCCAACCACATTCAGCAGTCCGTTGTTATTTAACTCGGACCCGGCAGAGCCAGCACTCGAGACCCCGGCTTCCCTGCTGCATTAGGCCTCAATGCGACACTCGACGTAGCTCCGTTCCACAACGACAGAGAAACTCCGGGATTGCACCCCTGGAATGCGGGTCGGATCACACACACGGATCCGGTGCAGGTAAGCAGGATAAGCAACAGGATAATAGAGCGTAGGACGGAGGTCAGCGGAGCCGGGAGACTATGCGGCCATCTTGGTTGGTGTCGTAGCTCCTTCCTTTCCATACTGTCTTAGAGAAAATGTTAGTTTCCTCATAGTCCTGCATAAAGATGTTGGCGTATACCGGCGCCGCCGAATTTCCCATTGCTGTTCCCGTTAGTTGTTGATACCACAAGTCTTTGTATCTAAAATAATTCTGATACAATGTAAATGTCATCAGCTCCATTAGAAATGTCTGTAAGTCATGGCTCAGATCTGTGTTTAGTAGTGCTTTCTCTATTGCTTCCATTCCTAAAGAGTGTGGTATCGAGATGTATAAGGAACGTACATCAGCTGTACACATGATGAGAGTTTCTTCCGGTTCTATGATCATGGTTTCCAGTTTTAGTAAGAATTCCGTAGTGTCTTTCACATATGTCCTCATTTTTCTTACAATGGGTTGTAAATGTCTGTCTAGAAGTTGGCCAATAGGCTCGTGGATACTTCCTCGTGTCGAAACAATTGGACGTAAAGGTGGGTCCATTAAGTTCTTGTGTATTTTTAGTATCATATAAAATACCGGACTTTTGGGATTTGGTTTGGTGAGAAAGTTTTTTGTCTTAAGGTAGATGGTTCCCATTTCATAAGCTCTTTCAATGATGGTTCCTAAGGTTTTTGAATATTCCATTGTGGGATTTCCACTTAGCTCCATATATGTGTTTCCGTCTGAGATATGATCCAAAACTTTCATCTCGTAGATGGAGTTATTCATGATTACTAAGGCACCACCCTTGTCTGCTTTTGTAAACCTTAATTCTGAATTAGAAGCCAATTTTCTTAAGCAATCCAAATCCTTCTGGGTGATATTTTTCTTGATACAAGTATTGAATTTTAAATGGAATAGATCTTGTTTCACCATTTTTTCAAAAATATCCAACATTTTATGGCTCATGGGAGCTTGAAAAGTACTTGTGGCTCGCAGCCCACATAGTTGATCTTCAGATTCTTTGTCTTGTTGAGGAAGTATATTATCAAAGAAATGACGGAGGCTTATTTTTCGCATGAGTTTGAAAAAACTCACCTCTAATTCCAACGCATCCGTGTTGGTTGTGGGTACAAAAGATGTTCCTCTTTGTAACAAATTGAGTTCATATGTACTGGGTTTATAGTCACTGATGTTTATGACCAGTTGGTTTAATTTTGAGTCTTTTTCTTGTCCTTGTCTTTCTTCGGTATCGTGGTGCTCCTCGTGTTGGGGTGTTCCTTCTCTTTGTCTTTGTCTTTTTCCTTTGTTCTTTCCTCTCCGGGGTCTCCTTTTTGGGCTTGGCCTTGTTCTAAAAAAGGATTGACTGTTACTGGAATACTCGTAGTGGGCTGTTCTGTTTGAGTGGTGTCTTGTGATCTTCCTTCTGATTGAGACCTTTGATCTGTGCGTGTAGGTTCCTGCTGTTTTGAACGCCTTAATTAGGGAAGAATTATCGCAAGAATACTCAAGCCGGACCAAGGAACAGAATATAAGACAACTGATTTACCTAACCAAGAGACAAATAAACCAGAAGCTACACGCGAGCACTCTTATAAAATATCACCGAGCTCTGCGCATACCTAGAGGCCTAAGAATTTCCCTCAAACCTTCTCTTTGCAAAAATTCGAAATCATTCCAGGATAAGTGGTTTGCTATACTTAACAAATGTTCTTTGGACCTCATTTTACTAATAATAGAGGAGTTATCAGGAATACTGGAAGATTTAACAAAAGATATAGCGGAAGTATCAATGGAACGGAAACACATATATGGAGCTAAGTGGAAATCCCACAATGGAATATTCAAAAACCTTAGGAACCATCATTGAAAGAGCTTATGAAATGGGAACCATCAACCTTAAGACAAAAAACTTTCTCACCAAACCAAATCCCAAAAGTCCGGTATTTTATATGATACCAAAAATACACAAGAACTTAATGGACCCACCTTTACGTCCAATTGTTTCGACACGAGGAAGTATCCACGAGCCTATTGGTCAACTTCTAGACAGACATTTACAACCCACGGTAAGAAAAATGAGGACATATGTGAAAGACACTACGTAATTCTTACTAAATCTGGAAACCATGATCATAGAACCGGAAGAAACTCTCATCATGTGTACAGCTGATGTACGTTCCTTATACACCTCGATACCACACTCTTTAGGAATGGAAGCAATAGAGAAAGCACTACTAAACACAGATCTGAGCCATGACTTACAGACATTTCTAATGGAACTGATGACATTTACATTGTATCAGAGTTATTTTAGATACAAAGACTCGTGGTATCAACAACTAACGGGAACAGCTATGGGAAATTCGGCGGCGCCGGTATACGCCAACATCTTTATGCAGGACTATGAGGAAACTAACATTTTCTCTAAGACAATATGGAAAGAGAACACCAAACTCATTGTGCGTTATATAGATGATATATTTATCATTTGGAAGTCATCCAAAGATCTTTTACAGTCCGTTCTATGTGAATTCAATGAAATAGACAGCCGGATACAATTAACGTGGGATATTTCAGACACATCTGTAACTTTTTTGGATGTCAGAATTTCAATCACGGAAAAAGGATTTGAAACTAGCATGTACAGAAAAGAAACCGATAGGAATAACATGTTGCATTTTGCGAGTTTTCATCAACCCAGCTTAAAAAAACACTTACCCTACTCACAGATGACAAGAGCCAAAAGGATCACATCTGATATCACTAAAGTGGATTCAACATTGGAGGAAATGTCAACAAGATTTTTGAATAAAGGTTACCCAAAGGAAATCATAGAGAATGAAAAAAAAAAGGGTCGTAGAAGCAGAGAGAAGGGAACTTCTAAAACCAACCCATAAACGTGAAGAAGCTTGGATCGTAGCCGTATCAAAATATTCCACACAGAGCCATAACTTTAGGAAAATCCTCACTAAGCATTGGACCATACTTAAGCTTGAACCGGATTTCCAAAAATCTTTTGATCAAATACCTCTATTTGCTTACACTAGAGCTCAAAACCTGGGAGAAATTTTGAAATATCGTCAACCTGAAACAAAAATATACAAGGGTACCAAACCGTGTTTAAATTGCGGGAATTGCAACAGCATCATCAAAGGCAATAAAATAAACCACCCCATGAAAGGACACGAGATTAAAGTGAGGGTCAATGCGACATGTGATACAAATAATGTAATTTACGCGTTGAAATGTCCATGCGGAAAATTATATATTAGAAAGACTGAAAGACGCATAAAGACAAGATTAACAGAACATAAGTCAAACATTCGTATGAAAAATACTAAATCATCAATAGCTACACATTTCATGGAGGCGCACATTAACATCTCTCAACTAAAATTCATGATACTGGAGGCAGTGGAAAAGACTGAAGGAAGAGATAATACCAAATACATGCTGCAACGAGAAAATTTTTGGATCCATAAACTTGGTACACAGACTCCGAATGGACTCAATGAACGTATGGAATTGTCTTGTTATTTGTAATCAATATTCGTTTTTTCCTTGATCTGGAAGGGAAACTTGCTTGTTGGGATTTTAAATGTTTGTTTACATTTGCACCATCTAATAGTAAATGACTGTGTAACCATGCCACCTCACATCACGCACACCTTCTCTCATATAGAGATAGCACACCAGAGCCGTCATCGGTTTACACTTTGGACAGTCAGGGTTCAATTCCCCCTGTGAATCATTTTCACTTTTTTGATTTTTTCCCTCTTAAGAAAAAAATATTTCTTTCACTATCTATATACTGGATTGGTTAGCCCCAGTTTCATTTAATGTGATAGAGTAATTTATTCTCAAGGCGAAGAGTTATTTTGGATACACTTCTTAAGAATTGCAGTATTTTGTTCAGCTCGTTAGATCACGTGATCGGAATATCACCCAATAGCGAACCACGCTGGTTGGTTATATGGAGAACGATCATAATGGAGGTCGTTGGAAGTTTCGCGGCAAGCAGGTTATGGAGATGCCGATATACCGCATATCAGGTTAGGTCTTCGAATGGAGGCTGATTTTGCTTGTGCCGTAAAGCTAGGGAGAGTTGATATAGCATCTAACATTGATTCTTACAGTGTGTACTGGTTTTCGTTTACAGCGAGTTAAATACGGAGTCTGAAGTTGTGTAAAAGCGACACGTAAGTGACACAGAAAGAGGCTGCACTTGATATTGTCGCCACGGGTATATAAGGTTCTAACGGTGATGTCGGTAAAATATACACCGGACAGGTTTTTTCGTTTTGGCTTTTTGTATTAGAAACACTTTAGTTTAAACAGTAATATGATACACACACAGTACGTTTACTCATTACTTTCATATTTTGTTTGTAGTGTTGTTAAAATCAGGTTTGCAGTATCAACATTATCGGCGCCATCTTGTCCCCCTTTTTGAGTCAGTTCGTGCGCGTAAGCGGCAGCCATTTTAAATACCATGGCCTCTCTGTCCATCGCCAACAGCCAGCGCGTCTCTCTCTCTCTCTCTCTTGACCTCGCAGACATCCCCCGCGCGCTGACAACCCCCCCGCTCCCACGTGCTTGGGCCATAAACCCCTCTTCGGCGCAACCCTGCCTCGGAACCCCATCCTGTTCCCAGCTCAACACCTCCCTCCATTCCTTTCATGATCCCCGGTCCTTTGATAAAACCCCCTTTCCTCTGTGCCCGATTGTCTTACTCGTTCCCAGGCCGCCACCTGGCCCTGCGGATGCTGTTTATTACCCCCATACAGTAGGAAGCTTCTCCCATTAAAGGACCCACGAGTTGATCAAAGCCCCCACCCCATGAGATCCGATCGACCACATACATTCCGTGAATCGGCGGAATGTCCAGCTGCGCAACAATTGTCACCTGTTGTGACCGGGGTGGGGACTTCAACTGTAAATGTGTGAGGGAACGGGCCTGAAGCGGGGATTCCGAGGATGTCCTTCCATACTTCAAAGCATTTACAAGAATGTGCCACATGCAATAAACTGTAATAAAGATCATAAACCTGTGTATAAGAGGCAAGGCCTCAGAGATGCGGTTAGAGCACCTCGTGAAGATACCCTGTTGTCTGAATTGATGTGTTCTGCTCCGTCGGAATAAAACTTCTGTTTCCTGCCTTCCAGTCTCCAGCGCCTGCCTCTTTGTTTGGTAACTTGAGTGGTATTAGAGGCGGTTAGCGCCGGGCAACTTTGAAAAAGGTCATCGGCCCGTACCTTTTTCCACAATTGGCTTCCCAAACGTGGGGCCCATCAGCGATTCGTGGATCCAGTGGGAGAGGTCCTGATGACAGAGTGAACGACTGCAACGATCGGGAGAGCTCCTGTCCGATAGACCCTCGTCTGACAGCCGATCATCCGAACTTCACTGGTTCCGAACAGACCTCTCTCGAGTGATCTATGGTCCTGACTGGGAACCATCAGGAGTGCTGCGACGGTCACGAAGAGTAGAGGACGATCGGGCGCTGGATTCGGAAGACAAGAAACTGTCCATGCGGTCCGGTTAAGGTCATGTAACACGACAAATTGTGAAATGATTGTTTGATTTGGAAAATACTAGTATTACTCTTTGAATTGTTGGTTCTTTTGGAGATTCGCTGTCTGCAAACGGAGAACAACAGGCTCTCTCTTTGCAAGCAGTGAAGGATAGGTAACGCAGACTTTTGTCCCCGTTGTAATCCGTCGTGCCTATCTTCCTCCCCCACTGATTGATTGTTGGCCCGAACTGTTGTTCGCTGATTGTTTTCTGGAGATTCTCTGTCTGCAAACGGAGAAGAACAGGTTCTCTCTTTGCAGGTAGTGAAAGGGTAGGTAACGCAGACTTTTGTCCCCGTTGTAACCCGTCGTGCCTACTTATTCTCCTCATTGATTGTTTGATTGACCGAACATTGACTGTTCGATATTGGTTCTTTTGAGGTATTCACCGCCTGCAAATAACGAAGAATAGAAATATTCTGTCTAGTCTTTGCACGCAGTGATAAGATAGGTAGTGCAGACTTTTGTCCCCATTGTAATCCGTCATGCCTATCTTCTCCCCACTGATTGGTAGCCTGTTTAGCCCAGACCGCTTATTAGAGATGAACCATCCAGCTCCACTGGAGGGCACCCCTAATAAGGACATGTTCATGAAGCATGGATTAATCGCTATAGCTTATAGCAAGCTGTGGCATAAATATACGAAGAAGGATCAGAAAAGTCAGTGGCCACTGATAGGATCCTTCGACGAGGATAAAATAAGTGCGCTAGGAACAGCCCTTGGGAAACACAAGACAACGCCCACTATGCTTGATAGTCTCGGCATGTGGCGCAAAGAAACCGAACAACGTAAAAAGAGAAATGAAAGTAGGTTGGGAAAAGAGCTGCGAAAGGCAGCCCACCTAGCTGCTAAGAAATTAGAAGAAGAGATTAAGGAGAGAGAAGAAGCCAAACAGAAACAAGAGTTAACGACATCAAGCCAGTGTCCGGTTAGAACACCCTCTACGCTCTACCCTGAATTACCATCGAAACAGCGAGCCAACGATGATCTTTTGTTAGGTCCTCCGATCATCTACATGCCCTCTCCATATGCCCCTTCCCAACCTTTAGCACAGCACCCACCACCCTCAAGCACAGACGAGAGTAGTACCAGAGCTTCGGTCCCCATGGCCTCCGCGCAGGCCGAACCCCTTGTACTAGAGACAGCACAAGCGACAGTGTTAGATGACCCAGAGGCCTGAAAAACAGATTCCACAAGAACGAACAGGCTAAGCAAAGATGAGCGAGCAGGGATCGACAAGGTAGTGAGGGCACTGGTAGAAAGAAAGGAGAGTGGAGAGCACATCACGGATATGTTCAACTCGTATGCAGGGAGCCACAGACGGCACTGTGCCGTACGACTGTGTTATCATGCCCTAAATGCGTATGAGGACCGATATCGAAACAAAGGTACCGAGTGCCTAACGACTCTGTATAGAAAGGTCGATATCGGGGATGAGGGCGAGTGTGACGTGACGGACCTCCTTACGCGTACGCTTGAGGTTTTCCGCCACCTCACTGAACAAGAATCGGAAGCTAAACCTATGACACCTGTAGCGACCGAATCACGAACTGACCGAGCTAGCACCATGATGCCAATAAGAGAGGCTGCCCCCTACTGGGTTCCCCCACGAGGTCTGGGAACACACGATGACGTCAACCACCAAGATGCAAGAGGGAGGGTAGTGTACAACTGGGTCTACCAGCCATGGGATCGGCAAGATATTCTGACGTTCCGGAAGTCTCTGCCCGATTTACGTAAAAACCCCACTGCCTTCTACACTGAATTAGGTACAGCCCTAGGTTCAACGATTATGACCCTGGCTGACATCGACTTGTTTTTCGGGTTATGTCTGCCAGCTGATGTGTGGAAGCAAATCCGGAAAGTCGACCACCTTGAGCTGTTCGGACACACCTGGTCACAACTCGATGGCATAGATAGGCAACGAGAACCTGGACAGAAGCCTTTGAAACCCATTTTAGAACTTCCAGACAAAATTGTACAGAAATTGAAAACCATGATCCCAGAAAAGAAAGTGGACTGGTCGATAGTAACAGCCTGTCGTCAGAAACCCCAGGAAGACGTATCGGAATACTTCTCCCGGTTTGAAACGGTGTTCTCCGATTACAGCGGCCAGGACATGACCACTGCAACCGGAAACCATCTGTTTGTCCAGAATTATGTAAAAGGGCTGACGCAGGAGGTCTCTCAGAAACTGCAGGCCAGCGAGAGTAGTTGGGCGGCCTCCAAGCCTGCGGCTATCCTTCAGATGGCCCAATATTACGAGCACCAGAAAATCGAAAACGATAGAGCGACAGAGAAAAAGAAGAAAGACTTAAAAGAAAGGGTGATGATTGCTCAGTTGCAAGGGGTGACTGTAAGTATCATGAGGTTAATTGTATAATGTGGTAAATATTTAATTACCGTCCTAATTTCTATGCAGGTAAGTACTAAAAATAAAATAACTCAATCGGAAAGAAAGACGCAGAGTCCGTGGTGTTAGAGTTCTTAGGGGTTTTATTCCTTAAAAAGGAATGGTTCTTGAACCGGATATCGGGTTCCTGACACCACTGGGGTTCAGGAAGGGATAGAGCAATGCTTTATTGACAATACATAACTTTTATACTCAAATCATATAATGGAAACCAATACAGTAGGCGTAACAGCTGAGAGAAACAAGATAAGAGCACACACGTGTTAGCAATACGTAATCAGAAGGCGTGAACTAGGCGTGAACACAGAGGTGTGTGCTAGAAACGTCACATGAAAGTGTCACAAGTGGGTGGGTACATAGCAGAATCTTGCAATGTCAGCAGAAATCTGAGATCTGGATGCGGGCGCAGCTGCATGACGTGTGATTGACGTGAAGCTGGAGGGTGCAGGGGACTTGACATTTACACTAGAGGAAAAGAGACAGAAGTCTGGCATGTCAGATCAACTCGTTCCTATATCATATCTGATATCTGATGTTTGGGAACCATATTATCTAGAGGGAAAGGTCTCTTGGGCAGAGGCTATTCTATACTGACTGTGAGTGCGTGTATAAGCGTCTACGTGTCTGCATGAGATGCGAGGGGGCATGGGCCTACCATGGCAACAGAAGCTATGAATTACTTGCACGGAGACAGTGAGGCCGGGCCCTTTGCTCTGCAGCTGGAAGGATGTTTACTTGAACTAGTAGGCAGGAATGTATTTTTGAGGAGCGGAGCAGATAATTCGAAGGTTGAATACAGTCTTGGCAGGCAACAGGCTGAGCTAAGCGCCGTTAGCCGCGCAGGGAGTAAGGCAGAGGTCACGGGTACAGAGGCAGGCCCAGGCTGAGGCATTCAGAGTCAGAAGGCAGGGAAAGGCTCGATGGCAGAATTCAGGGCCTACTTCGCCAGAGCTGAAAAACGTGTAAAGTACACCACAAAAAGACGTTGGCAAGGCATACTTGGGAACGGAATATTCAACCCGTTCAGGGTGGATCTGAAAGAGGACATGTTAACGTTGGACGCAAATGTATTTGCGTCTTCATAGCTGGCACAGGAGGGAAGTTACATGCACTTTAAGCTCGTACATGGAGACGGTGGGGTACACGTTAGGGAACATTTCTTGACCATAAAATGTATATTTCCTCATTCCCTCCTTGTTCCCTACGGACCCTTCATGATATATCGATCCTCATGAATCGATCAGTCTGTTCACGTAACATCATTTGCTCTTCTTTCTTCTTTTCGCGTTTTGAGTGGAAACTTGAATGCGGAATACATGATGTGGCGCACAGACCACAAATCGCTGGCCCACATTGTAGGCACAGGCAGCAACTGAATACTATGAGAAGGGCAATGCCTAGGAAGGATAGGATCTTCCATCCCCAAGCGGTCAACGTTGTCCAGAACCAACCGGACCAAGTCCAGGTGCCTGGATTCTGATGTATCAAACTTGCAATTTTATGAAGACGTGTGATAGCTTTATATACTGTTGGCGCGTTTTCTGGAATGAAAACACAGCAACTCGACCCGATGACCTTACAGTCTCCGCCCCTATCTGCTAGGATGACGTCAATAACAAGACGATTTTGAAGAACAACAACCCGCATGGCAGATTGCTCCTCTGTTAAGTTGCCTAGAGCGGAAGTAGTTTCATTCACCACTGCTTCGAGGGTTCTAGTTAATTTTCGTATCAGTTTACCATTAAAGACAGTACCTAAGTAGGGGAAGAAACCTTTATTGAAGTCTGTGTATTGCTCCCATGCCGTTTCAGTATAGTCGACAATCGGGAGATCTCTTCGGAGTCTATTGTTTACTAGATTTGTATTTCTGTGATAATCAGGAGGGGCTAGGAAAACAGGTGGCAGAAGGAAGGCAATGTAACAGGTACCATCCCAATCTGGAGGTAAGCGTATGTATGCGGTATGGCCACAAACAAAGTAGGAATGACGAGTAGCTCTAAATGTAGACTTGCCTTGATCACTGAATTCGACCACAGTAGTACATTTACTATGACCTAAGTGTACTGAACCCTTCTTTCTGACACATAAGTCACCCGTGACTGGTAATACTGACATAGCAGGGAGAACTGGTGCAGCTTCGGATTCAACAGTAAGAATCATGAGGTTAATTGTATAATTACCTAATCCATATACTTCATTTTCTAGATCAGTTCCTGTCCTAGTGGGAAGTCCCTTCTTGTCAGGGTAGCAGGCTTTAAGCAGAACTAAGTTCAGGTTTCCCCAAACCCAATTTCCTTCGAAAACAGCAATATCAGAATCTAAAGAATTAATTAATCCAAACCATGCACCACATGAGCCATTGTGAGTGAACGGGTATGGAAAGAGAGGCAGAACTCCCTTGTATTTCTGATAGGGAGGGAGTCGGCCACATATCCAACAGTTTGTAGCATTATTAGTCTGATGGGAGTGATGTAACATACTAATGAATGTGTTGTTGCGCAGCGCAAGTCTGTAAGATAACTCGTGTGGGGGTAATTCACTAAAAGAATGTTCGGCAGTGACATTGTAAGCAGATTGGGCACGCTTGAAGATAGGGTAATATATATGCAACAATATACTGGCAGCAATCATCAGAAGGCTTAGAAAAAACATAACCAATAATGTCACTATACAGTGACTACGAAGTGATTTACAATATGCACGTTTCTTGAGTTGTCTCTCTCTCTCTCTCTATCTCGGTCTAGGGGATACATGTCAGAAACTAATTTAACCGATTCACCTAGGGGAGGACTTAAACAATTAAACTGTCTGACTTGCTAGACCGCAACTTTGATTTATACTCCTCTTGCGGAGTTTTCTCTCTCTTGGGAACTTTAAAGTCACTAGAATCGGGGCAGTCCATTGAGGGGCTGTAAGAGTCAGTCTCTGGCAATAGTTCATTACACTTTTTAATATGACTCGCATGAATCCACCCCTTTCGGCCCTCAACCTTGATTGCAGTCCTCGTGGTCAGAAGGACGAGCTTCGGCTCCTGCCAACGGGGCTCCAGCGGACTCCTCCTATCGAAATTTCGTATCAGGACAGTATCTCCAGGACGGACATCGTGTGGCTTCACATCAGTGTTGTCGGGAAAGGCGGCAGCAACCTGTGAACGACATGATTGGAGTGCAGACATCAAGGAGGCAAGGTAATCTGTCAGCATATTACAGTCAACATCGGTTATTTTCTTAGGCATGGGCGTCCCCCACATATTTGGTGGTCGGCCAAAGACCACCTCATACGGGGATAGTCCTGATCTCGAATGTGGGACCATTCTCATGTAGAATAGTGCAACTGGCAGGGCGACTATCCAGTCGACCCCTTTCTCTTTACATATTTTTGCAAGACGTGTTTTCAGTGTCTTTCTACAAGGCCAGCTGCCTCGGGATGTCGGACGCAATGGAATTTCCACTGGTATCCTAGCAGAAGTGAAACCTGCTTCATGAGCTCGGATGAGAATGGCTGTCCGTTATCTGAGTACACGATACGAGGCAAGCCGTACCGTGGGAAGAATTCTCGAACCAGCTGCTTGGCAGTGGTCGGGGCAGTGTAATCTGGGACTGGATATGCTTCGGTCCAACGGGAAAGTGCACAAACAACTACGAGGACGTACTTGAATCCTCGACAACGTTCCATCTGGATATAATCCATCTGGAGGACTTCAAAAGGGTGATCGGGAGGATGAAATCCACCTTGCTCTACAGGGACGCTTTTACCTGGATTGAACAGACAACAGATCATGCAAGTACGCACTTTCTGTTTTGCTGCTGCTCGTAAATGTTTGTTGTACCAGAGATTCTGTAAACTGTCTAACATAGCTTTTTCTCCTAGGTGTGCTGGACTATGTGCTGTATTTATTATGACTTGAACCATAGAGTCGGGGAGAAACCATGTAGATTTTCCCTTCGTCATCCATCCCTGATCTGTCTGGATCCCTCCTAGTTCAGTCCATTTCTTTATTTCATCTGGAGTAGCATGTGTCTGAATATCTATTACATCTAGTGTGGGATCCCTAACTGTCATACAATGTGTCGGCACTATGATCTTTGTTACATCAGTTGTCTGGGTGTGAGTCAATGCTGTATGTTTTGCTGTTTGGTCTGCCAGGTCGTTACCCTGGGAAATAGAGTCTGTAACTTTAGTATGTGCTTTACACTTCATGATAGATATGCCTGAAGGCAGATGTATTGCTTCTAACAGTGCTTGAATGAGGGGACCGTGTTGAATCTTGGCACCGTGAGTGGTCAAGAAACCTCGTTCTTGCCATAACACTCCGAAGTTGTGTACGACTCCGAAAGCATAACGTGAATCGGTGTATATGTTAACATTTCTGTTCTTGGCTAGTATACAGGCTCGGGTCAGAGCAATAAGCTCTGCTGCTTGAGCGGACAGTGTATCTATACGATGTGTTTCTTTGACTTCAGTTTCAGTGGTCACTGCATACGCGGCTACTAATTCTCCTGTGTTTGTTCTCATACATGAACCGTCCACGTAAAGTGTCAGGTCTGGATTTGTCAGTGGAACATCTGTTAAGTCTCGTCGGGGCTTTGTTACTGCATTAATGATCTCTATACAATCATGCGGGGCTGAATCTGTCATAATCGAAGGTAACAATGTTGCAGGATTTAGAATGTTACAGCGTCTGATTTCTATGTGTGGCTGGAATAGCGTTAATTCATAACCTGTCAGTCGTGCTATAGTCAGGTGTTGAGTCTGTGTTCGGTTTAGAAGGACCTCTACAGTATGTGGAACTTGTACTGTCAATGGATGTCCTAATACTATTGAGTCGCTTTGTCTGATTGCTAGGGCTGTCGCTGCAACTGATTTTAAGCACGCAGGCAGAGCCTGGGCCACTGAATCCAATGTACTTGAAAAATAAGCACAAGGCTTATGTGAACCTGCTTGATCTTGAGTGAGGACAGACAACGCTGTACCATCACGTTCTGTAACAAAAAGTGTAAAAGGTTTGCTGTAACATGGTGTCGCTAAAACTGGTGCTTGACATAAAGCTTTCTTTAATTCCTCAAAAGCCTGTGTATGTTCCTGAGTCCAAGGGAGGGCAGTCGAAGTCGCTGCCTCCTGTGTTGTCAGCTGAATGAGTGGTTTAGCTAGAAATGCATACTGAGGAATCCATTGTCTGCAGTACGAGGTGAGGCCTATAAAGGCCCGCACTTCCTTTTGTGTCTGGGGTTGTGGCATGTTTACAATTAACTGGATGCGGTCAGGAGTGAGCTGTCTCCCCACTTTGGACAGCAAGTGACCCAGGTACACAACTTGCTGAACACAGAATTGTAGCTTCGAAGGAGACACCTTGTGTCCCTTGTCGGCCAGAAAATGTAAAACTGTCAGTGATGCTTGTTCACATTCGGGTTCACTTCGTGCGGTGATCAGCAGATCATCGACGTACTGTAGTAAGGCAGTGTTAACTGGCATTTGGATACAGTCAAGTTGTCTTTTCAGTGCTTGGCTATAGATGCTGGGGCTTTCTGTGAATCCTTGAGGTGCGCGTGAAAATTTGAAACTTCGGCCATTTAAACTGAATCCGAAGAGATATTGGCTCTCTGGATCAATGGGCACACTGAAGAAGGCGTTCTTGAGGTCAATTACAGTAAAGAACGTCGCTTCTGAATCAATAGCAGTCAATAAGGATGAGATGTCGGGAACCACAGGATACTGTGGAACAATGCATTTATTCAGTTCTCGTAAATCAATCACCAGCCGATATACTGGCGGTGCATTGGAATCAGTACGTTTAAGAATCGGAATGATAGGGGAATTACAGATATTGGAGTCGGTTTCTACGACCACTCCTTGGGCAATGAGCTCTTCAATGATTTCCAGTAAAGCCACTACAGCATCGGGTGGTAACTTGTATTGTCTGATTCGTGGTAAAACAACTCCTGGTTTGAGTGTAACACGGTATGGTGTGATGTGCATGCAACCTACATCGGTTGGGCCTTGTGCCCATAGGTGTTTCGGTACATTTTTCAATCTGACATCAAACTCTCGTAATACATAGTGACCCTTAAAGTCACGTAGAAAAAGTCTAACTCCTTCCGGAGAACAACATATCACAGCTCCTAGAGCCTTCAATGTTTTGATACCTAGCAAGTTTTCTGGACATGATTTAGTGAGTAACAAGTCTGTAACGCGTGATAATGGACCTACTGCTAGGGGGACGGGTTTCGATACTTCATTTACAATAGGCTGTCCTGAAAAACCAAGGGAAACATTCTGTGAGCCTGAGAGGGGTGCCCCTGGGACTTCATCATGGCTGATCGTTGTGCGGCTTGCCCCTGTGTCAATTAAAACTTTCTGTCTTTTCCCAATACTTGACTGTGTACATAAGGACCCTCTTGATCTACAGGAATCTCAATAAGAGGCAAGCCAACCTCCCTCTCTAGGCTGTTTCATGTGTATCGCTGATAATCGGGGTAATCAGATTGGGCATACTGGTACATCTGCTGTGAAACTTGCTGCGTCGCGGCAATGGGCTGTGGCTGTGATACCGCTGTGGTCTGTACTGTATGTGGTGGAGCAATCATAGGCTGTATATTCTGTGAAGTCAGTTGCTGGACCTGGTCTTGTCTAGGCTGACGCGGTCTTTCTTTAGTTTTACCTGTTGATATATTGTGTTTCAGGACTGGACATTCATGTACGTAGTGACCTGGCTGTTTGCAATAGTTGCATGTCCCTTTAACAGGAGCTGCTGAATTACCTGTCTGGGTCGCACCCTTTCTCTGACCGTCGGCTGGAACCGACTGGGCCACTAACATTTTCATTTTCGTGTCTTTCATACGTCTCTGTTCGTGATCCTGTTCTTCTCTAATTCTGTTCTGGTGATATTGTAACATTTGTAACATCTGGGATGGCGTATTTGCTTGCCATGTACTTTCAACTTTATATACACGGTTCTTAACTTGTGTCAGGGAATTCTCGACTAATTTTGTTACAAAAAGATGTGGGTATGACTCGCTACCTGGTTTCAGGCCACTATTAATAATGAAACATTTCTCGAATCTTGAATAGAAGTCACTAGTATCTTCATCGTGTTTCTGTTTACAGGCTGAGATTGCATCCCAGTCTTCCTTTTTAGTTGTCAATAATCTTGGCAAAACCTGTACTATTAAACCTGGTAATGCTTTAGCTTTGTCCCCAAGGCCTAGCCCTGGAGTACGAGCTTTTTCCTCGTCTTCTATTTCAGTCCAAATAATCTTTTTATCTCCCACCTCCCATTCTTTTTCCTTGAGTTTCTCGTAAATGCCGGTGGGCAGCAGTACCTTTAACAATTTCATAATATCCGTATACGTGTAATCTCCCATGAGTAACATGTCCTTAAGTTCTCGGTGAAAACCTGCAGGGTCTTTATCATGACAGGGTACTAGTTTCTTCATTTCTAACAATTCCAACTTTGTTAAAGGTGTGTACACAAACACACGTTCCAAGGTATTATTGGCATTCATAACTGGGTGTACTTCTCGTAAAGGATTCTGCCTGTCAAAATGAAACATTTTTTTTTCTGGGGGCGGAGCTGAAACATATTGTGGGCCTAGGAAAGCGTTATATCTGCGCCGTTGTTCTAGAATTATTTGAATTAACTTGGTACTTAGGCCTCTCCATCTATTCATAAGTAGTGCTTCTAATGTATCAGGTAAGGGACCTGGATCCGAATGTTGTTGTCTGTATAACGTGATGAGATGCTGAATCATGTACACACCAGCTAGTTTCTGCTCGTCTGGGGAAAGGTTCAGAAATGTCTGTGCTACTGTATCATCATTGTATGTGCTAGGATTGTCAGCCCATAGTACTGCTGACCGGGCTAGTTCTTGTTCATCCATAGAATTGAGTACATGGTACCCCATTCGTTCTTGAAGAATTTTATCGGTACCCTGAAACAGATATTCAGGAGAACTCGGTTTTGATATGCCAGAGAGAAAAACTCTCTTGCTTTCTGGACGAATGCCTTTCTTAAGGTAATTTCCCTTACCCACATACGCTATCATTTCTTTAGCCGTGACAGGTTCTTCAGGTCCGTCCTCCTCGGAGGAGTCATTCCTGTCACTTTCTTTTTCTTTTTCTTGTTCTTTTTCGTGTATTTCTATTACTGCTTTTCTGATTTTCTTGTACATACTTGCTATACAATTCAGTTTATCATGGTTTCCTTCGGCTATATTTTGACCCCACCTGTTTAGTGCTTCCATCTCTTCCTTGTCTACTCCAGGCCTGTCTCGTTCTCTTATTAAGCAATTTATGAAGAAACGTAATATACAACCTTGAGTGTCAACTTTCTGGTGAGCCAGGGCCTCTTTAATACTTTCAGGATTTTCCCCAGTCTGGATAAAATGATATATTCTATCTAGGTGTTCAGTCATTCCTGGAAATAACACTAGGTAATCTGCAACTTTTCGTAAGTGTAGTGATGCTAACAACATTCTATCGTCTTTACCGGGTACTGGATCATATCTGCAAATTGGAAGGGGTTCTTTAAGCATGTCTAAACGTGGTGTTTGGGGTGTACGTTGCTTCATTATGTCCCTAAGGTTTAATCTGTGTGTTGATGGCGGAGTCTGGAAACCTCCTGTCGCACCTCCTGAGGCGGAGGCTTGAGCGTTGTGTGTCTGTGGAGTCGGTATCTGTACCTGAACTTGTCTCTTACTAGGATCAGGCGCAAACGGATTTAGTATATTAATCTTAGATGTGGGAAGTGGTGGAGGTGGAGGAGCAGGTGGAGCAGGTTGTCGAACGGGTGAACTTTGTTGCGGTAATGGCGGGACATTGTCTTGGAGTGGGTTGCCACCTCCGTCACCGTCAGTAGGCGGTACGTGGGCACGTGGATTGGTGTAAGCGGGAGCTACATCGTCTAGATAGGAAGCAAGGAATATGTCTTTGGTGGTCCTGTGACTTACTTTAGTTGGAACCAATGGTGGCGGCAGATCTTTCGGTATTTCTGAAGTGGCTTTAGGCAAACCCTCGGCCACAAAATACATGCCATTTGCAAGAGTGTTTCGCATGCGGTCTACTTGTTCTGCTTTTACTCGGATCCCTTCATTAACTAATTCGTTTTCTCGGACTTCATCCGACTCTTCTCTATGTTTATCTTCTTTTCGGAGTGCTTTTTTGGCACGTTTATGTGATTCTTTACGCTACAATTCTATGGCATCTTTCTGGGATTGTCTGGCTTTCTTTTTCCATAGCGCTTCCTCTACTCTCATGATGCACTCGGCATCCCATGTTCCTGTAACGGGCCACCTGTGTCTCTCCTCTAGGTGCTTGGTGTAATCAGCCCATAAATCTAGGTACAGTATGGCATCTAAGCCATGCTTATGGTACATAAAATTACCAGGAGTGTCCCTAGGTGGGACAGGAATTTCTTCCTCTAGTATCCCTTTCCTAGTTCCTATCTGTCTTAATTTATTGAAAAACGGCATCTTGTTACTTAGTACTGGATACTCGATACTTGTTACTTACTCTGAACACAGCTAGTTACACAAAAACACAGTAATGTACATCAAACAGTCACTCATACCACGACATTAATCACATGAAAACATTTTGAACACATAGGACTACCCTTGATACTAGAATGTACTGCTAAACAGCACAGATACACTGTCGAGAACAGTGCAAGAACTTGAATGACTGATGTACTGCTAAACAGTACAGATACACTGTCTAAAACAGCGCAGACCGTGTTTGTGTACCCAAACCCGTCTTTACCGGATACATAATAATGCACCCGTCTAGATGCGTCCCCAGCAATGGTACTCACCGGGAAGCACGGAACAGAAGGCCTCGGAAAACTCGACTGGACTGGACCGGACTGGACTCGACTCGACTCGATATGTGAATACTTCGGAACTGGTGGGCCTCTTGACACCTCGGACCTTGCTTCTTTCGGCTAGGCTCTGGTCGGGATCCTCCGCACTCCTCACCGCCTCGTCTGGGTGCTGATCGCAGTCTCCGTCACCTCCGTAGGCCTGAGGGAGATACAGGAAATCCTGCGGGTACGCGTAATTGTCCGTCTTGACTTATGGCAGGGGGCAAAGGTTGCAACGCACCAACCGGCGCGTGGGGTGGGGGAGGGGTCCCTATTCGGGCGCCAAAATAATGTGGTAAATATTTAATTACCGTCCTAATTTCTATGCAGGTAAGTACTAAAAATAAAATAACTCAATCGGAAAGAAAGACGCAGAGTCCATGGTGTTAGAGTTCTTAGGGGTTTTATTCCTTAAAAAGGAATGGTTCTTGAACCGGATATCGGGTTCCTGACACCACTGGGGTTCAGGAAGGGATAGAGCAATGCTTTATTGACAATACATAACTTTTATACTCAAATCATATAATGGAAACCAATACAGTAGGCGTAACAGCTGAGAGAAACAAGATAAGAGCACACACGTGTTAGCAATACGTAATCAGAAGGCGTGAACTAGGCGTGAACACAGAGGTGTGTGCTAGAAACGTCACATGAAAGTGTCGCAAGTGGGTGGGTACATAGCAGAATCTTGCAATGTCAGCAGAAATCTGAGATCTGGATGCGCGCGCAGCTGCATGACGTGTGATTGACGTGAAGCTGGAGGGTGCAGGGGACTTGACATTTACACTAGAGGAAAAGAGACAGAAGTCTGGCATGTCAGATCAACTCGTTCCTATATCATATCTGATATCTGATGTTTGGGAACCATATTATCTAGAGGGAAAGGTCTCTTGGGCAGAGGCTATTCTATACTGACTGTGAGTGCGTGTATAAGCGTCTACGTGTCTGCATGAGATGCGAGGGGGCATGGGCCTACCATGGCAACAGAAGCTATGAATTACTTGCACGGAGACAGTGAGGCCGGGCCCTTTGCTCTGCAGCTGAAAGGATGTTTACTTGAACTAGTAGGCAGGAATGTATTTTTGAGGAGCGGAGCAGATAATTTGAAGGTTGAATACAGTCTTGGCAGGGAACAGGCTGAGCTAAGCGCCGTTAGCCGCGCAGGGAGTAAGGCAGAGGTCACGGGTACAGAGGCAGGCCCAGGCTGAGGCATTCAGAGTCAGAAGGCAGGGAAAGGCTCGATGGCAGAATTCAGGGCCTACTTCGCCAGAGCTGAAAAACGTGTAAAGTACACCACAAAAAGACGTTGGCAAGGCATACTTGGGAACGGAATATTCAACCCATTCAGGGTGGATCTGAAAGAGGACATGTTAACGTTGGACGCAAATGTATTTGCATCTTCATAGCTGGCACAGGAGGGAAGTTACATGCACTTTAAGCTCGTACATGGAGACGGTGGGGTACACGTTAGGGAACATTTCTTGACCATAAAATTTATATTTCCTCAATGGGATCGGCAAGATATTCTGACGTTCCGGAAGTCTCTGCCCGATTTACGTAAAAACCCCACTGCCTTCTACACTGAATTAGGTACAGCCCTAGGTTCAACGATTATGACCCTGGCTGACATCGACTTGTTTTTCGGGTTATGTCTGCCAGCTGATGTGTGGAAGCAAATCCGGAAAGTCGACCACCTTGAGCTGTTCGGACACACCTGGTCACAACTCGATGGCATAGATAGGCAACGAGAACCTGGACAGAAACCTTTGAAACCCATTTTAGAACTTCCAGACAAAATTGTACAGAAATTGAAAACCCTGATCCCAGAAAAGAAAGTGGACTGGTCGATAGTAACAGCCTGTCGTCAGAAACCCCAGGAAGGCGTATCGGAATACTTCTCCCGGTTTGAAACGGTGTTCTCCGATTACAGCGGCCAGGACATGACCACTGCAACCGGAAACCATCTGTTTGTCCAGAATTATGTAAAAGGGCTGACGCAGGAGGTCTCTCAGAAACTGCAGGCCAGCGAGAGTAGTTGGGCGGCCTCCAAGCCTGCGGCTATCCTTCAGATGGCCCAATATTACGAGCACCAGAAAATCGAAAACGATAGAGCGACAGAGAAAAAGAAGAAAGACTTAAAAGAAAGGGTGATGATTGCTCAGTTGCAAGGGGTGACTGTAGGACAAGAGCAATACAAAGGGAACTTTCAGACAAATGTCCCTAGGAATGCACCCCCTAAAGACCGCACCCCAACACCCCATGTTGGAGGTAGAGACATTAGCGAGGACCAGTGTGCTTTCTGCAAAGGATTCGGCCATTGGAAATCCCAGTGTCCGGTTCTGTTGGAGATTAACAGAAATAGGGACCCCAAGGACGTAGCGGGTGGACCGAGAAATAGAGGACAGCAACGGGGGTCCGCAAACGACACGACTAACGATAGATCGAACAGACCGAATACATTTGACCGTCCCCAACAGAACCAGTACCAGCAGTCTGACTGCGACGATGCCCGCGACTTCGCATAGGACTGCCTAGGTCAAGGGAGGGATCCAGTCGAGCTCTATGTTGACCAGCAAGGTCCTTATGTCACCGCTAAGGTCCTGGGTACAAAGTCTCCATTTCTGGTAGACACTGGCGTGACACGTAGTGCGTTATCTAAATGACTGATTCCAAGGGCACCCTTGTCTGGCTCGCTTGTAACATCGATAGGTTTCGATGGAACGCCCTCCACTAACCCTTTGTCCACACCAATCCCCTTTGACTTAGAGAACAACACAACTGACACAACGTTTTTGCTTTCCGCCAATACCCCTGACGCCATTATGGGACTTGACTTGCTGAAACATTTCCGAGCTACTATTAGATGTTCGCAAGACGGAGTTCGAGTTTTCCTGTACGACAACCCCATTCTGCTCAGACATTGCCCTTCCCGACGCATGTTTTCTATCACTGACACTGACTCATCCCTACTTGACTCTCTGCCTCCGTATCTGTGGGCCAAGACAGATTCGGACGTAGGACGCATGATGATTGACCCAGTGCACATCAATGTTCGACAGGACGCAATACTCCCAAAACTTCCACAATATCGGATATCGCCCGAGGGCGAGAAGGCATTGGTAAAGATTATTCAGTCACTGATAGACGCAGGAGTGGTAGAGGAAGTGGTTAGCAATGTTTGCAACAGCCCTATCTTGCCCATCATCAAGAAACTAGGAGAGGGAGATGAGAAAGCGTACCGCTTCATCATCGACCTTCGAGAGATCAACAAAGTAGTTGTACCCCAGTACCCCGTGGTCTCAGACATCACCACTATCTTGACCTTGATTCCTGCTACTGCCACCACCTTCACTGTCATTGAAGTCAAAAATGCTTTCTTCTCTATCCCCATCCATCCAGACAGCCGATACCTCTTTGGCTTCACCCTAAAAGCCCGCTCATATAGATTCTGTTGAGCACCCCAAGGCTACACAGAAAGCCCCAGCATCTACAGTCAGGCCCTCAAGAGACAACTGGATGAAGTCCAGTTACCCGATGGAGTGGTGTTGATACAATACGTCGATGACATCCTTTTGGCGGCCGATACCACTCCACTAGCAGTCACGGCCACCATTCAACTCCTGTACTTCCTTGCGGAAAATGGCCACAAGGTCTCCAAGAAGAAGTTGCAATTCTGCCAACCCCAGGTCACGTACTTAGGCCACCTTTTGTCCAAAGACGGAAGGAAGCTTACTCCCGACCGGATCCAAACCATTCTTGAAACCCTTGTCCCTAAGACTCAGAAACAAGTCCGCTCCCTACTAGGCCTCACCTCCTTCTGTCGGCAGTGGTTACCAAACTTCAGTCTCATTGTGAAACCGCTGCTTTCTCTGCTAGCTAAAGATGTCCCCTTCCCACTCCCTTGGACCCCTGAATGCCAATCCTCCTTCATAGAACTACGAGATGCCCTTTGTTCGGCCCCTGTCCTAGGAACCCCCGATTACACAAAGACCTTCTCCCTCTACACTCACGAAAGGGAGGGATGTGCTTTGTCTGTCTTGACCCAGTCCATTGGCCCAAAACAACGACCATGCGCCTACTTCTCTGCCACTCTTGACCCCGTAGCCAGAGCCTTGCCTGCCTGCCTTAGAGCTGTAGCTGCCGCTGCTATCTCTATCCGACAAAGTGAGGGGATCGTGCTCTCGAATTTCCTCACGGTATTAGTACCCCATGCAGTTGACACCCTCCTGAACCAAACTAAGACGCAACACCTGACAAGTGCACGACTGACTGGATACGAACTGACTCTGCTTGCACCCCACATCACCCTGAAAAGATGCACCACACTGAACCCGGCAACCTTGTTGCCCCTACCAGAAAACGACCCAAATGTGTCCCCTGTACATGACTGTGTGACCCTCACAGACGAACAGACTAGAAGTAGGGTTGACCTCAGAGACACAACTTTTTCTGACCCCGATGGAGAGCTGTGGGTGGACGGCTCTTGCATCAAACTCCCTGATGGCACCACCTCAGCTGCTTATGCAGTCACCACAGCCCAAACTGTAGTAGAGACAGCCCGCATCACACAACGATCTGCACAGGCAGCAGAACTGATTCCACTGACACAAGCATGCATCCTAGCAGCAGGAACCACAGCAAACATTTACACCGACAGCCAGTATGCCTTCGGGGTGGTTCATCATTTTGGGCTCCTTTGGAAGGAAAGGGGATTCTTGACCTCACACGGCACCCCCATCTTACATGGAGATCTAGTCTCCGCCCTGATCGAAGCCGTCCTCCTCCCCAAACGACTTGCGGTCATCAAATGCCAGGCACACAAGAAGGTGTCAGACATTATTGGACAGGGAAATGCACTAGCCGACATCACTGCTCGGACCACAGCTGAAAATAGGACGACGACACACATGTACGTGACCAGGTCCCAAGCAGAGAAATGGACCGACACTAGGGACACTATCAGGGACATTCAAATGGCTAGCTCACACCACGAATTGACTGAATGGGCACGGGTGGGACTGAAAGACGATGAAGGCTGCTGGCGGACAAAAGACACGAACAAATGGTTGCTACCTGACTCATACCCGATTCCCATATTGACTATGGCACACTCCCCTGCACACATAGGATCAGCCCCCATGATCGAACATGTCACCAGAGTTTGGCACAACGACAAAATCACAGATTCCGCCAAACGTCTGGTCCAACAATGCTTGATATGTTTGCAACACAACCCTGGGAAAGGAACTGTAGTACCCCGGGGAGGGTTTGGGGTCCCCAATCACCCATTTGAAGTCCTACAGATGGACTACATCCAACTAGACAGATGCCAAGGCCTGAAATACGTACTTGTTGTGGTGTGTGCATTCAGCAAATGGGTGGAAGCATACCCAACCCGTGACAACACTGCTATGGCCACAGCAAAAGCCATCCAGAGAAGGGTATAACCTGCGACGAAAGGGGGAAGTTTTGGCTAAGCAGACCATTGACTAAGTCATAATTCTCAGCTCGGTGGCCTAACACTACAAAGGCTGTCAGGAGAGAAAGCCAGACGAGGTTTTTGGTTCTGCCCGCTACCGAGCTTCCTTGAAGATGATGGAAGCACCCGATAAGAAGATGATGGAATCGCCCGATAAGAAGATGATGGAAGCGCCCGATAAGAAGATGATGGAAGCAACCGGACATCCGAAAATTCGCTACAGAAACCCAAAGACAGACAAAATCCACAGTTCAAAGACAATTGCACTTTTTATCACGATCCTCTTCTGTCTTCTCCTCATGACCACACTCTGGATTGTGGAAGAAAACGCACCCGCTCATGAGACATTCCTGACCACTGCACCGCCTACCACCATGAAGGAACAATTATTTGATTTCTCTCTCACCCCAACTCAGAGAAAGGCGAAAGGAGTTTTGGAACAACTCCTTTGTGCAGCTGCTGCACCAGCACAATCTTGCCACCAATGCCACCAACTGCTGGATCTGCAGGTTGCTACCCCACGCCACTGGACATTCGATACCCTTCATCCCTTCACCCTTCTCAATTCACGGCTCCTGCCTTGCTTGGCTGATCCTCTTGCAAGAGAGCTATAGGGACAATGCCACCTCCAGCAAAACTATGACACATTTCTTTCATGAAGTCTGGCGAAACAAAACGAAGACACATTTCGGCCCACAGACCTCCAACGACTCAATCCACATGGACATCCCTGCCAAAGAACGAATTGAAATGCAGGTGTTCAACAATCTGACCAGACCCACCTTCTCCTACCTTCGGAAGCGAACAGCCGCCACCCTGACTGTGGCCCTATGCGTCATCAACGTCACAGGCCTTATGTGCATAGAAGGGCTTGGGACACAGCTGGTAGGCCGCAGTGCCTGCAGCATTACCAGAACTTTGGACTCCACCGATCCACCTTCCTTTGTATCCTCTCCAAACATGTACTTTGTTTGCGGCACAAAAGCTTACACCTGGCTCCCCAAAGGCTGGGGGGGCACCTGTTTTATCTCCTTCATCCTTCCTCCGACCTATGTGGCTCCGGCGAATCACCATAGACAAAAACGAGCCAAGGACATTGAACAAGCCGACTCTACAGGAGCACAGTTCCTCGATGCAATGAAGGGACTTGTTCCACTCTGGGGCCCGATGGCAAACAGCCGTGCCATCCGACATTTGACTCAGGCAGTCGAGACAACAATGAACATCACAGCTGGTATCCTTGCAAACAATACAGCCGAGCTTCAAGCGGTCCGCCTGGTGGCTCTCCAGAACCGCCTTGTTCTAGATGTGGTTCTAGCGGATCGTGGTGGAGCATGCCGCATTATTGGGTCCAGCTGCTGTACATATATACTGGACAATTCACCCTCAGTGTACAAAGCCATCGAACATCTCCACAGACTCTCCTCAGAAGTTCACCAGGAGCAGGAAGAATGGTTGCTTGGTGGATGGTTTTGGAGTACTGTTAAGAACTGGGGCTGGAGACTGTTTACTATTATCCTGATTCCTGTGGTTGTAATATGTGGGTTCTGCTTAGGAATTCAATGCCTGCCGCCTCTGTGTTCATTATGGGCGAATTGTATCTGCCCTAAGACTGTGGACTTTGGAAAGGAATGCATGAGAGCACTGTATGATGTCGAGGTTAGGAATCTAATGCGGATAGACATTGATTAGACAAGCTGGCTAGATATGTTGAAAAGGGAGGACTGTTAAAATCAGGTTTGCAGTATCAACATTATCGGCACCATCTTGTCCCCCTTTTTGAGTCCGTTCGTGCGCGTAAGCGGCAGCCATTTTAAATACCATGGCCTCTCTGTCCATCGCCAACAGCCAGCGCGTCTCTCTCTCTCTCTCTCTTGACCTCGCAGACATCCCCCGCGCGCTGACAACCCCCCCGCTCCCACGTGCTTGGGCCATAAACCCCTCTTCGGCGCAACCCTGCCTCAGAACTCCATCCTGTTCCCAGCTCAACACCTCCCTCCATTCCTTTCATGATCCCCGGTCCTTTGATAAAACCCCTTTCCTCTGTGCCCGATTGTCTTACTCGTTCCCAGGCCGCCACCTGGCCCTGCGGATGCTGTTTATTACCCCCCCATACAGTAGGAAGCTTCTCCCATCAAAGGACCCACGAGTTGATCAAAGCCCCCACCCCATGAGATCCGATCGACCACATACATTCCGTGAATCGGCGGAATGTCCAGCTGCGCAACAATTGTCACCTGTTGTGACCGGGGTGGGGACTTCAACTGTAAATGTGTGAGGGAACGGGCCTGAAGCGGGGATTCCGAGGATGTCCTTCCATACTTCAAAGCATTTACAAGAATGTGCCACATGCAATAAACTGTAATAAAGATCATAAACCTGTGTATAAGAGGCAAGGCCTCAGAGATGCGGTTAGAGCACCTCGTGAAGATACCCTGTTGTCTGAATTGATGTGTTCTGCTCCGTCGGAATAAAACTTCTGTTTCCTGCCTTCCAGTCTCCAGCGCCTGCCTCTTTGTTTGGTAACTTGAGTGGTATTAGAGGCGGTTAGCGCCGGGCAACTTTGAAAAAGGTCATCGGCCCGTACCTTTTTCCACAGAGTTGATTCCCTGATGAAGGGCGTTATGAGCACGCCCGAAATGCATTGGATTTGAAAATAACTTTGTCGCTGGAATAAATATGGCAGAAAACACAGAATGATCAAAATGTTTAATACACTGAAAAGAGAAATGAAAGAAGAATAAAACAATATACATAACAAAAGGAACATATGTTTGGAATCCTTTTTTCACACAGAGGAAACAAGGTGTGCCCAAAGGAATGTCTTTAGTGTCCCATTAAAGACACGTGTTGCGAAACAATACTAAAGGGCCATATCACACATAGTGGCAAGCTGAGCACAGTGTTTATATCATGTCATCAGTCATTTGTGAATAAATGGAAGGGGTCCCAGTAATAAGGAGACATTAACCAAGGAAATAAAAATAATCAAATCGACAAAAATTCAGTCCACATTGTTTTATTCACAATGGGATGATATAGTAAATATACATAGTTTACACAATGATCAATCAATGGTTAATTACAGTGCCCCAAAGGTAGAAGCGGGGAGGGTAATGTGATAGTGATGGGAGTTGGTGAGGAAAAGAGAGAAGATTCTTAAGTGACGGTAAAATCAGCAATTGAGACTTGTTTCACAAAGTTACAAACTCTGTACCAAAAACAGGACCGACAGGTTCATGTATATTCTTTTTAAACGTAAATCATACTCCAGATGTTCAGTGAATGAAACCAATAGGGTGTGGAGTTGACAAAGAAAAGCAATCAGATGTTGACGTTTCGACCCTCATACGTGCAGATATTAGTATAATCTTGCTGTGGGGTCTTCATCAGGACTGGAGTGTGGGGGACACGTAACCTATTTGGTACATAAATGTATGTATTACAAAACACGGGAAAATATATCCCTACATTATTTGAAAAAACACAGTGCACATCACCCACAGCATGGGCTTGACTATGGTCGACATAAGATCCCGCAAGATTTGCTGGGACATTGGGCAGGAAATGCACATGTTTGAGTTAAGCGCAGAGCGCACATGTTGCATGTAGTTAAGGGGCGTTTAAACATCACAACTAATCAGGACAAAAATGGGGAACAGAATGTCAAGAGCAATTGAGGATAGGCTGAATCCGCTGGGGTGGACAGTTTGCGGAGTCTATGAAAAATACTGCTGGTGTTTAGGTTAATCACCCGAGCAAAAGGGTGACACATAGCTTGCTAGTTACATGCATTGACACTAGTTGGTGCAATTATTAAAAGAACTGACTAGTAAAACTTACCACAAACGTGGTATAAAAAGGACCAGGTAGCACGTGGGTTCGAAGTCAATTAGAAGGAAAGATCTGTAGGAATAGAGTGTAAAATTGGTATATACTTTCAAAAGGAATGGAAGCGGTATTTGTATACACTAATACAGTGGTGAGGGACTCACCATGATGTAACCCAGGTGGTGTTCGAATGATTTCCCGAATTCAGGGGAGGTCCCTTGTACCATCGATAGTATATAATCTATAATCTAATGAATACATAAAAGGCAGAAACACCGATTAGGGTTCTATGAAGACTTTGGAAATGATCTAACTGATTAGTGCAGATGAAACGGGATAAGGGCTTACTTGCACGCCGTTGCCAGGACACGTCCGGCGGAGATCGTGTTCAACGGCGATCTGGCGTAGGTGGAGCTGTGTCTAAACAACGGGGGAGGGATAAACAATGTTAGCGACCGTGCACTTTGACGGATCGCTTAACAAATTGAGAAAGCCTCTTCAGTCTGGAAACGCTTACCGGTCATGGAGTTAATCCTGCTGTAGGTCTCGCCTCGCTGTTGCAATGGCAACGCGGAGTTCCGGGTTTCCGAATATCACCATGGTGACCAGGTCACGTGGTGATTCCTGACTCGGCCAGACATAGTTAAAAGACTACCTGGGATTACTGGTATACGGGGAGCCTAACAATTGGAATCATGCCTGCACATAATTGTCCAATAATTGATCATAGTTCATACTAATTCAAAGAGTACCACAGGGGGGCAACGAATGTCGCCGTAATTCACGTTATTGTTTAAATAACATACTAGACAAAACCGGGTTACTGTGTGTACGATAATTAACAGGGTGGTGTATACAATTAGGATGCACGACATTTTGCCTCATTAAAGTCATTAGTGTGGCATACAAACTGCGATCTGGTAAAAGATTTTGTTAGGATAGCAACAGTAAATGACTTAATAACAATGTTGGTAAGACATCTTTAGGATGAATTGGAACCTTTAGTAGTAGTAAAATGACATCATAGCCATGAAGTGGCGTACCTCTCACACGAGGGTAAAGGCCACATAGCAAATCCACTATACCTTTTGTTGAGCTTGTGAATAATAGGTAGTTGTTGTTAAAAGACATAATGACCAAACGGTGGCGTACCTCTCCCACGAGGGTAAAGACCACATTACAAGGGTAAAGACCACATTACAAATCCGTTGCACCCATTATAAGCCTGTGCCTAATAGGAAGAACATGCAATTGAACCATCATATCCAATATGGGCATGACATTGCCATGACTTATAAAGAAAAGGCATGTTATGCGGGTAAGGGCCAAAGTACTTTAAATAAGACAGTGTTCAAGATAGGGTGGCTAATTGGGAAAAAGAGCTGTCCTGTTCATTGAGCCCAGATTCAATCGAGTCAAAGGTGAACATCCATTTTAGCTCACGGGTATTGAGGATGTTGGAGATGTTACCACCCCGGGGTCCGAGTGTGGCTTTTTCTATGATTACCCATTTTAAACTCTCAGGTGTATGTCCTGAGGTCGTGAAGTGGTCAACCAGAGGTGCGCCTTGTACTTGACATCGGATACGACTCATGTGTTGGAGTATCCTCATCTTTGCTTTTTGCTGAGTCTGGCCAATGTATATCAGTGGACATGGGCATAGAATGGCATAGATAATGTTTGTAGAGTTGCAGTTGGTATGTGTCTTAAGCGGAATTTGGTGATGACGATATGCAAACTCCTTTGTCTGGATTGTGCTCTCGCATGCTTTGCAGCTGCCACATCTAAAATGACCCACAATCGGAGGTAGATTCCACAGCGTGGTGATGGTGGGATCCACTGGTGTCTTCAGGAAGGAATGAACCACATGATCCTTGACACTTCTTGCTTTTCTAAAAGCATGTAAAGGCGGGTCAGTTTGTAGGATGTCATCTGAGATGAGTTGCCAGTGGTGGTTGATTATACGCTTTATTTGGTTACTTTTCGTGTTAAAGGTGGTCACACAGACAATTCTTTGTTCAGATTGGTCTTGTTCAGTCTTGGGAACAAGTAGCTCTTCTCGGGGGTAGAACCATGCCCTCTTCCTTGCTCGCTTGATCAGTTGTTTGGGATAGCCTCTGTTAACCAGTCTTTGTTTAAGTTCTTCTGACTCAGTAAAATAGTGGTCTTTATTGGAGCAGTTCCGGCGTATACGTAGGAATTGCCCGAAGGGCAGGTTATCTCGTAATGCTCGGGGGTGGTGACTGTCGTAGTGCAGGAGTGAGTTCCTTTCAGCAGGTTTGCGATAAAGCGTAGTTAGTAATCGACCTGAGTTCTCATAGATTGTGAGGTCCAAGAAATTAATCTGATGATTGTCCGAATGGATCGTAAACTTGATGAATTGGGACTGCTCATTCAGCCAGCCAAAAAACACCATTAGTTCTTGCAAGTCGCCTTTCCAAATCAGTAGGATGTCGTCTATATAGCGCATCCAGAGACTGAGGTGGTCTCTGAATGGATTGATCTGACTAAGCACAGTGTCTTGCTCAAACGCCGCCATGTACAAGATGGCTACATCCGGAGCAAAGGGAGCCCCCATTGCAACTCCTGACCTTTGGATGTAGAATTTGTCCTTGAAAATGAAAAAGTTCTTGGTCATGGCTATACGGAGTAATGCAACAATAAATTCCTTAGGTACTTGAACTGGAGCAGGTCGCTGGTTCAGACAACGGGTAATAACCATAAGTGCTTCCTGTTGGGGAATGCACGTATACAGCGATACGACATCGCAGGTGGCTAACAGTTGGTGATCTACGTCAAATGTTAATCCTTCTACGATGTTTATGGTGTGCATGGTGTCACGCAAGTAGGCTGGAGTAGCCTCTGCAATCGGTTTTATGAAGAAATCAATATATTTGCCCAGGGGCTCAAGGATGGAGCCACACAAACTCTGTACCAAAAACAGGACAGACAGAGTTTGTAACTTTGTGAAACAAGTCTCAATTGCTGATTTTACCGTCACTTAAGAATCTTCTCTCTTTTCCTCACCAACTCCCATCACTATCACATTACCCTCCCCGCTTCTACCTTTGGGGCACTGTAATTAACCATTGATTGATCATTGTGTAAACTATGTATATTTACTATATCATCCCATTGTGAATAAAACAATGTGGACTGAATTTTTGTCGATTTGATTATTTTTATTTCCTTGGTTAATGTCTCCTTATTACTGGGACCCCTTCCATTTATTCGCTTACTAACCCAGGTCCCCGTAACTTTAACTGGGTCAACCCCCCTATCAATACTCTACTTCGAGCAGACTATGTTCTGCGAGGTTCCTTTTCATGTTCAATTCGTTTGGCCTGTGCACATCATGGCTGAACTGTTTTCCTATTCTGAGGATTATATTGACAAATTACTAGAGGATCAAAATAACGTGTTTATTTCCTCTGATATTCCAACCATAGACTTTACACTGAAGGACAAGATCTCTCGTCTTGAGCGGTTGGAGAAAAAGCTGATCCGCACACGGTGGCACGGCCATCTCCTCACGAAGTACCTCAAAGAAAACATCATCCCTATCGGATTGCAAATTAAGATCGAACCAGCTATCTTTGTGGAGGTACGAAAATTTAGAGAGGGATTCAGCCACGTGGCACATAACTGCAGCCGTCACTGGATGATCCTTGGAGTGGAAACAGCTGCTGAACAAATCCAAGTAATTACTGCTGAAATCAAAACCTTGAAGGCAGAAATATCGGCTGATGCAAACTTTGCAAGTGCCAAAGAAACCATCACCAACCTAGAAGCCACACTCAAGGACTTCGACCTGACAACCCAAAATCGTAAACTTGAGAAACTGGCAAGCGACATTAGATTGTATGATAAGAAGAAAACTTATCCATATCTTCAAGAAGACTATTTCCGACAGGATAATCAAGGCAGATTTACCAACCGAGGCCGGGGTACATCTAGAGGCAGACGCAATTATTATACCTTTTCAGACTCCTCTTATAGCTCAGAGGGTGAGCAAGACCAACCGGGTCCCAGGTACCAACAGAACTATCCTGACTTTGGGTATAACCAGCAATTTCAGTACAACCCTTTTTTAGGGCAACGCCAGGGGACATGGCGTCCACCTCGTGGCAGAGGCAATACCTGGCAACGCGGCCAACAACGTGGATCTCAACAAAACACAAACATATGGAATGGAGGTCGTGGCCAACCACAAAAGCAAGTACATTTTCAGCCAGAACCACAACACGGGGAACGTGTTACCCGCAACAAAACTTACAGATGGTAACAGGTTGTGTAAATTCACAGACTGGTATGAATTCGAATACCCAACCTCGGTTAAGACTATTGGGAGGCGCTCCCCCTATGGCCGACAGTCCTGTTGTAAATATATCAAAACATACTTTGAACAACGACGAAATTAAAATTCTGGCAAAAGGATTATCATATGTCCCCACTAACCACCCTGATTCCTTTATCATTCGCACTGAACTGTATAGATTCTTTCGTAAAATAAGGTTAAAGTATTTCTTCCGCAATTCCGCACCAAGCATCCAATCAACTGTTACTGGATTGAGACCTCCATCTACATTTGTTCCGTTCAACAGTGTCATGTCACACAAGATTCTGGCATTCGAATCGGTTGTGCTAAGAGATATATTACAACTCCTGGGCACGAAATGTTACACCAGATTCAATACCAGCAAAAATGAGAAGTTGGCCCTACAATCTTTGGCACAAAACACCCAACTTGTTATCAAGCCGGATGACAAGGGTGGTGCAATTGTGGTGCAGGATGTCAGCTCCTATGAATCGGAAATTCTTCGTCAGCTGAATGATGGAACTAGTTACCAACTACTGAGATCGGATCCCACACAAGCAATTGCACGTGAAATGCTTGAGATCACCCAAGCTGGTCGTGATCAGGGGTTCCTATCAGAATTAGAGTTCAATTTCTTGAATAAACCACATCCACGCTTGGCCACCATCTATACCATACCAAAGATTCATAAATCAATGACGGACCCCCCTGGCCGTCCCATTGTTTCCGGGTGTGGCTCCATCCTTGAGCCCCTGGGCAAATATATTGATTTCTTCATAAAACCGATTGCAGAGGCTACTCCAGCCTACTTGTGTGACACCATGCACACCATAAACATCGTAGAAGGATTAACATTTGACGTAGATCACCAACTGTTAGCCACCTGCGATGTTGTATCGCTGTATACGTGCATTCCCCAACAGGAAGCACTTATGGTTATTACCCGTTGTCTGAACCAGCGACCTGCTCCAGTTCAAGTACCTACGGAATTTATTGTTGCATTACTCCGTATAGCCATGACCAAGAACTTTTTCATTTTCAAGGACAAATTCTACATCCAAAGGTCAGGAGTTGCAATGGGGGCTCCCTTTGCTCCGGATGTAGCCATCTTGTACATGGCGGCGTTTGAGCAAGACACTGTGCTTAGTCAGATCAATCCATTCAGAGACCACCTCAGTCTCTGGATGCGCTATATAGACGACATCCTACTGATTTGGAAAGGCGACTTGCAAGAACTAATGGTGTTTTTGGCTGGCTGAATGAGCAGTCCCAATTCATCAAGTTTACGATCCATTCGGACAATCATCAGATTAATTTCTTGGACCTCACAATCTACGAGAACTCAGGTCGATTACTAACTACGCTTTACCGCAAACCTGCTGAAAGGAACTCACTCCTGCACTACGACAGTCACCACCCCCGAGCATTACGAGATAACCTGCCCTTCGGGCAATTCCTACGTATACGCCGGAACTGCTCCAATAAAGACCACTATTTTACTGAGTCAGAAGAACTTAAACAAAGACTGGTTAACAGAGGCTATCCCAAACAACTGATCAAGCGAGCAAGGAAGAGGGCATGGTTCTACCCCCGAGAAGAGCTACTTGTTCCCAAGACTGCACAAGACCAATCTGAACAAAGAATTGTCTGTGTGACCACCTTTAACACGAAAAGTAACCAAATAAAGCGTATAATCAACCACCACTGGCAACTCATCTCAGATGACATCCTACAAACTGACCCGCCATTACATGCTTTTAAAAAAGCAAGAAGTGTCAAGGATCATGTGGTTCGTTCCTTCCTGAAGACACCAGTGGATCCCACCATCACCACGCTGTGGAATCTACCTCCGATTGTGGGTCATTTTAGATGTGGCAGCTGCAAAGCATGCGAGAGCACAATCCAGACAAAGGAGTTTGCATATCGTCATCACCAAATTCCGCTTAAGACACATACCAACTGCAACTCTACAAACATTATCTATGCCATTCTATGCCCATGTCCACTGATATACATTGGCCAGACTCAGCAAAAAGCAAAGATGAGGATACTCCAAACACATGAGTCGTATCCGATGTCAAGTACAAGGCGCACCTCTGGTTGACCACTTCACGACCTCAGGACATACACCTGAGAGTTTAAAATGGGTAATCATAGAAAAAGCCACACTCGGACCCCGGGGTGGTAACATCTCCAACATCCTCAATACCCGTGAGCTAAAATGGATGTTCACCTTTGACACGATTGAATCTGGGCTCAATGAACAGGACAGCTCTTTTTCCCAATTAGCCACCCTATCTTGAACACTGTCTTATTTAAAGTACTTTGGCCCTTACCCGCATAACATGCCTTTTCTTTATAAGTCATGGCAATGTCATGCCCATATTGGATATGATGGTTCAATTGCATGTTCTTCCTATTAGGCACAGGCTTATAATGGGTGCAACGGATTTGTAATGTGGTCTTTACCCTTGTAATGTGGTCTTTACCCTCGTGGGAGAGGTACGCCACCGTTTGGTCATTATGTCTTTTAACAACAACTACCTATTATTCACAAGCTCAACAAAAGGTATAGTGGATTTGCTATGTGGCCTTTACCCTCGTGTGAGAGGTACGCCACTTCATGGCTATGATGTCATTTTACTACTACTAATCGTTCCAATTCATCCTAAAGATGTCTTACCAACATTGTTATTAAGTCATTTACTGTTGCTATCCTAACAAAATCTTTTACCAGATCGCAGTTTGTATGCCACACTAATGACTTTAATGAGGCGAAATGTCGTGCATCCTAATTGTATACACCACCCTGTTAATTATCGTACACACAGTAACCCGGTTTTGTCTAGTATGTTATTTAAAGAATAACGTGAATTACGGCGACATTCGTTGCCCCCCTGTGGTACTCTTTGAATTAGTATGAACTATGATCAATTATTGGACAATTATGTGCAGGCATGATTCCAATTGTTAGGCTCCCCGTATACCAGTAATCCCAGGTAGTCTTTTAACTATGTCTGGCCGAGTCAGGAATCACCACGTGACCTGGTCACCATGGTGATATTCGGAAACCCGGAACTCCGCGTTGCCATTGCAACAGCGAGGCGAGACCTACAGCAGGATTAACTCCATGACCGGTAAGCGTTTCCAGACTGAAGCGGCTTTCTCAATTTGTTAAGCGATCCGTCAAAGTGCACGGTCGCTAACATTGTTTCTCCCTCCCCCGTTGTTTAGACACAGCTCCACCTACGCCAGATCGCCGTTGAACACGATCTCCGCCGGACGTGTCCTGGCAACGGCGTGCAAGTAAGCCCTTATCCCGTTTCATCTGCACTAATCAGTTAGATCATTTCCAAAGTCTTCATAGATCCCTAATCGGTGTTTCTGCCTTTTATGTATTCATTAGATTATAGATTATATACTATCGATGGTACAAGGGACCTCCCCTGAATTCGGGAAATCATTCGAACACCACCTGGGTTACATCATGGTGAGTCCCTCACCACTGTATTAGTGTATACAAATACCGCTTCCATTCCTTTTGAAAGTATATACCAATTTTACACTATATTCCTACAGATCTTTCCTTCTAATTGACTTCGAACCCACGTGCTACCGGGTCCTTTTTATACCACGTTTGTGGTAAGTTTTACTAGTCAGTTCTTTTAATAATTGCACCAACTAGTGTCAATGCATGTAACTAGCAAGCTATGTGTCACCCTTTTGCTCGGGTGATTAACCTAAACACCAGCAGTATTTTTCATAGACTCCGCAAACTGTCCACCCCAGCGGATTCAGCCTATCCTCAATTGCTCTTGACTTTCTGTTCCCCATTTTTGTCCTGATTAGTTGTGATGTTTAAACGCCCCTTAACTACATGCAACATGTGCGCTCTGCGCTTAACTCAAACATGTGTATTTCCTGCCCAATGTCCCAGCAAATCTTGCGGGATCTTATGTCGACCATAGTCAAGCCCATGCTCTTGGTGATGTGCACTGTGTTTTTTCAAATAATGTAGGGATATATTTTCCCGTGTTTTGTAATACATACATTTATGTACCAAATAGGTTACGTGTCCCCCACACTCCAGTCCTGATGAAGACCCCACAGCAAGATTATACTAATATCTGCACGTATGAGGGTCGAAACGTCGACATCTGATTGCTCTTCTTTGTCAACTCCACACCCTATTGGTTTCATTCACTGAACATTTGGAGTATGATTTACGTTTAAAAAGAATATACATGAACCTGTCGGTCCTGTTTTTGGTACAGAGTTTGTAACTTTGTGAAACAAGTCTCAATTGCTGATTTTACCGTCACTTAAGAATCTTCTCTCTTTTCCTCACCAACTCCCATCACTATCACATTACCCTCCCCGCTTCTACCTTTGGGGCACTGTAATTAACCATTGATTGATCATTGTGTAAACTATGTATATTTACTATATCATCCCATTGTGAATAAAACAATGTGGACTGAATTTTTGTCGATTTGATTATTTTTATTTCCTTGGTTAATGTCTCCTTATTACTGGGACCCCTTCCATTTATTCGCTTACTAACCCAGGTCCCCGTAACTTTAACTGGGTCAACCCCCCTATCAATACTCATCAGCCATTTGTGGGCTGGCCACCGGGAGGGGGTAAGCGTATCAGGCCGCGATGGCCAGCTGGTAGTGAAGTCATCATTACTGAGGGCTTTTGATGAGTCTGTATCTGCCTCCACGTTTGGGACGCAGTCTGTCATTGCTGTGGTCATATGTAGGGCCTGCCGGCACTCCGCCAGTATCTGTTCCAGATCTGGGACTGCTTTCGGGTGAGGGTGGCTGCACTGTGTGGCTTCTCCTGCCCCTGCGGCGCAGCGGTCATGAGGATCTCTTCCACGCATTCCCGGCAAAGCCGTGAAGCAGCCAAACCATTCACCTCCCCTAGTCCCAGACCTCCTCGTGAGTCAAAGAAATGCAGGCGCCCCTCAAAGGTGACTCGAAGTCGGGCAGTAAATAGCAGTGAGTATCATAGGTCCAGTTCGCGAATCCGCCTCTTGGCTGCTTGAAAGGAGCTTCTCTGCTTTTGGACTGTAACTGTGTAGTCTGGGAAAAACATTACGAGGCATTGCTCACCCTGATCTCTGGAAGTGTACGTGCTTCGCACAGGATGGTGTCCCTTTCTCTGTAATTCAGGAGGCGGAATAAGAAGGGCGGTGGTCAGCGCCATACTGTGGTCTCCTCATCGGGACCCGGTGAGCCCGCTCAACAGAAAGGAAGGATGGGAACTCTGCTGGAAGTAGTTGCACACGGATCCACCTCTCAGTGTAGGAGATAGCATCCAATCCCTCCTCTCCCTTCGGCAGTCCTACCACCCGCACATTGTTCCTGCGGAACCGTCCCTCAGTGCCCTCCATCGTGTGCTCCAGGGTGCGGACTCCATCCATCAGGGACTGAATCTCTGTCGTGTGTTTTCGGGCGAAAGGTTAGAGTTCAGATGGCGTAATTTCAGTATCTTGTACCATTTCTGCGAGCTTGCGATGGTCTTCATGGAGGAGGTTAAAATCTTCTGTGACCATGTTGATCCATCCCTCCAAGGATGTGCGTGTCAACTTAAGCGTGGCACCTATCTCCTCAACTGCTTGCAAGAGTGTGTCCAGCTTGGAGCCCAGCAACACTTCCACAGGGGGGCTCTGACCCCTGACATGTTTCCAGTAGGTGGTGCAGGGCAGCCATGGAAGGGGCAGAATCTGGCTGCCACGCGAAGTGAAGCCATCACATGACAAGCTGCTGGGCCGTGGGCATCAAGAAGAACTGCAATAGATGGGACCCACTTCATGCAGGAGAGTGATCGGGGAGAGGACACTAGCGTACATGCAAGGCGTCAGCACTCTGGTGAGATAAAGTTTCCCAGTGCGTGAGTGACCTCTTGATGGGAGCCCCTGTGCAGCCCGGTCACCACATCAAGGATTATATTGAATTGAGGAAAGCACATCTCACCTTGTAAATCCCTCCCACCTAGGGAAGGACAGTTCCACAGTGTGAAACCCGCACGGCCACGGTCAGCCACCAGGATCCGGCTTGGCCCGGGCCTCACTGCAGTGTTGCACAGTCCAGTAATCCCCTATCTTGCCCCTTTCTGATCATCAGTCAGGAGAAGGGGTCTCACAGTGCATCAAAGGCCCCATAGCATAGCAAATGTTTTTCCCAGGCCCCTCAGGCCACCTGGCCTCCAGTGACGAACAGCAGTCAGCCAGTGCCGCGCCCCTTGAAGTCACCGCTTAGCGGGGCGCACGTATGTCCCTGGGGGAGTCCTAGGTCCGGGACCACCCTTGTGTCCCTGTACACTGAGCAGGCCGGGGGCCTGACCTCACAGACATTTCTGGGCTTTCACCTATGGTTCACCAACAGTGGGGGGAAAGCGTGGGAAGATATGATGATGCATGGGGCGGGGGATTCCCAACCACTGGCTGCCTCCACCATCTGTCCTACTCCGACCTGGGCCCGATACGGCCCCAGGAGACTAAGTGCTATTACAAGAAGGGAGGCCAAGGCCTAATCTCACACTCATGCCCCTCCGTAATTCCCAAGCGCCTGACGCTCGGTACAGGCCACAGTGCCGCACCTCACCACCACCACCGTTCTTATACGGGCCGGGGTCCTGGCCTGACCCCACCCTTATGCCCCCGGTCTACAGTTCAAGCGAGATCAGGCTGCAGACCCCCACAGCAACGTCTGATGCAGTCTCAGCCGGGGGGGAAAGGGGAGGTCCAGAGACACATGGATCAGTGCGAACCACTCTGGCCACCTCTCAGGTCACCAGAACCTAGGCACAATACGGTCCCCGGATCACTCCAGCATGGGCCGTCTCTGGAGGGGAGAGAGCCTCCCGGCACCACTCCTTCTCTCTCCCAGTACGTGTCTTCGGGTGCATTAGGAGCCCTCCCATCACCCAAACGGGGGGGGAAGCGGGGGGCAGCATGTGGCTCTGTGGTGTGTGAATGGTCCATTAGAGTTCCCGATAAGGGCCTCAACTTGCGCTGCGATTCCCCACAAGGGGCTCTGGACTCAATATAGCAACAGATAGCTTGCTCCTTATTGCAGGGGTGAGCTAGTCCTGCATATCCGCCATTACAGGCCGGAGCAGTAATGAGGCAGGCCGTGCCCCTCAGTGCTTTTGCCTCCTAAACCCTGTGCTCGGAGGGCCAGCAGGGCAGCAAAGAGCAGCTACAGCAGCTGTGCTCCTCAGGGCTTAGGTTCAGCCGACCAAAACTATCAATGCAGCCATCAGTGCAGCATTACAAGAGGATAACAGGGTATTGTAATGGAGCTGCGTTAGATCACGTCCACCATCTTGGCTGGCTAGCCACGCCACCAACCTTTTCGCCCAATCATTCGTGCATACTTATGTAGATGTACAAGTAAATACACATGGGGTTGTTTTACTGTTTATTGAACCACTATAATTATTGTATAGAATATATGTGCCGCAATAAACTTATTTAGCAATATGAGGACAGTAAAAAGAATGAATAATTCCGCTATTGTGCTAAAATACTATATATATGCTGGCATATCAATAATGTGGATAGTGCACTCCTACTATGCGCTCTCTAACCTAGTTCCCTATGGTGGGTGTTCTGCCAAAACTCCCTTACTGGATGATCTAACTCCCTATTACTTAAATGTAAGTGTATGCAGGTCCCCGTCTTAGTCACAAGTTGGACATCCCTCCTCCCAGAGGGTAAACAGGAATCAGCTGGGCTGAGCCTCCGACCACAGCGATGACTTCGCAATGACATCAGATTGCTCCTCTGATTTAACCACTGAAATGCTTGTGTATTTATAATAACAGCATCCATACTTAGGTGTCAAGGCTTCAGCCAAGCTGACATTGTTTATGCTCTTGTGATAGCCATATCGCCTCATGGATGAATAACAAACAATAACATTTGCACAATGTGTGTTCAGGCCTTGTACTAAATATTCAAGGTGTCGTGACAGTGTACTAAGTTACTAAGAGGAATTTGCAAGCAATGTGGATTCAGAGACACCAATCCTGCACTGCCACACACGCAAATGTGTGTCAAAAGTCATTGTGTAGAAAAGAAGGCAAATTAAGAAATGTGTGCATGTAAAATGGCAGTGTTTCATCCTGGGCCTAACCAAGCCATGTAACAGTTATTTGGACATTAACGTTATTTTCCTGGCACTTCTTTAAGGAAGCCTTTTCTTAAACACACTGCTTTATTTATAAAATGGCTGAACAAAGACAAAGGGAAGAGGAAACTGAAGTCAGCGAGGAGGTTTTCAAAGACAATTTAAAGCAATTTACAAACTCCTCTGTACAGTCTGCTGCCAATGCTTCCATTTAAGCAATCATTCAAGATATCAGTAACAGGGTAAAAGAGGTTATATTGTTCCATACCCAACGGGCTGGTAGCAGCGGGTATCTTCCTTCCTAGTAGTCCTGTATTTTACATGTAAATTTCCCTATTAAACCCCTAAAGAACTCCATCACAGACCTTTGCAATCAAACAGATTGGGTCCATCGAACTTAGCAGGAACTTATACTGGGAAGATATCTGACATTGTCAGATCCAGAGATGGGTATGGTTCATTATGTGATGATTGTGGCTGCATGCCCAGTACATGACCTTCACTAAAAGAGATTGAAAAATGCAAAAAGAAAAGAAAACATGTAGGATGCTAATTATTTATTCTCCAAACACAGATTCAGATAACCTGGACAAATCCAAATGTAATTGTTTCTGACCAAACAAAAGTAGGCAAAAAATAATTCAAACATTTCCTAAAGAGAAAAAGTACAGGAGCTCTCATACTGAGATTTGTGACCAAGCTGGGGTAACTTCTTTTTGACCCACCCATATAGTTTAATCTCCTTTTTATCAGACTGGACAAAGATTCCTCATGTTGGGGGATTATATTAGGTCCAGGATCAGGCAACCTTTGTATTGGAAATTACCATCGTTTGTGTGGTAATTCCCCAGATTTTTGCATTATTTAACTAAACCTGTTTTGTTGGCCATAGGACTCTGCACACTTTACTCATGCTAATCAGTGGTAAAGTGCTTGTGCTGTCCCCTATAAACATGGTCAAATTGCAATACTCCTAATTGGCACATTCAACTTACTTACTGGCCCAATTATATGGTACTACATGTACTTAGGGCCTGTAAATTAAATGATGCTAGTGGGTTACAGCATTTATTGTGTTTTCCTGTCAATTAGCACTGTAAATCAGGTCTCCAGACCCAGCCACTTTGCAGCCTTGGGGTGCAGTTTTAAACTGACACTTCAACATGGAAAAATGAACCCATTGCCAGGCCTAAACCTTCCTTTTTAGTGCTTGTAAGACATCCCTAGGGTAGTCCCTAAATGCCTATAGGGCAAGGTGCAAGGTATTTAAAACGTAAGATATGTATATTTAATGGTTTACATGTTCTAGCAGTTAAAAAAACTACAACTGAGGCAAGGCTGGCCCTCCCATAGGAAAGCATTTGGTATATTTTTACACTTTATAATGGTTAACTTCAGTTTGAGAGCAGTTAGGGCCATGATTCAAGGGCACATTCTAATAGTAATTAAAATCTAACTTAATGATCAAGTGGTATTTTATATTGCTATTTTTAAACTGACACTTTTATAAAGTTGCCATTCTATGCCTAAACCAAATGTGCCTTTCTGCCAGTGTCCATTGTCCTCTGATTGGTAATGGTCTCCTGTGGTGTTATGTGTATTGCTCCCAGACAGTGGACAAAAGGCTTGTGTGTGGAGATGTGTTTTTGTTCCTTGAACAGGATGGCCTGGGGAATTGTGCCCAGCACCTTCCTGAGCTTTAAAGAGTGTACCCTGTCACTGGCAGATGTAACTCGCACCTGGGCCTGTCTCCCTTTTTTTCCTGGTCAGCCTGGCTCCAAACCCAGTGGAAAGTCAGAGCTGTCCCAGAACTGGTTTGGAATTACAACAAGGGAGGCATTTCCCATTATCATAGCCACACCTCTGGGTGTGGACAGGGTGTCATGGCCAGGGGAAGAAGGATTTAGGTAGAGAAGGGCCCTGTGGGATAGTTTACGGTAAAACACTCAGCTAGTGCTGCAAAAGTAAGTAGGGTCAGCCCTGGGAACTATTACCCCACCGGTGAGGGAATGGCCCGGAGTTCCCCCACCCACAGGCTTGCACTGGGCATAAAAGGGGCATCCCCAGTACCTCTCCCACCAAAAGTCAATGGCTTGACTGAGATCTCCAGCAGCAATGACACCATGGAGCCCTTGTGGGCTACAGCCTGCTGCCTTGCCCAACTGAAGATTTTTGACTTACATTCCAGAGACTAAGTCCAAAAGTAAAACTTTTCACCAGAGCAAACTTGGTGCCTGAATCTGACTTGCACTGCATAGTGGTTGGACTTAGATTTTGACTTTGTCCCAGTGCAGGGCAACCAGAAGACCAGTATTGGCGCTTAATGCTCTTTGGTGCTAATTTGAACCTTAAAATCTAAAGATTCATAGCTTCAGTTGTACTTACTAGATTTTTGTCATTTTGGTGTTATTGTATTCTATCTTGGGTGGATTTTACTGATTAGTCTTGGAAGACACTGGGAGGATTGTTAAAGGGCAGCAAAGTGAGTGACTATAATGGGTTATACAATCTATTTGTGAGAGAGCACATGCTCAGTAACTGCTTTGCAGAGACTTGATTGATTCAAGAATATGGTGCCAAATTAGCTTGCGAAGGAAGCTGATCGCTGGATTAGCACTAGGATGTCAAAGAAGGCACTTGGGGGACACCAGAATGGTGGATAGAGTAGTCAATCAATCAATCAAGAGTATTTGTAAAGCCGCTACTCACCCGCTAGGGTCTCAAGGCGCTGGGGGGAGGGGGGGGGGAGGGGGGCTGCTACTTCTCGAAAAGCCAGGTCTTGAGTTGCTTCCTGAAGGAGAGATGGTCCTGGGTGAGTCATAGGTGGGTGGGGAGGGTGTTCCAGGTCTTGGCCGCCAGGTAGGTGAAGAATCTTCCTCCGGTGGTGGTTCTGCGGATCCGTGGGACGGTGGCGAGGGCGAGGCTGGCGGAGCGGAGCTGGCGGGTTGGCGTGTAGAACGTGAGGCAGTTGTTGAGGTATTCGGGGCCCAAGTCGTGGGGAGCCTTGTGTGCGTGGGTGACGAGTCTGAACGTGATCCTTTTGCTGACGGGGAGCCAGTGCAGGTCCCTCAGGTGGGCGGAGATGTGGCTGTGTCGGGGGATGTCCAAGATGAGTCGTGCTGAGGCGTTCTGGATGTGCTGGAGTCTTTTCTGTAGTTTGGCGGTGGTCCCAGCGTAGAAGGCGTTCCTGTAGTCCAGACGGCTGGTGACGAGGGCCTGGGTGACTGTTTTCCTGGTTCCAGTGGGGATCCAGCGGAAGATCTTATGGAGCATGCGGAGAGTGTTTAAGCAGGAGGAGGTAACGGCGTTAACTTTCTTGGCCATCGTGCGAGAGGAGTCAAGGATGAAGCCCAGGCTGCGTGCATCGTCCGTGGGCTTGGGTGGGGGGCCCAGAGCAGGGGACCACCAGGAGTCTTCCCAGGCGGAGATGGATGGGCCGAGGATGAGGTCTTCCGTCTTGTCTGAGTTCAGTTTCAGGCGAATGAGCTTCATCCAGTCTGCAATGTCTTTCATTCTGTCCTGGAAGCTGGCTCTGGCAGAGGTGGGGTCGTTGGTGAGGGAGAGGATCAGTTGGGTATCGTCGGCGTAGGAGATGATGTTGAGGTTGTGCTTGCGTGCGATGCCTGTGAGGGGGCTCATGTAGACGTTGAAAAGGGTGGGGCTGAGCGAGGAGCCTTGAGGTACGCCGCAGATGATCTTGTTGGCTTCTGCGAGGAAGGGCGGGGGACGGAGTCTTTGGGTTCTGTCGGAGAGGAAGGAGGTGATCCATTCCAGGGCCTTTCCTTGGATCCCGGCGTGGCGGAGGCGGGTTGTCAGGGTGCGGTGGCAGACTGTGTCGAACGCAGCCGAAAGGTCGAGCAGGATGAGGGAGGCGGTTTCTCCGTTGTCCAGCAGGGTCCGGATGTCGTCGGTGGCCGCGATGAGGACGGTCTTGGTGCTGTGGTTTGCTCGGAACCCGGACTGAGATGGGTCGAGGGAGCCGTTCGTCTCCATGAAGGCTGTCAGCTGTTTGTTGACGGTTTTCTTGATGACTTTTGCAGGGAAGGGGAGGAGAGAAATGGGGCGGAAGTTCTTGAGGTCTGAGGGGTCTGTGGTGGGTTTCTTCAGGAGGGCGCTGATCTCTGCGTGCTTCCAGCTCTCCGGGAAGGTGGCGGATATGAAGGAGTTGTTGATGATGTCCCAAAGTTTGGGTGCGATGATGGAGTCGGCTTTGTTGAAGATGTGGTGTGGGCAGGGATCGGCTGGGGAGCCCGAGTGGATGGTGTTCATCGTGTGGGTGGTATCTTCCGTGCTGACCTGAGTCCAGGCGCACATGGTGGTGGTGGGGGGTGAAGGTTCTGTGGTGGGATACGTGTTCTGAGCGCCGAAGCTGTCGTGTGTGTCGACGATCTTACGGTGAAAAAAGGTGGCCAGAGAGTTGCAGAGGTCTTGAGAAGGCGTGATGTTGTTGTTGCTGGCGTTGGGGTTGGAGAGCTCTTTCACGATGTTGAAGAGTTCCTTGCTGTTGTGGGTGTTGTTGTCCAGTCATTCTCTGAAGTACGACCTTTTGGTGGTGCGGATCAGCTGGTGGTGTTTGCGGGTGGCGTTCTTGAGGGCTGTCATGTTGTCCGTTGACTGGTTGTGGCGTCAGGCTTTCTTGAGGTCACGGCAGGATTTTTTGGAGTCTTTGAGAACGTTATTGAACCACGCGGCTTTCTTGCTGTTGAGGTTGCTGGGAGGGTTTTTCAGTGGAGTAAGGGTGTCGGCGAAATCTGTGATCCACTGTGTGAGGTTGCGGGCTCCTTCGTTGGGGTCCGTGGTGTTGGTGGGAGGGTTTAGGTGCAAGGAGGTGGTGAGTTGGTCGGTGGTGATCTTGCTCCAGCATCTTCGGGAAGTTTGTTGAGGTCGGTGGTGGGTCGTTGTTTTCCTGAAGTTGAAGTGTACGCAGCTGTGGTTGGTCCAGTGGAGCTCGGTGGTGTGGCTGAAGGAGATGTGGTTGCTGGAGGAGAAGACAGGGTCGAGCGTGTGGCCGGCGTAATGGGTGGGGGTGTTGACCAGTTGCTTGAATCCGAGGTTGGCGAGGTTGTCAAGTAGGGCGGTGGTGTTGTTGTCCTGGTCGTTCTCCAGGTGGAAATTGAGGTCTCCTAGGAGAATGTAGTCGGGAGAGGCGAGGGCGAGTGGGCTGATGAAGTCTGGGATGGCATCGCTGAAGTGTGAGCATGGCCCCCGGGGTCTGTAGATGAGGGTTCCTCTGAGGATGGTCTTGGGGTCGGTGTGAATCTAGAAGTGCAGGTGCTCTGCGGTGGCGAGGGTGTCGTCGGTGTTGGTCGTGATGCGGATAGTGTTTCTGTGGGCGATGGTGATGCCTCCTCCGGTCTGGTTGACGCGGTCCCTCCGGATGATCTTGTAGTCGTCCGGGATGGCAAAGGCGATGTCGGGGCTGAGGAGGTGTTCATCCAGGTTTCCGTGAAGAAGGCGACGTCTGGTGCCGTTTTGTCCAGGACGTCCCATAGTTCGACGGCGTGCCTGTGGATGGAGCGGGTATTGAGCAGGATGCACTTGAGGTGGTTGTTGTTGGCGGCTGTTTTGGCTGGCGCGGTGCAGGACCGAGTGCAGGTGAAGTAGCAGGCATGGCAGGTGAAGGCTCCGTGGGTGCGTTTCGGGGTGGCTTGGTAGCAGGCTGGATGTCGGCCGGTGTTGAGTGCGTGGAGGGTGGCGTCGTCGTAGCTCAGTCTGGTTGGCTGGCTCTGGCGGGTCCAGGGGTTCTGGTTCTGGGCATGGTCCAGGCGAGGATGGGCGTAGACGGGCTTGCCTTTGGAGCGCCATTGATGCGCAATCGGCGCGCCCGCTGCGCGTGGCCGCTGCGCATACGCACGGTCCCCGCCATTTATGGTGAAGTGGGAGGGAGGAGCAGCTGGGAGGCAGGAGCGGGGCGGCGAATGGGGAGCGGGAGACAGGAGAAGGGGCGGGGCCGCAGGAGAGCAGCGGCGGGGAGCAGAGGGGGGTTGGAAAGAGAGGGAAAGTGGAGCGGGGAGAGCGAGGGCAAGCCTGGGAAAGCCTGGAGAGCGAGGGCAAGCCTGGGCAAGCCTGGGGAGCGAGGGCAAGCCTGGAGAGCAGGGGCCCTAAGGAGAGGCGGCAGCAGGAGTGCCAAGCAGGCAGTGGCAGCAGGATCCGGGCACACGGGGGCCGTGCGGTAGTAGAGTGACCGGGTCAAGGGTCACAGCTCACTGCCCGCGGTCCCCGCTATTTATGGCCAAGTGAGAGGGAGGAGCAGCTGGGAGGCGGGAGCGGGGCGGCGAAAGGGGAGCGGGAGACAGGAGAGGGGGGCGGGGGGGGCCGCAGGAGAGCAGCGGCAGGGAGCAGAGGGGGGTTTTGAAAGAGCGGGAAAGCAGAGCGGGGGAGAGCGAGGGCAAGCCTGGAGAGCGAGGGCAAGCCTGGGGAGCGAGGGCAAGCCTGGGGAGCGAGGGCAAGCCTGGGGAGAAGATGCCCTAAGGAGAGGCGGCAGCCAGAGGGCCAAGCAGGTAGCTGCAGCAGAATCCGGGCAAACGGGGGCCGTGCGGTAGTAGAGTGGTCGGGTCAAGAGTACCCACTAGTAAAAGGATGTGGTTTACGAAGAAAAAACAAAGGAGTTCTCTAAAGGCCTCCAATAGTGTTTTCTGAGGAAGGAATTCAAGGCCAATCTTGAGCAGAAAAATGTGGTTTAATGGGAAGAAGACCCTAGGCTATTTCCAGCCCAAGTGCCATCATTGGCACCAGTATGGGCACTTTAAGGGGGATGCCGTCTAAACCCTAAGAAAACAGTCTTCCACTGGTGGACCTACTCCAGGAATGGCCAGTGTAGAGCTAGGAGAAGAGATTGTACAAGTTAGTATTGGGGTGAATGCAGAGGTTACTCTAGTGTCCGTAGGTGACATTGAGATGGTGTCAAAGGTTCACATGCCTGGCAATACCAAATATTATAGGCAGCGGGTCACCATCAATGGGCAGAGGCTCTGGGAGGCACGGAAGCATGTATGACTACTGTGAGGTGTCATGTGGTGTCCTCAAAGCAGACAGTCCCTGATGTAGTCTACCAGGTTGTGACACCAGACAATCAGATGAGCCACCATCTAGAAAGTCTAGTTCCCTTCTAATGGGGGTGAGAGTGTCTCTGGTTACTTAAAGGTAGCTGTGAGTTCAGCCATGCCTGTTGACTGTCTATTTGGACATGATCTTGAGCACACCATCTTGAGGTGGGGGTCAGGTCTCACTTGCAGATGCTGTTATTGCCTGAGTGGGTGTGCCTGACAGGAAAGTCAGAAGGACATGAAGCCTGGTGAATGGTCCATGTGCTTGCCAAGAAGAGGAAAGGCAAGGGGTGTGGGAAAGCCACTCCAGAAGTGCCCATGGTCTGGGAGAAGGCTGCTCCTGAAGGTGAAACCACAGAACCTAAAGGGGAAGACATTGCTGCTCTGGGGGACCTACTTGAGTTAGTCAGGTGGCAAACTGAAATGGGCCGTCCCAGGTAGAGGTCTACAAAGAGTAGAGGGACTCATCTGAGAGAATGGTCTCCAGCTTAGTGAGCTTAAGGACCCATGTGTGGGTGGTCTCCCAGTGCTACCGTGCCATCCTACTGAAAATAGCTTGATATCTCCCTGGCAGGCCAAACATTTAACCAACTAGTCATCGACAGCCCTGGATGAGGATGCAATCAGCTAAATTCTGAAGATCCTGCGTAAACTGCCAGGCCAGTGGGAAGTCAGGAGGAAAGCAAAAGGCCTCCCTGCTTCAATTCCCTGGCCTGGGAACCCCAGTTGAAAGGATGGGTATTGACATTGTTGAGACTAGACCCCCAAGACTGCTATAGACAACATATTTATCCTGGTCTTATTGGAACATGCAACAAGGTACTCTGAGGCCATAACTCTGCTGATGACTGCAGCTGTGATGGCCAGAGTACTGATGGGAATATTTCACAATGTGGGTTTACCTAATGAGTTTGTGTCTGACAGGGGCACCAACTTCATGTCTGCTTACCTGAAGTCCATGTGGTGGGACTGTGGGGTAACCTAGGACTTCTCCATTCATTATCAGCCCAAGATCAATAGATGTGTTCAATAAGACCCTGAAAGACATAATTATAGGCCTACCAGAACCCAAGAGATATAAGTAGGACGTCTTGCTACCACCCCCGCTATTTGCCTCCTAGGAGGTGGATCAGAAGGGAGCAGGTTTCAGTCTCTTTAAACTTCTGTTTGACCACCTTATGCATGGACCTCTCAGGCTTGTGTAATACTGGTATAAGGCAATGCAACACAGCTATCTTTGTATGTTTGAGTGGTGTAAACCCACAGTTATTGGTCAGTTGTGTGAAATTCCTTAAAGAAACAAAAAAATGAATGACCTTGGTACCAGCAAGTTTGTGAGCATTGTTGCTAAGACTTATCGGCTGGTCAACTTTTACAGGAAGCTCAGAGTGTGTATCACGTTTTTATACTTAATCATTAATGTTGTCATACAGCAAGGTTTACTACCTCCATCTTCTAACCAAGATTGATATTTACAGACAACATAGTTGTATACTAGGTGCTATGGAGCCTTGATTATGTAGGCAGCACTATCACTCAGACCCCATTACTAGGGCCTTTAATATGGGCAAGGGGGCCTGTGAGAAGGTGTTGATGCATGTGTTGAAATTGCAATATATTCAGCAAGGCTTTAGCTTTTGAATTTCAGGTTTGCAGGGCCGATCGCTCCACACACCGCGCGCCCCCCCCCCCGTGAGTGCCAGGACACCTGACCCCTCTGCTGCTGCCTCGCTCCAGCTGAGTGCCTGGATTGTTTGCGTAGTGACTTGTGCCAGTTTCTTTGTTCTGCCTTAGCTTCTGCCCCTGTATTTTTTCCAGTCTCTTGTTCTCTTGTCTTAGCTGTGCCCCAGTAACTTTGCCGTCCCCGTGTACCCGTGACTGTTTCCCGCCGCTTCTCCCCCTCCCCGCTCCCCGCCGCTGCTCCCCTGTGGCCCCGCCCCCTTTTTCTTCTGTATCCCGCCCATTGGCCACCCCGTTCCCGCCTCCCAGCTGCTCCTCCCTCCCACTTCGCCGTTTATGGAGGTCGCCGCACGGAAGGGCTGCGGACTTGCGCTGCTGGCGCGCCGATTGTGCGCCAAAGGCAAGCCCGTCTACGCCCGTCCTCACCTGGACAGCGCCCGGCGCCAGGAACCCTGGTCCTCTGGTTACGACGCCACCATCCTCCACGCACTCAACGCCGGCCGGAACCCCGCCTGCTACCGAGCCATCCCGAAACGCACCCACGGACCCTTCACCTGCCAAGCCTGCCAATACACCTGCCTCCGAACCTGCACCCCACCCGCCAAGCCGAGCTCCAGCAACAACCACCTCAAGTGCATCCTGCTCAACACCCGCTCTGTCCACAGGCACGCCGTCGAACTCTGAAACGTCCTCGACACAACATCACCAGACGTCGCCTTCCTCACAGAAACATGGATGAACGCCTCCTCATCCCCCGACATCACTATAGCCATCCCGGAAGGCTACAAGATCACCCGGAGGGACCGCGTCAACCAAACCGGAGGAGGCATCGCCATCGTCCACAGAAACACCATCCGCATCACGACCAACTCCGACGACACCCTGACCGCCGCCGAGCACCTTCAATTCCAGATTCACACCGACCCCAAGACCACCCTCAGAAGCACTCTCATCTACAGACCCCCAGGACCACGCACACAATTCAGCGAAGCCATCGCAGAGTTCGTCAGTCCGCACGCCCTCATCTCCACAGACTACATCCTCCTAGGGGACCTCAACTTCCACCTGGAGAACAACAAGGACTGCAACACCGCTGGACAACCTCGCCAACCTCGGACTCAAGCAACTGGTGAACACCCCCCACCCATTACAACGGACACACGCTTGACCCCATCTTCTCCTCCAGCGAGCACATCTCCTTCAGCCACTCCACCGGACTACACTGGACAGATCACAGCTGCGTCCACTTCAACTTCAAGAGAACCACGACCCACCACCACCTGCAACAGGTTCCCCGCAGAAGCTGGAGCAAGATCACCGCTGACCAGCTCACCACCGCCCTCAGCCAAAACCCGCCCATCAACACGACGGACCCCAACGAAGCAGCCCGCAACCTCACACAGTGGCTCACCAACTGCGCCGACAAACTCACACCACTGAAGAATCCTCCCAGCAGACCCGGCAACAGGGAAGCCTCGTGGTTTACCAACGACCTCAAAAACTCAAAGAAAGCCTGCCGCACCCTCGAGAAAGCCTGGCGCCACGACCAGACAGCAGAAAACATGACAGCAAACCACAGCACCGAGACCGCCCTCATCACAGCCACCGATGACATCAGGTCGACAACGGGGAAACTGCTGCCCTCATCCTCCTGGACCTCTCGGCAGCCTTCGACACCGCATGCCACCGCACCCTGATACAGCGCCTCAGCAATACCGGAATCCAAGGAGCAGCCCTGGAGTGGATCATCTCGTTCCTCGTTCCTCGCTGGGAGAACCCAGAGAGTCCGCCTCCACCCGCCTCCACCCGTTCCGATCTGCGGCCACCAAAGTCATCTGCGGCGTTCTGCAAGGATCCTCACTCAGCCCCACCCTCTTCAACATCTACATGAGCCCTCTCGCAGCCATCGCTCGCCAACACAACCTCAACATCATCTCCTACGCCAACGACACCCAGCTGATCCTCTCCCTCACCAACAACCCCGCCACCGCCAGAGCCAACCTCCAGGAGGGAATGAAAGACGTCGCAGAATGGATGAAGATCAGCCGTCTGAAACTGAACTCAGACAAGACGGAAGTCCTCATCCTGGGACCATCTCCCTCTGCCTGGGACGACTCCTGGTGGCCCCCTGCCCTGGGCACCGCCCCCAAGCCAACAGACCATGCACGCAACCTGGGCTTCATCCTGGACTCCTCCCTCACGATGACCAAGCAAGTCAACGCCGTCTCGTCCTCCTGCTTCAACACCCTGCGCATGCTCCGAAAGATCTTCCGATGGATCCCCACCGAAACCAGGAAGTTGGTCACCCAGGCCCTCGTCACCAGCCGTCTGGACTACGGGGAACACCCTCTACGCTGGAACCACAGCCAAACTCCAGAAAAGACTCCAGCACATTCAGAATGCCTCAGCACGACTCATCCTGGACATCCCTCGCCACAACCACATCTCCGCCCACCTGAAAGACCTGCACTGGCTCCCCGTCAACAAGAGGATCACGTTCAGACTCCTCACCCATGCACACAAGGCTCTCCACGACACGGGCTCGAAGTACCTCAACAGCCGCCTCACATTCCACACACCCACCCGCCAGACTGCCTAAAAAACATCTACCACTGGATGTGTGAATCTTGACTAAAATTAAACAGAGAGAAATCAGAGATTCTCCTGCTAGGCAACCCACGCAAACTCCCCCCGTCCCTCTCTTGGCCACCATGCATGGGCTCACCCCCCACCCCCAAAGCAGAAGTCAAGAGCCTGGGTATCTGGCTGGACCAGGAGCTCAATTTTAAAACCCAGGCTAGGAAAACCTCTGGCATCTGCTTCGGCCTCATCCAAAAAGCGCGAAAGATCCTTCACCTACTCCCCTTCCAATCTAGGAAACTGCTTATTCAGGGTCTGGTGAACTCCAGACTAGATTATGGAAATGCCCTATATCTAGGAGCCCCTGCATCACTCATAAAAAAACTACAATACGCCCAAAACGCGGCCGCCAGACTCCTTACAGGAACCACATCCAGATGCTCGGCCAAACCGGCCCTTAAAAGTCTCCACTGGCTCCCGATCAAGGAAAGGGTCACCTTTAAGACCCTGTGCATTACTCATAAGTTAATGCAAGGCAGAGGCCCGCCAATCTTGAAATCCCTCATCAAACCCTACCACCCGAACAGACAACTCAGGTCAGATTCTCTCTCCCTTGCCAGTCTCCCAAGAATAAAAAGAGCCCGATCGGGGGGGGAGATTGTTTTCCTACAATGCCCCTAAATTGTGGAATTCTCTTCCACTGCCCATTCGAAGAGAACACAATTTACTTGCTTTCCGCAGACAATTAAAAACATGGCTCTTTCCATAAATGTGTACACCTTCCCTTCCCCCCTCTGGAACAATAGGTTGCATGTCTGCGCTGGGACGCCCTAGGGTAGCTACGCGCTTTAGAAATCCGATTTCAATTTCAATTCAATTTCAATTTCCAGCTCCGATTCGCCAGCCTCGCCCTCGCCTCGTCCCACGTATTCGCAAATCAACCGTCGGAGGAAGATCCTTCTCCTACCTGGCAGCCAAGACATGGAACTCCCTCCCCACTCACCAACGGCTGACCCTGGACCATCTCTCCTTCAGGAAACAACTCAAGACCGGGCTGTTCGAGCAGTAGCGACCCCCCCCCCCCCCCCTCAGCGCCTTGAGACCCTTACGGGTGAGCAGCGCGCTATACAAATTCCGCTGATTGATTGATTGATTGATGAGCTATACCACTGGGACCAGAATCACCGATATAGAGACTTCTTGCAGGACTGGCTTGTCTTAGTTAGAAACAGTAACAGATCAAGCAGAAACCTTAGTGATTCTTGAGATGGTCTAAATCTTTTTTATAGTTGGTTTTTTTCTGGTAAAATCTTTTTTACAGGTCATAATTATTTTCCTTTGCTCTGTATGTCCCCATCAGAGCTGAAAGCCGGGCTACTTGTATTTATTTTACTTTTCTTTCTCTGAATGATTATTATATGTATTACTATTTTATTGTGTCTTTTCATATTGTGATTGATGTTAATAACTTGAAACAATCCGAATCTATTTATCTATCTCAGGCTTCTGAAGGAAGGATGGGAGCAAGATCCCAAGAAATACCCTCAAAATGTAGTGAGCTGCATGCTATCCCTCATGTCTCAGAGAATGCGCTTCTGGAAAGAGGTCACTGAGAAGCTAGAGGCCAGCCACAAAGTTATAAAGCACTGGTACAACCAGAAGGCTACTCTTGTGGAGTATCAGCCTAGCCAAAAGGTATGGGTGATGGAGCCTGTGGAGCCCCAGTCCTTAAAGGAATGGTGGACTGAGCCCTATAAGGCGAAGGAACGAAATAGAGAAATCACCTACCTGGTAGAACACAAGATATCCAGGAACCCCTTCAGGGTCCAGCATATGAACCACCTCAAGCCCCACTTTGAGGCGTGACAGACAATAGTTAAAAGGAGAGTAAACTTCTCTCAGACTTCCTATTTTCCAAGGAGCAAGATTGGTCAGTTGAAGAGTTCCCTGACACCAGAGCAACAGAGGGACTGTGACCACTTGTTGGGGCAGTTTGCTGCTTTCTGTTCACCCAAGGGATCCCTGTTTGGTGTATCCATGATGTAGACACAGACACAGCATGCCTGTCAAGAGCAACATTTACCATCTGTCTAACAAAATTAGAGCCAGCATAAATGGTGAGGTATCCAAAATTTTGGATTTGGGGTTGATTGAGCCCTCCTGTAGTCCCAAGTCCATTCCAGTAGCAGTGGTACCCAAGGCTTTCTCCTTAGACAGCCTCCCAGAACTCCGGTTCGATGTGGATTACAGGGACCTTAGTTCAGTCACTGAGACTGATGCTCACCCTAGCCCGAGAGATGGTGAGCTCATTGGTCATCAAAACTTTGAGTTCCATAGATAAAGCCCAATTATTCTTTAGAAACGCTTATGGCTACATGTTTTTTCACAGACCAGCAGACAGGAGGCCCTTCTGTGGGTCCTTATCAATTCAACAACAGGCCCCTATTCGTAAATTACAGAGGTCGGTCTAGGAACTTTTACCAAAGGCCTACTTTCTACCCTCAAAGTCGAAAGGTGTCCGATTATGTTTTAGGGACCAAAACAGATTCCCCTATGATAATAGTAAGTATTCAAGTAATTCCCATTTTTTTGGGTGGTTTAATTGCTATGTTTCTCCAAATCTGGATGCATATAACCTAATATCCATGGGTACCTCAGACAGTACAAGGTTATCAGATAGAATTGTTTTGATCAACCTTTTCAGGTAGACTAGCCACACAGTAATTTTTCCCCAAACAGAATCTTTCAGCATGGATCAGGAAATAGAAGACCTATTACAATAAAAGGCAATACAACCCATTCTGTTCAGCTAGTCAGGGTTTCTCAGCAATCTTTTTCTGGAAAGGAAAAAGAACAAGAAGTTAAGATCATCTATAAATTTGAAACATGTAAACTAGTTTGTCCTGTACAAATTGTTCAAAATGGAGGCAATTCTAGTTCTATTATGTCTGGTGCAACAGATGTTCTCAGTTTCCTAGGGAACTTGTAATATTCCACTTTACACCTTCCAGTGGCAATTTTATAAAATCTTTTCTAATAGCTTCTTCTTCACTTTCTCTCTGTTGTCATTTAGCGCATATAGTGAGTCTACTAGCATCATCAATACAGGAAAATCTTCCTAGAATCTCTTTCATTACAGTGCTCTCCAAAGACTAACATTCTGTCATCTAAGGAAGCTATTATGTTATTCCTTTAGATAAAAAGACAATAAAAGCAGCAACCTGGTAGTTAGACAAGTTGGATGCATGGAATGGCAGATCAATTTTTAATACCAAATCTGCTATTAGCATTCAAGGCAAGTTTCGTCAGGTTGGGGTGTTCGATGTGGTCAGTTCTTGACTAGCAGTACCTAGTGCACCATACACATCAATTATATAATGCTTCTTAAAGGCTCCTAAGTTGTCCAATGTTTCACACAAAACTGGATTGTTGTTTAGACCTATTGAGAATGGACTATATCTAAGCTATGATGTACATAAATCACCGAAGGTAGAGGTCCTCAAACTCTAGGGCGTTCCCCCTGGGGGCTGTGACTGCTTTCCCAGGGGGCCTCAAGTACTTGTAAATGAAGATGGCCTGGAAGAGTGACTTTGTTTATCTGGAGAGTTTCCAGTTATCTTCATTTACATGCAGCCCTTCAGTGCAAAAAATATGGGAAATGTCATAATGTAAAATAAACTATTTCCAACCGATTAGCTTAATTTGCATTTCTTTTTCATTTAAGGTTTATGCATTAATTTACATGCAGTTAACAGAAAGCAAGAAACAAGGCACTTAAAGAATATTTTGTTCTTTTTAGCCACGTCTATTCTGGTGGGGTCTTGTTCTTCTCTTTCCGTTAACTGCATATAAGATAATGCAGAAACCTTAAATTAAAAATAAATGGAAGTTAAGCCAATTGTTTTGAAATGCACTCTTTTATGTTATGAGATTTTATTTGATGAGTTTGATCACTTTAGGTGTGGGCAATAGTGACTTGTGCATTAGTGCCATGAGGTCCCAGCTTGGAACAGAAAGCACTGTGAATATGCAAGTCATTATTTTAAAATTGTATTATAACAAGACAGGCTGCTGCAAAATGATTTAGGGCCTGATTTAGATTTCAGTGGAGGGGTTACTCCATCACAACGGTGACGGATATCCTGTTCGCAGAAATATAAATCCCAAAGAATATATTGGGATTTATATTTTGGTGGACGAGATATCCGTCACCGTTGTGACGGAGTAACCCATCCACCGAGATTTAATTTAGGCCATTAGTATTTTAGGATACAACAAGTGTGTCAAAGTATATATCATAGTAATAATTCAACTGTATCTAGTGCAAACATTTTTATAAATGTCTATTAAAAGTACACTTTCTAGAATTCAGCTTATAACATTATAACATTATTTATTGAAAGAATAACTCTTTGTCACCAGGAAGCTTCAAGTGACTCCATCAATTAAAGCATATACTGGCTCCGAAGCAGCCTTTACATTTGATGATCAACCAATTGCAGACATTCAAAGCAGTGCAACAGGTGCAGTAGCATTGGGACCCAGGTTCACAACACCCCAATTATGAGTGTTTTCGGTCAATATCGTTTTTTTTTAATATATTTGCACTTTTTGAATCTGACATTTAGGGGGTCATTATGATAGCGGATTTTCCGCATCCTCGGGGCCGGCGGAAGCCACCGCCGGCCCCGAGGATGCGGAAAATCCGCAGCGGACTGACCAAAGACCCACCGCCAGATTAGGATGGCTGGTGGGTCCTGGTTTCCGTCTGCAGCTTTTCCGCCGCGGTCGGATTACAACCGCGGCGGAAAAGCTCTAATATGGTGACGGTGTCTTCCAGACACCGTCCACCATATTAGGATGGCCTGTAAAGTATGCTTTTCCGCGGCGGGTTTTCCGCCGCGGAAAAGCATACGGAGCTTCACTGCGGGGGCCCGTTGCGGGCCCCCTAGGTGAAAGGGGGGTGGGGGGTGCACATGGGGGGTACCTATGGTACCCCCCCGCATTTGCATGCAGAAAGCGGCAGGCACCGCGCGGTGCCTGCCTCTTTCTGCATGCAAATGCAATGCGTGCCTTTTTAACATTGCCGCGGGTGCAGCTTGAAGCTGCACCCGCGGCAATGTTAAAAATAGAGGATGTGACCGCCAGGGTGGCGGTCACATCCTAATTGCACAGGAGGGAACTCCGCATGGCATGCGGAGGTTCCCTCCTGCTCTGGGGTCGCAGACGGACGCAAGTCCATCGCGATCGTAATCGACCCCTTAGTGTGGATTATGAGATACAGAAATACAATCCTCAAATGATCTCATAAGCTCCGTCCCCTGCACTCAGCCCTATCCTTCCCGCTCCCCCTATTACAATACAGTACAATATACTACCCAGTGGCAATCGCCTCTGGGTAGTTATAGTTAGGATCTCGTTTCCTTAGGAAATGTCTTCTTTGTGTTGCTTATAACTTTGGGGTCATTTGATAAATCTCCATGGAAAAAATAGTGCAACTTTTTGGCTAGTTTGCGAATGGAAAGTTTCTGGGTGATCTGTCAAGTGGGAAAAGAGAATAAGAGGGGTCCCAAAATGCGTCTTCCCATTCATTTTTTCATAGGAACTTTAGACACAGCTACGGCTGAACGGATTTATACCATATTTGGCAGAAAGATAGACCTTTGTACTGATAGAGTGCTTTTTGTGACCTAATGTAAATCCGTTAAATAGTTTTTGAACAATGAATGCTAAATAAATAGTATATTTCATGCCACGGAGAATCCATTGGCTAAGAGATCTCATGGTGATATATGATTGGCTGCCACCACATCAACGATGATGTGATGGCAACCATCTTAGGACTGAGGACTCAGACCTGAGTCCTAAAAAAAGGTTATAGAAAGAGATGAGGGGGCAGGGTAGGGATACCCTGACCCCATAGGCCTGGTGGTTAGGTGCCAGAGGGACCCCATCTGGGGCTAAATACGTGTTTTTTTTAATTTGCTGTAAATTTGCAGAGAATCCATGATAAAAAAATGCACGTCCTCCTGCGCCATTAAAAAAACATTCTCCGAAGTGGGCCAGGGCCCGAAGGGGGAGCTGCACATATGCTATTTAGAGATGTAGAGATGGGGCATATGGCCCGGGCTGATATTTTAATGAAAGGAGGGTGTGGCAACCCTCCCTGAGCCTTAAGAGACCCCAGGGACCCTATACACGGGACACCCACTCCGAAAATGAGGAGGGGGGCTTTGCATCCCCTCCCAGAGCCATAGAATGCCCCCCTGGAACCCATCCCTGGACCGGATCAGGGTGCTCCTCCCCTGGACATCATCTATTTTCCATGGGGAGGGAAAATGTACTGCGTTCCCACCTGGGGGTAGCACAAATCAGTTCTTCCTGGGTGGAAGCCCAAAACTTTTCCCAGCTCTCAGGCAAGGAAATACTGTGAATTGTTCCCAACCAGCGGGAGCAAAAGAAAACTATGGGGTGACAGCAATGCTGGCTTATGCTGCACCTGGGATGGGTGCAAGCAGGGGAGCCGGCTCGGTTATGAGGGCCCGGAGGCTACTAACACATCCCCCAACAAGTATAATATTCTGGGGTGCCCCAGATAGACACCAGGGCACCCATTAAATAAACAAAATGCTGGCTCCTGCGCAGCCCTAAAACGTGGGGCCGCTAGCAAGGAACCGGGGTGGCCACAGAGGCCCTGAGGCTCACCCTGCGGCCCCTTAAAAAAATGGTGGATGTGCCGGGTGAGACCGAGACACCCAGAAATAATGGGGGGTTTTAAAAGCAAATAGTGACTAACAAATGAGTGGCTAGAGCAGGTCATTTTTTATTCATTGCTCCTTCAAGGAGCACTACATAATGCCCTACAATGGCAAATTGCATCTTTTTTATTTTTGGTGATGTGTCTGGAAGAGGCAGGGGCACCACTAAAAGTTCTGGCGTCCCCCCAGCAACATTAGAAGAAATAAAAACAGTAAGTCTCCTGGATCATTGAATCGAGGGCCACAGGAGAACTTACCACATTTTTGTAAAGCACTTCTGAGGCTGCGGTTTTTGCTCCATAGCTGGGAGTGTAGCATCATCTAGGTGATGGTTCTAAGGCGGTGTTTTATGTGGCCTAAAGATGTATAAAATAAATCACAAAGACCTCTTGCGATTATTTTTATGATTGCATTTTTTGGGATGAGGAATGTTAAAAGAAAGGCTCTTAGGCATGTTTGATTTACAACAATAAGTGTCTGACTATTTCTTTTACATTTGTCACCCCAAAAATGTAATCAATATTAATAAACATTGTATGAATTATTTAAATATACATTTTATCAAAATGATTGGTGATTATTGGAGAAAGAGGATAGATCTGCTTTATATATATTGATGTCCTCACCCCTTGATAAAGCCAATAGGCTCACTTTTTATATTTTGTTCTTGCAGAAGTCCATGTGTGGCGTAGGGTTGGCTGCTCAGTGGCCAGGCCCTGTGGCCAACCCCACGCTGTGCACAGAGGCTTGGGTGCTTTGACAGGATTTGCCACTGGCCCTGCGGTCAAACCCCTGTTTCACTTGCTCAGGGGTTGGCTGCCCATGGGCGATTGGATGCAGGGCCTGGATAGGCCGTGCAGCCAACCCCCACCATGCATGGCCAAAGGTGGCGTTGTAGGCTTTACATATAGTAATAAAACGTCTGATAGAGACTTCTAGTCGCAGATTGCCCACAGTAGATGTATCCCCTGCTGTCAGATAGGATCTGCAAATTTTTCACGAGCAGTACCCCTGCACACCGGTAGGTGGCATCAATCGTCTCCGCATGGCTTTGTGGTGAAGTGACGTGCACAGTACCTATATAGTCACACCACAACGCACTGACGTCAGTTCTTTTCTTTCTGCGCAAGTAAGCGTAGATCCAAACAGAGCTACCACCAGTCAATTTTTGACTGACCTTTTTTTGACTTTCTGTCAAAGTCTCTTTGAGGTTTTTCTCCTGGTGTAGAAGGATGTGCACTAGGAGGGCCGGCTTCAAGTCCTGCGATGCTTGTCATCGGCAGATGTCGGTGACGGACACGTAACTTCTTTGCCTCTGGCCCTGTCCTATCTTGCCCGTGACACCTTGAAAACCATCAAATCTCTTCACCTCTGTTTCATGCATGCTTCCTCCACTTATATTCATATTTGCTGGCATGGAAGCGCTGGTTGCAAATCCTTCAGCAAGTCCACCCAAGATTATTAGCAACCAGCTTAGGATCGTCCAGTTCGTAGATGATACAGCTATATTAGACAATATTTATATATGGTTACAACACTAATTAAATAACCCTCTCGGTTATTGATACCAAATTAACCTTGAAATGAATTTTAACAAAACAAACTTTTTAACATTAAAAAACAAAAAGAAAATCACAAGAACCTGGGTGTTGGGATCCCATCAGATCTTAAGTACACCCCTTGAAAATACCGAGAGTAAAGTTTTAATAAACAGGTCAGCAAAAAGCCCACATGCAAGTACTGAAAAAGAGAGAGGTAGGTCCAAGGTTCGCATTAGCCAAAATCATGACACTATCTGATGTAACCAACCGGGAAAGCATTACAAAATGCAATACATTTTAAATTATGATATTCTCTGATATACTGAATGATAGCCTTCCCTCTTACATTTAACAACTGGCTCAACAACTACAAACACAATTATACCACTTCGCTTGGATGTTTGCATTTGCACTGTGCTACTAGGGGTTGGTGAAGTGTGGGTGAGCACTGAAGGTTGCTGATTATTCAATGGGATAGCAGCCTAATGGGTCAGTGCTAACATTGGCTTGTGTATTGGTGCATAGGGAGGTGTTGCTGGGGCGTATATGCAAACAAGTGCTGGTGCTTTCCAAAGTGTGGGTGAGCACTGAGGGTTTGTTGCAGGGAGCAAGTGATCATTTTAGTTACGTTATGGCGCCAAAAGTAAAAAGAGGGCAGGTCCCAATCAGGATAGAAGAAAGGATGGCGAACATGATGCGCTCCATGAGCGATCTGAATCAAACAGTACCATATCTAACCCAGAGGGTAGATGGGCAGGAAGACACCGGGGACAAGCCCAGGCGCCCTAATGTGGTACCCAGGGCAGCTTTTCCACCAGTAACCCGGAAATCAAGGCAAAAGCGGGGAAAGGGGGGAGCTGTCCCAGATATTCCTGCGGGGCCAGTATTAGTACCGCTAGCACCAATGCTGCCATGAGCCACACAGCCGGTAGCAGCAGCTATCGAAGTGCCAGTGGTCCCAGCCAGTACCAATAGGCATACCAGTGTCTATCATACCGGCCATCACCAGCGCCATCATTACCTGCCATCCCTCGGCCTGCACTCCCAGTACATGGGGTCCAGACCGGGGGAGGGGAATTCACCAAATGCTAATGAGATTCCAGTGCAGCCTTTAGTTGCAGCAGCTCCCAATCTAGTGTCAGGTCAGCAGGACATTGTGGCGACCCTAGCAGCATTGCTACCATGGCTCGCAAAAGCAGGGGCGGTGATTCCATCTAGAGGTAGCGAGCGACTGTCAGCTGAGGGTAATGCCTTAGAGGAGGCATGGTATATATTTACAACAAGGGGTGGTGAGGGACAGAGTCTCTGAATTAAGCAGAAAGCTCTCACCCAGTCAAGAGATCAGGGCTAGATCCAACACCGTTTTTTAGCTCACTGCACCATCCCAGTTTCAGAACCTGGCTGTATGCAAATTAGTCTGTTCCTGTCCCAGTGCATGATGGGAACAGGGCAAACCAAACTACAAAAGCCAATTCTTACACTGGGAAGGAAACAAGCTCCCGGGGACCGGTTTCTGGCATTGCAGCCGTCTTCGGCCCGGTTTGCTTGAATCCTGATGGTGCAATGAGCAAGGGTCTCACATCTGAGAATACCCTTCCACGCTTAGGGTGGACAAAAATATTTACAACAAGGGGTGGTGAGGGACAGAGTCTCTGAATTAAGCAGCAAGCTCTCACCCAGTCAAGAGATCAGGGCTAGATCCAACACCGTTTTTTAGCTCACTGCACCATCCCAGTTTCAGAACCTGGCTGTATGCAAATTAGTCTGTTCCTGTCCCAGTGCATGATGGGAACAGGGCAAACCAAACTACAAAAGCCAATTCTTACACTGGGAAGGAAACAAGCTCCCGGGGACCGGTTTCTGGCATTGCAGCCGTCTTCGGCCCGGTTTGCTTGAATCCTGATGGTGCAATGAGCAAGGGTCTCACATCTGAGAATACCCTTCCACGCTTAGGGTGGACAAAAATATTTACAACAAGGGGTGGTGAGGGACAGAGTCTCTGAATTAAGCAGAAAGCTCTCACCCAGTCAAGAGATCAGGGCTAGATCCAACACCGTTTTTTAGCTCACTGCACCATCCCAGTTTCAGAACCTGGCTGTATGCAAATTAGTCTGTTCCTGTCCCAGTGCATGATGGGAACAGGGCAAACCAAACTACAAAAGCCAATTCTTACACTGGGAAGGAAACAAGCTCCCGGGGACCGGTTTCTGGCATTGCAGCCGTCTTCGGCCCGGTTTGCTTGAATCCTGATGGTGCAATGAGCAAGGGTAGAGGAGGCATGGAGCTTGGTAGCGCGAGTCGAGAAAGCAGCACAGTTGGTGCCGCCACCAGTTGAGTTTCTCAAAAAGGCAGAGAGCACCACAAATGACTCGGACCCCCAGTGAAGGCTACAGCTGCGGGACCTGAAGACGCCAAGATGCAAGCGGGCACATCGGCAGGTACAGTACAATTGCTGCCAATTTTAGGTTTGGGGGATGTGCGCTCCAACAGAGAGCATTTGGATAGGCGCAGAATGTAAAAGAGCAGATTTGGAAGGGCGAATATGTAAACATGATTTCCTTGCTGATAGACAAAGATGAGTCAGAAGGAGGAGGCCAAGAAAGCAAGGGAATAGGCCCACACCCTGGACTGGGCCAATTGTCCGACTAGAAAAAAGGTTAACAAAACACTGATTCATTGGATAAAGGCATTTGGGAACTTCCTTGCGGAAGTGATAGAGACATTCTCAGAGCTAAGCGCAGAGCTGGTGTCCTACCAGAACAGAATTGCATGTGCACATGGTGAGTATGGTGGGATGTGCTGGAAGGAATATGACAAAGCTTTTAGAAGGGTAAAGTCATCTAATCCAGCTCTCACATGGGACCAGATCGATATGATTTTGTGGTTAAGACACATGAATTACCAAGGCAAGGACTAGCCAAAAGTGCAGTCCTACCGTTCAGCTACACCCCAATGCGGGGGAGTGTTGGCCAGCAAGAAGGGAACATGTTGAGATTGCAGAAAGATATGCACCAGACCCAGTGGTTCCTGTAGGTTCAAGCATGCCTGCTCATCCTGTGGCCTCTCATCACACCCAAAGTCTAAGGGCCAGATGTAGGTAGCCCAATACCGGTCGGTAACGGCCGAAATTACTGAATTTCGGCCGTTACCGACCGGTATTGGGCAATTGAGATGTAGTTGTAGGGGCCAAATTTAAGGATTCGGTAATTTACCAAATTGGTAATTTAAGGAATTGGTAAATTACCAATTCCTTACAATACCGATTCGGTAAATTACTGAATCCTTATTGTAGGGAGCACTCAAGTGAGTGCATTTCTGAGTTAAAGATTCGGTATTTACCACCAACTAAAAGTTGGTGGTAAATATCGAAAACCTTTGAAAAAGCAAATTTGTGCTTTTCCAAAGGTGCCATGTGGCAGACATACATGCCCTTAGGGCATGTATGTGTGCCACATGTGCACCCATGCACTATTTAGGGGTGCAACAGGGTGTTAATGTGACACCCTGCCACCCTTGTAAGTTTTGCCCACATTACCGATTCAGTAAAATTTACCAAATCAATACCTACACACCATTTACCGATTCTGAAATACCAAATCGGTAAAATTCGATATTTTAGAATCGGTAAATTTGGATTACCTACATATGGCCCTAAGTGTTTTAAAAAATCAAAATACATGGGAGCCAAGACACAAGAATGAGGTTCATTTGTTTGGGAAGGCGCACTCACCTATTGACTTTATAGCCCTGATACCCTGGTTGAATAAGTATTCTTACCCAAGCACAGCCCAGATTTTGCTTGAAGGTTTTAGGGACGGTCTCCGGATCCCAGTCCCTGGTTACTCAGTGGTGTCTTACTGCCGCAATCAGCAGTCAGTGAGAGACAACATATCTGTGGCAAGAGAAAAAGTACTGAAAAAATTGTGCTTGGGGAGATTGGCAGGTCCGCTTTAACTCAATGCCTTTAGATAGTTTTGTCTGCTCACCACTGGGGGTAGTGCCCAAAAAAGATCTAGGGGATTCCCGCCTCATCCATAACCTATCTACTCCCAGGGGCATGTCCTTGAATGAGGTCACTGACGGAGCCTTGTGCTCTGTGAGATGTGCATCACTGGGCACAGAGAATGCTATGCTACGATTGCTTGGCCCAGGCACCTTATTAGCAAAATCAGACATTGAATCTGCGTTTCGGTTATTATCTGTGCATTCACAGAATTTCCGCCTACTGGGCTTTCAGTTGGAAAAGAAGTTCTACATGGTCAAGTGCATGCCAAAAGGGTGCTCGGTCTCTTGCTCATATTTTGAGAAATTCAGCTGATTTTTGGAATGGGTTTTTAGGCAAATCTCAGGGCATTATTGGGTATTGCACTATTTAGATTGTTTCTTATTGTTGGGTGCACCACAGTCACAAGAGTGTAGCAGGGCATTGGACACATTTTGCACACTGATGGGGGAACTAGGGGTCCCCTGGCGCAGGGTAAGACAGTCGGGCCAGCAACAAAAATTGAATTCTTGGGCATTGAACTAGATTCTATTGAGGGTATTTCATGCTTACCATTAAGCAAGGTGACAGGTTTCTCGCTGACATTAACAGACTGTTTGCAAAAAAAAAAGTCACTTTACACCAGTTACAAAAAATGGTGGGCATGCTCAACTTTGATCTAAGAACTATCCCTATGGCCTGCCCTTTTTCCCATTCCATTACCCAAGCAATGTCAGGGCTAAAAGGCAAGCATCACCACACTCAGTTGTCCAGCGAGGTTAAGCAGGATATGCAGATTTGGATGGCATTTCTGCGTGACTTCAATGGTGCGGTAGTGTGGCCCACCCCAGCCAGGTCTAGTCCAGAACTTGGGCTGATGACAGACGCAGCAGGGAGTGAGGGGGTTGGAGCCATCCTGGGTCCCCATTGGGCGGCAGGGCATTGGCCCAAGTGATGGGTTGACAGTGGTGTCACAAGTAACATTTCATTTAAGGAGCTATTTCCCATTTTGGTGGCTGTGACAATCTGGCCGCAACAGTTCAGAGCTCAGTCAGTTGTTTTCTGGTCAGACAACATGGCAGTGGTGGAGTGCATCAACCGGCAGTCGGCAAAATGTAAAATGTTGCTACACCTGCTTAAGGTAATTTGGCTGCAATGTGTGAAGCTTAATGTGTTGTTTAGAGCTAGACATGTCCCGGGCATTCTCAAACACGCGGCTGATGCATTGTCTCATTTCAAGATGCAGGTTTTCAGGTCTCATCACCCAGAAGCGGCAGACTGCCCCACACCTTTCCCGGAGCATCTGTGGCAACTAGGTGCCCCAACTTACCAGACCTCGTGGCAGCTAGCTTAGCGCACAGGACTAGGCGAGCCTATGAGGGGGCATTTACTGCATACTGCACATCCTTAGGGCAGGATTGGCATAATCCAGCATACATCTTTTCATTCGTAAGGGAACTGAGGGATGGAGGGCGGTCGGTGGCTTGCGCAAAGCGCTACATGACCGCAGTGGCATTTTTTGCAAAAATGATGGGGAACCGGGATCCCACGGGCACATTCTTGGTCCAAAAGGCTCTGAAAGGTTAGCAACGGCTGCAGGGAACGCAGCCGGATGTTAGACACCCAATCAGCATTGAGGGACTCACAGCCATCATGGCAGTGTTAGAAAAGATATGTAGCTCCAGCCATGAGCTGGTATCACGGAACAAAAAGGACTGGTAGGGGGGATGCAATTTGCCCATGTTCATGTTTAAAGTCAGGCTAGTTCAATATCATTATCAATTCCCAGATCAAAATGGACCAGAATGGGAGGGGGACCATGTCAGCCTGCAGAGAGTGCCAGGGTGCCCATGTTGTCCAGTGGCCAACCTAGAGTCCTACATGGCATGCAGGCAACAGGGCGTGGGTGGGCCTCTGTTGATCCACCAGGACAGTTCCGCCCTGACAAAGTTTCAGTTTGGTAGGGTCCTTGCTCTAGCTTTTGGTGCAGCAGGCTTAGACACCTCCAATTTTGGGACCCATTCTTTCAGGATTGGGGCAGCCTCAGAAGCCACGGCCCGGGGACTAACTGGTCATGATGTCCAAAGAATACAGCGTTGGTCTTCGGACTGCTGTAAGCGCAATGTGCGGTTGCATTTGCTGTAAGTATCATCGCTAACATTGGCCTTGGTTCCATTTCTCTGTAGTTTCCACATCCTGTCCCACAGGAGGGGAACTTGTCATTAATACTGTGTCAAAAGCACCCCACCCGCTCCAGTTGCCCGCCGGGGGGCCAGGCCGCAGGGAAGTCTGGAGCATAGGACATTTATATATCAACAGGTTCAAGCAACTAATTTTTACATGCAACTTCAGGGACAGGGCCCGCCAGGTGGGTTGGAATGTATCTATGCATGGTCAAGGGGGTTTGAGACTGGGGCAGTTCCGGAAGCTCATCGGTCCTTAGTTACTTAGGTCCCCGGTGATACCCGGTGCAATAATAATACATCTGGGAGGGAATGATTTGGCCCACGTGGGCAGAAAGGGAGCGGTGGAGGCTCTAATCACAGAAGTGGGATTGTTGGCCAAGCAGTGACCCCTAGCGACCTTAGTATGACCTCACATGATCCCGAGACTCCAAGGGCAGGTGGAGTCGGTCTGGGTGTTGAATCCTTCTGTAAAGGAGGATCAATAACTGGATCGACTGACTTTTCAGGACCCCAAAACTAAGGACAATTCTAAATGGGTGCATCCGGGGAAAACATTGTTATCTACAGGACGAAACCCACCTCTCTAAAATGGGTAATGAAATATTCTTAGAGCATATGCTAGCCTGGCTGGTAGCGGTGAGTCACAGGGCATGAGCTCGGGCTGTTAGCGGATGGGGGGGCCAGGTAGTCAGTCAACTATGCTGGCCTGTGGCGGTAAGGTCATGATTGCTAGGAAATATTTACTTCTCTTAGTAGGCATCCCATTGGTTAATGGGGATGCCTGGAGGGGATGGCGGGGGGACAGTGGTCCCTCATTACACTCCAGGGGGAGGTAGACTGATGGGCACAGGTGTAGGAAGTACCGTTTCTGGTAGGCCGCTTGGGCAACCCCTGCGCGGGCACATTGGGCGTCAACCTGGCTTAACCTCAGCCCCTGGGAGGTACAATGGAAGGGCGTGGGTGCACGCACCAGAATCTGGTGGGCACACAGGCCTCCTGCGCAAGATCACTCCAGTAAAGGGGGACCTGGTAACTAGTTGAGAAGAGAACAGCCATGACCTTGCCCGTAGGCACATCCAGGATACGCAGAAAGCAAAAATGTACATAATTCTGTTTTAGGTTCAGTGTGGCTTTGTATTAGACTCTTGTTAAGGTTAGCCATTAAAATGTATCAATCTCTGTATTGCTGCGTATATTTAAAAAAAAAAAAGTATTATGAATATTAATAATGTGTTTTATTAACTTGTCATAAATACGGCTGGGGTTACACTACCCCTAATCCAAAGAACTGGTGTTGGATATGTTCACTAATGCTTCATGGGGGAGGGGACAGTGTTTTACTGACCACGTCAAGGGAGGGGACTCAGCAATACCAGGCCATATCGCTTGGAATTGAATCTTAAAGACCAATCATTGGACCAAAAGACTACACTATTAAAATTCTGGTTCAAACTGAAACAAGCAGACCAGGGCTCACCTAGATATCATCTCCGCCAAGATCTGGGGGATGCAAAGGGCACTGCATGGTAAACATCTATTGAGTTTATTTTGAACATACTTCAAAAGCTACCACCAGTGAGCTGCAATGTATCCTACAAAACATTTAAAATGATTCTCAGGTGAGAGATCATTGCAAAATCAAGAAAATGGTATGCTTGGGGAGTTCATACAAAGCAAGATGCCTACTCAGTATCGGACACATATATTCATCCGACCCACAAATCTATTTGTACCTCCCACTTACTGGACAGCAAAAATTACATTCTGAATACTGCATTGCAGATTGTTTGATGTGGGCAAAATACCACAAACCTGGAAATATAGTAAAGTAAACCAGGCAAGTCGGTTCTGCACCTACTACAAAGAGTCGCGAGCCCATGTCCTTTATGTTTGTGCAGCCTTTGAAAGTGAAAGAAAACATAATCTATATTCCAAATTTCAGGAAACCAATGCACGAAGTTGTTCATCCGCAATTTAATTGTGATTTGGTGGTAATGATGACGTGCTCATTAGCAGATTTATTAAATGTATGAATATTGTTCTAAACCACACAGAAAGCTTTGCAGAACACCTATCCATGAACCGAAATCAAACCATCTATTATTGCCACTGAGGTTGAATGAAATACCAATTGCACGTTAGCAAAAATGTGCTGCTGTAAATGGAGTTTTGTAATGACACTGTAATGGAATTGTTTTAATTTCACTCATGTATAGAACTGTGATTTTATATTGAATGGTTTTAATTAACTATCAATAAATTATTATTATTATTATTTTTGTTATTATTATTAGAACTCTCATTAGTATTTTTATTATTATTTTTATTAGTAAACCCCTCAAATATAATATTTTATGGCAGATCTGTGGGGAAGCGGAGTGTGTAATATTATACACCAATTCCTCGTGAGTTGATAAATTCAAATTCACTTTTAAAGGGTGAAGAAAACAATTTCTAGTGTCACTTAGATCTGAGCAGAAACGGGGTGCATGGGATATATCTTGGGGACCAAAATTACATAAATTACATGCCTCAGCATATGACGATTGGCCATTCCATTTCGCTTATAAAGTATTAGAAAGATAACGCTTATTTTCATATTTTACAGAAATGCACTATGTTCTCTTAATGTGATAGAAGGTGATATGGAATGTATATATATATATATAAAGAAAGCCTAGAAACGAAGATTTTACACAACAATTCAATCATGTTAGCTCAAAAATATAAAACAGATCTATTTCTTAGCGGTTGTCAGACTGGAGAGAGTGTTGCAGCCAAGGGCTGTTGTACGTATTGTCACATACAATGCTTAATCCCCACTGGCAGTACTAATGTTTTGCCAATAACTGGCACGATAGTGAGAAGTGTTGGCATTTGGGTAGTGGTAGAGCTGAAAGGGGAGGGTGGAAGAGTAACAAGCTTTGTTTGAATTGGGTAAGGGGCAGTGCCCGGTGGCAGTGTCCAAATGGGGCAGTGCCCTCTGGCACTGTGTCCAAACGCTAGACCTCCATGAAAAGAGTCAGATCCAATTTCCTATTCTCTGAGCCAGCAGTGAACTTGTTTACAAATAAACTCAGCTGTGTATTAGTGCAGATCATTCATCTTGACAGCAACTACCCACAAAATACTCTATACTTGCAACTTTGCTGGTTGGGGAAGCAAGTGAGCTATGTATCTCAGAGCCCAGTGCTATGCAACAACCTCTCTCTAGAGCTCCCCAATCGGAGCTTCTACTCCCTTTCCCCACATTACATTTTGTACTTCTTGGGAGAGGGTAACTATGCTGTTTTTGGGCTCTTTCACAGGGCGTGGCTAATATTCACCTAACCTCCTTTAGTATGTTCCATATGCCTATGTTGCGTGCAATGGAGAACATAGGTTTTTCGCCACCAAACAATCATGCAAGCCGGGGGGGAGGGGGGGTCCATCTAGAATTTTTCTTATTCTTTTTTTTTCTTCAGTTTTAATTGAGCCCCGGGGTGCATGTAAATAGCACAAGAGTAATAACCGATCCACATGAATTAGAGTGTGGAAAAGATAAGGGATTTCGGTTGATCTACAATTAAGAACAACAGAGTAAGCGTGGTAAGTTCACATGAATATCATTAACTGTAATGACAAATTAACCCCTGAAGGAGAAAGGGTCTTCATGTTAAGTATACTTATCTTTGTCTGCAGAGGTGTGACCTGACAAGATGCTTTGGCGGCATTATAGTAGTAAGTTCCATTCCTAATATGATTATGCAGAATGCGTCAGGAGTTGAGACTGAATTCAATAATAACTTAGGGTCTAATTTTGGTTACAGAATTGGGACCCAGAATTTGTGGCGGGCCTCTGGGGGACCGAGGTAATTAGCAGAGCCCCACACCATAGCAGTAAGTTGCATTCTTGAATATTTTTTTTTAAACAAGAAGAAGCTCAAGCTCCAATAATAAAATAACTCCGTTTGTGTTCTAATGTTGTATTATCCTAGAAAGGATCACAACTCCCTAGAACGTTGAACTGAGTGGACTGATTCAGGCCACTACTGCACGGACAAAATATATAGTGTCCAAGAAGGTTGAAAAGGGTAGTTATATGACTTATTGGGGGCAAAAGATGTTGAAATAAAAAAAGAATCTATGAACCCTGATGGATGGGGTAGTATGCATCGTGGAGTGATCTCTGCTCCCACTGTGCTTGATTTAAGGTGTAGCAACAAAGAAGGAGGTATCACTACTCCCGCTACGCATGCAAAGTTGCAAGTATAGAGTGTTATGAGGGTAGTAGCTGTTAAGAAGAACGATCTGCACTAACACACAGCTGAGTCTTTTTTGTAAACAAGTTCACTGTTGGCTTAGGGAATAAGAAATTGAATCTGATAATTTTTTGCCTCCTAGAAATTGTGTATTGTGTATTGTGTCCTGAAGAAGGTGGAGTGAACCACTCCAAGTACCACCAAAACAATTCGTCGACAGCGTCTGTCTTAATCAATTTTTTCTTATAAATTATTTTCATATATAGTATTTAAATGGTGTCATAATCTGTTTCAAGTTATCGGATAAATATGAAATGTATTTACTTGTGTGAATCTCAGGATCTAAAAGATGTATTAACAATGGTGAAAATGTGTGAAATATGTTTTAACACAAATGTATGATTTTACGGACTGCACAGAATTTGATTGCATAAAATAAATATAGACATGTATCTGCACACAGCAAAATAGTGTCTACATCTGTGTTTAGTGCATTTTCATTGCCTCTTGATAAGCACATTTATATCCCACTCGAGGCAGTTGTACAAAAAGGAACCCTCTTTTCAGATAAGCAATGAAAGGAAAAAACATTGTAGGTTGGCAAAATTTCGCTAAATTAGGTGTGATGCTTGTTCCAGGTTCAGATACACCTGTGGTTGTTTTTCTTGAGCGCACGTTCACCAATGGTCTCTTGGCTCTATGAGTTGATAAGAGAGGGTTCAAAGCTGGAGCAATCTAATTATAAACTAAGGTGAAAAGTCAGGTTTGAGCAATTTTCTAAACCGTACTAATGGGCCCATTATGATTGCGGTTTTCCCGCATCCACCGGGCCGACGGAAGCCACCGCCGGCCCGGAGGATGCGGGAAAACCGCTGCAGATCCACCAAAGACCCACCGTCACATTAGGATGGCTGGTGGGTCTTGGTTTCAGCCCGCCGCTTTTCCGCCGCGGTCGCCTTACAACCGCGGCGGAAAAGCTCTAATATGGTGGCGGTGTCTCTCAGACACCGCCAGACATATTAGGATGGCTTCTAAAACATGCTTTTCCGCGGCGGATTCTCCGCCGTGGAAAAGCATACGGATCTTCAATTCGGGGGCCCGTTGAGGGGCCCCTGGGTGAACGCTGGGTGGGGGGTGCACATGGGGGGTACCTATGGTACCCCCCTGCATTTACATGCAGAAAGCGGCATGCACCGCGCGAAGCCTGCCGCTTTCTGCATGTAAATGCAATGCATGCCTTTTTAACATTGCGGCGGGTGCAGCTTGAAGCCGCACCCGCCGCAATGTTAAATATAGAGGATGTGACCGCCAGGGTGGCGGTCACATCCTAATTGCACAGGAGGGAACGCCGCAGCACATGCGGACGTTCCCTCCTACTCGGACGGACGCAAGTCCGTCCGCGATCGTAATGAGCCCCATAGTCTTCTTCTAATCTCAGAGTTATTGGCAGTGAGTTCCAAGGTTTCGGGCCCAGCGTAGAGTACCGCGACCCTCCAGTGCGTTTAGGTCGGAATTTCAGTAGGACCAGTTGGTTCAGATGCATAGATGCACTGGAGGGCATACTTGCTGATTCTAGATGAGATATAACTAGGCCCAGTGCCCTGAATGGCTCTAAAGAGGATACACCATGTTTTAAACATAGTTTGTTGCTCCACCGAGAGTCAGTGGAGTTGCTTCAGCAGTGGGCTAATGTGGCATTGTCTATCCCAGAGTTCTTCAATCTGTGGGGCGGGCGCGACACCATCCCAGGGGGGGGCGCAACACAATCCCAGGGGGGGGCGCGCACTCCACTCTTCCCTTTGTTTGGAGAACTCTGGTATGGCCGGAGGGGGGAGCTAAGGGAAATCGATGGGGCACTACGTGCCCATCCTTTTGTCTGGGTAATTCTCCCAGGAGGGGTTAATTCACGGAGTTGACACTTTCAGCTGCAGTGCAGGCAAGGAGTCTCCTCTGCTAAAAACGAAAGCAAACAAACAGACACGCTTTTGGTTTTAGCAGAGGAGACCCCTTGCCTCCCACTGCAGCTGAAGCTGTCAACTCCGTGAATTAACCCCCTTCTGGGAGAGTTAGCACTTCCCAGAAAGGACCAACGTTTCCAGAGAAGTTTTAAGGCATGGGCAAAGTGGGCTCTGGCCCAGGGCCCCAGCCTTTCAAAGCGGTTGGGAGTGAAGGGGGGGCAGGGGGTAAAAGAGCAAGCTCTGTTCTACAGAGTCTTGCCCTCATGACCTTGAGTAATTTTTAAACAAAATGTTGTAAATAGTGTTTCATTCATATTTAATGTGTATTACAGACATTTTGCAGACAAAATGTGTTATACAAGGAAGCCATAGCTGGATGGATTAGTTAAAGAATGAATGGATGAGTGAAGGGGCGAATGGAATGATGAGGGAAAGGATGGATAGATGAGTGAATGAGTGGAAGATGGATGAGAGAAAGGGTAAATAAATAGATGTATGGGTGGAATGGTGGATGTATGGGTGGAATGGTGGATGTATGGGTGGAATGGTGGATGTATGGGTGAAATGGTGGATGTATGGGTAAAAGGGTGGATGTATGGGTAAAAGGGTGGATGTATGGGTAAAAGGGTGGATGGATCAATGAAAGGGTGGATGATGGACGAGTCAATGGGTGGATGGATGAGAGAAATGATGGATGGATGGATTGATGTAATGATAAGTGAAAGGGTGAATTCGTGTATAGATAGATGGATGAGTGAAAGGGTGGATGTAAGGATGGATGAGTGAGTGAGGAGGGTAGATGGGCAAAAGGATGGGTAGAAGAGTATAAGGGTGGATGAGTGGTCAATGGATGGATTCATGAGTGGATGAGTAAATGGATGAGTGGATGGATGGGTGAAGGGTGGATAGAAGGATGGGTGGCTAAGTGAAAGGGGAATGGAGAGGGAAAGGGAGGATGGATAGATGGATGAGTGAAAACATGGATGAATGATTGGCAGAAAGGATGGGCAAATGTGTGCATGGATGAGTGAAAAGAAGAACATAAAGATGGATGAGTCAAAGAATGCATACATGAGTGAAAGGGAGGGTGGAGAGCAGGAAGAAAGGATGGATGGATGAGTGAAAGGTTGAATGGGTGGACGGATGAGTGACTGGGTGGATGGATGAGTAAGTGAAAGGATGGCTGGATGGGTGAATGTATGGATGGATGAGTGAATGGTGGAAGAGTGGATGGATGAGTGAAAGGATAGCTTGGGTGAAAGGGTAAATGGTTGGATGGATTAGTGAAAGGATGGATGAGTGAAAGGGTGGATGGAGAGATGGATGAGTGAAATGATGGATGGGAGGATAGATGATGGATAGGTTTGCAAATGTTTGAAAAGGTTTGGATATGGATGGGACACAGATGGAAGGACAGAATAAATGGTGAAAGAATTAATAGATGAAAAATGTACATGATAAATGGGGAGGGTTGTGATGACTTACTTTGCTTTCTTGGTGCCGTAAGAGCTGTAGTTCAGAGTCGGAGGTATTTAAATTGTCTGGCTACTCCCTTGCCTATGTGTTACTATTCTGTATTCTATGTGTGCTCATGTGTGGGATCTATACATCATGCATATGACATTTTGTGTGACATCTAACTGCTACTTGAATGCAAAGCCCTCATAAGCAAAGTCAGATTCCATATTTTAAGTTCCACTTAATGAAACACCCATAATGTGTTCCTTATAGTGGGTTACATCTTACAATTTATTTATTAAGGAGTTTGTGAGATTGGGTTCTCAGCACTTGCGGTATTAAAGACTAAGTACCATTCAAGACTGGAGGTGGAGCACAACCTGAGGATGGCAGGAACAAAAATCCACCCACAGATTGATAGTCTAAATGTGGCTAAACACCGGCACATTCATGTTGGTGGTGTTATTATTAATCTATGTACTGTGTAAAACTAAGCATCCTAGTAAAAAGAATTTGCGCACATTTTATCTTGGAAAATTATGTTTTGGGCTGTGTAATACGCCTCTGCGATTTCACCACACCCACTCTCAAACCTGCAGTTTACTAAACACTCTTATTGTGTTGAACATTATTTGCCGGATATGGCCCGTAATATGCGAGTGGCAGTCGGTCATGTAGTGTACCAGATTCCAGAAATTTCTGTCAGGTGGTGGGGGTGCCCAACATCTAAAAAAATTCAGCTAGGGGGCTCAACCTAAAAAAGTTTGAAGAGCGTTGGTCTATCGTTTTGATAGATGATACTAACTGCTTGATTCTGAATCATCTGAAGCTGGTGCTTCTGATGTTGCGGAAGGCCAAGATACAGTGCATTTCCATAATCAATTTTGGAAAGAACCAGGGCAATTATGATTTGGATGCTAGCCTCTCTGCTGAAGAATCTTCTTATCTTGCGCAGCTTACAAAGCTGAACAAAGCAGGACGAGGTTATCGATCCAATCTGGGAGTTCATGGTAAGATCCGAGTCAATTTTTATCCCCAGACTCTTAATCACCGGCTTGGGGACTGGTGCAACCCCAAGCTCCGGGGCCAATGTGTAGGGGTCCAGTGCATGAGTTTATTTCTCGGTACAATTATTTCCGCTTTTTCGGAGTTCAGTTTTAACTGATTGTCGTACATCCAATTTTTGATGAACATGATAGCATTCCTAACGAATTCCTCTGATCCAGGTGACTCATCAATAGTAAAAATTAGCAGCATGTCATCAGCATAATTATAGATCTTAATCCCCATCTGCCAGAGACTGGAGCTGAGCGGACGTATGTAAACATTAAAAAGAATTGGAGAGAAAGAGGAACCCAGCAGGACTCCACTGGTCATGTCTACAGTGTTGGATTTAAAAGGTGAGAGCCACACTGATTGTTTACGGCCCTCAAGAAAGGATTTAAACCAATCCAGGGCTAAGCCACCCAGACCTGCTGTGGCTAAACGTTCCAACAGTATATTGTGGTATCGAAAGCCGCAGACAGGTCCAGGAGTATAAGGGCCTGAGAGCAGTCCACATCTGCCAGGCCTTTAAGGTCGTCTATGCCTGACAGTATAACTGATTCTGTAGAGTGTGATGGACGGAAACCTACCTGATGGGTGTCCAAAAAGTTAGAGGCCTCTAGGAAAGAGCTTAGAAATTTGGCTACCTGAGTCTCCAATAGCTTAGCAGGAAAATGGAGGAGAGATATAGGCCTGTAATTCTCCAGCTTATGAGGGTCCAGGCATTGCGTTGTTTGCAATGGAACAACCACTGCTTCCTTAAAAACTGAGGGCACAACACCTTGGGTAAGAGAAATATTCAGAAGCTGAAGGACGGTGTCAGGGTACGTCAAATAAATGGCTTTTAATATATGAAGGGTACATACCTCTTTAGGGGAGCCTGATTTTACCTTATTTACTAGTTCAATGAGGAGTTTCTTATTTAGGCCAGGAAAGGCTGTCAAAGAGGAAGAGTTTGGCGGGACAGGAAGGTCAGTGAGGCTACTATGCTAAGGTCAATTGAGACCTGGATTTTTTTTTTCACGAAAGAAGAGTTCAGATCATTGGAAAGTTTCTGTGTTGCTGTGATAGGCAGGATCACGCGTTCAGGAGTAGATAGCTCCTTTACAATCCTTATTAGAGAAGAAGGCTCTCTTAGCCTCTAGAATGGCTGTTTTATAGATACTAAGATGTGCGATATAGTGTGCTTTATCCTGTGCTAGATACGTTTTACGCCATTTCCTTTCAGTTTGGCGCACATTACGTTTGAAACTTTTTTTTTAGGTCCATTTTATTTTCAGACAATTACACATAGCACAGGTCCATTTAGAACACAGCGTTAAGCCTACAAACCTAGGCAGGGCCGGCCACGAAATAATTTGGTACTGGGGCCTTGAGGCACGCATGGGAAAGGCAAATTGTTACCCAGCGTTTTGCCTACAACCCAACTGGGGCCGGCCGCGTCACATGTTGCAAGCTGTACTACCTTCCGGACATTCAAAATAGCAAGACCCCTTAAGATCTATTTCAAGGAACAGACAGGCGACTAGCCCAAAATCTAAAGTCAGCCCAACTGGGCCCAATAACTATAAGAATAGGAGAGAGATGGAGAAGAAAAGGTAAATGGAGAGGAAAGTGGAAGTAGAGAAGTGTAAATAATAAAGAATAAAAGTACTGTGCGCTAGGGGTAGAAGCAATGGAAGAAGGCCTGAGTCAGCACCCACGTCCCAGAGGGGTCTACAGAAGCAATCTATCAGGGTTAGGGGGAACAACGGCATCCTCAAAAAGGCGCAGAGTTCTGAGCCTGGTGGGCATGTGGCACGCATGTTCTACAGTGCAGAGATATTGGGGCTGCCAAACTGCCTTGAAATACGTGTCGCGTGCTTGCAATCGCACTGTAAAACACTCCATCGTGATGACATGCCAGAGCCGTACAAACCAGGCTGCTATTAGGGGTCTTCATTTCTCTTCCAGTACAGGGCTATAAGCTGCTTAGCCGCTCCCAGCATCTGGAGCGCTAAAATCCAATCGCTTCGGGTGAGCGCCTTCAGGCTGGCCGGTTTAATGCCTAGTAGGATTGTGCTTGTGGCTTCAGGCAGTAAAAACCCCAGTACCCCCTTGATGTGGCGAAGGAACTCCTTCCAAAATATGGTCAACCGTGGGCACGCCCACCAGACATGGATAAAATCCCCAGATGCAGATTGTCACACTCCAGCACAGGGGGGAGGATGTGGGGAACATCTTGTGAAGTCGCTGAGGTGTATAATACCATTGAGTCAAGAGTGTATAGGCATTCTGCCTCTGCGGGAAGCTCCGGTATACCTTGGGGATGTCCCGCCATAGTCTACCCCACTGTGAAGGCTCAATGTCTGTGCCGGACGCCAGCTGCCATTGGTGCTGGTATGGGTGAGAGGGCTAGTCGGCGGGTGCTGCAGAATCTGGTAAATCTGAGAAATCAGCCCTTTTGATCCCCCAAGAGAACGCGCCAATTTCAGCTGAGCATACTGCATTCTCGCTTCCGATGGTACTTGGAACTCCTCCCTAGATTTGTCGCATTCTAATCTAGGACCCCGATCAATACTGTGACCTTATGCCCCTATACGGCTATAATCCATTTGTTCCCCTATATTGGCATAACCGATCAAATACAATATTCAGAAACTCGTCACTGGCCTCACACGATCAGAGCCACATTTCAGAATCTTTTCCTCTGCAGCTTCCTCTGCAGCTCATTAGTGCAAATGACACAGCAGAAGCCACTATCTAAGATTCCTAGATTACACTCCGAGTTCTTCAACAAGATAAAACTCAGCAACCTGGGAAAGCCCCGCTTGCTATGTTTTGATTAGTAATAGAACTCTAATGAGCACTGAGAGACGATCACTTCCTAGTGACATCTTTATTGACGTCTTATGTCCAAAAACTTACGTCAAACAAGGCACCTTTCAGGTATAAATATTACCAACGTTGCCTTAAGCAAACGCTGCCTCGCTGATACTGATGCTATCGCTGCCTCAACGGCATCAGCAAACGATGGTGTGGTAAACATAGGAGCAGAACAGCTGTCCCCTGCAGAGCCCAGCAAATGCAAGCTGCCCACGGACGCTGCCCCTCCTCCTCCTCCTCGACGCGCTGAGAGAGACGCTGTCTTTTCTCCTGCAGAGAAAATCCAGCTCCGGCGTTTCCAGCCTACTCTTGCGAGTGACTGGGATATCGAGTCCTGGAAGGAGATACAAGACCTCCAACATTCTATTCCAGAGGTATGGTGTTGACTAAACCCTTAGAGAGAATTCTTGAAGCAAACCTTGGCAAAACCAACTTAACTTAAACTGCTACTTACTTACTCCCTCCCAAGTATTAGGCTTAGGTCAGGTACACTGGGGTAGGCGTAGTTAGAAGCACCAGTTGAGTACGTTAGCTGAATGTATATATGAATGTATATATTTTATTTATTTTAACCATTGTATGGCTAAGAAACCATATCAATGCTTTTACAGTATTATTTCGCAATCCTCATTTTACTGTACGCACTTTTTATAATAACTAGTCTTGCAATTGTGGCAATTCATTTCTCTTGTATGAGAATAAAGACTGTTCAATAAATAATACCTTTTTATTGAAAACGCCCGTCTCTCTATTCTCTGCATATTGGTGAAAGTAATCTGCACAAAACTGACTGAGTAAAATAACTGTCTATTGTTTCACACGACTCTAGAGATTGACTCTTATTCTAAGGAGCAAAGTTGTCATGTTTATGCGGTTGTTGGAAAACTGAATCCCTTCTTGTCTGTACCAGGGAAACTGATCCCTTCCTATTCAGTCAAGAAAGTTTCCAGTGACCTCTGAGCTAGTTGGTAACACACCCAATTAAGTTTAGCATAGTCAGTGGAGACCTGGAAGATCCGCACTTCTACGTCCATACTACTGTTTATGTTATTCCAATGCGCAGGGCCTATTGGGAAAACAGGAACTACACTACATGGCGCCCAAACGTTTGGTAAGGCGATAAACTAACGCAAGACGTTAGAGTAACTCAGTCGTGCATTTTTCACACAGACCCCTTTCTCCCGTAAATACTCCAATAGACGTCTGGAGTGGGTGAAAGGTTAAAATCCGCCCGACCTTAGTAGGAAGAGATTCCTATGTAAAGCTCTGGTTTATTCAACGTTGAAGGATACAGTGTTCCAAAATATTGTGCACCTAATCTTTGTCTCCTTGGAGACCTGCTCTGCAAAACCTGCATTTATAAAATGTCAGTAGAAAACAACGGAACTGATGCTGCAGTAAATGCGACTCAGCAGGGTCCCGATAATACAGGGACTACTGAACCGGGTGCGATAATCATCCCGGCACATTTAAGAAAATCTATAACGTCAAAACTTATAGAAAATGGACTGACCACACAAGGTGGCACAGTCGTCTTCGTGATAGAGGCACACGAATATCGGCAGACAGAGGTATTCTATTCATGGATAAAATTTCCAGCGGCAAACACACGAGTTCCACTATTACAAAATAGGGGATCCACCGGAAGAGTACGCTCCTTTCGAGGAGATTGAAATTCCATTAAAATTCCAAGAGCATTTGCTCTGTTTTAAAGGCGCCCTAAAACATAATGATCATATAACCAGGCTCGGTCCACTAGGTAGACTAGGAGCAACGTGGCCGGTTCTAGCCAGCTACACACCACATCCGGACATTGCAAAAATGTCTAGAGAAGAACTTTTAGCACAGCTAAAAACATTAATTAAAATACATAGACACTTAGTCCAATATGTAATGCGGACTGCTACAGCCCAAACAGCTGTTAATGTACCACAGCTGACCCCTCATCAGGGGAACACCAATAAAATTACACCACAAAACACCCATAAAACGGGAACAAATTCCTTTCTGGTTAGCGCAGATAATTACTCAAATAGAGGCAGTATTTCTGAATACTACCCCTATTGAGAAACACAGAATCCTGACCATCTGCCTTCCAATGGGGGTCGCACCACACGAGGAGGACTGTGACACTTGGGGTACAGTCTTTGCTTCCATTTACACAAAAACAAATGGTGTTCCGTCAATGGCGGTAATACCAGATGTGCTAAAACAGATTCAGAATGAATACGGTCCAGAACCCGCTTTAACTCTTGGTATGAAATTACTGAAAGACTTCAAGCAGGTCTCGGCTATATTACTAGCCAATATAAAAGGAGAAGCCGCATCTGTGGCGATCCGCCAGAAGTTGAAGGAAACAGATATAACAGACCAACCAATTGAGCTTGCCAGAATCATAGAAAAATGCTATGAAGAACTAGGTAGAGACAGCTTGGGTGGCAAACCAGTAAAACCCCAACTGCTCGAAAATCCTGAAAAATGATTTATTAAAAATAATTGAAACACTCCTAAAAAGAGCTGGGATGGAAATAAACAATCCACTCCCAAGGAAAAAGTTTTCCAGTCCAGAGGAAGGTCTCCTCGGCGGAGGGAAAGAACTCCGACTCGAGAACACCAGTCTCCCCAGAGGGAGCCCTCTGAGAAAAGATATAACCTTAGAAATAGGGATAATTTGAAAAAACCTGATAGATATCAAAGTATTGATACACGTCCCTCTCGATCTTTTTTGCAGAAATCGGAAAGAAGAGGACGGCCAGACCCAGGAGAGCACACCAAGTCCAAAGACAAGGAACCTGCTCAAAGTAAAAAGTTACAATTTCCAAAAAAGAAGGTAGCCAGTATTAGAGTAATCGAACATGCCGAGAATACTGAGGACACAGTTGAAAAACGGGGAGTGGGCACAGACAATGTTAGACAGTGCAGCAGAAATCAGTATAGCCCGCAAGATCCTGATGAGTCATCTGGAGACAGTGGACACGAATGAATACATTCAGGTTGAAACTGCCGACACCAGAGTTAGCGAGCCCCATAAGATATACGAAATAACACTGCGTATAGAGGGTGATAAGACTAGGAAAATAAAGGGTCTATTTTGGGATAAACTCTCAAAAGGCTATGACATTCTGTTAGCTGAAAAAGATTGGCCCCCAGAGTTTGTCAGGGAGTGCCCTCGTGGCTAAGAAATGATTATGCCCTCCTTCTCGAATCACATTCCGATTCACAAAAAATATACATATGCAAGGAAATGGGCAGTAGCCCAGGCACCAGCATTATATAAAAATCATGTAGGATGGGATGAGGACTCTCCTCCTCACAAAATCCAGTTAAAAAGTCAACCGACTGCACAAAGGCAGTATCCCATTAAGCAAGAAGCTAAAAAACAAGTCAGGGAGATTTTAGATCAACTTGAATACCAGGGGGTGATTAAAACATGCACCTCTCAAATGAACAATCCTTTGTTTCCTGTCTCCAAACCAGACAATTCATATCGTCTAGTTTTGGACTACAGACACCTTAATGCATGTTGCAAACCTTTTGCAGTACAAAATTCGCATAGTGCTGCACTAATGAATAACATAGTTAGGAAAAAATATAAAACGACATTATACATATCTAATGGTTTCTTTTGTCAAAATATTGCACCAGAAAGCAGATACTTGACCGCTTTCTCAGTAATGGGGTCACAGAAAAATTTCTGTAGGCTCCCACAGGGATTCAAGAACAGCCCAGGACTATTCTCAGCAAGAGTAACAGAGTTACTACAAACATATGATGATGAGGCATTATCTTACGTAGATGATATCTATCTCACAGACGACGACTTGGATACTCACTTGAAGAGTGAACACCATAATACTTGGGTTCGTAGCAGAGGGTTACAAATTCAAATTCAAAAAGTCCCGAATTGCCCATCTGACAGTATTATTTTTAGGATACAAATTATCAAGTGAAGGAAAAAGCCTAGCGGACAACTTAGAGAAGTGCGCTGTACTCCAAGCACCGAAAACGCTGAAGAACTTACAATCGATTCTAGGCTTCCTGAATTTCGGTAGAACTTACATTCTAAATTACGCAGAGAGGGTTAAACCTCTCTACGAACTAATTAAACCTGATTTTAATTCAATCACTTGGACTCAAAAACACACAGAAATTTTGAGATCACTGCAAACAGACATGTTAGCAAAAACAAAATTAGATACACGTGACAACACACACAATCTTGTAATCCGAGTCATCCCAGGAAGATGCGGATTCACGTACCTGACCTCTAATGAGGGAGAAAAGGTACTAATTTCAATTAAATCTCACTTGTACACACAAGCAGAAAAAACATTCAGTCCAACAGAAAATACTGTGAAAGCAGTAGAAACTGCATTAGCGAATGAACGAGAACTAGCACATGGCAAAAGAATTAATATCCTCACAGCGGAATCCGCCTTCGAGGCGCTATTCAGCCCAGTAAACCTGCCTACAGTGTCACTGGATCCGAAATGGATGCAGTGTGTAGATTCTCTTGGAGCGGAAGATGTGAAATACTATTTCGCCCCGCAATTCGAAAAACTGAATGATTTGACTTATGAAGAAGAATATCCTCTGCCAATCGAACTTCTGCCTCTCCCACCTTACGCCTGTATAATCTATACAGATAGATTTGTACAGCATTTTAACGTAGAGAACAAATCCTACGATGCAGCCTGTGCGATTGTTAAAGGTCGTTGGCTGTGCGGTAAATTCAGACCAAAAATAACAAAAACTGAATCAGTAAGATACTGTTCGGCTCAGAGAGCTGAAATCAGATCTTTAAAGATGGCGCTTGAAAATGCAGAACGTGAATTCCCGACACTAATCGTGTGCGATTCGCATTTTTGCGTCAACTCTTACAATAATAAGTTGCAGAGCTGGATTGAAAACGATTACAAAGATGACACATGTGCCACAATAAAGCATAAAATGCTTTGGAAACAGGTAGCTCTTTAACAGAAAGAACTACAAAAGACTCATGTGATACACTCTCTGAGTCATCAACGTGATGGCGTTCACGTTGCAGGGAATTCATTGGCTAATACAGCCACAGCGGAAGTAACTAAACCTGCTTCCGTAGCCACAAAAAAGCGTTCAGAAAAATACATAGACGGGGAAACCATGCTGGCAGTGAAAACGTCCGTAAAAGGCGACTGTGCAGCGCTACCCGTGAACTATCCACTCAATTATGCATACGTAATTGATGCAAACTCCCTTCCTTTTGCTCGAATCCCTGGAGTGGGGGATAGGGTAATTCCAAACATGAACAGGAGAATATTTTTAATAGCAGACGCACACATGGGATTGGGTCCTAGGCACAAAAAGATCAAGGAATCTCTGACTGAATTACAATCAGTATACTGGTGGCCAGGAATGAGCGTGCAACATCAAATATATGTAAAGAACTGTCCCAATTGTGACAGGGATCGCAGTAGTGAACTGGTCCAGTCTGTTGCCCGGCTACCAATTAGAAACAGCGTAATGCTGTCTACATGCCATCCAGCGTCCTATTAATCATTAAGACTAAATCCACTTAAAAAATGTGGCCCCAGCGCTCGGCTGACGCCAGAACGGTTATAAAAGATCTGCGAGTCTTTAACGGCACATACGCAATTGCCATGTTCCATTCTGATCAGGGTCCTGCTTTTAGCTCTCGAGCTTATAAGGAGGCCATGGCCAGCATGGGAGTTGGATTGCGGTATTCTTGTCCGTCACACCCCGAAGGGAACAGTGTGGTAGAAAGAAAAAAACGGGACATAAAGCAATCTATAACAGCGAAGGTATTAGGTTCAGGTGCTGGGTGGGTCAAATATTTAATAAGTGTCCAGTTAAGTCTAAACAACTTGCCAAGAAATTCTCTACAAGGTTTCAGCCCATACGAACTATTGTTCGGAACTAGAATGCGAATTCAGGACTTAGATAGTCAGGTATCAGTGGTAGAAGATAAGAAAACAGTCTTTGACATCAAAGATCGTTTGGCTGTTTTACAGGACTTGAATGAAACAAGAAAATCCTTAAGCAACATAAAGTTAAAGCAACAGCCAGTTACCACTGATGAGGCACCACCAGCCCCAGCAAGGCCTGTCTGGATTCCAAAGATTGGGGATCTAGTCAGAGAAAAAATAGCGGTGAAGAAGGAATTTGGGCCTTCTTACAGAAAAGCAGTACCTGTCTTAGCTATCAACGGAACAAGATCAGTAGTACTACCGCCCCTTGCTGGTAAAAAGGAGAACAGAGTTGTATCAATCGACCTGGTAAAACCACAAGCATGTGGCCTATAATCAACAGCAGGCCCAGTGGACTCCCGAGAAACAACAGAATACCCAAACTTGCAACAATCCAAGAGGTTCAAACTGAAAGACTAATCACATTCGATCAGCCTGCAGTGCACAGAGAAGGACTATGCAATAATGCCATGGAACTCGTGCCTCTTGAGAATCAGATTGAAACAGTTTGTCAAGAAATACCAGTCTACAATGACGTGGCATCAGAATGTGCTACCGAAAGACAAATTGAAAGAACAATCCCAACAATTGACAGAACTGCCTCTGTCTACTTCATCAACTTCGATAACTTTTCTGAGGATCAAAACGACCCCGAAGTGATGCCAGAAATAAAAAAGACTTTTAAAGAAAAAGCAACGGAACTCTTTCAACAAATCAAAGAAGTATATCTGGATGCACCATTAATTGAGCATTGGATTATTTCGGGGGTATTTATACTCCTACTATGCCTAATTTTAGTTTTCATTTTAGGAAGGTTTATTACAATACAATGGACACAGCAAGTCAGAACATCAACTTATTTATTTATTTATTTATTTGATTTGTAAAGCGCGCAAATACCTGAAGGTGTCTCGGCGCTGGAGACAACGAGCACGAACCAGACTACAGAGTAGCTTATTGAATAAAGAGCCATGTTTTTGTCATTTTTGTGAAAGCAAGTGAGGACTGGCTGGCTTAGATATGAATTGAGAGGGAGTTCCAAAGTTTCGCTGTAGCAACAGTGAATCGCTTGTCACCCCATGATGCTGTCTTAGTACGAGGTACCTTTAGCAGGATTGCTGTGGAAGAGCGTAAGGCCCAATTTGGAATGTAAGCATCAAGGGCCTCATTCAGAAACAGAGGTCCTGAGTTGCGTGAAGCTTTGTATGCAATACAGAGAGCTTTAAACTTAATTCGATTTTTCACGGGGAGCCAATGATACTGGTGAAGTATATGTGAGATGGATTTGTATTTGGGGGTACCTGATAGCATTCTGGCTGCTGAGTTTTGAACCACTTGAAGTTTATGGAGGACTTTGCTTTGAGCATTAATAAGGAGCCCATTGCAATAGTCAATGGTGGTCATAACTAAGGTGCTTACTGGTGTCTTTCAAGCCCCAAGAGATAGGAAAGGTAAGAGCTTTTTTATCATTCGCAATTTATGGAATGATGATGAAACCACAGCGTTGGCATGAGGGACGAAGGACGGGGGCGTGGCTTGGATGCCGATGCAGGCAGCGGTGTGAGCGCTGAGCTCTGCCCGCGAACCCTGCTGTAATCTTGTTAAATGACCCCCTAGGGCCCCCCCAGGCACCACTGGAGGGCGACGCGACGGAGAAGAGCAGGCCCTGGGCGATCTGGACTCACCCGACGGCGCAGCCCGATACCTGTGAGGGGATTCCGGAACGGCGATGGCCGCGATCAGCTCACTCAAAATGGCGGCTCCTCGATGTTGAGAGGAGTCGCTAAGCGCCGTGAGTGTTGTGGGTGGCTGCTGAGACTGCACTGCGGAGCACGCTGCCCTTTGCGGCGGACATACTGAGGGGAGACTACATCGGCTGGGGCCCCGAGGCTAAATGGGCAGTGACTCACTGAGCCCGGTGCCAAAGGAGCGGAGCGGTCCTGGAAGAGGAGTACTACTGGTGGGGGCTTCTTTTTGGTGGAGCCGCTGCGGAGGGCGACCCGCGCTGACTGGAGGCCGCGGCCGGAGCACCGGTGATTGCGTCAAGCGGGCCGGGGGTGCCCGGGAGGCGGGAGAGTGTGGCCCTGATCCGCCCTTGCCCTGCACTGCGGACCGGAGGCCATTGGAAAGGAGGCCGTGATCCGGAGCTCGCAGAGGGTGGGGCCTTGACCCGCTCTTGTCCTGCATCGCGGACCGGAGGCCGTTGGAGGAGAGACTGTGATCCGGGGCTCGCTGAGGCCTGTGGGGCTCAATGGGCTGAACCGGAGAGCGAGGTGAGGCGGCCGCTGGAGCTCCGGATGGCAGAGGCACACGCATTTGGCCCTGAGGTGCGGCTAGCGGCCTGGAAATGCGAGGGTTGAGCCAGGTGCCTTGAAACACTGGCTGAGTCTTAGTCCTCAAACCACACAGATCATCCCACGTGAAGAATGGAGAACTGTCAACAGTAAATGTCACAGCCATTCCAATACCCGGTGGGGTAGTATGGAAGAAAACTGACTATGAAATATATGGTCCGGTCGAAATCCTGAGGTATCCTCATCAATTCAAGGTTTCCTTAAGTGACTTTGTAAAACCTAGTACATTCTCTGATGATTGGGACTTTGAAAGTGTTAATAATATGATGTCTGATTTAGTAATGTCAGCAAGATTTACAGAACATGATTATTTACAAGGTTCGTCTAGTTATAAACAGATGTTTTGCTTCACATACTATGGTGATCATTACTTGCATAAATCTGCACAACCTAGAAATGTTTTTAAGTATAACCAATGGGAACATTGTGCTACACCACCTAAAAGCAGTTCTAAAACATTCTATGAGAAATTTCAGTACTTCTCAGGGTTTAACACCAGTAATGCAGAAACGTTTTATTATAAACTATTAGATAAAACAGGATTGAAAACAATGCTGACAAATACTAAATTGATATATTCAGAAGCATTTTATGAAAAAATGATGACATTTGGTTTTGATTATTGGAAAAATAACATTGAAACAAAAACCATCCGGGGTACAAAAGATTGGCATGTACAAGGCCTCAAAGCATTATTTCGAGCCTGCATGATCCCAGAACAAATAATGTTTTTAAATGACACAATTCAACAAACAACTTGTCTTGGCCTAGCTAAGATTAAAGACCTTAACAAACCGTCTATTCCAAAGCCAATACCTGATAATGCAACCACAGATATTGAAATAGACGTATCCAAAATTTTACATTTAAACAGAACACATCCTGATTGGAAAAAGTGGTTAATCTGGCCTACTGACACGAATAACTGTCAAGATAGATTCCTGAATAAAACACAGGGGTTAACAATGACCAGACCAGACCCTAGATATTCCCAGAGACAACATTCAGGGATAGTAACAACTTACAGTGTAGGGAAGCTGTGCCTTGAATGGCTAGAATCATCCACACTGGCTGAAATTAGGCAACACTTGTCTTTACTTAAAGATGGGCTGATTTGCGCGATTTCATTTTGGGACCACGTAAACAGCGTCAAAAGCGTTTCATAGCGACCAGTATCTATGCGGTCTACAACGAGGCTTGGAAAGTCACACAAATTGAAACAGCAGAAAAAATACGAGAAATTGATCATATTAATTTGGAAAAATCACTTTCTGTAGTGGACAATGGGTTAATGACTCTGTCCTTCAGAATATATTCACTGGACAGCATTGTATCATCTGCCATTGATATAATAGACAAAGACTTGCTAACGTTACAGCATGGCCAGTCACAATTGCGTTCTATTGTACAGTTAGGCTGGACGCTGCAAAATCTTCGTTCAGGCTATGTGCCTTGGTGTGTAATCAACACAACGTCATTGTTTTCCATCTTTAACCTTACTGATAAACAAATCAGCTTGGCACAGAAAGGGGCAGACTATACAATCCTGAGCATCAAAAAACTTGAGAGATTACCTTTGACAATGTCAGAAAGTCCTGTCATTGAATGGATAATACACAGGATTATCACAATTCCGATAACAACTTTCCGATTTAAAAATTGCCTTGAATACATACCGACTGGCCAGTATGAACAATTGGGTAAAGGATACATTAAGTCAACATGGAAATTACCATACACACACACACATGCTATAGTGACAGCAACAAAAATGTATTTCTTAGTGGTGAAAACTGTAAACATTCACTAAGCGGTATACTTTTGTGCCAGGGTATTAATTTACACGGAGCCTGTGAAGGTAATTCTAACAACCTTTCATGCCACCAGCATGTCACACCTGCAATGCATATAGAGCCTTTCTTTATGCAACTCGCAAATGGGAGTTACATTCTAATAACGGATCACAGCTGTTGTGGCCTTTTGCCAGGAAAAGCCTATCTCGTAAGCGTAACATCCATGGTCAAATGCTGTATGCAAGCATTGTTTCCAAACGGCCCTGGAGACACTGAGACTCCCATTTGGCCTCGTTTGAATTTCTCTTCTATACAAATTGATACTTTAAGCAGAATGAAGTCTGCGCTTTTACAGACAACAGTGCCCATCACGTCATCAAAAGAGACGTATGATCTCTTAGTTGCAAGGACGGCTACGGAGAGACATGACCTTTTATCAACAAACTGCCCCGTGCATTTCACAGAAATGCTTAGCCAAATCCTTAACATGTCTAGTGCCATAGGCATCCCAGGCATATTTAAGACAATTTTTACGGGACTGCTAACACCATTCAGAGCAATTCTGGGAATCATTCCTAATTTTGTCCATTCAGTCTTTGGCGGCATACCCCTGATTTTGGGACTTGTAGCAGGCATTTTATTTTTGACCCTCCTGCTCCGATACGGCAAGCCAAAGCTCAGACATGACTCCGGCAGGAATGGAAGAAACAATCCTAGCAATCCGCTACCGGGACAGAATAACTAGAGTCCTTGGATTGGCCAGGCTGAGAGATCTAAACATGACCTGGTTCCTTTCATTCAGACCTATATGGCAATCCTGCATCTTACCTGTGCTTCGATGTATGCTATGTGGAGATGAGTGCGTGTTGGACATCTGTCTTGCACTTCCATCAGCAGTACCAATGAATATCGATACTTTGCTAAGTCCGATAACGGCTCACGCATTGTGTTGTCCCCAGCGGCTACCAATCCTGATGACGGCATTCATTGAGACTCCTGTGCTACGACTAGGTGGTGACAGTGGAGCGAAAAATAAAAGCAACATCACCCAGGTACGACCTTCTGTGAGCATTGCTGATCCAGACTTTGATGATAGCAATCATTCTCACACCTGCCAAGTTACAGCACTATCGAACTTGGTCGTACTGTCACCTGATTTTGTAGACCAATTTTTTGAGAGCCTGTCTGATATGATGTTCTCCCCTGAACAGAAACAATAGCTTTTGAAAAGCATTCCGACACACAGCGTTCCCATGAACTCTGAATTCGGCCTTCAGTTTTGATCAACAAAAACTGCTGAAAAGCGTTGGAACTCTATTTCCCCGTTCAACAAGAATTTTTTTTAATTGAACACTTTTTCAAAATATTTACCTTTTCTGGCACGAGATTCTTTGCTTAAAGTAGACCTATTCATAAAGAACAGAAGCTTCTATTTTTAGGTTAATCTAGAGACATAATAACTTTACATCAGCCTCTAGCACATTTTACAACAAATGCATTTATATGTGATGGAATTATCTCGCCCTTCTTTTCTGTATTAAGAGATATTTCATGTGTAATTTTTTCGCAAAATCGTTCATTGATTGCATATGCTATAATTTTGAATTATTTCTATGCTTAAAGACGTACAGTACTAATTTTACCATGTATTTCAAAATACGCCATTTCAAATGCGTATATGTATTTTGGGGTGGGTAATGTTACACATGCATCTTATTGCTATAGTTTTTAGTAATTTGATGGACATAAATTCGTGGAGTCGGTGTCGCGTTCTAATCTAGGACCCCGATCAATACTGTGAACTTATGCCCCTATACGGCTATAATCCATTTGTTCCCCTATATTGGCATAACCGATCAAATGCAATATTCAGAAACTCGTCTCAGATCAGAGCCACATTTCGGAATCTCTTCCTCTGCAGCTTCCTCTGCAGCTCATTAGTGCAAATGACACAGCAGAAGCCACTATCTAAGATTCCTAGATTACACTACGAGTTCTTCAACAAGATAAAACTCAGCAACCTGGGAAAGCCCCGCTTGCTATTTTTTGATTAGTAATAGAACTCTAATGAGCACTGAGAGACGATCACTTCCTAGTGACATCTTTATTGACGTCTTATGTCAAAAAACTTACGTCAAACAAGGCACCTTTCAGGTATAAATATTACCAACGTTGCCTTAAGCAAACGCTGCCTCGCTGATACTGATGCTATCGCTGCCTCAACGGCATCAGCGAACGATGGTGTGGTGAACATAGGAGCAGAACAGCTGTCCCCTGCAGAGCCCAGCAAATGCAATCTGCCCACGGACGCTGCCCCTCCTCCTCCTCCTCCTCCTCGACGCGCTGAGAGAGACGCTGTCTTTTCTCCTGCCGAGAAAACCCAGCTCCGGCGTTTCCAGCCTACTCTTGCGAGTGACTGAGATATCGAGTCCTGGAAAGAGATACAAGACCTCCAACATTCTATTCCAGAGGTATGGTGTTGACTAAACCCTTAGAGAGAATTCTTGAAGCACACCTTGGCAAAACCAACTTAACTTAAACTGCTACTTACTTACTCCCTCCCAAGTATTAGGCTTAGGTCAGGTACACTGGGGTAGGCGTAGTTAGAAGCACCAGTTGAGTACGTTAGCTGAATGTATATATGAATGTATATATTTTATTCATTTTAACCATTGTATGGCTAAGAAACCATATCAATGCTTTTACAGTATTATTTCGCAATCCTCATTTTACTGTACGCACTTTTTATAATAACTAGTCTTGCAATTGTGGCAATTCATTTCTCTTATATGAGAAGAAAGACTGTTCAATAAATAATACCTTTTTATTGAAAACGTCCGTCTCTCTATTCTCTGCATATTGGTGAAAGTAATCTGACAAAACTGACTAAGTAAAATAACTGTCTATTGTTTCACACGACTCTAGAGATTGACTCTTATTCTAAGGAGCAAAGTTGTCATGTTTATGCGGTTGTTGGAAAACTGAATCCCTTCTTGTCTGTACCAGGGAAGCTGATCACTTCCTATTCAGTCAAGAAAGTTTCCAGTGACCTCTGAGCTAGTTGGTAACACACCCAATTAAGTTTAGCATAGTCAGTGGAGACCTGGAAGATCTGCACTTCTACATCCATACTACTGTTTATGTTATTCCAATGCGCAGGGCCTATTGGGAAAATAGGAACTACACTACAGATTGGTCAAAGGTCTTAGGTGCACCCCCCACATAAAAATCGCAGATCACCCTGCAGTCCCACTGCGTCCATTTGTCAAAGGCACGGGTTTGATGGGCCGGCGGGAAGAGCGGGTTCCCCTCTATTGGGGTATGCGGGGAGGGAAACGTTGTAAGGCCTCTGGACACAGCTATGTCATCCCATATCTGTAAGACCGTTCTCGTGGGCACCCCTATATGGACGCTCCTAGATCGTGCCGTCCGGTGTAGCCATGCAAGATCCCAGATGGTTCTCCCTGTCACCGTTCGGTCCATATGCAGCCATCCGTTCTCACTCTCTCGCACCCCCCACTCCACCACAAAGCAATGGTGCGAGGCCCAGTAATAATCCACTAGATTGGGGCAGGCTAATCCCCCCCCTATCCCGCGGTGTCATGAGGAGCTTTTGAGAGAATCAAGGACGCTTCCAGCCCCAGATAAAGGACGTGAGCTTGTGCTGCAGGCCTCGTATACAGTGGAGCGGAATAGGCATGAGGAGACATTGGATCAGATATAACATTTTAGGAAGGATCGCCATCTTGATGGCATTAGGTATGCCCAACCACAACAGCATCAAAGGTCTCCACCTCCGCAGGTCTTCAAGGATCGTTCTCCGACATTCCCGCCAGTTCACCGATGTCCATGTTTCCAAAGAGAGGGTCAGCAGGAGGCCTAAATAGCGAATGTGCTGAGAGGCCCACTGATAGGGTACCAGGTCCCTCAGGGGGGGTATCTCCTACCTCTGAATAGTAAGATTAAGGGCCCAAGACTTGTCGAGGTTGATCTTGAGACCTGAGGCCCTCTCGAAAAGGCATAGTACCACGTGCAGTGCCAGAAGGGACTCCCGAGGGCGCGTGAGAGTGAGGATAAGATCGCCCGCAAACAGCGCCACCTTGTTTTCCTGACCGCCAAGGGGAATACCATGAATATCGGGTGCCCGACGAATCATCTCTGCTAGGGGTTCCACTACAAGGGCAAACAGCAGGGGTGAAAGAGGGCACCCCTGTCTTGTACCCCTCTGGATAGAGAACGGCGCCGTAAGATGACCATTAACCCGAATCCTGGCTTGCGGCCCTATATATGGGGCCATGATCCTCGTGATCATCTTCGGACCTAGCCCAAACTTCTGCAGGACCGCCCGAAGAAAGGTCCAGTCCACCCAATCAAATGCCTTCTCCGCGTCTAGTGATAGAAGGCAGGCCGGGAGCTTCCAGTGATGTGCTTTCCCCACAAGATGCGCAAGCTTACGCACATTGTCCGCTCCCTGCCGATTTCGGATTAAGCCAACCTGATCCGGGTCCACGAGCCCCAGCATATAGGGATCTAGGCGTTTTGCGAGTAGTTTGGTATAAATTTTTAGGTCGGTATTTAGCAGAGCTATAGGGTGCTAAGATGCACAGAGCGTGGGGTCCTTCCCAGGCTTCGGCATCAACACTATCTCTGCCATGCCCATGTCAGAGGACGGTCCGTGTGCATCCGTAAAAGAATTAAACAGCCTCTGAAGGTAGGGTCGAAGCTGCGATTGGAACATGCGATAGAAGAACAGGGGTAGGCCATGCAGCCCCAGTGTCTTCCCCAAAGGGAGGTCCCTCATGGCTGTCATTATCTCCTCCTCAATGATAGGGCCCTCCAGAGTCTTCGCACAGAGTGGGTGCAATGGCATTCCCTCATAACTATTCAGGACACCTGCCACCAAGTCTGGGGACGGAGTCTCCCCCTTATACAGGGCAGTATAGTAGTCCCGAAACACCTCACATTTATCTTTGCCCGAGACGACCCTGATCCCATCTGGCAACTGGATATTGGCTATGTGGGCTTTGGCAGCACGCGCTCTCAGTCTTCCGGCCAGCAACCGGCTCACCCTATCTCCTTCCTCGAAATATCGCTGCTTCAACGTCAGCAAAGAGTGTTCTGCCTTATTAGTACGCAAAAGCCTGAGCTGCCCTCTCAGGTTGGCGAGCCGCCGCCTGGACTCCAAAGAAGAATGCTCCCGGTCCTTTAGCTCGGCTCGCTTTATGTCCTTCGCCAATCTATACTCCAACTTACAAACCTCGCGCCTCCGTGCAATCGAGAGAGAGGTGATGTGGCCTCGGATCGTGGCCTCAAAGGCATCCCACACCACGGGGAAGGGTGTCTCCGGAAGGTCGTTACTAGCAAAATTCAGAGTCAATGGCGGCCCGGATGCTTTCAAAGTCGGTTGCATCACGGAGAATACTCGGCGGCAAACACCACCGCGCCTCCCGGGCAGAGCAAGCGGCCGGGTTTTGCAGGAGCAGCTCGACATGGGCATCATCAGACAGCGAGATATCCGACATGGAAGCTCCAAGCATGTCCCTCACCAGGGCGTGCAAGCTAAATAAGTAATCTATGCGAGAGTACGAGCGGTGAGCATGAGAGTAGAACGAGTAGTCCCTCAGCCCCGGGGAATGGTAACGCCACGCATCTATCAGCCCCAGCTCTGTTATCTGCGTGCGCAGGGCAGAGGACATGGCCCCGGCTCTGCTGGACGAGGTGTCGCTACGATCCATTTCCGGGTCCCAGACTAAGTTGAAATTCCCCCCAGTACCAGTGAAGGGTCGCCATATGGAACATGTTCCCGCAGAAGTGTCTGGAGATATCTATCCTGCATCTGGTTGGGCGCATAGACATTACACAGAGCAAACCGGCGCCTCCCGTTCTCCACAGTAACTTTAAGAAAGCGCCCGTCCACACTCCTAAAAGGCTTAGTGTCCCCCCCCGCCTGAAGCAAGTCCTGCACAGTATTGCCACACCCGCCGTTTCAGTATCTGCTGCAGCCCAAAATTGGAGAGAATATTTAGGGTGCGCCATGCGCTTCACATCCACTTGCAACAGCTGGGTTTCCTGCAGGAATCTGATGTTGGGTTCTGCTGTAGGAGGTAGCGCCACGTTTGCCTCAGTTTATTGGGGGAGTTCAGGCCCTTGACATTGAGCGTTAAAATCTTTAAGGGACTAGGCAAGGTTGCAGTCATTTTGAGTGCCAAGCAGGGCCCACCCACACCACCCAACTCCGCCACGGCAGGGACATAGACACATAAAGGGGCCCCTCCACCCTCGCCCACTCAGAAGGCCGCAGCCACCTGATCCCCCACCCATCGCACACAGAAAGAAGAGAGAGGAAAAGAAAGACCAGTAAGGAGCTAAAAGAAGAAGAAGAGGTCAAGAATCCCAAAGGCGGCCAACCGAGCCACACAGCAATGGATGTCAACAAAGGCCAAAAGGGCCACACTATACTGTCCCAGTCACAGGGCATCCTATACCGAAGGGTTCAGATGCACTCAGGGATGCCACTCCCTTAGGAACAGCCTGGGGGAGGCCTGTAGTTGTCTCAAGGGCAAACAACGGTAGGATCCCGGTGTCCCCGCCACGCTGGCCAGGAGCTGGAATGCAGGTTTAGGGTTCACTACATATAACAGACCCAGGGAAGAGGGATCAGTATCAGCAGAGGTGCAGGCCTCGAAACATAGCAAATCGCTGGTCAATTGGTCACGGTGTGGAAGGGCGTGAAGGTGGCCCATCCCGGTCCCCTTCAAGGGATCGAATGTGCGCTATGATGTCTTGTTTGGCCTGCAAGGCAGATCGCTCATCCATGGGAGGGGAGCGGCAGTGAAGCTGTACAGTGGTCCAGGACGGTCTAGCCGGGACCCGCTCCTGACGCCGTTGTCAAGAAGGGCTGGTCAGTGGCGACTCTGGTAGTCGAAGCAGCTGCGCCGCCTCCCGATAGGACCGTATTACTCTTCGCTTGGTTTCCCTCTGGAAGATGAGGGCAAAGGAATGGCCTCATTGATAAGAGATGTCTAGGGCCCGCAGCTTCTCCATCACTGGCTTGAAGGCTCAGCGTCTGCGCAAGGTGTTGTGTGCCAAGTATTGAAAAATCTGTATCTTGTGCCCCTCGTACCTGAGATCTGGCTTGTCCCTTGCCGCCTTTAATATAGCCCCCTTCTCTGTAAAGAAATGTACCCGTGTTAAAATGTCTGGGAGAAGCCCCATCCTCCCTGCGGGCCCGGAGACCCGGTGGGCCTGGTCCAAAGCCTGCGGGGAAGTGTCCTCATCCCCCCAGACCTCATGGAGGAGTTGCGCCACATAGGTCATAATGTCCTTCCCCTCTGACCCGATAGGAACCCTCCGGATACGGAGGCTGTTCCGGCGACTCCGGTTCTCCAAGTCCTCCTGCTTGACTTGTAGCTCTATGTTTTGTTCTTCCAACGCTGCCAGGCGCTGCCACAGTTGCTCATGGTCCTCCGTGCGGGCGTCCACCGTTTTCTCTAGCCCATCTACCCGTGCCCACTCTGATCAGCGATCACACTCGGCAACTCTGGGCATTAGCTTGCCTCATCTTCACTAACGGCCCCACCAGACCGCCGGGGATGCCTGGTCTCACCCTGGAGATACCCATTAAGGGACCATCTCTCAGGGAAGCCAGGAAGTGTTTCGCAGCGGTCGAAGCGCCTTGGGACCCTCCGGGTAAGTAGTGCGCTATATAAATGCCTATACATACATACATACAATACCCCAGGACAGTGGCTTCCTTCCGCAGTTCTCACATGCAGGAGTACACATCAGATCGTAGGGAGACAATTTCCATCTTAAGTTCGGACATGAAGGAGGTCATAAATGCCTGGGTCACTGGCATCGAGTCCCCAGCGGCTTGCGGTGGCCCCTCAGCGGGCGTCGACGCTCCTGCTTTACCCCACATTACCACAACTGAATTGTCTCTGGAGGCCGCCAGCTGGCCGGCTTTGCCCCCTTTGGAACGTGTCATCGCCAGTTCTGCAGCGGCAGTCCGGCAGCCAAGCAGCGCACTCTGCACCTGCCAGGTGTTGTGGGCCCGGGAGGGACCCCCGTCCAGCCCCCGTCACCACAAGGCCTAACTAGCAATGAGCAAGGAAGCAACTAGAGAACCAGATGTGCAAGGGCCCCCCTCAGCACCCAAGGACTCAAGTACCCCCTCCCTGGAGGTCTTTATCCACCCAACCTCCCCAGAGACGGGACCACAAGAAGGACGCTGTTAACCCCAAGGACCAACCCCCATCCCCGGGCCAGCAGAGTCAGGGAGCCGGTATGCAGAGGTCCAACCCTCCTTACCAAACAACATGGACCTCCTCTACCCCCCACCATAAGCAAGCAAGGAGCTCAGTATGTCCAAAGAGTTTGTGCAAGTTAGTCCAGGGGTCGCACTATCCACCCGGTCCACAGCCTCTCCCCACCACCTTGGGCGCTTCGCTCTAGATGACTCCTCCCCCAATTCAGGCACTGTAAGACACCCCCAAGCCTCACCAGGACCAGGGCTAGCCCCCCAGTGACTGCACAAGACACAGAGTACACCAGTCCTCCACGCACCACAATGGAGGCAGTGTAGGGGCGACTCAGCAGGGGGTCTGAATGGAGGGGGGGCGCCGGTTCACACCGCTCCCTGCTGTCTGATCTAGGCCATATCCACAACACCCCAGCTCGCCAGTCTCATGGGCAGCCTCCACTGGACCTCCTCACACCATAAGGCACAGGCCCTCGCAGAGCCACCAGCGCACCACCAGACTGCCCCCAAAGTCCTTGCAAGTCCCAGGGTAGCAGCTCAGGCGACGGGAGGGGGGCCCCCACTGTAACACCAGTCTCTGAGGACAACAAAACTTCAAGTCTGGGACTAAAAATGGCGGCGCTCACCTGCAGGGGCTCCGGGGGCCCGCCACTGGCTACAAAGCCCCAACAAGTCCAGCTGCTCTTTGCCTACAGTGGGCCTCAGCCACCCCACCAAGGAGAGATCTCGGGCCGCTCAATCCTGCAAGAGCCGCAGAACTCCGCCTCGGCAGAGCCGGCCGCCCTAAGTCTCCGGGGCGACCCGCCGCTCAGAATCAAAATGGCGGCCCGTCCACCCAGAATTAGGCGCCCTCCGTCACATGTGCCTGATATGGCCCCCGATCTCCCGCCGCGCCGCACCTTCAATAGGCCTCAATGACTCACTGTATCCGCAGGTCCGCTCTCGTAGTCTGCCTCCTGTAGCTCAGCCAGAAGGACCCACCGGAGGAGCCCCGCCAGTCTGCGGCGCCTCCAGGTCGTCCCTCCGGCCACCCCAGTGCAGGCCCCTCTAAAGCAGCTGCTGGGCGCCGTCCGTCGGTCCTCCGTAACTTCCCCCTGGGCGCGACCGGGCCTCAGCTCCTCCACTCACGCCTCCTCCAGGCACCTCCGGCCCCCACGTGACAGGGCCCAGATGAATCACTCAGTCAGTGGGAGAGAAGGGCCTCCACCCGGGCCGCCGCCGAGGGACAGCTCTCGCCTTCCTGTCATCTGCCCCCAGCGAACTCACCGCCACTCCAGGCAGCTGCGGACCAAGGCCGGCCCGTGCACCAGCTCTCACGCCGCCGTCTCGCCGCAGCAATCTCCGCTGGAAAGACCTCACCAGGCCATGCTGCCACCTCTCACTGCACTTCTCTGTCGTCCTCTGCCGCAGCTAGCTCTAGTCCAAGCTCCACCGCCACAGTTCCACAGTGCACCGCTGCCAGTCCGGACCCAGTCCGCACCGGACTCGCAGGGGGACAGCAATCACGTCGAGCGGGGTAAGTGGAAACCACCCAATCAAACACCTGTTGACTGTCCATTCTGTACTGGTGTACCTGAAACTATCCCGCATTTTTTCTTTGTATGTCACGCTTATAGCAAACCTAGGTCGAAATGGTTAAAATCTGTCTGCCGTCAGCTTGAGACCAAGAATTACTCTTCTGCCCTCTGAATTTTGCAGATCCTAACACCACCCTAGCTTGTGGGGTGGCCAAATTCCTTAGTTGGGCGTGGGTGATTAGACTGAAAGACTTATGTTGACTCTATAAGGCGACTACATTTTAACTTTGTCCAAAGCTGTAATTGGTTTAATACATTTTTATTATATTTGTATTTTTGTCAAAGAGCTTTTTAATGTATGTTTAAAATGAATTGTGATTTTAATTGTAGATGTGCTTTTTAAGATATTTTATATCGAAATAAAGTTTTGTATTACATCGGGCAGGGACCCAGGCAGCCCGCAGGGCGCGGGTCCCTCTCCTCTGTCTGGCATCTCAAAATGGCGGGCTCCGCTCCCAGGAATGTCGTTCGCGGCCGTTGCCAGCCCGTAATGGCAACGTCCAGCAATCCACTGCTCCCCATGGGTGTCCCGGATTGCAGTAATCGACCTTCACCCCGCGGGCCGTTTTATAGCACACCAGCTCCGCTAAAATCGCTCATAAAGGCTGCGGGGCACCGGAGCTCCTCAAGAACACATCTCACTGCATCGCCGCCTAAGCCACGCCCCCCAGTTTGGCACTTTTTAAATCAGCTGTGAACCATTTAGATGCCTCATGTCACCTTAGGCGGGAGGTTTTGACTGTAAGGGGGCATGGATATCTAAAGCATGAGTGTGCCAGTTTGTAATCTCCCTCTCAAAGATGTCCAGGTGATCCTGAGGCGTGGGCTACTCATGAGGCATTGTTTCCAACAAGGATACCATGTCAATCCGATTCCAGTTTCTAAAAGTGCTCTAGTGGTCCAACCTTTGCACAATCTCCTAAAGAAAGGAGTAAAGTTTGAAGCTAATGAGGCTGACAACAAGACCTTCGTACAAATAAATAAAAAATAAAAATTCATCTCCAGCACTGTCACCTTTTAAGACTGGACATAAATGCATGAGCACAGTTGATGCCAGTCAAAAAGGTTTAGGTGCTGTGGTCTCATTGTGGATTAATAACAAAGAATAGACTATTGTCTTTGCCTCTTGATCTTTAAAACATGCGATACTACATTACAGAACAATCGAGAGGGAGGAATTAGCACACATTTTGAAATCTTTACTGATCACAAACCGCACATTCACATGTTGAATGGAAATGGGTCTGGTAAGGCTTCAGACACGTTTGTGAGGTTGTTGTCCCACTTAAAGGAAAATCAATTTTACCATCAATTACATTTCCGGAGGGATGGATGAGAGGGCTGATTGCCTTTCAAGGGTGCCAGCGAATGTTCCCTTTCATGATAAAGAATTGAATTATGTCATATGTGTAGTAGCCTTGATTGTGGATTTATTGAATTCCACAGGACTAATTTCCTTGGATAAATGATTGAAAGTGATAAAAAGGATACCATTTGGTCAACAGAAATGGACTTTGTCAGAAAAGGCTGTCCCAAAGAAAAATCTTTGGCATCGTCCCTTAAACCATTTGCACAGGTGGGGGGTGAATTATCCATCATGAAATGTATCTTGATAATAAATATTTTTGGTGGCCATCCATGTATGCTCAAGTGTCCGAATGGATTGCCAAATTTGACACTTGCCTGATATCAGCCAAGCACTGATAGACACATCAAACTCCAGGCCATATGGTCCCTTTGCCATAAGACGCATGGTGGAAGGCAGCTTTGGATTTTGCAGGCCCATTTGACATGTTGACATTTGATAAAAAATATTTACTAGTGTTGACAGATTACTTTTCCAAGTGGGTCTATTTTGAATTTACATCTGCTCCATCCACCACAGCTGTAATTACATTTTTGTGCAACATTTTTTTAACGTGAAGGTCCACCAAAGGAGATAGAAACAGATATTGACACACATTTTACGTCTTTGGGAATGAAAAACTTCATTAATTCAAACATCTGAAGGCAGCGTTGTATTCTCCAACTTCCAATGGTCCATTTGAGAGGATGAATCAGTTTCTAAAGGAAGGCATTCAATCAGCCCTAGTTATTGGAGCGCCTGTTGCGTGCTTATCTAGGATCCTGATCGATACTGCAACCTTATGCCCCTATTCGGCTATAAATCCATTTATTCCCTATATTGGCATAACCGTTCAAGTGCGATATTCAGAAAAGTCATCTCTGGTCTCACACGAACAGAGCCACATTCCAGAATAGTTTTCTCTGCCACTTCCTTTGCAACCAATTAGTGCAATGACAGAGCAGAAGTCACTATCTGAGATTCCTAAATTAACACTCCGAGTTCTTCAACAAGATAAAAACTCAGCAAACCTGGAAATCCCCGCTTGCTGTGTTTTGATTAGTAATGGAACTCTAATGAGCAACTGATAGCGATCACTTCCTAGTGACATCTTTAATTGACGTCTTATGTCCAGCAAACTTACGTCAAACCAGGCACCTGTCAGGTATAAATACTACCAACGTTGCCTTAAGCAATACCCTGTTACCCGTCGCTTGATGAAGCTGCTGTATGCAAGCTGCTGATACCATTATCGCTGCTAAAGCGCGAACGATGGTGTGGTGATCCTAGGAGCTGAACAGACGTCCCTCTGCGAAGAGCCCAGCAGATGCCAGCTGCCCGCGGACGCTGTCCCCCCTCCTCCTCCTCGACGCGCTGAAGAGAGACGCTGCCTTTCTCCTGCAGAGAAATCCAGCTCCAGCGTTTCTGGTCTACCCTTGCGGGTGACTGGGATACCGAGTTCCCCTGAAGGAGATACCAGACCTCCATCATTCTATTCAGAGGTATGGTGTGGACTAAACCCTTAGTGAGAATTCTTGAAGCAAACCTTGGCAAAACCAACTTAACTTAAAGCTACTTACTTACTCCCCTCCCAAGTATTAGGCTTAGGTCAGGTACACTGGGGTAGGCGTAGTTAGAAGCACCAGTTGAGTATTTTAGCCTAATGTATATATGACTGTATATATGTTTTATTACTTTTAAACCATTGTATGGCTAAGAAACCATATCAATGCTTTTACAGTATGTTAGACCTGTCTGGCTTTTTGACGAAGTCCCTCCTATTTATTATTTATTTTGTCCCCTTTTTTGCCCCTCATACCCTTGATAATTTTTTGTCTACTGACTTTTTGTAGGTGTTGGCCAGGGGGATAGGTGTTCTTTCCCCCCCTCATAATTTTTCACCTCAGGCCCAGAGGCCTGTTCTGACAGGAAAGTTGGCACCACCTAAAATGGTGGCCACCAACTGCCCTAACTGTCACACTCAGAACTTGGCCATAGCCTAGCATAGGGCATTCTAGAACCTTCTGGTCCATTCTGGACCACTGAGGGTCAGCCTATATAAGGCGGAATGCGGGGCAGCCATTTTGTCTACCTGAGAGAGTCAGTTGGAGGACAGGCTGTAGCTAAGGGTGGGAAGAGGTTAGACATAGGGTTGACCTCCTAGATAGGGAAGCTGCCTTAGTGTATCAGCTCATTATCCCCTTTTGGGTTACTTGTCCTGACCCCGCTGTTAAGGGTTACTGGAGACCCTGGGCGCCTAGCTTGCCCCTTGTCCAAACCATACAGGGGAAGTCGAAGGAGACTGCAGTGCTGCGGTACGCAGTCCTCTGCCCAGCAGAAAGAGACTCAGGAAGAATAGCCCTCATTCCTAGACCCCAACCTCCATCCAAACCTGAGTAATAAGAAGGACTTTGCAGAGTGGGAAAGTGGGAGCTGAGGTGAAGAATCGAACTAGCACTGTTCTCCTACCTTCCTGGGTGCTGGGGAAGGCTTGTGCCCTGGTTTCCTGGGAAGCCCTGGTTGTTCGTGCAGTTGGCCGGTCCCTGGAGTTCCTGGTAAAGGGAGCCGGTTTCTTGAGGCAGCGCCGTCCCCACTGTGAGCGGGACCCCTGGGGTGCTGATCGCGTTCTGTGACAGCGCCTGCCCCGGGATCCACTGAGCCTGAAAGGCTTTGCGAGGCTTCTCTCTGTGGACGGGACCCCGGGGGCGCCTTCCGCGCTTCTGGCGCATTGCCTGCAACGTACTTCCTCACTTGGAAAGGGGAGGACGAGTCTCTGCTCGAAAGCGCCTTCGCGCATGCCCCAGTCGTGAACGCGATCCCCACAGGAGGGGCCTAGGATCGAGCAGGCTCAGACGAGTAGTGTCCTTCCTGAGAGCGGCCGCCGGGAGAGGCGGAACCAGAGCGAACGCTTCCGCGCATGCCCGTCGAGGGAGTGTCTTCATCAAGGAGAGGCGCCGGTGAGGCTCCATCTGTTCGCCGTGTGATCCTGCCTTCTCCTCCTGCTCGAGCGCCACACTGAGGAGCTGGCCCGAGCAGGTACGGGGAGTAGAGAGGCCCGGTAGGGGCCTGGGGGGCATCGTGGTTTCTGCCCTTAACGCCTAATAAGAGGAAGCCTCCCTAAAGAGTCAGCCCGAGCTGGGGAGCGCTGAGGAGTCTGCTGAGGTGAGGGAGCCTCTTCAGCCTCGGTTCCTTGGCCCCCCTCCTCTTCCGGTTTACCCCTCCTTTTGGCGCAGGACGACTGCAGCATCAGCTGAACTCAAGTAAGGAGGTGTACTGCAGGGGGAGAGCGGCACTAGAGGTTATCTGGGAATAACCCACATCCTAGTAATTGCCACAGATGAGTGACACACAGGAGGGAGTAAATTGAGGGGATCATCAGCAACTGTGTACTAAAAAGTGAGGGTGGTTGGTGCTGTGAGAGACCAGTATTGTGCACAGTACAGTAACCAATTGAAATTGATTCTGGAGTCTTATGAACTGTACCATTGATGTTGGTCATGGACTTGAGAAAGCAAGTCTGAAGTGTTATTAATAATTTATTGACAAGTGTACTGTATTCTTGAACAGGTTAACATCTCAGGAAGTGGAATATTGATTTGAAGACAACTAAATGTAAAGTACTGAATAAGCGAATTGATAATTTGCTAGCAATTTAAAAAGTATAACTGCTGATTCTAAAGAAACCTGAACTGTTCTAAGCTATATAGATTTTGAGAACAAAGAGAATATTATTTTTATAAAGCAGTACTTATTTTTCCACATTTTTGGTGTAGCGTTTTCTTTTTGAGTGCTATTGCGTGGTTTTACTGTTGGGTGGTCTGCAACCTTTACACTGTGCCTCTGAAATATCCGTTTTGCCCTAGGCCAGGCTACCCCAGTTCCAACATATTGGTGCCTAGCGGTGGGATACTGACTTGGTTGCAGCTACTCAATAGTAATTCAACGTAATACACTAAACCTACACCAGGAGTTTCCTCCTTGCGGCCCTCCCAATTTGTCTTTTTGATTTCTCCAAATTTGTTCCTGGTGGTGGGTGGAGGTGACTTTAGGTTGCCCTTGCAACTCTGAAATTTCTGGTGTGTTATCTAGGTTTGCCTAACTCAAAATGGAGTTCGCTATGGAAAACCTAGAGGTCTATTCTGTGTCACAGTTGAAAATGTTCTGCCAGCAAATGGGGGTATTTTTCAAACATGGTGCCAGGAAGGGGGAGCTCCAGACCAGTCTTAGGGCTTGGGTGGAGGCACACCAAGAAAAGAAGGAGGAGGATGAAGAGGCCGACCAGGACACGGTGCGGGAGGGGGGGGGGTAGAAGGTTTATTCCGCTCTGAGGGGGAAAACTTACTCCCAGGACCAGTGTCCTACTCCAGAAGGGGCAGTAGCGCCTCTGGGGGAAGCTTAACAGAAGCCGAGCTCACCGATAGGAGGGAGAAAAGACAGTTGAGGTGGGAGTTGGCCAAGTTTGAGCAGGAGAAGGAGGAGAGGAGGATGCTCCATGAGTTTAAATTGAAGGAACTGGAGCTCCAAAGCCTGCGAAGGGGGTCCTCTCCTGAAAGGAATGGTGGCAGCGAACCAAAGGAGACAGCCAGGGAGACCAAACCCTATTTACCAAAAGACCTGATAGCGAGCTTCAGTCAGGGGGACGATATAGCTAAGTGTCTGGCTGCTTATGAGGTTTCTCTGAGGGTTCATGGGGTGCAGGAGAAGCACTGGGGGGGTAGTTTGTACAAGTACATGCCTCCTGCTGGTCGGGACACCTTGCTGGCCCTGGAACCAGAGGAACAAACAAACTACCCCACCATGAAGCTGGCGTTGTTAAGGAAGTTCGGGCTTACCCCAGAAAGGTACCGACAGAAGTTCAGGGGGAGCCACAAATTAAGCACCCAGAACTGGGTGAACTTCCTTGACTACGCCAGAAAGGCCTTAGAGGGTTGGGTCAAGGGCAGTGAGGTGAAAGACTATGGGGGGCTGTACGATCTATTTTTGAGAGAACACCTCCTCGAGAAATGTTTTCCCGAGCTGCGCCAACACCTGGTGGACAGCAAGCTAACCAATCCCCGGAAGCTTGCAGAGGAGGCGGACATCTGGGCAAGTACCCGGGTGTCCTCCAAGGGGACTGGAGGGGAATCTCAAAAAGCCGGACAGGGCGCCCCCCAGAAGAAGGTGGGGGAGAGAAAAAGAAAGAGTTCTCTAAAGGTCCCCAAAATAACTTCCAAGGGAAGGGAGCAGGTTTCACCCCTAGGGCAAACCCGCCCAGAAACCCTAATCCTGGCCAAAGCCAGCAGCCAAGGGTTCTCCACTGTTTTGAATGTGGTGGTGTTGGACATTATAAGGGGGATGTCAGATGCCCAAAGAGACCACCCCCTCCCACCGGAGGAAAGTCACCGGGAGTAGCTAGTGTAGCGCTCGGGGAGGAGTTGCCCTTAGATAAGGGGGGGTGAGTGGGCGGGTGTCACCTTGGTGTCCCTGGGAGAGCGGGAGATGGTTCCAAAGATCCAGGTGCCCCCAAATACTACAAAGTATGGGCAATGGGTTACCATCAATGGCCAGAGAGGGGAGGCTCTGAGAGATACAGGAGCCAGTATGACTATGGTGAGAAGTCAGCTGGTGTCTCCAGAGCAGGTTGTTCCTAATGTACTCCACCCCGCCGCGATGGCTGACGGCAGAATGGGCCACTATCCAGTGGCTGAGGTTCCCTTTGAGTGGGAGGGGGTTGCAGGTTCACTTCGAGTTGCCGTAAGCCCTGCCGTGCCAGTCGATTGTCTGTTGGGGAATGACATGGAACACAACACTTGGAGAGAGGTGGAATACCGGACGCATTCTGCGATGCTGGGTACACCTGACTGGGCCTGTGCAAGCACACGGTCTGCGACTGCCCGGAGAGGGAGTTCGCCTGGGTTGGAGCCTGGAACAATGGCCCAACCCGCTGCTAAGAAGGGACAGACCCGGAGACAGAGAAAGCCTGCTCCGGCTTCCACACCCCATGTGACAGATCGGCCACCTGCGGTGGTGGACCAGGAGTCCGTGGAGGGGGAAGTAGACTCTCTGGAGGATTTACCCATCCCTGCGGAGTGGCATGTGGAGGGAGGTCCTACCAGAGAGGAATTCTGTAAGGGGCAGAGGGAGTGCCCCACCCTTGAGGGACTGAGGCGACAGGCTGAAGCCCAAGCAGCAGGTGATGTTACGGGACACTACCATATTTACTGGGAGGATGGACTCCTCTACAGTGAACCCAAGGTACCCTTGCCTGGTTCATCAAGGGCCTTGGTAGTCCCGCAACAGTACTGAGCCTTTCTTTTGGAATTGGCTCATGCCATACCCCTGGCAGGACACTTAGGCCAGGACAAGACCTTTGCACGGCTTGTCCTCCACTTTTACTGGCCTCAGATGAAAGTGGCGTCCAACACTTATTGTCGGACATGTGTAACCTGCCAGGCCAGTGGAAAAACAGGGGTGAAGCTAAAGGCTCCCCTGGAACCACTTCCGGTCATTAGCACACCCTTTGAGAGGGTGGGCATCGACATTGTAGGGCCTTTGGATCCACCAACAACAGCTGGTCACAGGTTTATCCTGGTTCTGGTGGATCATGCCACACGGTACCCAGAGGCGATACCTCTGAGGACAGTCACTGCACCTGTAGTGGCAAGAGCCCTAATGGGAATCTTTACCCGAGTGGGATTTCCCAAGGAAGTTGTGTCCGACAGGGGGACCAACTTCATGTCAGCTTACATGCGGGCAATGTGGAAGGAGTGTGGAGTGACCTACCGGTTCACCACTCCTTATCACCCCCAGTCGAACGGACTGGTTGAGAGGTTTAATAAGACCTTGAAGGGCATGGGCAGAAGTCTGCCCGAAAGCCTGCGGAGGAAATGGGACGTCCTCCTACCCTGTTTGCTCTTTTCCTACAGGGAAGTGCCCCAGAAGGGAGTGGGCTTCAGCCCCTTTGAGCTTCTGTATGGGCACCCTGTACGCGGTCCTCTCAGCCTGGTGAAAGATGGTTGGGAGAAGTCTCCCAGGAAACCCCCCCCAGGATGTGGTAAGCTACATGCTGGCCTTCAGGAGCCAAATGGCGAAGTTGTGGAAGCAAGCTTCTGACAACTTGGAGGCCAGCCAGGCAGTCATGAAGGAGTGGTATGACCACAATGCTCACCAGGTGGAATTGGAGCCTGGACAGAAAGTGTGGGTGATGGAGCCTGGAGAGCTTAGCGCCCTCCAGGATCGCTGGACAGGCCCCTTTCAAAACCCAAACCCCTCTGGTGTGGTGTCCCTCAGGGCTCGGCCCTCAGTCCATTACTTTTTAATATTTATCTGGCTCCACTCTTTTCTCTTATTGCTAAATGGGGCGTCAAGGCGATTTCATACGCCGATGACACACAACTAATTTTCCCCTTCTCGGATGTTTCAGAGGCAGCCTTCAGCAATATGAAGGGATGCTTGCGAGATGTTGCCAATTGGATGAATGCAAACAAACTCAAACTGAATGCGAGTAAGACGGAGGTCATCTTCTTTGGCAAACATACTCGGCCCCCCCCAAGCCTGTGGTGGCCCTCCGAAATGGGTTTCCCTCCTCTACCCAGCACCAATGCGAAAAATCTGGGAGTAAGATGGGATGAGAGTCTTTCCTTCTCTCCACATATACAGCAGGTCTCTGCGTGCTGTCTCCAGAAACCTACGCAAATTTCTGTCCCTTCTGCCTGAAGACTGTCGCAAGACGGTGGTCCATGCTACAGTCACTTCCAGACTGGACTACGCAAACGGCCTCTACCTTGGCCTACCCAAATATCTGGTGCAACGATTGCAGATCGTGCAGAACGCGGCTGCGAGACTGCTAAAAAACATCCCTTTTAAACAGCATGTCTCTCCGCACTTGCGCGATCTGCATTGGCTCCCTGTAGCCTGCAGAATCAAGTTTAAGGCTCTAACTCTGGCGTTTAGAGCCCAAAAGGGGACCTGTCCCAACTATTTAAAGCTTAGACTCCCCAGATATTATCAGGAGAGATGCTTGCGCTCTAATTCACGACACCAGCTTTCTATCCCCCGCGCCAGGAGAGCCAGACTCGGAGGCAGATCCTTCTCTGCCTGCACGGCGACACTCTGGAACGCCCTACCGGCCAACATCCAATTGGCTCCAACGGAAGCCAGTTTTAAGAGGCAGCTAAAGACTTGGCTCTTTTCCCAGAATAACTAAACACTCCCTCCCCTTTCTCCGCCCATTCTGCCTGGAAAAATGATCACTCAGCGCCGGGACACCTCCTTGCGAGGTAGCTGTTCGCGCTATATAAATATCGGTATTATTATATAAATATCGGTATTATTATTGAGGTGTTGGAGAAGAAGGGCAAGGCCACATACCTGGTGGACCTTAAGACCCCTCGACAGCCCCTACGGGTGCTGCATGCCAACTGTCTCAAGCCCCACCATGAGAGGCCCGAAGTCATGTTGATGATGGTGACTGACGGGGAGGAGGAAGCGGAAAGCGAACCTCTTCCAGATCTATTTGCGTCTCAAGAGAAGGATGGGTCAGTGGAGGGAGTGATTCTCTCTCCTACTCTAACTCCTGAGCAGCGGGAGGACTGCCGCCAGATCCTGGAGCAGTACTCTTCGTTGTTCTCCCTTGTCCCGGGAAGGACTCACCTGTGTACCCATAACGTGGACACAGGAGACAGCCCACCAGTGAAGTCGAAGACCTACCCGCTGTCTGACAAGGTGAAGGCTAGCATCCATGGAGAGGTTGCCAAGATGCTAGAGCTGGGAGTTATTGAACCTTCCAACAGCCCTTGGTCCAGTCCGATGGTGCTCGTGCCAAAAGCCGCACCACCAGGCACCACACCTGAACGGAGGTTCTGTGTGGATTACCGAGGACTGAATTCAGTGACAAAGACTGATGCTCATCCGATCCCTAGGGCGGATGAATTGATTGACCGGCTAGGAGCTGCCCAATATCTGAGTACCTTTGACCTCACTTCAGGGTACTGGCAGATCTCCTTGACAGATGGAGCAAGGGAAAGGTCTGCCTTCTCCATGCCTGAGGGACACTACCAGTTCTGTGTGATGCCCTTTGGGCTCAAAAACGCCCCTGCCACATTTCAGCGGCTGGTGAACCAGGTCCTCTCTGGAATTGAGAGTTTCTCTGCTGCTTACTTGGATGACATTGCTGTCTTCAGTAGCAGTTGGGAGGACCATCTCCAGCATTTGCAAGCAGTTCTCCAGGCCCTGAGACAAGCTGGACTGACAATCAAGGCCAGCGAATGCCAGATTGGGCAGGGGTCGGTTGTGTACCTTGGACACTTGGTGGGTAGGGGGACTGTGCAGCCCCTGCAGGCGAAGATTGAGGCAATCATGGCCTGGGAACCCCCCAAGACACAGACTGAGGTCCGAGCTTTCCTGGGCCTCACAGGCTACTACCGTCGCTTTGTGAAGGGTATGGCACTATTGTAGCGCCCCTCACAGAGCTCACCTCCAAGAAACAACCTCGACGGGTAGTTTGGACGGGAGCTTGTCAGCAAGCTTTCGAGAAGTTGAAACAGGCAATGTGTGCGGCACCGGTCCTGAAGGCCCCAGACTTCTCCAAGGAGTTCATTGTCCAAACAGATGCATCAGAACATGGCATTGGGGCAGTGTTATTGCAACTGAATGAAGAGGGCCTGGATCAACCTGTAGTAGAAGTGGAGTGCCATTGAGAGGGAAGCTTTTGCGGTGGTGTGGGCTCTGAAGAAGCTGCTGCCATAACTTTTTGGCTCGCACTTCCTGGTTCAGACTGACCACCGACCCCTTTGTTGGCTGATGCAAATGAAGGGGGAAAATCCCAAGCTGTTGAGGTGGTCCATCTCCCTACAGGGAATAGACTTCCGGGTGGAACATCGGCCTGGAGTGGACCACGCCAATGCAGACAGTCTCTCCAGGTATTTCCGCCTTAGTGATGAGGACTCCCAAGGGGTTGGGTAGTTCTCCCCACTTTCAGCTGGGGGGGACGCGTGTTAGACCTGTCTGGCTTTTTGACGAAGTCCCTCCTATTTATTATTTATTTTGTCCCCTTTTTGCCCCTCATACCCTTGATAATTTTTTGTCTACTGACTTTTTGTAGGTGTTGGCCAGGGGGATAGGTGTTCTTTCCCCCCCTCATAATTTTTCACCTCAGGCCCAGAGGCCTGTTCTGACAGGAAAGTTGGCACCACCTAAAATGGTGGCCACCAACTGCCCTAACTGTCACACTCAGAACTTGGCCATAGCCTAGCATAGGGCATTCTAGAACCTTCTGGTCCATTCTGGACCACTGAGGGTCAGCCTATATAAGGCGGAATGCGGGGCAGCCATTTTGTCTACCTGAGAGAGTCAGTTGAAGGACAGGCTGTAGCTAAGGGTGGGAAGAGGTTAGACATAGGGTTGACCTCCTAGATAGGGAAGCTGCCTTAGTGTATCACCTCATTATCCCCTTTTGGGTTACTTGTCCTGACCCCGCTGTTAAGGGTTACTGGAGACCCTGGGCGCCTAGCTTGCCCCTTGTCCAAACCATACAGGGGAAGTCAAAGGAGAAGGAGACTGCAGTGCTGCGGTACGCAGTCCTCTGCCCAACAGAAAGAGACTCAGGAAGAATAGCCCTCATTCCTAGACCCCAACCTCCATCCAAACATGAGTAATAAGAAGGACTTTGCAGAGTGGGAAAGTGGGAGCTGAGGTGAAGAATCGAACTAGCACTGTTCTCCTACCTTCCTGGGTGCTGGGGAAGGCTTGTGCCCTGGTTTCCTGGGAAGCCCTGGTTGTTCGTGCAGTTGGCCGGTCCCTGGAGTTCCTGGTAAAGGGAGCCGGTTTCTTGAGGCAGCGCCGTCCCCACTGTGAGCAGGACCCCTGGGGTGCTGATCGCGTTCTGTGACAGCGCCTGCCCCGGGATCCACTGAGCCTGAAAGGCTTTGCGAGGCTTCTCTCTGTGGACGGGACCCTGGGGGCGCCTTCCGCTCTTCTGGCGCATTGCCTGCAACGTACTTCCTCACTTGGAAAGGGGAGGACGAGTCTCTGCTCGAAAGCGCCTTCGCGCATGCCCCAGTCGTGAACGCGATCCTCACAGGAGGGGCCTAGGATCGAGCAGGCTCAGACGAGTAGTGTCCTTCCTGAGAGCGGCCGCCGGGAGAGGCGGAACCAGAGCGAGCGCTTCCGCGCATGCCCGTCGAGGGAGTGTCTTCATCAAGGAGAGGCGCCGGTGAGGCTCCATCTGTTCGCCGTGTGATCCTGCCTTCTCCTCCTGCTCGAGCGCCACACTGAGGAGCTGGCCCGAGCAGGGAGGGGGAGTAGAGAGGCCCGGTAGGGGCCTGGGGGGCATCGTGGTTTCTGCCCTTAACGCCTAATAAGAGGAAGCCTCCCTAAAGAGTCGGCCCGAGCTGGGGAGCGCTGAGGAGTCTGCTGAGGTGAGGGAGCCTCTTCAGCCTCGGTTCCTTGGCCCCCCTCCTCTTCCGCTTACCCCTCCTTTTGGCGCAGGACGACTGCAGCATCAGCTGAACTCAAGTAAGGAGGTGTACTGCAGGGGGAGAGCGGCACTAGAGGTTATCTGGGAATAACCCACATCCTAGTAATTGCCACAGCTGAGTGACACACAGGAGGGAGTAAATTGAGGGGATCATCAGCAACTGTGTACTAAAAAGTGAGGATGGTTGGTGCTGTGAGAGACCAGTATTGTGCACAGTACAGTAACCAATTGAAATTGATTCTGGAGTCTTATGAACTGTACCATTGATGTTGGTCATGGACTTGAGAAAGCAAGTCTGAAGTGTTATTAATAATTTATTGACAAGTGTACTGTATTCTTGAACAGGTTAACATCTCAGGAAGTGGAATATTGAAGACAACTAAATGTAAAGTACTGAATAAGCGAATTGATAATTTGCTAGCAATTTAAAAAGTATAACTGCTGATTCTAAAGAAACCTGAAATGTTCTAAGCTATATAGATTTTGAGAACAAAGAGAATATTATTTTTATAAAGCAGTACTTATTTTTCCACATTTTTGGTGTAGCGTTTTCTTTTTGAGTGCTATTGCGTAGTTTTACTGTTGGGTGGTCTGCAACCTTTACACTGTGCCTCTGAAATATCCGTCTTGCCCTAGGCCAGGCTACCCCAGTTCAAACACAGTATTATCTCGCAACACTTATCTTACTGTACGTACTTTTTATAATAACAAGTCTTGCAATTGTGGCAATACATTTCTCTTGTACGAGAAGAAAGACTGTTCAATAAATGTTAACCTTTTATTGACAAACGCCCGTCTCTCTATTCTCTACATATTGTGAAAGTAAACTGCACCAACCTGACTGAGTAAAATAACTGTCTATTGTTTCACACGACCCTAGAGATTGACTCTTGATCTGAGGAGCAAAGTTGTCATGTTGCACGGTTGTTGGAAAACTGAATCCCTTCTTGTCTGTGCCAGGGAAGCTGATCACTTCCTATTCAGTCAAGAAAGTTTTCAGTGACCTCTGAGCTAGTTGGTAACAAACCCAATTAAGTTTAGCATAGTCAGTAGAGGCCTGGAAGATCCGCACTTCTACGTCGATACTACTGTTTATGTTATTCCAATGCGCAGGGCCTAGTGGGAAACTAGGAACTACACTACATGGAGCCCAACGTTTGGTAAGGCGATAAACTAACGCAAGACGTTAGAGTAACTCAGTCGTGCATATTTCACACAGACCCCTTTCTCCCGTAAATACTCCAATAGACGTCTGGAGTGGGTGAAAGGTTAAAATCCGCCCGAACTCAGTAGGAAGAGATTCCTATGTAAAGCTCTGGTTTATTCAACGTTGAAGGATACAGTGTTCCAAAATATTGTGCACCTAATCTTTGTCTCCTTGGAGACCAACTCTGCAAACTTTGCATTTATACAATGCCAGGAGAAAACGGAACCACTGGGGCCGCAGCAGATGCGACTCAGCAGGGTCCCGAACACACAGACCCGGATGCAATTATCATCCCGGTCCACTTGAGAAAATCTATAACTTTAAAACTTATAGAAAACGAACTGACACCACAAGGTGGTACAGTAATTTTCGTGATAGAGGCTCACGAATATCGGCAGACAGAGGTATTCTATTCATGGATAAACTTTCCAGCGGCAAACGCTAGAACAAAAGAGTTTCACTATTACAAAATAGAGGAACCTCCGGAAGAGTACGCTCCTTTCGAGGAGACTGAAATCCCACTAAAATTCCAAGAGCACCTGCTCTGGTTTAATGGCGCCCTAAAACATAATGATCATATTACCAGGCTCGGTCCACTAGGTAGACCAGGAGCAACGTGGCCGGTTCTAGCCAGCTACACACCACACCCGGACATTGCAAAAATGTCAAAAGAAGAACTCTTAGTTAACATAAGAGAATTAACAAAAGCATATAGAGAGTTAGTAAAATGATTTATTAAAAATAATTCAAACACTCCTAAAAAGAGCTGGGATGGAAATAAACAATCCACTCCCAAGTAAAAAGTTTTCCAGTCCAGAGGAAGGTCTCCTCGACGGAGGGAAAGATCTCCGACTCGAGAACACCAGTCTCCCCAGAGGGAGCCCGCTGAGAAAAGATATAACCTTAGAAATAGGGATAATCTGAAAAAACCTGATAGATATCAAAGTATTGATACACGTCCCTCTCGATCTTTTTCGCAGAAATCGGAAAGAAGAGGACGGTCAGACCCAGGAGAGCACACCAAGTCCAAAGACAAGGAACCTGCTCAAAGTAAAAAATCTCAATTTCCAAAAAAGAAGGTAGCCAGTATAAGAGTAATCAACCATGCCGAGAATACTGAGGACACAGTTGAAAAACGGGGAGTGGGCATTGACAATGTTGGACAGTGCAGCAGAAATCAGTATAGCGCGCAAGATCTTGATGAGTCATCTGGCGACAGTGGACACGAATGAATACATTCAGGTTGAAACTGCCGACACCAGACTTAGCGAGCCCCATAAAATATACGAAATAACATTGCGTATAGAGGGTGATAAGACTAGGAAAATAAAGGGTCTATTTTGGGATAAACTCTCAAAAGGCTATGATATTCTGTTAGCTGAAAAAGATTGGCCCCCAGAGTTTGTCAGGGAGTGCCCTTGTGGCGAAGAAATGATTATGCCTGCCTTCTCGAATCACATTCCGATTCACAAAAAATATACTTATGCAAGGAAATGGGCAGTAGCCCAGGCACCTGCATTATATAAAAATCATGTAGGATGGGATGAGGACTCACCTCCCCACAAAATTCAGTTAAAAAGTGAACCAACTGCCCAACGGCAGTATCCCATTAAGCAAGAAGCTAAAAAACAAGTCAGGGAGATCTTAGATCAACTTGAATACCAGGGGGTGATTGAAACATGTACCTCTCAAATGAACAACCCTTTGTTTCCTGTCTCCAAGCCAGACAATTCATATTGTCTAGTTTTGGACTACAGACATCTTAATGCATGTTGTAAAACATTTGCAGTACAAAACTCGCATAGTGCAGCCCTAATGAATAACATAGTTAGGAAAAAATATAAAACGACATTAGAAATATCTAATGGTTTCTTTTGTCAAAACATTGCACCAGAAAGCAGATACTTGACCGCTTTCTCAGCATTTGGGTCGCAGAAAAAAATTCTGTCGACTCCCACAGGGGTTCAAGAACAGCCCAGGACTATTCTCAGCAAGAGTAACAGAGTTACTACAAATATATGATGATGAGGCATTACCTTATGTAGATGATATCTATATCACAGACGACGACTTGGATACTCACTTGAAAAGAGTGAACACCATTATACTTGGGTTCGCAGCAGAGGGTTACAAATTCAACTTTAAAAAGTCTCGAATTGCCCATCTGACAGTATTATTCTTAGGGTACGAATTATCAAGTGAAGGAAAAAGCCTAGTGGACAACTTCTTAGAGAAGTGCGCTGTACTCCAAGCTCCAAAAACGCTGAAGAATTTACAATCCATTCTAGGTTTTCTGAATTTCGGAAGAACTTACATTCTAAATTACGCAGAGAGGGTTAAACCTCTTTACGAACTAATAAAACCTGATATTAAACAAATCAATTGGACTCAAAAACACACAGAAATTTTGAGATCAATGCAAACAGACATGTTAGCAAAAACTAAATTAGATACACGTGACAACACACGCGATCTTGTAATCCGAGTCATCCCAGGAAGATGCAGATTCACGTACCTAACCTCTAATGAGGGAGAAAAGGTACCTATTTCAATTAAATCTCACTTGTACACACAAGCAGAAAAAACATTCAGTCACACAGAAAGAACTGTGAAAGCAGTGCAAATTGCATTAGCAAATGAACGAGAATTAGCACATGGTAAAAGGATTAATATCCTCACAGCGGAATCCGCCTTCGAGGCGCTATTCAGCCCAGTTAACCTGCCTACAGTGTCACTGGATCCGAAATGGATACAGTGTGTAGATTCTCTAGGAGCGGAAGATGTAAATTACTATTTCGCCCCGCAATTCGAAGAACTGAATGATTTAGAATATGAAGAAGAGTATCCTCTGCCAATCGAACTTCTGCCTCTCCCACAATACGCCTGTATAATCTATACAGATAGATTTGTACAGCATTTCAACGTAGAGAGCAAATCCTACGATGCAGCCTGTGCGATTATTAAAGGTCGTTGGCTGTGCGGTAAATTCAGACCGAAAGTAACAAAAACTGAATCTGTAAGAAACTGTTCGGTTCAGAGAACTGAAATTAGATGTTTAAAGATGGCGCTCGAAAATGCAGAACGTGAATTCCCGACACTTATCGTGTGTGATTCTCATTTTTGCGTCAACTCTTACAACAATAAGCTGCAGAGTTGGATTGAAAACGATTACAAAGATGACACAGGTGCCACAATAAAGCATAAATTGCTCTGGAAACAGGTAGCTCTTTTACACAAAGAACTACAAAAGACTCACGTGATACACGCACAGAGTCTTCAACGTGATGGCGTTCACGTTGAAGGGAATTCATTGGCTAACAAAGCCACAGCGGAAGCAACTAAACCGGCTTCCGTAGCCACAAAAAAGCGTACAGAAAAATACATAGACGGGGAAACCATGCTGGCAGTAAAAACGACCGTAAAAGGCGACTGTGCAGCACTACCGGTGAACTATCCACTCAATTATGCATACATAATCGATGCAAACTCCGTTCCTTTTGCTCGAATCCCTGGAGTGGGGGACAGAGTAATTCCAAACAGGAGCAGGAGGGGCTTCCTCTTACTGGAAGCACACATGGGGTTGGGTCTGAGACATCAAACAATTAAGGATTCTCTGAAAGAATTACAATCAGAGTACTGGTGGCCAGGAATGAGCATAGATATTCAATGTTTTGCTCAAAATTGTGAAGACTGCAACAGAGATCGCAGTAATGAACAGGCCAGTGTAGTTTCAGGAACCCTAATGGACAGCATTAGGCGGTCTATCTGCGCAATTAAAGAAAGAAGAGAAGCGCGTCCCATTGTACATCCTTAAGGCTAAACACACTTAAATAATGTAGCCTTCAGCGCTCGGCTGACGCTAGAACTGTTATAAGAGAGATCTGCGAGTCTTTATCGGCACATACGCAATTACCACGTTCCATTCTGACCAGGGTCCTGCTTTTAGCTCTCGAGCTTATAGGGAGGCCATGGCCAGCATGGGAATTGGGTTGCGGTATTCTTGTCCGTCGCACCCCGAAGGGAATAGTGTGGTAGAAAGAAAAAACTGAGACATAAAGCGATCTATAACAGCGAAGGTATTAGGTTCAGGCGCTGGGTGGGTCAAACATCTAATAAGTGTCCAGACCAGTCTTAATAACTTGCCAAGAAATTCTCTAAAAGGTTTCAGCCCATACGAACTATTGTTCGGAATTAGAATGAACATTCAGGACCTCGATAGTCAGATGTCAGTGGTACAAGAAAAAACAACGCACTTTGATGTAAAGGATCGTTTGGCTGTTTTACAGGAACTGAATGAAACAAGAAAATCCTTAAGCAACATAAAGTTAAAGCAACAGCCATCTACCACTGACGAGGCACCACAAGCAACAGCCCCAGCAAGGCCTGTCTGGATTCCAAAGATTGGGGATCTAGTCAGAGAAAAAATCGCGGTGAAGAAGGAATTTGGGCCTTCTTACAGAAAAGCAGTACCTGTCTTGGCAGTCACCGGAACAAGATCAGTAGTACTACCGCCCCTTGCTGGTAAAAAGGAGAACAGAGTCGTGTCTATCGACCTGGTAAAACCACAAGCATGTGGCCTATAATCAACAGTAGGCCCAGTGGACTCCCAAGAAACAACAGAATACCCAAACTTGCAACAATCCAAGAGGTTCAACCTGAAAGACTAATCACATTCGATCAGCCTGCAGTGCACAGAGAAGGACTATGCAATAATGCCATGGAACTCGTGCCTCTTGAGACACAGATTGAAACAGTTCGTCAAGAAACAACACCAGTCTACAATAATGTGGCATCAGAAAATGCTACCGAGAGACAGATTGAAAGAACAATCCCAACAATTGACAGAACTGCCTCTGGTTATTTCATCAACTTCATGTGAACAAAGAAGGGGGTTCCCCGTGGGTTACTTAATGATAAGGCAGGAAAAAGGGGGGAAAAACCAATGTAAAGAAAAGGAAAGAACCCTGCCTCCAGATATGCAGGCCCTAGTTAGAGGGTCCCGAGGATATACATAAAGGGGTGATTAACCTAGGGCTTGACACTGAGCATAACAATTACATGGTCAAATCAAGTAGGCTAAACACTTCATATTGAAAAATATATATTTATTATTTTTTGTTTTCTGATCACACAAATATAAAAAGTTTCTTCTTTTTTAGTATGTCAATAGTGCATATACTCCATAAATAACACAAACAAATATATAAAGACAGAAGACATAGGGGAAATTTGTCCTACCCAGTAACGGCCAATATTTCACAAACACCATATCATTCACACTCATTCCTCACTCTAGCTAAACAAATACCATACATCATTCATTCTATCAATCAGTTTATCTACTCCTTGTGAATACAGCACAATGATGGTTCCTGTGCTGAGTATGTCAAGATATTAATCCAGATAGGTGGTTTTGACTACAGGTCCTGGTGTAGTGTGGACAATAACTGTATTTCTGGAGACATACGCCGACGCGCGTTTCGGTGACAAGCCAATAAGGCAGCACCTTCGTCAGGGCAAGGGGCAGTGTACTGGGGCGGGCAAAATGATAAAATTCTGCAAAAAAATGAGTAGAACATACATTTTACTTTCATATATGTACACATATTTTTCATATTACAGTTCAAGTTCGTTATTCAACATTCATCTTTCTAAAAAAAAAAATTTTTAATAGTTAATTTCAGACATTTAAAGAGACTTTAGCCTATTTTTATGTACATTTGATAAACATTGGAGAAAAGCTCCTATATCTGACCGTATATTGTCATGCAGTGTCAAACCTTCTAGAAACACTCCCTAGGAAAGATTCCCCAACAGGTGGAATCTAAAAAGGCATCATGATAGCCTTGACTGTATGGACCAAAGAGCACATTCAAAACCACATAAATTCCTTACTCATACGTAAGTCTATACATTTCAAGACACTTCATAGTCTCTCTCAGCACTCTTCTCTTTTGTACACGCATGATTATGTAGTATGGACCAAGTACAAGGTCCAAAGTCAACAGACAGTTAAGCTAGTCATTGTATGTTAATATACCTCCCAGCTGGGACAAGAAGGTATAGTCTGACCATGCCCACAGTTGTTTAATTATTTCTAAGTTCTTCACTTCTTTATTTCATCTGACTTAGGTTTTAGAATTAAAGGATATCGGGCATCAGGTATTCATTTTAGTTATTTATACGGTTCTCTCCTCATTTCTTTTACCTGGTTTTAGTTTTTTTACTCAAAAGTTCAAGCGTTAGACGACTTCTTGGCAGGTGGATGGTCGCCGATACCACTAGTGGTATGGAAAGCCAGGCTTCAGGCTGTTTAGATTCTGTTAGGGGAATGATATCGCTGGGAGTTTAATCACCCTCCATCGGCCGACGGACCGGGTCGGCGGAACCCCATAGGAAGGAAAACTGCCCGCGATACGAAGGTAAGCCTCCAAGATCGAGTGCGCTATGATTATGAAACTTGTTGATGGAGATCAGATTCTTAGCAGTCTATGTCCCTGTTTTCCAGGCACTGCTGCAGCCAAATAGGTCACTGAGGCAGCTCGATCCTTCTTGGGACTACTTCGTACAGCGCTTTTAGAATAATGACAGAGTACAGCACCACCGGAACCCCCTGTTAAGAACAACAAAAAAGCCCTCTGTCTTTGAAAGGTAAAAACTACGTTAGGAAATAGATATGTAACATTGAAGTGTAGGAGTTAGGCTTGTAGCCCTTCTATAATGCCATCTTTATTTTTGTAGGAATGCTAGAGGCAAATGTACCATTTTGTGCTGGTTCTATTTTCAAAAAGGAAAACTTGATCACTACGTGCCTTACAAGCTGAAAAATCCCCGGTATGTATTGGTAGCCACTATAGCTCGATAAACAGTGAGACGTGGGTTCAATGAACCTATTTAGAAATGTTGTCTCCCTAAAGGAAGAAAAACTAACTATTGTCCTGGCAAAGAGATGTCATTGATGTAGCCTCACTTTCTTTGACAGGCCTTATTGCTATCTATTATCACTCAGACCCCGCATGATTGCCTGAAAAGGAAAAAGGTATTAAAACGACACACTGGGGTGCCGACCGAATGTGGTAGGTATCTCTCAAATCATATAGTACTAGTTCTACCAGACTACAATAAGCTCTTTTGAAGTATTCTAATTTGGTAAATACGACCCCCGTAAGTAGGAGAGTAGCAGGGAGGGACATCTGAAAGATCGCCTTACTACCCTTTGGCTATGAGCATTGATAAAGGATAAGGGGCTAACTAAAAATCTGACCTGTGTAAAATTAATCCTGGAATATATGTATATAAGAGGTAATCTTATCATTCCCCTAACAGAATCTAAACAGCCTGAAGCCTGGCTTTCCATACCACTAGTGGTATCGGCGACCATCCACCTGCCAAGAAGTCGTCTAACGCTTGAACTTTTGAGTAAAAAAACTAAAACCAGGTAAAAGAAATGAGGAGAGAACCGTATAAATAACTAAAATGAATACCTGATGCCCGATATCCTTTAATTCTAAAACTTAAGTCAGATGAAATAAAGAAGTGAAGAACTTAGAAATAATTAAACAACTGTGGGCATGGTCAGACTATACCTTCTTGTCCCAGCTGGGAGGTATATTAACATACAATGACTAGCTTAACTGTCTGTTGACTTTGGACCTTGTACTTGGTCCATACTACATAATCATGCGTGTACAAAAGAGAAGAGTGCTGAGAGAGACTATGAAGTGTCTTGAAATGTATAGACTTACGTATGAGTAAGGAATGTATGTGGTTTTGAATGTGCTCTTTGGTCCATACAGTCAAGGCTATCATGATGCCTTTTTAGATTCCACCTGTTGGGGAATCTTTCCTAGGGAGTGTTTCTAGAAGGTTTGACACTGCATGACAATATACGGTCAGATATAGGAGCTTTTCTCCAATGTTTATCAAATGTACATAAAAATAGGCTAAAGTCTCTTTAAATGTCTGAAATTAACTATAAAAAATTTTTTTTTTAGAAAGATGAATGTTGAATAACGAACTTGAACTGTAATATGAAAAATATGTGTACATATATGAAAGTAAAATGTATGTTCTACTCATTTTTTTGCAGAATTTTATCATTTTGCCCGCCCCAGTACACTGCCCCTTGCCCTGACGAAGGTGCTGCCTTATTGGCTTGTCACCGAAACGCGCGTCGGCGTATGTCTCCAGAAATACAGTTATTGTCCACACTACACCAGGACCTGTAGTCAAAACCACCTATCTGGATTAATATCTTGACATACTCAGCACAGGAACCATCATTGTGCTGTATTCACAAGGAGTAGATAAACTGATTGATAGAATGAATGATGTATGGTATTTGTTTAGCTAGAGTGAGGAATGAGTGTGAATGATATGGTGTTTGTGAAATATTGGCCGTTACTGGGTAGGACAAATTTCCCCTATGTCTTCTGTCTTTATATATTTGTTTGTGTTATTTATGGAGTATATGCACTATTGACATACTAAAAAAGAAGAAACTTTTTATATTTGTGTGATCAGAAAACAAAAAATAATAAATATATATTTTTCAATATGAAGTGTTTAGCCTACTTGATTTGACCATGTAATTGTTATGCTCAGTGTCAAGCCCTAGGTTAATCACCCCTTTATGTATATCCTCGGGACCCTCTAACTAGGGCCTGGATATCTGGAGGCAGGGTTCTTTCCTTTTCTTTACATTTATTTCATCAACTTCGACAACTTCTCTGCAGATCAAAACGACCCCGAAGTGATGCCAGAAACAAAAATGACTTTTAAAGAAAAAGCAACGGAATTCTTTCATCAACTAAAGGAAATGTACCTTATTTCACCTTGGTTAGAGTTCTGGTTCGGTCTAGGTGTATTTTTCCTCCTGCTTTGGCTCATCATGGTACTTTGTTTGGGAAAATTAATTGAGGGAAAATATAGTAGAATGGACACAGCCAGTCAGAACATCAACCTAGTCCTCAAACCACACAGATCATCACACGTGAAGAAAAGAGAACTGTCAACAGTAAATGTCACAGCCATTCCAATACCTGGTGGGGTAGTATGGGAGAAAACTGACTATGAGATCTATGGTCCGGTCGAAATCCTGAAGTATCCTCATCAACTGAAGGTTTCCTTAAGTGACTTTGTAAAACATAGGACATGAACCCGTGGAGTATCTTTATTTTGTGCACATATACACTTACCTGTCACCACACGTTTTCTTTTGCGTTACATTTCATGGTTCAGCTTTGATCTTTCTGTGGGTTTCAACCCTAACAACATGGGCAATTGTAGTTGGAGCTCGTGGGAGAAGGAGCTGCTCGACATTTGCTCTTATTTTCTGGAATAAAAGTTTATTTTTCTTACCTGCTTTGGTGCATCATTCACTCCTCAGCATGTCATGGGTGGGGCAAGGCTTGCAATGGTAGAGGCAGGTGTTCACCAGTGATGTGTGAGAGGAAGCTAGAAAGATTAGTTTGTGCAATGGGCCGGTGCTGCAAGAGTGGACGTGGCTATTCTGGCTATGGCTATTTGATGGGGGTGGTAGGATTATCAGTGGGGAGGGTAGAAATATCAGGAAAAGCGCTGGCAGTGGCGGGCTGTCCAGTCTTTCTTATTTGAGGCGAGGTTATGTTTATTAACATATGTAATGGATCAGGAGTGGAATGGCCCACGCGGTGATAACTGGGGGGTGGGAGTAGAATTGTTAGTATGTGTGATGGAACAGTGCTGGTACTGGGGAGCGGCCCACGCGGTGATAACTGGGGGGTGGGAGTAGAATTGTTAGTATGTGTGATGGAACAGTGCTGGTACTGGGGAGCGGCCCACGCGGTGATAACTGGGGGGGTGGGAGTAGAATTGTTAGTATGTGTGATGGAACAGTGCTGGTACTGGGGAGCGGCCCACGCGGTGATAACTGGGGGGGTGGGAGTAGAATTGTTAGTATGTGTGATAGGACAGTGCTGGTACTGGGGAGCGGCCCACTCGGTGATAACTGGGGGGTGGGAGTAGAATTGTTAGTATGTGTGATGGAACAGTGCTGGTACTGGGGAGCGGCCCACGCGGTGATAACTGGGGGGTGGGAGTAGAATTGTTAGTATGTGTGATGGAACAGGGCTGGTACTGGGGAGCGGCCCACGCGGTGATAACTGGGGGGGGTGGGAGTAGAATGGTTAGTATGTGTGATGGAACAGTGCTGGTACTGGGGAGCGGCCCACGCGGTGATAACTGGGGGGGTGGGAGTAGAATTGTTAGTATGTGTGATGGAACAGTGCTGGTACTGGGGAGCGGCCCACTCGGTGATGGCTAGGGGGTGAATTGTTAATGTGTGTAATGGGGCGGTGCTGGTACTGGGGACATGCCTACTGGGTGATATCCGAGGGGGGTGGGGTAAGAAATGTTGTTTTTACTAATGTGGCACTGCCGGTAGTGGAGGGCACGTGCACTCGCTGCTATCTGAAGGGGGAGTGAATTGTTAGCAAGTGTGTTGGGACTGCTGGTAGTTGAAGGGCGCGTCCACTCGGCGTTATCTGGAGGGGGGGGGTATAATTACTCGTAAGTGAGATTGGACAGTGTGTGGGTGGGACGACCACATGTCCCCAGAACGGGGAGTTGTTTGAACGCGACACGACCCACTCTAGGGGGCGACGCGCGTGACGGGGTTGAGGGTGGGGGGGGGGAGGAAGGGGGGGAGAGGGGGAGCCTTGGGTGGGGAGGGGGAGCTCTGGAACTGTTGAACCTCGTCGGGGGGGCAGCGCCTGGAAGAATGGGGCGCTTTGCACAGCTGAAGGGAGCCCAGAGTGCTGTGTGTTCTGCAGGGGGCAGCGCTGGGATTCTCACAACACGTGGATTTGTTGTATCGTCCGTCACACTCGCCTGCCTCACACTTCGTCGTTTGCAAAGAAAACACCAAAAACGAATGTGTTTTTGATAAAAAAAAAAAATAAACGGCCGAGATATGCTGGTGTGATGATCGCGTGTGTGTGGAGCGGTGGCGTGTGAATACTACAGTGTGTCACTTTAAAGAGTAGTTTTTAATTCGTCTCATGGACGCTGTTTGACATTAAGAGAGTGTGTGGCGTTCCTGGCGATTTAGGAACTGGGCAACCAGGTTCTAATCCCGGCGTCGACTCAACATCCCATGATTCTGGGCACATCAATTACTCTCCCTAAAAACACAAATGTGACCGTGTGTGATGTAACCAGTGCTCACGTAAAGCGCTCCACCGCCCCTGAGCCGAGTTCTCGCTATATACAAATGCAAAATAAATATATAGGGGTAAGGACCGGGCTGGTGCATTTTTATGAGGGGATCGTATCAAGCATCCGGGTGAGTAATGAACGGAGCTGAAAGAGGGCAGTGGACTTGTTACACACTACCCCTCCCAATGCACCGGCCCGGAAAGATGTGTATTAAGAAGTCCGAGCAGGTGTGCCCGTGGAGTTCAAGTTTTTATTTTAAATTTGATATAGACCTCAGCTGAGGTCAACAAACAGACATAATTTTAAAACATTTATCATGACACCCATAGCATCAGCTTTAAACATTTATCATGTTAAAACATTTCATCCTAATTTTTTAAGACAGCTTTAAGTTAAAACTCATGTACCCGTGGTGTGTGTTGGCGGTGCAGCAAGCAGTAACCCAGAGGGAAAATCGGACGAGCAGTCACGAGCCGAGCCGGGAGCACCAGCGCGTGCAGAAGGGAGGTTCTGGCAAAACATCTTATATAATTCCAAAAAGAGATGTCGAATGTTCTAATTGTGAAGAGTTTGATGTGTGGTACACCCCGGACACGGATGCCACGCCTCGTCGTTCTGTAATTTAAGTACTGCTGTTTAGTCCGTGAGGTTTGTTTAACCGTGTTTGCCCAAACCTAATACAACGGAAATCCAAACATGGCCCGTAGTAAATGTCCCATTCTGCATCGGCGTGCTGCGGGTTGTTGCTGGCTGGCGTTCATTTTCCACACGTCTCGTATATTTTCTGTCTGAGAGCAAAGATCAGAAGATGAAAGAAACACTGTCCAAGAACACGTGTAAAATGTAATGTGCCACACGAGCCGTATTCGGAATAATCGGTCATTTCGTGTGATCTTCAGCCCTTCTCTCGTGTGGGTTATTCTTGACGCAGCCACGAAGTTCGTTAATGTTGGACTTTGTTTACATTTTCTGCGCTTCAAAATTATTAAAAAAATCCCTCATAACATGAGTATGTGATGTATTTGTATTTTTAACAACGAGGTGTACGTCATTTTGTTATAAGTCCCCCCCACTGCGCGCCCAATGGTCCCTCTAACGGGACGGGAGGGGCCAGGCAGATGTTCCCAGATCAGGGTGGGGGCTGGCTGGCATTTTTCTGGGGTGCGCCCCGTACTGTCTTGCCCACACATGGGGTGTCCGCTGAACCTCGCGGTGAACATAGGAAGCAGCCAGGTGCTTGACCAGCGCCAGGCAGCGCGTCGGGAAAAGTAAAATCGAAAAAAAATAATCCGCGGTTACCACTCACTTCGCAAGACAAATATGTATTTAAAACCACTCCTAATGTGGACGATTAATCAGGGGATTACAGGCTACCCATCTGTTTAACTTGTTAAAAACCTAATGTCTGTGCATTTCCCGTGTTTTGGAGAATTGTTAGTTCTCAGGTACAATAAAGTTTTGAAAACTTTTTCTGGTTGAACATCGAACCATGCCGCGGTTGAACGTCCAAAGCGCTTGGATACATTCGATTATTCAGTCCTATAGAAATGACGAGCTATAGAAGTGCTGATGATATATTTATTTGACGAACTTAGTCTAGGCAGTGGCGTCTCTAGAAGTGTTTTTTGTGGGGGGAGGAGGGGCAGACATCTCAAACTAGTGGCGCCACCTCGAAATAGCAACTATTAAGAGTGTGTACGCGTGTATCAGCACACACACATCTTGCTGAAAATGTTTACATCTGACTTATGTATATATCTAAATCTATATATGTATAGACACACATATATAGAAAGTCAGACTTACATATTTTAAGTAAATATGTAGGCTCGTGTATTGCCTTAAAACGCTACTTTGCGGTGAATGTAGTTGGACAAAAGTGTGTGGCAATGGGTAGTGTGTTGATTACGGTGTTGTTCATCAGCTGGGGTGGGGGTATCTGCCTCCCCCTTTAGCGACGCCACTTGTGAGGGCCACCCCCGTGGGTTTGCTGCAGCCACTAAAACTCTGGTGACGCAATAAGGGTACAGCCCGGATGGGATGGGTATTCCGTATGCGTGCGTGGTTCAAGTGCAGCCCTAAGGGTATTGACGTAAACTCTTCTTTGTTTATGTTGCAGTTTGCTTTCTCAATCCAGGTGTGTTTTGTTTTTACTCGTTTATGAAAGTGTTGGGCTGTTTTCCTTTTACAACTTTTCCTGTCCGCGAAAGTTTGAAGGTTAATTTGTTATTGAAAGTTATAAATCTACGGTTATTTTCTGGTTATCTTTGCTGCCCCTGAAAACCCTGGGTTAGATTGTTTTTAACCTGTGGCGCTAATCTTGGATTATAGATTTTTATTTTTAATCCACGCAGTCTGAAGTTATTGTTTTGTTTGTTGTCTCTGGCTAATTTTCCTTTTTTTCGTGGTTTGTGTTCCTTATCTCAGAAAGCATGATGCCATAAAGTTTTCGACTGGTGTTCTCGAAAGTCCAGGGCTATTTTCTTGGTACTGGTCTTGATAAGACATATTCTGTTTCTACTTTTTGTTTCATAAAGCAGTATTCATTTTGTTTATACTGTTTGCCGCCCTTGTGATTCTGCTATGATACAGCTGCTGTTTCTGGAAACGAGAGATATTTTTAGGGTCCGGGCACCCCGGCCTACTCCAGTGCCCTGCTTCCCCGTCCTGTTCGGTTCCTTATGCCTAGCTCGTTGTAAACCAGCATACAAAGTGCGGGGCGCACACTGGCCGCATTCCCAGCTGATGAGACGCCAGGCCTAGCTCTCCCCGCCTCGTCTCTGACAATGGATGTGATGTACAGGCCACCGGTTCGACTCCCAGCACGGCCGGCTCAGCCTTCCATCCTTCCGAGGCCTGTAACATACGTGCCATTCAACTGGACAGTAATACCTCCTACTATTTAAACACCTTAAAAAAGGTAGAAGTGTGGTATATATATATATATATATATATATATATATATATATATATATATATATATATATTTAGCGAGAAATATTATCACATCTACGTTTTGAGTAAGGGGCTAAATTTCAACAGGCTAATTTATTTATTTTGGTTGATATGTAGCGGATCATACCCTTGGCATAGCGCTTTACAGCGCAGAGTCAGTTCAGGAGCTATAGTTGAATAAATTAACATACCTGTAACTGAACAGTACCTGGGGCGTCCCTGATTCGAAGAAAGTATTGCATTTAAAGGTCTTGAAAGTGTAAGTATTTGAACCTTTGAACCCATGGAACTCTTTAGAAACTCCCTCTTTTTTGGGAGTACATAAGGACTGGTTTATTTTAAGTCAACAAAACGGGTACTGAGTAAAGGTAGCTTTTTGTTTATTCCTTATGCCCAGCACCTTTCATTTCCTTATGGGATGGTTCCGCCCCTTCACTGAATCTGAAACTGACCCCGGGCGGACACTCATCACCTCCATCCACCGCCCCCACACTCCAAACGATTAATTGCCCCATTATCTCTGTGCTGATTTCTTCATGGTTCTTCGTGGCTGCCCTCCCTCCTCCTCTTCTACCACCCACCGACGCCACCATATGGGGGGGGGGTCCTAAATAAGCAGCCGAACTCTAATTCATGGCCATTCTTTAATTAATTCGTCGATTGACTCGTTACCAGTGGCACGAAAAGGCGGGCAGTGCGCATTTACTTTGATTTCCCTTTCATTTGTCCTGGAAATGAAAAGAAGACGATTGGTGCGTTGGCAGGGCCCGTTTCCAATGTTACCTCGATTGGCTTCGGCCCTTGTGGGGTTTTGCACTACGGACCCCGTGGCCGGAGTCGCTTCCGGAAGTCACAATTTTGAGCACACGTTTCTTTAAAACTACGGTTGTGTGAGCTGTGTCGAGAAGACGTCAATTTTGTTCACACCCTCTTGTAGAATCGCAAGCACACAGCCCTGAGGATGGTACACTGAGGTAAGATTGGAGGTGCCCGTGTGGGCGGTACTTTGAGGGGGCAGTTCCTGTGAGGGCGGTTCCAGCCCTGAGGAGGGTACTCGGGTAAAAGTCTGGCAGTGCCCGTGTAGGCTGTACTCTGAGGGACGAGTGGCAGTTCTCGTGTAGGCGGTACCAGCCATGAGGGTACACTGAGGGAAGATTGACAGTGCCCGTGTTGCTCCCTAAATTAAAGTATACAGTTGTGGTCTGCTTGTTAACCCACAACACACAAACAACTGTTCGTAACAACTTGTTTTTCCTACCACCGTCTGGAGGCGCTGTGAATGGGAGGTGGCGCCAGTTTCTAAGGTGATGCTACTCAATTGGCCGAGCCCTAAAGGATGAAGAGCTGAGGTGGCCTTGGCGGGACTCGAACTCGTGCGGTGCGGACCATACAGATGTGGAGGGCCAGAGTTCAACGTGGTCCTTGGGCCACCCTGCGGTGTAACATGGCTTACACAGTGCCTGCATCAAGAGCCCCCACCCTCTTCACATGGGCTGCCCAGCCCCCCCCCCTCCGCGTGCGTACGAACACAGCAGCTGTGCACTGACCTCCGGTGGAGTCTGGGCACATCTCTACAGGGTGCATTGCGCCCGTTAGTAGTCTATGCGCTTCTTTACAGAGTGCACTGACGTCCACTGCAGTGTAAGCGGCTGTTTTGTAGTGTGCAGTGATCACTGCAGTTTGAACGGCTAGTCTCTACGGTGTGCATTGATCTCAACTGCAGTATAAACGGCTGTCTATTATAGTGTGCATGACGCTGGACTGCACTATAAGCAGATCTAATTGGAAGTGTGCACTGAGCTCCACTGCAGTATGAAGGGATATTCTCTACTGTCTGCACTGAGCTCCAGGGTAGTGCGAACAGATATTCTATACAGTGTGCACTGAGCTCCACTGCAAGATAAACAGATATTCTGTACAGTGTGCATTGATCTCCTCTGTAGTAGAAACAGCTACTTTCTCTACAGTGTACACTGTGCTACACTATAGTAACAGATATGCCCTACAGTGCGCATTGCGCTCCACTGCAGTGTGAACGGAAATTCTCTGCAGTGTGTATTAAGCTCCACTGCAGTGTAAACGGCTATTCTCTACAGTGTGCATTGAGTTCCACTGCAGTAAGAACGCAATTTTTTCTAGTGTGCACACAGCTTCGCTGCAGTGTAAACGGATATTTAGTGCAGAGTGCATTGATCTCCACTGCAGTATAACTAGATTTTCTCTACAATGTACACTGACTACACTGCAGCGTGAACGGATATTCTCTACAGTGCGCACTGAAGTGTGTACAGCTATTCTCTAGTGTGTACCTAGCTCCCCTGCAGTATGAACAGAACTTTTCTACAGTGTGCACTGAGCTTCCCTGCAGTATAACCAGATGTTTTCTACAGTGTAAACGGATATTCAGTGCAGTGTGCTTTGAGTGAATTGGGCCCATACACATTGACTCAACAGCACACTTTGGTTGGTGGGGCAGTCCGGACTCACCTCTGAGGGAGTACGAGTTCAAGTGCAGTCTAAACACATCCACACACAAAAGGGGAGAGGACCAAAATAATTTATACTCCCATACCCCAGAACCCCTAAGGCAACTGTAATCACAAACAAGAGGGGTATGTGGAGTGCACACACTCAAAGGGAAATTCCCAAATTAGGAAAAACTGCCCTCACTCACATACCGAAGTATGTGACCTGCTTCATCATAGGGCCTGCTACAAACGCCCTGGTGTAGCCACATCCAGGGCGGAGCATTAGGGAGGGGAAAAAATAATAAATTTCACGTAACACGTACAACACAATCAGTACGTACAACATACATGAGTGATACAATGTGCAAAAGAACACCTTGTGGATCTGATGCGAGTGCGACGAAAAATAGTGCAATAAGAATATAAGTTAAAACTGATTAGGGGTGCCAATAGAAAATTTATTAGACCCAATTGTGGTACCCTTATCAGGATTAAAAATGAAAGAGAATGGGGAAAAATGTCTTTATGAGAAAATGAGGTTCCTCAAGACTTCCCTCCTACCACTGCTCGAGTCAACATGTTTCGACCGCTTTCCTTGTGCCTCAAGGTCACTTTGGTCTTACTCAGGACTGTCGCAGTCAAATCCACCAATTACCCATGCCGTAATTCGATCATTGGGTTTCCCGAATGGAGTAGGTCTCAAAGATCCATACTCTATTATATATATATATATATATATATATATATATATATATATATATATATATATATATATATATATATATAGAGAGAGATGTGAACAAGATGCAGATTTATCCGCAAGTCACAGTAAATACCCGGACGTTTTCCCTATATAATTGCAGGAAGTTTCACCATCCGAAATGTCTAAAGGCGGGTGACCACTTCCTAATGCGGTAAATTCTACGGAACTCGAACTCTGACCCAGCGCAAACAGGGTTCGCCATTGGTCGGAGAACGCTGACGCGCTCAGAAGCCGCGCCGCACGCGCTCAGGTTCCGCTGAAGGGGAGCTCGAGGCGTCTCCGGGACCCAGGCGCGCGGAGGAGTATTATTCTGAGGCAATAAAGCGCGTTCTCCTCGGACGGCCATCCGAGGGGGTCTCACACGGATGCCCTCACAGACGGGTTCCTCCAGGACCAACCGTCCAGAGGCGTCTTCCTACCACCGGCGCCCTCCTCTCCCCCTGAAGCGTCTCTTTAGTCACAATTGAGAGCAACGGGCGCTTCCATGGGCCAACCGTGGGGGCGTCGACGATGCGCGTGAGGCTCCCGGGCCGCTTTTATTAGCGGGCCTTTAATGCATTGATGCAGCAACAAAGCACCCAAAAGAGTGTGACAACGTGCAGTTTATTTATTCCAAATAGGCCGTGCTATGTGGCGCGGCACGGCCCTAGTTGCAAGGAGATTGGGGTCGTGCTGCAGGAAGCAATGCAGTGTTTCTGTGATGAAGGTAGTATGCGTGCTGCAGGAAACTACAGTGAAGGATGTGCGGCACAGTATTAGTGATGAAGGTGGTATGCGTGCTGCAGGAAACTACAGTGAAGGATGTGCGGTACGTGCCGCAGCGAGTAGTGCAGTGTTAGTGATGAAGGTGGTATGCGCGCTGCAGGAAACTACAGTGAAGGATGTGCGGTAAGAGCTGCAGGGAGCAGTGCAGTATTAGTGATGAAGGTGGTATGCCTGCTGCAGAAACCGGTGAATTGGAGGTGACAGGCGTGCTGCAGCAGTGGAGGTGGGACGCGTGCTGCAGTGCTGGTAGCAGGTGTGTAGCAGTGAAGGTGGGACGCGTGCTGCAGGAAGCGGTGCAGTGTTGGCAGCAGCAGGTGTGCTGCAGTGAAGGAGGTGGGACGCGTGGTAGAAGATGCGGTGCAGTGCCGGTGGTACGCGTGCTGCAGCGGAGGAGGTAGGAAGATGTGCAGTGGGAAGCAACAGGGCTACAAAGAAAAAGTGGGAAATGTGCTGCAATGTGGCTGTGGAGAAGGCGGACGCGTGCGGCGGGAAGCGGTGGTGTGGGGTGAAGACGGTACAACATGTCCATGCGGTGATTAGACGAGGAGTTTGTGAGTTTTGGGCAGAAGCGGTGCACCTCACTCCAGCGCCGAGCGAACTCAGGCTGGGGTGCTGCAGCAGGACAGGGGGCCTGCTGGATACCCGCTGAAGCACGAGAGGAGAAGCGCCTCGACTCTTTTACTGCCCGCAGTTGGCACATCGCTTCCCAGCAGGCCCTGCTGCTGGCGCTTGTTTGCTGCGTGACTAGGGTGTGTTGGTGTCTGAACCGCAAACACGTCAATCAAGCCGACTACATTAAAAAACAAATACACAAACTCAGAGAGGCAGGAAGCATAACTTTTTGTAAACTTTACTTGAAATTATTTCCTGGACACAAGTTGATCTTGCATGAGTCGCAACGTGTACTGAAAGGGGTGGAGGGCAGCGGGCTGCCCTGGTACCAGCGTGCGAGGGGGGCACACTGGGGGTGTGGTACACATGCCTAAAAGGCGCATTTGCAGCGTACAGGCCTGGTGCTTGTATGGAGCATACAGCACATTACTGGGGTGCGCCCGGGTGCTCATGCAAGACACTGGCCTCTTGTTTGCCTCAGGCCCGCCACTCTAGCCTCGAAGTCTCACTCACTAGGATTATCAAGGCCTCAAGATAGCCCAGGGGCCAGTCCATCCCCCATGCAGGGGTGAAGCAGCCTTGGACACGTCCACCCCCTGCATATTCCTGAACGCTCGCGCCCTCCGCCGGCGCAATAACCGGGAAATCACTATGGTTCGGCGTTACGCACTTTTCCCAGACACGAAAAAACCCTCAAACATACGTTTACCCACAGTGGGCAGTCCTGGGCAGTTTTGGGTTTACATAGCACCCGTGGCTTCTTTCAGCAACTTCTCGGAGGACAAAAGGAGGGTCGGAGCCAGCGCTAGATATGCAAATATAAAGTGCAGGTACCTGCTACCCTAGAGCACCTCTTTCCTGTTACTCTTGAGAAGCGCCGATAGCCCCACTACCCGAAGTACTGCAAACCTGCCGAAAAGTGCCAGCACTCCCCCTTTTAAGGTCAAATAATTGCATGTGCTCTGTCCCTGTTTTAAACGGCCAATCACCAACATACTTTTAGACGTGGCTCAGGGTTGAGGCGAACCCCAACTTAAGATAAAAATCAGGTTTTCGGTGTTCTCTGTAAAAGACCGATTGAGAGCATGCTGCGTACTGTGCTTGCCGCCCGGAATGTCGTATACAACTACAGCGGGCTGTGAGGCGCTATGTTTATCTGAGCGCTGGGCCCGAATGAAAGCTCTGTATGACGGTGTGTACACAAGGATTTGGAGCCTGTGCTTATTGTGCATCACGGTGCTCTGGGATGGTTTACAGAACAAAGGAGCGTCTAAGAGGAAGATCACCTGCCAATGTGAGCCCAGCATTCACTCGAGAACTGAACTCCAGTTGTCTTACAGGAAGTATGCAGCGGGCGTAGATAAATGGGTGAATAGTTGCGACAGTCAGAGAAAGTGTATCAGGCCCTGCGAAGATTATATTTCTATAAAGCGTACTGGAGCTTTACAAGGCCCCTTACTATGTCAAACTCGACCCTACTTGTTGGGCCCTCCGAAGGAGGTGAGGCTGGGTTGGAACAGAGGGAATCGAACCAGTAATTCGAGATACTGCTCCCAGACATGTCACATCCTGGCGCTAGGCAGGAGTAAGTACGCCATCTCTGCAAAGATTGCTCATCAAACCAGAAGGCAAAATGATTATAGTTTCTACCCTGGGAGTCATCCATTAATTCTATTTTAAAGTGCCCCAGAAGTAAGGCAGTGCAAGAACTCAGTTAAAGACGGTGGGAGATAACTGTATTCTAAACTTTTTTTTTTTTAACAAAAGGGGGCAAGAATTGTTCAGTTACAAAACAGCTGAACGAACTGCACTGTGCGAGCTCTTTGCTACCCATATCTTTGCGAGTTATGAGGTTACTTGGTAAAGTGCACTTCAAATTAATATTTTAAAATCTAACGTTTAGGGTGAGTTTACAAGCGTGTGAAAAATTCTAGCAGTTGCAGGCAATGAATATTGATACAAAAACAAATTCTTCACTTTTCTAGGGTAAAAAAAAATATTTTTTCTGTGGGGCTCGTAAAATAGAGCATGTAAAAATATGGATGCGCCTGAATTTAAATTAATAAAAGCCCTCACAGCGCTAAAACTGACATCCGTAAGGAAGAGTCGCCCACAGCGTGAAACATAAAAGGGTATGCAGGGCTCTGGAAGTGTATGCTACCCCTCACATACGTACATTTTATTTAGTTCGTCCACGGAAGTTATTGTATTCGAGAACAGAGTGCATGGTTTCTCACAGCACACCAGAAAGCAATAGACACGACAGTGCCATGTTGTTACTACTCATTGAAATGACGTTGCAGACACAGCAGCTGGTTTAATAGATTGCCTTTTATTATATGGGTATGTAAATAGGGGGTTGCCTTACACGTCATTGTGGAGGCGGCCATGGTTTTATAAAACACATCCTTGCCCTCTCCGTCCCCTTAAAGAGGGCCGATGGCCAGCCCGGACCAGCAGCAAGTGCTCTTGGACTCCAGTCCGGTGAGGAGGAGAAGCAGCTCAAACACTAGACAGGTGGCTTCGAAAAAATACAGGACATAGGGAACCTGCAACCCCACCTCCAACACACGAACCGGCCTTTTAATCAACTGAATTCAACAACAGTCCCGAGTACCCTTTAACATAAAGCTTGGTCCTATTTGCTTAAATGAGAAGACACCTCCCCCCTCGAGTGCTATACAGCCTCCTTTAGACTTGTTCATATTTTAACTTGTTCCAATAGAACTTGCTTTCTTTGTAATAAGTAATAAATACAAATCGGAGTTTTAAACCTTGTAAGATTACAAGATTAGATAACTTTTGGTTTCGGTACAAGGAGAGGGATTTCGCCGATTTCCTGGATTTAAAGAGCAGACCATAATCTTTAAAAGTATGCACCCGATAAAATCAACTAAAATAGTGGCCCCTGGAACGGGCCTAAATTATTTACAAACTTCCAGCTGCTTCGGGCAGCAAGAGTACAACATCATATAGCTTCATAATTGAAAGTTTATCTATACAAGTTTTATGCAGGATGAAAAGCCCAAGTGACATTCACCTCTTCTCCACATATATATATATATTGATTTAAGTTGCATGATCAAAGAGCATTTTGGGCAGAACCTGGGCAAGTGACCTGGCAAAGAAAACCAAAGGGGTGTTCATGTGCCATACATTCGGATTCCTTTAAAAATAAAGACACAGGAGGCAGTCCTTTTGGTAAGCACCACAGTCCATACCCCTAATACCTCATGTCGAATAAATAGTCATCTGAAAAATGTAATTGCAGGTAGTACACAGCTTCGAGAAAGATGGACTCAACGAGCATTGTTGAAAGTTGATAGCCGCCCAGACTCTGGAAAGTGAAGAAGTTAACAATATCCACATTGAAGCATGTGCAAAAAAAAGTTGTTTTTATAGTAATCATCCACATTGGTTGAAATTCCTCCGTTTTTCTTGAGAACCTCAACGACACAGAAGCCAATTGCCCATGAGAAGAAAAAACAAGAGTCCATGGCTCCCTACAAGACCTGAAACCTCCAGGAGGCCTGGTCCTTGTAGTCCAGGCAGTCTGGAGAGTTGAAGTTGAGTTTCCAGGAGGAAGCCGCGCTCTGCTCCTTGTAATCCAGGCAGTCTGGGGAGTTGAAGGGCAGTCCCGAGCTGTAGCCCTGGTGATGGTGGTGGTGATGGTGGCTGGAGGACTGGCTGAGGTGGTGATGGTGGTGGTGGGCCGGCATGGAGGCAGGCGCCATCGGGCTGAGCTGGTGGTGGTGCGAGTGCATGGGGGCCAGGTAGGAGCTGCAATCCACCCCTCCGAAGTAAGGCGAGGCGGCCGGAGGGTAGGCCTGGCTGTAGCCGGGTGCTTGGCCATAGGACATGGGGTAGGAGGCTGCAGCGGAGCCCGAGCGCTGCATGCATGAACCCCCCTGTTCCGGGGCCGCCGAGCCTGGGGAGATGGAGGCCGGGCTCCAGATGGACGACGAGGAGGTCGGAGGGTTGCTGCTGCCTCCGAGGGGCGCCAGGGCCGGGTTGCCGAGGGCCGGGTGTGTGTTGTTGGAGGCGCTGGAGCTCGAGGAGGACGACGAGGCGGAGCTGGCGGCGGCCGGCGGGGTGTACTGGCCGCTGCTCTCCGAGCCCGAGCTCTCCCGCGCCGGCGAGGCCTTCTTCTTGGCCGGGCGGCTCTTGGCGCCGCCGCCGTTCTGTTGTTGCTGCTGTCGGCACTTGGCCCTGCGGTTCTTGAACCAGACCTGGAGGGGACACAAAACACAGGGGTCAGGCAAGGACGAAGCATTCTGGAACATCTCTCAAACGCTGCAAGATACCCCATTTATTCACTCTGGGACAGTGTATACATTTTCACTGCTCTGGAGAAGATGCCATTCAGACGGGACACTGTCCCGAGGCCTGCTTAAGTGTCAACATAAACAGAGCAGCACCCTTCAAGATGGCGCCCGCCTAGCGCACAGAAGATGGCCGCTCCCGGCGAAAGTCAAGACTATTGGCAGGTCAGCCGGAGATGACGCCCAATCACCTTAGCTGCGCACCCAAGTACAAACTAGTTTACCCAATGGTAAGATTAGCACAGGCCCAGCACCCACACACAGTGAGACCTGCGTGTTTTTAACACTGCGGGCCTGGGTGAGCGGGATGTATAATCGAACTCTGTAGAGAGCAACATTTTACAAAACCAATGGTTCGTTAAACTTTGGGAGGACATGTGGAATCTGCTTTCTGCTTAACGCCGAACAGGTTCTGCTGGGTAAAGTGGGAAGACGACTTCTGTGCATCGGTTTAAGTTCACACACCCACAGGGTCCAATAAGAATTGTACATGGTTCTAAATGCATAAAGTGTTGGGTTAGCGAACATTATGCCTTTCGAGTGTTTTTTTTTTTTACAACACTTGCATATTACTGGATGCACTCTAACATCTTCACAATCGGCCCTGAATGATAAAGGTCATTTCATTACAATTTTAAAAATCAATACTATACTACTTCAGTCGGATACCGGGATATAGCGATCTCCTTGTCCCTACAACTGACTTCTGAGAATAAGCATTGCGCTTTAACAATTGGATCGAATGTAGTAAAACTAATTTTCAGTTAACATATGGCGGAGAAAGAAGGGGGTGAGGGGCTGCAAAAAAACAGATAAAGCATAATACATTTTTTAAATTTGTTTGAGGTATTTTCTAGAAAACTATTTCAAGGCCTCGTTTTCTACTCAGTAAAACAAAACTACACTTTGTAAAATAAATGTATATATACACACACTTCCAGAATAGAAAATAATAAGTAACCGTAGTTCTTTAAGACCCAGTTTTAAAATATTCCGCTGTGTCCGAATAATTGCTGCTCGGTCTGGGCCTCTAACCCAAACCGAACTGTTCAAAGCACGTTAACTGGAGTATTTGTTGTGAAAGTCAATTCCTATATTTATTTTGGGTTAAATGTCATAACGATATTTAACATAAGAGTGTAAAACGAAGAACGTTATCGGAATATTTGTTTATAAATTTGTTTAGATGAAAATCCTGTCAAGGACATTTGCAGACAAAAAAAACGCACTAACTAGATTTCTCCTGATAGAAGCCTGTATGGAATCGTAGAAAATTTATTTTGCTATCCAATTCTTTTTATTTTGCTACCTACATCAGAAAAAATATCAAGGGAGAACGGGATTTACGTGTGTGTATATGTATTAGCCGATTAGAATTCGCAATGCGTTAGTTGGTCTGTTTTGATGGGAACGTTGGGCGGTGCGTCATGTCCATTAATACGTCACCCCTCTAAGGTGCCAGGTTGCTATTCAACCCGCAGAGCGCGGCACTCCCTTCCTGGTCAGTTGACCTATAAAGTACTTTTAATACGGCTTTCATGGCGCCTTGACAAGTATGGACAGAGGAATGAAGGTATATTATTAATTTATGTCCTCTATAAATAAACTTGACTCGTGACCACTTTAAACATGTTTGCGCTTTTAGCCGCAATAATATGTGGACAGGCACCAAAAAAAAAAAAAACATAGGCGCCTAGTAGCCAAACTGTGGCTCCCACTGTATAGCAGGTGTGTATTCACCACACTTCACTGGCACAATAACAGTGCAAGAAAACAGGGCGAGCGTGTAGATAGGAAGAGGGCGAGAAGTGACCAGGGCCTCGTTCTCTTCACAGGTGGGAGTGCTGTGGCACTGTGGGGGGGGGGGGGGGGGGGGGGGGTTGGGGGGTCGTGGGTATGCAGCAGTGTGTGTAACAGGTGCTCAAGTCGGGGGTCTGCCAGCTCGTGTGTGCAGGAGAAGGCTCTATCCAGACATCAAGGCAGACTGGGAAGAGCGAGGTGAATGGGGCATTGACAAACAGGGGTTGGTGAAACTGTTAGTTGGGTTTGAGGGGGTTGGTGAAACAGTGTCTGAGAGAAGACCGTGGGGTGTATGTCTTGCAACAAGTCCTTCAAAGTATAAAGAGTAATCGGCAAAGTTTGGGCGGGCACAGAGAGAGTTAGTGCATAAAGTACTGCGGGCGGCTGCAGCCAGGTAAAAGGAGGTGCGAACAGGTAGAGTGTGGGCGCACTGAGGCACACGGGGCAGCGAGCCGCGCAGCAGCAGCGGTAGAAAGGCGCCAGGCAGCACCTGCACTCGGCTCTCGGGCAGGTTGATCTTCAGGGCCACCTCTTCCCGCATGAAGATGTCCGGGTAGCGGGTCTTGGCAAACAGCGCCTCCAGCACGTCCAGCTGCGAGCGGGTGAAAGTGGTGCGCTCCCGGCGCTGCTTCCGGGGGGTGGCTGTGAGGAGAGAGACAGCTTCAGCCAGGGGTCACAGGCAATAGTATCAGTAAGCGCAAAACACCACCGGGCCCATACAAACACAGCTAGGCGCACCCACACACATCAAGGAGAGCAAAACACCACACACACCACCGGCATAAATAGTATACAGGCGCACCCACACACATCAAGAAGAGTAAACCACCACAAACTCAACCGGGCAATATACAAACACCGGCATAAATAGAAGCCAGACGCAGCGACATCGATAAGAGCAAAACACCACACTCCACCGGGCCACATGCAACCAGCGTCACGAATAGCAGCCAGGCGCACCCACACACATCAAGGAGAGCAAAACACCACGCACACCACCGGGCCACATGACAGCCAGGCGCACCCACACACAAACAGCAAGAAGAGTAAACTACCACAAACTCAACCGGGCAACATACAAGCACCGTCACGAATAGCAGCCAGGCGCACCCACACACAGCACCAGGCCACATGCAAACACCGGAATAAATAGCGAGTCACACTATACATACATCAGTACCCCTCGTACACGCAGCAACAGCACCAATAAGTAGAAAAGTATGCAGCAGTGGACTCCAGGCACACAGCCAAACTAGTATGAATACTAACAAGACGAACCATGCACACTAGGCCTCGCGCACACACAAACGACAGCATGACAAAGCCACAAGCATCACCAGGTGAAAGACAACAGTTTTAATTTCAACATCTACCACCCAAGATTCAGCGGGCACCATGCGCACTACCCAGCACTACCACGTACATACAGCACGACCTCATAGGCGCCGACAGTGCAGGGAAGCATCTCTCAGCATATATAGAGTAAAGGCTAAAGATAGTGTCACTGCCCCGGGCACTGCCCTCCCGTTTTATCACAACTATTATGCTTAACTGTCACTTTCTGCCATTTGATGTTGGTCAAAAATCAGTTAAAGCTTATTTTCAACTAAATACGTTAATCGTACAGATTTTCAAAAGTAGACAATGTAAAAAAATGGCAGAAAAGAGCGGGTCTTATGACCCTTGGCACTCCAGAACATGTTTTTTGTTTGAATGTTCGATATCTGCCCCATCCCAGAACTTCCCTTCCCGACCCAAAATAGAAACAAGTGTTCAGGAGTGAAGGGAACAAATGTAGCCATTTGTAAACAGCTATATACACATTTGCAGCAAACTGCAACACTTGCTCATTGGTGGGTTCAGTAGGACTTGAGGAAAGGAAACCCACACACCTGGGCAATGGGCTTGGAAAAACAAAACAAAAAAAGTGCCCTGACACTACTTCCGCGGGCTCACCGAACAGCGCCCGCATACTATGTGCAGGACCACTGATTTGCACTAGGGTTAATTGCGGTAAAAGTTGGGCACTCGGGCTTCAAAGGCCCCACCGCACAGGGACACCCACAATGTGTTAATAGTCTTACTCGCGCTGTTTTATAAATAAACCATCTATTGGTTTAAGGTACTAAATAGGGGTTGGTTATGTAACCGTGAGATCTCTCGGCAGCATGCCAGCGCGCACCCCCTTACCCGGATACCCCACCGAGGGGTGCAGCAGGTCCATGCCGGCTCCGCTCAGCCCCAGGCCGCTCATGCCGTAGGGGGGCTGTTTGAGATAGGACATCATGCTAAACCCCTGAATGGTGCCGGCCGGTCCGCACCCGAAAAGAAAGGGCCCGGACAGACGAGGCTCTTCTCTCTGGCGCGTCACAACGTCTGACAAACCCTGCTGGAAAAAGAAGCGAAAACAGTTTATTGAAAAGTGTATACTATTGTCAGAGCTATTAAATGACATGTTTGAGAACACTCAAGGATCACGCGTCCGTTTCACACACCGCCTCGGTCAAATAAATGCACTAAAGGTATCAATACAACTAAAACATGCAGTTGGAATGTGGTCTACAAGGCTCACATCAGCAGTTTCTAAAAGGCTGGCTTTATTATTAGATGCTAAAGTTGCAATTCACGTTTTCCAACTCCAATAAGAGCAAACTCACTTAAATGTTTTTGGGGAGCATCGATAAACGCAGGGTCCAACGAGGGTTAAGCGGGAATGCTGTCCGCCCTGCAGGTCGAAAAACAGACATTAGAAATTTAGACTGGAAATCAATAAAACAAAGTTAAACCCACGGACTGCGGCTTTAATTATGATATTTTATGAAGAGGTGGACTGGACGCATAAAAGCAAGGTTTTGTATAAAGAGTTCTTTCCTTTCAAAACCCCGGACACGCCACTTATTTACCTTTAAGCCATTTGTTTGCACTGAGCGATATTCCAGAGACGGCTAGTTTATGTCCGAGTATCACTGCATGTAGTAGTTTGGTTTTAAAACCTTACATGGATACAAAAAAAATCCGAATTCCAGGTATTTTGTAGATAGGCCGGAAACACTTGAAGATTCCAATGCAATTTTAAAAAGGTAAGTCTCGGCTTAATAAATTACAACGCTTGAGACGGACGTAGAATTTGAATAGCACACTCCACTTCACCAGGCATTCGAAAGATACGTGTAACACAGGTACACCTAATTTTAAATGTATATTTTAGAGGCTAACGTAATACATATTACTGATGCCAAGAGGCAAAGCTGTCGTTTACAAAAGTTAACTCGTAAATATGAAAGAGGTACACCTTGACCCCAAGCCTGCTTTCTTTAAAATAAAGTAACATTGTGTATAGGTTCAGTAATTTTTTATAAGGACAGAGTCCACACACAAAAAAAAACGTAATTCCAGGCCTGGTCTTTGACAACTTGTTGCACTCTACACCATGGAATCCCTTCTAATGGCTGTAAACGTTGCAATCAGAATATGAAAAGGCCATGGTGTGGAAATAAACACACACTGGCAGGTTCTAATTACACGAGCTGCTTTAATGCAAATGCCCCAATTACCTATGTTTACCAAAAACGCCGTTTTCCTGCTACGAGTGCATAGGAAAAGGAAACAATGCATTACTTATCCCATCACGACAAAAGCACTACCGATGGAAAATATAGATTGTATTTAGGAAAGAAGGTGTGGGGACGTAAAAGCAGGTCGGGAGTCTAGAGAATGCGGCTAGGCCTAATTACCCCGCGGGCCAGCGCACGGGAGGGGGCAGCGGCCTTATCAGCAACAAAACATTCACCCCTCCGAAAGAGAAAGAAAACCGCCCCTCCAATTACCAGCTGAACCCACTCACCTCCATCAAAAGCGGACAACCGCCCCCTCTGCTCCTGCCAGGGCCGGGCCTCCCAGGAGAGTAGACGTCCTCACACGGTAGTTATTATTAAGGTTTTTTATTAAATACTCCAGATCGAGGCCATACTCGCACGGTAGTTATTATCAAGGTTTTATAATAAATACTCCAGATCAAGGCCATATATTAGGCCAACAATTAAACAACTCAAGATGGGACAGTGCACGAATTTTAGAAGTCTCATACACTGCTCATCATTTGCTAACACCACGTCAACATCAATTCCTTTAGTTTTGCCCCCTAAAGTGCGCAGGCCGCGTAAAGATAATACTTTCAATTCTAAAATTCGGGAGTCGGGACCCCCTGATAATTACATTTTAAGTTATTTCGTGCTCTCGATGTTCACTCGCCCAGAAGGGAGAGAACCAGTCTGACAACTTAACAGTCACATCGCCTGGCGACAGGAGGAGGCAGGATTCACACCCGCACCACCCCACCTGCAGGCGCACGTCAGAGGATCCGAGAGCAGCACAACAACACCGCTCACAAGTGAAACACAACTAAGTCCAAAGCAAGGAACTACACTTTCTACACGATGGGTGGGGGCAGTCTACAGAGATGGAAAAGGGTGGCAGCATTGGGCGCACTTGAAAGGGGGGGTGCTCCGGCTCTCTGCGCAAAATAGGTGCATTTAAAGAAGAAAAAAGCGTAAAACCGAACTTTGCAACAGCTCTGCCAAGAGGAGATGTGTTTTTTTAACTGAATCGAGAGAAAACATAAGTCGATACAGCTAGCAAAAGTAAATAACTTCATACACCCTCAAAACAGAGCAGCTGGTAAGTGCGGTGCAAGTTGTGCACCGCGGAAGTACGGTCGGGGCAGCTTAGGAAAGTAAGGCGCAGAAGCGAGAGTTGGGTCGGTGCAGCAGCTGCTGCCGCCGCGGAGCCCTCCCCCAGCACAGACACGCGGCCCTGCCCCCTGCGCTCAGAGATGAGCCAGGGGGCGGGGGCGCCGCTGCTGACGCCGTCGGCTTCGCGTTACCTGCGGTCGGTGTTGCTCGGCGGCCGGCGCTGAGGGTGATTGCCAGCCTCGGACTGATGAAGATTGATCACCTTCCCCAGGCCCCGCCCCTCCCGCCGTGTGTGCGCGCCAGGCCCGTGCGTCACGCCTCCTGCCAGCCAACCCGGCGCCGCTTCCCATTTTGAGTGACATCGCTTCGGCCAATGAAGACCGATCGCCTCTCCCCGCCCTCTGGTGGCTGCGCGTGGCGGGAGCAGTCCTGGTGCCGGTGCCCAGCGGCGGCTGCCGACCCGTGGCCCGCGCGGATTCACACTAGCCGCCGCGGTCCCCACTCGGGGCCCCGCGCGTCCCCGCTTCAGCCCTTTACTGAAAGCAGAAACTTTATTTGCTCTAGTAGCGCATACTTGGAAAAAGTTCACGCGAGGACGGTTCAGCGCCAGACAGTCTCGCTCCTCCTCGGAGTCTTCCGCGCCACCTAGATTTAAATAAAGTGTGCCGTGAACCGCCGCTTTATAAACAACTTGGGGACCTAGGTTCCGCGTAGCCTAACTGTACCCGTCCCGGAGCGCGGGCTCCTCACGAGGAACCCCGGGATATTCCCGGCAGTAAATCGCCGCGGACCACAACTCTGACAGGCCGAGCGCTGTGGCCGCAGAGGTGCCCCCCCCCCTCCCCCCTCCTTTTAAAAGGTAAACAAGATGCGTCAGGTGCGGGGATTTTGCTCCGCGAGCTTCGAGGCGCCACCTGGGAAGGGCACAGAGCTCCATCGAGCGAGGCCTTCGCAGTCGCCCCGCACAAGCACAACCTCCAGCCCCGACACTCGCCTCCTCAAAAACGCCAGCTTTTTATGTCAAAACACAACTATAAAACTCTGCAAAATTCGGAAAAAGTACAGAATTTTGGGACTTTTTCTTTTTAAGTACCGTTTTTTCATACTGATCTGTGAGAAGAAAATAAAAAGCAATTTTATATATGCACAATTGTAGCCGGTGGTTGACGAAAGAGCCGCTGGTACTGGAGCCGTCTTCTGATCTTTCCTGCTCCGTCACATATGTGAACTATTTTAAACGACAGATTACTTGTATATCAGGGGGCGACGTGGCTAACTTCGAGACCTGCATTCGAATCCCAGCTTTGGCATATGATCAAACATTATGTGACTGGACACATCTCAATCTTCTTGCACCTGCAATTGTGATGTATGTTTAATGAACGTTGGAGCTACCAGATGTTGACCTACTGTCTGCCCCCTTCATGCCCAGTCACCTCTGCTAGTGATTTACGCTGCCTATCGCCCAAAGGACAGCGTGTTTCTGAGAGAAATTCACAGTTTTAAATTGTAGATGTTCACACACCCCAAATGTACGTCGGATCAGGAGTTTGTAACACAGTCCACATAACTTGTCAGCAATTACATCTTGTTTCACAACTTTCATCAATAAACACTAGTTCTTTAAACAAATCACATTGACGCATTTTTTTTATTTAAATGTAAAAATAAAATTCTGGTATACTTAAAACGTCCCTTTTTTTAAGAAAACTACACCTATGTATGTTTGTTTAACCTCCACAGAATTGGCTGTAAAAGGTGTTCTAATTTTGCAAACTTGAAATCTTCACCAATGACGAATCTACCGTTTTGGAAAGTTTCCATTCTAATTAATATTAAAGGTTTCACAATGATATGTGTTGTAGTGCAGGGAAATATGTGGGTATTCCCCTTACCGTTCGTGGTAGACAAGCCTGGCCAAAAATGGCAGAGTTTCTAAATCTTGCTTATACATCGGTTCATCAAATAATTCCCCTGAAGACCACGTGTTTTTGACTTTCCGTCACAATTGCCTTTAAGAGTAGAATCAAGGTGCTAAGTATGTTGTTTTCTTCCACCCGGGTTGCAAGGCGCCCCCCTGCCAGTTTTCCCAGCACAAACATCTCAGAAGGCGCCGAGGGCCTTCCAGGCAGGCCCTGCTGCCCTCCCAGAGCCCCCGTACCTGCCGGGCTCGGTACCAGGCCCCACTCTGCCAGGGCCCTCTCACCAGGCTCAGCTCGGGCCTTTTGTTGAATGCCGAATCAAACTCCCTCCTAATTGAAGTTGGAGCTGAAAGCGAGCTAATGTTCAAAGAAAGTGACCGCCAGACGCACAAAATTACATTTTTTTGTGCTCGGTGAAGGGGGCAGAGCTCATGAAAGAACGAGTGGGAGGGGGCTTGGGAGGGTTTAGAGGAGACTTCTGTAGTCCACAAAAAGTCATCCACACGGGCACTTTCCCCATACTCCTACAAAGAACAAAGGCACGTAAGTAAGCTCATTCACAAAAAATGGAGAACAAAGACCACAAACAGCACTTTGAAATCGCGGCCCAAAATAATTATTTTGGAACATGTCCTTCAGTAGTCAATCTCTTCCTTTTTTGCAAAATATGCCGAAACGTTTTTCATGGTACGCAAAAAAAAGGCAACTGGAACGGTCTGGTCCCCCGGGAAGCCAAAAGTTCAGGGCGGGGACTTCGGGGTGCCTGCGCCCCTGGAACACATGCACCCTAAGGTGCTCTGACGCCCGCCAGGGAGGCTGCCCTGCTGAGCTCGTGTGCTCGGCCCCCGGCTGAAGCTCTGGAGGTATCGAGTAGCACTAACCCCCTTTATGTAATAAGAGTATTTTGTCTAATCCCAAATTGCAGGCGAATTCTCTTAATGCCTAAGTCCATAAAACCCAGGATTAAGGGAAGGCAGAGGAGGGGGAGAGGAGAGCTGAGTCAGGAGCAGGCAAGAGGGAGACAGCCGGAAAGAAAAGTTTAGTCTGGAGGGAGCAGCGGGGACCGGTGCAGCGAGGGGCTGCAGGGAGGCAGTATGGGTGCAGGAAAGGTGCTACGGACAGTGATGGCTGAAGGGGGACAGAAGTGAATCAGAACCAGAGAGAAGATGCGGGACCAGGGGAGGCGATGCAGGACATGTGGAGGCGACGCAGTACCAGGAGAAGGGATGCTGCAGGACCAGGAGAGGCGATGCGGAAATGTGACCGAAGGGACAGGAAAAGTGCTCAGGACCACGAGAGATGCTGTGGGGGACATGAACGCGCCAGTGACTGGAGTGCAGCAGGAAAGGCACGGTGTGGATGAGAAACTTGCTATAGGGAATGTGCTGCGTGACCATTCCTGCAGGAACGTGGGCACTGCGGGGACAAGAAAAGTGCCAGACCACAAAGAGAGATGCTGCAGGAACAGAAGTTGAGCTGTTAACAGAAACTGCGGGGACTGTGCTTCATAAATGAGAGAAGTTACGTGGATGCAGCAGGAGAGGCCCTGATCGGGACATGGAACGCACCAAAAGAACAGGAGAGATGCTACAGGAACGTCATTGCAGTAGTGACAGGGTGCAGCACGAGGCGCTGCAGGAACAAGAAAGAAACGTGCTGCAGGAACAAGAGGGCAGCAGGAGAGCTCGTCCACGGGCAAGAGACGGTCCAGAGAAGAGGTCCCGCAGGATCTGGAGCTGGTCTGCAGAGGGATGCTTCTCTGAACCAGCCGGCGCGTGCGATGCAGCAGCACTTGCGGGATGCAGGACCCCGGAGCGCGCCTTCCGGGACCCCCCACTCTGCCCTCAGCAGGCCTCGGCCGGGCCGTCACCTGTCCGTCACATTGCTTTCTACATCGATTTCTGGGGATGTAGGAAAATTGGTGCTGATACTATTTTTTTCACTTTTTATTAGTCCCGTCAAACGAGGCAAATAACCCGTTGCTTTCTAAAATGCCACACGGAGAAGAAACAATTACAAACTAGCACACTTTAATGCAATGGGAGTAGTAGGGACCTATTCACCTTCTGCCACTGAGTTTAAATGGCTTTTTTTTTTTAGATAATCTGAACTTCTATGTGTTTTTAGTGGACTAGAATAATAGAGGACGCGGGTGGCCTACATTACGAGACATGACGAATTATTTTTCTTTGTCCCCACATCAACTCCAAATGCAACCCCAAAACGCGGCTCACCCCTTTCCGTGCAGCCAGGCTGGCACCTTCCACCTCCCCCGCGGGCCATGCCCACGGGCGAGGGGGGTAAGCTCCTCTTATGGGAGTGGTGCTGGGTACCTGGGACTGGGGTTCTTTACCAGGTAAGGCCTGGTGTGTGGCGCCAGCCTGTTTCATGTAAACAGAAGGCCCCCGGCCTGGGCGGCTGCGCACTGCATGCCTGTTTATTTCCATGCGAGCCTCTGTTTATCTGCGCCTCTTCATGCGTGTCTTGTCTGCGTGTCTGTCGGATAGTGCTTGTCTTTTAGAGTGTGTGAACATGTAAGGCGGCATTCATGTGTGTGTTGGTGGGGGTTGTGTGTGTTTAGCTGTGTCTATTAACCAGTGTTTATATGTATTTTTTCTGTGAGCCATTGCTCATGTGTCGTACGAGAATATATTGTGTTCACGTGTGTTTGTTTCTACGGATGAGTGAGAAAGCGTGTTGGTGTATACTTTTGCGTGTGTGAGTTCGTGTCTATGAAAGTGTGCTTCTGTGCGCTTGAGCGTGCACTTGTTAGCAGATGTTCATGTGCGCATGTCTGAGAAACCCAATGTGTGCTTGTAGCCCTGAATGCTTATGAATCTTTCCGAGATCCAAGGTTTGGGTTCGCGTCTGTGGTTGTGTTTCTGTGTCTTCATGAGTGTGTGTGCATATTTGTACTTTTGGTAGTGCGATCTTTTCAATTTGTGAGTGAGCCTGTGCGCGCCAAAGCTTGTGTGCGAGTGCCTGTGTGAAAATTCGGTCAGCAGCTGTTATTCTTTCCACAAATGCCCATTGACGTTGTGTAGAAAGTAGGCACAACCTCGCACCGAGCACACGTTGGTAAAAGAGATGGGGCCAGCAAAATATTATGGACCCCACTAAAAGGCCAAGAGAGAAAATTAGCCTTTCAAAACCACATTTTCCATCCCGCCTGAGCATATTGGGCAACAGTGACGACTCTCGCGGCTGAGCCCCCTCCCCCAATATAGAAGAAACCAGTGACTACACAAGTAAACAGATGTTCTCTCCAAATAATGCAGGTTTGCATTAACCATCAAATAACCCTAATAATGGAAAAGTGCTAATTTCAGATGGGCCTTTCAAGGCGCACTGCACAATTTAACCCCAAGGCGCCCGTGGGATGGAGCGGAGAGCCATCGACTTTAGTAGAAAAAAAACTGCCCTCTAATAATTCCCCGCAGGACCCCGGGGAGCGAAGAGGTTAAATTCACTTAGCATATGAACAACTTTATAGCCGATTTCCATTAGGAACAAATGAAAAGGCAGCGCGAGAGAACGTCCCCTGTTATCATTTTAACCGGATTATTCCAAGATGGATTACAGATGATCACCTCACGCATTCATACTGGAGGGACGTGTAACCCATCCGGTGTTTGCCATCTCTGCTCCCCCCGCTGCAGCGGCGGCATGGTACTGACCAGACACCTACCTCTGGGTAACTAGCCAGCTCAGTGTCCCCTGTAGTCCACCGGGGCTCCCCGATTTACCGATTGTCCAGCCAGCACCGACAGCCCACGGTGCACCTTGCCACCAGATGCCAGGGACACGCGCACTGCTCGAGCTGGGCCATGCTGTGCATGGCGTGCACGCACTGCTGTGGCACTGCACTCTGGGTGGCTTGCGCTTTCCCGTCCGTACACTGCGGAGGGTTTGCATTTTCCTGCTCACGCACTCCTACCGGGGTGTATTTTCTTGGCCAGATATTGTCGCGGGGTTTGCCTTTCGCATGAAATCGTTGTTGAGTGGTAGCAGTTTCCCGGCCATGTTCTTCCAGGGACGCAGCATGGCAGCCACCGCTGTCAGAGTGCGGCTTCGAAGCACTGCCCGGTAACTTTACCTCCCCAGCCCACCACACTGCTCTACAATTGCACTGTTACGTGCCTGTGCTTTCCTGCCCACAGGCTGCTCGGGCACTGCATTTCATACTTTTGCAGCGTTTCGAGTTAGCGATTTTCTCCACACGCACTGCTCTGGGGTCATTTCCACTTTCCTGGCCGTGAACAGTTGTGGGACTATTTTAACTCGCCCACAATGTTTGGAATTCTATTATCCCGACCCTCATTTCTAAATTATTGACCGTGCACTTTTGTGAGAGGGCATTTTCTAGTCATTGCACTGGAGAATATTTGCACTTTCTTTCTCGACTGTGCACTGGCGCGGGGTTGCACTTTCCTGGTAATGTCCTGCTATAGTTTGCATTTCCCGTTCGTTGAAGTTTTTAATTTGTTTTTACAGTGAGTTCCCTTTTATTTCCCCGCTTCGCCCTCCACTCTCCACCCTAGGTGGAATGACGGGAATTCATGGACATTCACCTTGTTTTAGACACCCGAAGGAGGCATGCTGTCCGGGGATATGTTTGTATTCACGGTGCTCCCAGATCATTGGACGCTTTATACACTGTTGCCTGTGCTTTCCACCAACAAACGCCATTCGATGTGGACAGGTGCAAAAGTACTCTTTAAATGAAGAATAGTCACAACTTATAAAATAAAACCAGAAGAAGTGCTCACTATATAGATATAGTGTCTATACAGAGTATCTAGCGAGCTAAATATTGGAGTTCTGGGGCTCAAAACAATGCTCTTGTTCATCTCCATATATAAATATATTACATTAGTGCGTCTTCATATTAAATGTTTGCCAGTGATGTAAAGCTGGTATTTATAGAAACTAGTAATTCCTGTAATTCGCAGTGCTGAATTCATTTACAGGATATTTAGCTTTCCTACACAAATGAAGGTAGTTGAACTTTTTCATTCTTTTTGTCAGTGTTGGTAAAAACTTTCACAACATAAGTGCTGCTTTCGGAAGTTTAACAAGCACACCTGACAATCTCACCCTTGATGTCTACCAACTAATCTGCCCCAGAGTGTGAAAATAAATGGAAATCCAGAACTTTGTCAGCAAAAATGTACTGCCCTGTTTTGCCCTTTATTTATTTCCGTATGTCTTGTTAAACCTACTGAATAGTGCCAATATATTAAAAAAACCATTTAAAAATGCTTTTAATTTCCTTACAATGCACTTTGCAATTAAAATCTGACTTCTAATACTAGACACGGCTGCCTAAAACACATTTGAATTACTGCAAATTATCCCCAACAAAAACACACATTTCTCAAAAGACAGACACACACCTGCAGTCCCAGGCTAGCAACGAGCACTAATGACTCTCAAATGCTTTACATATTCCTAAAGAGTACTAAAATCAATTATTAAAGCTTTAAATATAATATATATATATAACGAGTAACGTTTAGTATACTCCTATATTGCCATCCTTGGATTCAGGTGACATTTATATACTACTAAGCCTTCGTCCTCGTGGCTTACAAATGTAACCAGAACCCCTCAATGGCTGGCAATACAGTCCCGTATTACAGTTACACGTTAAGTCTGCTCCCCCCCCCCACCCCCCACACACTCTCTCTCTCTATATATATATATATATATATATATATATATATATATATATATATATATATATATATATATATATATATATATATACACACGCGCCATGGCAATGAAAATAAATGTGGCCCAATAATACGTTATTCAGACGAAATGTCCTCTTAAATGCAGTCACAGAATTATTTCTACATTCCTAGTCTCAAATTCACCTTCTCGACTACAGTACAGCAAAAGTGACAAGAAAAAAAATCACTTTATTTTACAGATTGCATGTACCTATTTATTTATACTGGGGAGGCGACTCACCTAACTCCCAAGAAGCACACTCAATTGCATACTATACTCTCTACATCTGCATATATACTACACTTTAGATACATAGTGGGTAACTGTGTGATGTGGTCCAATATTGGCACCGAGAGATTCTGATGACTTCATAACCACAAGCCTGAATGGCAGCAGTACCTGGAAATGGCAACAAAGGCCTATATGAATACACATGTTACCAGTATTGCATTTGTTGATACTTGATTGAAGTTACTTAGCTTGAGATGGTTTTATATTCACACAGGGAAATATTTATTGAAAACAGTAATCAAAATACAGGCCTACACTCACAATTTGTTTGCAGGACAATGAAGAAAAACATGATTTTATAGTTAAAAAGGTAAAATTAAAATCTTGAAATTGTTACAAACGTATTCTGTGTATAGACAGGTGAGATTGTTGAAGCTGTTCTCTACAAGTTTCAGCTAACAAAAATCATTAATTAAAATTAAACTGTTCAGGTTTTGTTTACCTTTCTATTATGGATTGTTGCTAAAAGAATGGACAACTGTCAGATGCAACAACCTGGAGCTTTAGCGGTTTTCCACATAATTACGGATTTACCACATCTGCCATATAACGTGCCCCTTAAGGAAACACGAGAAATACACGACTGTAGCTCATGTCCATCAAACAACTACAGAGAAAGTGCTACATAATGGAGCATACTTTATATAACTGTCCTGCTGAATTTGTTCCTACATTACAATATACGCCTGGATGGCCCAGCCAATAGTAAGGCTTTGTACAGGGACTTTGGAGCTGTCCTCATAATGATGAAATCCATATTTCACAATTACATGGGAAGTTCTTTACGTGTTTTACGGGTCTCTGAGAAATATGGATTTTTATACCACTGCATTTTGCGTAATCCAAGCATGTAACATACATACACAATGATATTAAGCTGTACAATTGGCGTGTTTGTATATTTAGTGATATATATATATATATATATATATGTGTGTGTGTGTATACATAAATATATATGCTATGCGGCACCTATCTATCTATATATTGATATAGAATATGTAAACCACTTCTGCATACATACTTTGGAGACATACATTAGTTAAAGGGCAGGCTCTATCTCATTATGTTCTTCTTTCAATACTTAGACTTACAAACGCAATATTCAAAGTGGTAGCACTTTATAGAAAAAAACAGAAGCGTCATTTTTGGTAAGAAGTTTCCGGTTTTATTGAAAATGTATATATATGTGTTTATATATATATATGACTCAATACTGTAATAAATAAACATAACCATTCGCGCAAACCATGACAAGCGTTGTATGCATGAGGCCAAACTGGGCAGGGGGTATGCACAGGGCTGTAAGACTTTCGTTCAGAGTATACAGAAATAAATATTAACAGCGTTCTGGAGCAAATGTCCGCCCGAGAGAGTGGGAAGGGACCGGAAAGAATAAATAGGGAGCCCACAAACATGGCGCCGGCTGGCGCTGTTTCAGTAAACACAGAATCCAAGATGGGGGTGTTAAACAGCACACACCGTAAAGAACAACCCTCCGTAGCGGGCAGCTCAGACGACCTTTACACCATAATCACGAAGAAAATGAGTAAAAACTTCCGCGGCGATGAACACCTGCAAAGAAAGCACTTTAAACAGTTCGATTGTACATAATGCATCGGAATAAGTAGTAAACGTGGCCGGATGGGGTGACTTGTCATTTACAATGATTACTTTAGAATTCTTTTTTCACCACTTCGATTCCCACCCTTTTTAAGCTCATGTTAATATTAAAAAGACCAATATAAAGAAATCGACCCGTGTGCTGTTAAAAGTTTTTTTTTTAAAACTGATAGGTAAACAAAACAAAATGTCGGACATAGTCCCAGGTCACCGAGGGCAAAACACACCTTTTTGCCAGAGACCTTTCATGTGCAAATCTGTCCTGCTTATTCTAATGAAGAAAGAAGCAGAAAAAAACAAAAAACTCAGGGGACAAACACAATCCCAGTAAAACTAGAGTTCAGAGTAAATCTGAAAGCAGTATAAAATGAAAGTAAAATACAGGTCAGATAAAAGTGTCCGAACACAAGTAAAATGGCGCCGACACTCCAGGGCACGTGGTTCGGTCTCGCCATGTGGCAGCTCCGGCTGGGGGTGACCACGGACAGGCCCAGTCACTGCAGGCTGCACTTCTCCTCCTTCTTTGCCATCTTGCCTTTGTTTTGCTCAAGGGTCCTTTCCAGGTGTTCATCTTCCTCCTCCGCTCTGTGTGTACAGAAAACAACGTTACTGCCACCTCCCGGTGCACTCCTGCACACTGCCACCTTACAATACGCTCAGATCACACAGCGCTTTACAACGGAGAGCTTGGCGGGCCGGGCAGGGCAGGGGCTCACTGAACTGCACACTGGTTCCAAGGGCACAGTGCTGGGCGCAGGGTTAAAAGGTCTCGTGACAGAGCTGGGCAGTGGTTGGCAGCGTACAGAGGTGGGCGCACAGCAGTGAGTTGGGCATTGATTGAAGGACATTGCGGGGAGCGGGCAGTGCACTAAGGACACTGTAGAGTGTAGAGAGATGGCCGTTGGCTGAAGGAGCACAGGGCTAACTGAGGGCTGGGTATTAGTCGAGGAGCTGAGGGCTGGGCACTGCTTGAAGCAGAGCTGGCATCTGCGCCGTACCAACTTTGTAGAGTGCACAATGCTAGGCACTGGTTCAAGGGGCTGACCACTGGTTGAGGGGCACAGGCCTGAGCAATGGTTAAAGTGGAGCAGGGCTGAGAGGTGACCGCTGGCTGGAGGGGCACAGGAGCTGAAACTGGTTGCTGGAGAGCAGGATACAGGTGGACACTGTTGAAGGGCATGTGGCTGAGTTCTGGTGCAGGTTAAAGTGGCATGGACTCAGAGCAGGCCCCTGGTTGAAGAGCCAGCAATGAAAGGAGAGTGAAGGAACCAAATTGGTTAGAGTGGTGGTCACTGGTTGAAGGGCACATGGCTGAGAGATGGGCACTGGTTGCAGAGAGCTGGACTCTGGATGGAGGAGAAGAGATCTGGGCTCTGGTTGGAGGAGCAGAGATCTAGGCTCTGGTTGGAGGAGCAGAGATCTAGGCTCTGGTTGGAGGAGCAGACAGCTGGACTCTGGTTGGAGGAGCAGACAGCTGGACTCTGGTTGGAGGAGCAGACAGCTGGACTCTCGTTGGAGGAGCAGACAGCTGGACTCTGGTTGGAGGAGCAGACAGCTGGGCTCTGGTTGGAGGAGCAGAGAGCTGGGCTCCGGTTGGAGAAGCAGAGATCTGGGCTTTGGTTGGAGAAGCAGAGATCTGGGCTTTGGTTGGAGGAGCAGAGATCTGGGCTTTGGTTGGAGGAGCAGAGATCTGGGCTTTGGTTGGAGGAGCAGAGATCTGGGCTCTGGTGGAGGAGTAGAGATCTGGGCTGGTTGGAGGAGCAGAGAGCTCGGCTCTGGTTGGAGGAGCAGAGAGCTGGGCTCTGGTTGGATGAGCAAAGATCTGGGCTCTGGTGGAGGAGCAGAGAGCTGGGCTCTGGTTGGAGGAGCAGAGAGCTGGGCTCTGGTTGGAGGAGCAGAGAGCTGGGCTCTGGTTGGAGGAGCAGAGAGCTGGGCTCTGGTTGGAGGAGCAGAGAGCTGGGCTCTGGTTGGAGGAGCAGAGAGCTGGGCTCTGGTTGGAGGAGAAGAGAGCTGGGTTCTGGTCGCAGGAGCAGAGATCTGGGCTCTGGTTGCAGGAGCAGCGATTTGGGCTCTGGTTGGAGGAGAAGAGAGCTGGGCTCTGGTTGGAGGAGAAGAGAGCTGGGCTCTGGTTGGAGGAGAAGAGAGCTGGTTGGAGGAGAAGAGAGCTGGGCTCTGGTTGGAGGAGAAGAGAGCTGGGCTCTGGTTGGAGGAGTAGAGAGCTGGGCTCTGGTTGGAGGAGAAGAGAGCTGGGCTCTGGTTGGAGGACCAGAGATCCGGGCTCTGGTTGCAGGGAACTGGTTGGAGGACCAGAGATCTGGCTCTGTTTGGAGGAGCTGAGACTGGGCTCTGGGTGGGGGAGCAGAGAGCTGGGCTCTGGGTGGAGGAGCAGAGAGCTGGGCTCTGGGTGGAGGGGCAGAGAGCTGGGCTCTGGGTGGAGGGGCAGAGAGCTGGGTTCTGTTTGGAGGAGCAGAGAGCTGGGCTCTGGTTGCAGGAGCAGAGATCTGGGCTCTGGTTGCAGGAGCAGAGAGGTGAGCTCTGGTTGCAGGAGCAGAGAGCTGGGCTTTGGTTGGAGGAGAAGAGAGCTGGGTTCTGGTTGGAGGAGAAGAGAGCTGGGTTCTGGTTGGATGAGCAGACAGCTGGACTCTGGTTGGATGAGCAGACAGCTGGACTCTGGCTGGATGAGCAGACAGCTGGTCTCTGGTTGGATGAGCAGACAGCTGGACTCTGGATGGAAGAGCAGAGATCTGGACTCCGGATGGAAGAGAAGAGATCTGGGCTCTGGTTGGAGGGGCAGAGAGCTGGGTTCTGGTTGGAGGAGCAGAGAGCTGGGTTCTAGTTGGAGGAGCAGAGAGCTGGGTTATAGTTGTAGGAGCAGAGAGCTGGGCTCTGGTTGGAGGAGAAGAGAGCTGGGTTCTGGTTGCAGGAGCAGAGAGCTGGCCTCTGGTTGCAGGTGAAGAGAGCTGGGCTCTGGTTGGAGGAGAAGAGAGCTGGGTTCTGGTTGGAGGACCAGAGATCTGGGCTCTGGTTGCAGGGAGCTAGGAACTGTTTGGAGGACTAGAGATCTGGCTCTGGTTGGAGGAGCAGAGAGCTGGGCTCTGGGTGGAGGAGCAGAGAGCTGGCCTCTGGGTGGAGGAGCAGAGAGCTGGCCTCTGGGTGGAGGAGCAGAGAGCTGGCCTCTGGGTGGAGGAGCAGAGAGCTGGCCTCTGGGTGGAGGAGCAGAGAGCTGGCCTCTGGGTGGAGGAGCAGAGAGCTGGCCTCTGTGTGGAGGAGCAGAGAGCTGGCCTCTGTGTGGAGGAGCAGAGAGCTGGCCTCTGGGTGGAGGAGCAGAGAGCAGGGCTCTGGTTGGAGAAGAGAGCAGGGCTCTGGTTGCAGGAGTAGAGAGCTGGGCTCTGGTTGCAGGAGTAGAGAGCTGGGCTCTGGTTGCAGGAGCAGAGGTCTGGGCTCTGGTTGCAGGAGCAGAAATCTGGGCTCTGGTTGCAGGAGCAGAGAGCTGGGCTCTGGTTGGAGGAGAAGAGAGCTGGGCTCTGGTTACAGGAGCAGAGATCTGGGCTCTGGTTGCAGGAGCAGAGATCTGGGCTCTGGTTGCAGGAGCAGAGAGCTGGGCTCTGGTTGCAGGAGCAGAGAGCTGGGCTCTGGTTGCAGGAGCAGAGAGCTGGGCTCTGGTTGCAGGAGCAGAGAGCTGGGCTCTGGTTGGAGGAGAAGAGAGCTGGGTTCTGGTTGGAGGAGAAGAGAGCTGGGTTCTGGTTGGAGGAGAAGAGAGCTGGGCTCTGGTTGCAGGAGCAGAGATCTGGGCTCTGGTTGCAGGAGCAGAGATCTGGGCTCTGGTTGCAGGAGCAGAGATCTGGGCTTTGGCTGCAGGAGCAGAGAGCTGGGCTCTGGTTGGAGGAGCAGAGAGCTGGGCTCTGGTTGGAGGAGCAGAGATCTGGGCTCTGGTTGCAGGAGCAGAGAGCTGAGCTCTGGTTGCAGGAGCAGAGAGCTGGGCTCTGGTTGGAGGAGAAGAGAGCTGGGTTCTGGTTGGAGGACCAGAGATCTGTGCTCTGGTTGTAGGGAGCTGGGAACTGGTTGAGGACCAGAGATCTGGCTGGAGGAGCAGAGAGCTGGGCTCTGGTTGGAGGAGCAGAGAGCTGGGCTCTGGTTGGAGGAGAAGAGAGCTGGGTTCTGGTTGGAGGGAGCTGGGCTCTGGTTGGAGGAGCAGAGAGCTGGGTTCTGGTTGGAGGAGCAGAGAGCTGGGTTCTGGTTGGAGGAGCAGAGAGCTGGGCACTGGTTGGAGAACCAGAGATCGGGGCTCCGGTTGGAGGAGCAGAGAGCTGGGCTCTGGTTGGAGGAGAAGAGAGCTGGGCTCTGGTTGGAGGAGAAGAGAGCTGGGTTCTGGTTGCAAGAGCAGAGATCTGGACTCTGGTTGCAGGAACAGAGATCTGGACTCTGGTTGCAGGAACAGAGATCTGGACTCTGGTTGCAGGAGCAGAGATCTGGGCTCTGGTTGCAGGAGCAGAGATCTGGGCTCTGGTTGCAGGAGCAGAGATCTGGGCTCTGGTTGCAGGAGCAGAGAGCTGGGCTCTGGTTGCAGAAGCAGAGAGCTGGGCTCTGGTTGGAGGAGAAGAGAGCTGGGTTCTGGTTGGAGGACCAGAGATCTGGGCTCTGGTTGCAGGGAGCTGGACACTGGTTGGAGGACCAGAGATTTGGCTCTGGTTGGAGAAGCAGAGAGCTGGGCACTGGTTGGAGGACCAGAGATTGGGGCTCCGGTTGGAGGAGCAGAGATCAGGGCTCTGGTTGCAGGGAGTTGGACACTGGTTGGAGGACCAGATATCTGGGCTCTGGTTGCAGGGAGCAGAGAGCTGGGCACTGGTTGGAGGACCAGAGATCGGGGCTGCGGTTGGAGGAGCAGAGAGCAGGGCACTGGGGAAATCGGTACAGGGCTGACAGGTGGGCTCTGGTTTAAAGGGCACGTGGGTAAGAGTTGGACAATGGTCAGGCACGGCAATGGCTGAGACTGCAAACTAAAAATTGAAAGCTCAGAGTGGTGAGCGGCTTGAGACCTGGGCAATGTCTGCTGTGGCAGTGTGGTGGAAGCAGGGTATACTGCTTTGAAATGGAAGCCTGCTGAAGAGGACACTGAGTGCCCACGGTCTGGCTAGAGCTATGAATTGTGCATTGCTGAGAGCGGTGTTGGTGTGAGGACGCGGTGGCCACAACTGGCACTGTTTGTAGGGGCACAAGTGGTTAGAGGTGCACGGTGCTAAAAGAGTGTATTGCATTGCGTTGCAGGGGATACAGTGACGGGTAGATACCTTGCAAATGTCTTAGCCACTGCAGTCGCTCGTTGCTGCGTTCCCCCCACCGCTTATTTGCTCGTTATGCCACTTCAAGAGACAACCCTTATGCAAATGACACTGAGTCCTGCTCAAAAGGTACAGGCAGCTCAGTCCGATCCGTCTGTGCCAAGACCTGGATACTGTCTGGAGTCGCCGCAGTATTCAGAAGGGAACATTGGTTGCAGAAGTAGTGGATTAAGTACAGACTTGAGGTGGGCCCTGGCTACAGGGATGGATTGTTCATAAATGGGTACTGTGCGGAGGAGTGCAGTGTTCACTGCAGGGTATATACAGTGTTAACAGGTGGGCACTGGTAGAATGAGTGCACTGTTCAGAGCCCGAGGTGTTGGGTCAGTGCAGTCTTAAGAGCTGGGCAATGGTTGGTTGGGGGAGGGGGGACGGCACAGTGTTGATAGGCTGAAGGAGAGCGCTTCTAAGAACCACGGCCTCAGAGCCAAAACTTGGATACTAGCAGTGCTCAGAGCACTAGCAGTGCGCAGTGTTGAAAGTTGGATACTGGCTAGGCGAGGGCCGTGCTCAGAGCTGGTGCTAGCGGCAGGGGCGCAGTGTTGAAAGTTGGATACAGGCTAGGCGAGGGCCGTGCTCCGAGCTGGTGCTAGCGGCAGGGGCGCAGTGTTGAAAGTTGGATACAGGCTAGGCGAGGGCCATGCTCGGAGCTGGTGCTAGCGGCAGGGGCGCAGTGTTGAAAGTTGGATACTCGCTAGGTGAGAGCAGTGCTCAGAGCTGGTGCTAGCGGCAGGGGCGCAGTGTTGAAAGTTGGATACTCGCTAGGTGAGAGCAGTGCTCAGAGCTGGTGCTAGCGGCAGGGGCGCAGTGTTGAAAGTTGGATACAGTGCTAGCGGCAGGGGCGCAGTGTTGAAAGTTGGATACTGGCTAGGCAAGGGCCGTGCTCCGAGCTGGTGCTAGCGGCAGGGGCGCAGTGTTGAAACTTGGATACAGGCTAGGCGAGAGCAGTGCTCAGAGCTGGTGCTAGCGGCAGGGGCGCAGTGTTGAAAGTTGGATACTGGCTAGGCGAGGGCCATGCTCGGAGCTGGTGCTAGTGGCAGGGGCGCAGTGTTGAAAGTTGGATACTCGCTAGGCGAGAGCAGTGCTCAGAGCTGGTGCTAGTGGCAGGGGCAGTGTTGAAAGTTGGATACAGTGCTAGCGGCAGGGGCGCAGTGTTGAAAGTTGGATACTGGCTAGGAGAGGGCAGTGCTCAAAGCTGGTGCTAGAGGCAGGGGCGCAGTGTTGAAAGTTGATACTGGCAAGGCCTGGGCCGTGCTCTGAGCTGGTGGTAGCGGCAGGGGCTCAGTGTTGAAAGTTGGATACTGGCTAGGCGAAAGCAGTGCTCAGAGCTGGTGCTAGCGGTAGAGGCACAGTGTTTAAAGTTGGGTACTGGCTAGGCGAGGGCCATGCTCAGAGCTGGTGCTAGTGGCGCAGTGTTGAAAAGTTGGATACTGGCTAGGCTATGGCCGTGCTCAGAGCTGGTGCTAGCGGCAGGGGCACAGTGTTGAAAGCTGGATACTGGTAAGGTGAGGGCCGTGTTCAGAGCTGGTGAAGAAGTTACTTACCTTTGGTAATGCATTATCTGGCCGAAAAAAAGGAGAGATTCCCTTGAGCAGAACTAAATTGACTGAGCTAGACAATTAAAACCATAACAAGATTCACGTGTATAAAAATAATTCTTACAATTTATTGGTAATACACACATTAAAAGAGTGGACAATTGAGAAACCACTCAATAACAAGTTAAAACAAGAGAGAAACAATAACCAGTAACCAGAGAAACAGGCAGTACTTCGCGTTACATAAAGGTAATATTCCTTCACATCGCAAAGATACGATGCAAGCGCCCCTGGCTTTCTAATCAAAAGGGTTTCAAACAACCAGAGAAGCAAGCAGTCCTATCCGCTTGAATAGTGAAACACGAGTTCACACCGCAAGGACATGACACAGGCGCCTCTGGTCTTTTGACAAGAAAGAAAAAAACGCTTTATGGGGCTCAACTATTTCGGATTGCCTGTATTTAACACCTAAATGTTCTAGCACCAGGAGCATTTTACCTTTAGCCAGATTCAAACATGCGATTTTAAAGTGGATATATAAAGTCAACATCTCTTCTTACATCGCATTCTGATATTAAAATAATTGAAATCTCACTACGCCCAAAAGCGGATTTTCAAGGGTGATTACATTGACCCCTATACTACGACAGATACCAAGAGTAGTCTTAATAAAGGTGGATAATATAGTGGAAAACCACCGAAACGCGTCGACGCACCACTTAGTATAATTCATGACTCGGACATTTCTGTTGATATACTGTATTGTGGTGTACATAACTCAGGTGTCAGAAATAGAGTTCGAATATACACCCAGTATTGCACAAGTTCAATGTCTTACTGTTTTCTGTCTTAGTGTCTCAATTTTGCTGGTCAATATTGAATGTCAATTATTTTTTTATTGTTTCTCTCTTGTTTTAACTTGTTGTTGAGTGGTTCCTCAAGTGTCCACTCTTTTAATGTTTGTATTACCAATAAATTGTAAGAATTATTTTTATACACGTGAATCTTGTTATGGTTTTAATTGTCTAGCTCAGTCAATTTAGTTCTCCTCAAGGGAATCTCTCCTTTGTTTCGGTTGGTTAACCCTATTTACCTTGACTGTTGTTAAGGGGTACCTCTCACTTTTACCTCCAATGCATTATCTGGTACAGACAATATTTAGCTGAGGATTCCAGGCGTCAGGCTGGATCCAGAAACCTTTGCGTGAGCAGTACTACTTGTGCGCACTGCCGGGTGGCTCCATTTGCCTCCGTGTGACATCATCTGTTAGGATGTCGCAATCAACCATTTAGGCGCCAACCAGGCACGCAATCATCAGTACTTTCACTTTTCCACTCCAGAAGCACAGAGCTATGAAGTGACTGACTTGAACGTCTGTCATAACTAGGGCCCTGAAAAAGAGAACAACCGTAGCCAGGATGAATGAGTTCGCAGAGCGGGGGAGGCATGGGGGGCCGGTAAGGAATCTGCATAGACTGTCTCTACCAGATAATGTGTTACCGAAGGTAAGTAACTTCTTCATCTGACAGAGACTTCTAGCTGCAGATTTCTTACCTTTGAATAGATACCCAAGCCATACCATCCTGGCGGTGGACTACAGTCAGAATTCTCACACTAATAAGTGCTGCAGGACCGAACGGGCAAAATGCCCGTCCCTGCGGACCTGACTGCACAGGCAGCAGTGCTTGGCAAATGTGTGCAAAGACGTCCACGTTGCTGCCTGGCAGATGTCCAGGACTGGTACGCTTGAGCCAACGCCATTGTCGCAGCTTTCCCCCCAATGGACTGAGCTGGTAAGCCCTCAGGGTGCTGCTTCTTAGCAAGGAAAACAAAACAGGTGATGGACCGAATGTGGATCAATGTCACACATTCACCCCAGTCCGAAGATCTGGGCCCAAATCCATCGTTTTTTTGCACTCCACACCACCCCGGGTTAGACAATGGCGATATGCAAATCAGCTCTGACCCTGTGCCCCATGGGAACAGTCCAGTCCGAACTACAAAAGCCATGTACTTCCCAGAACGGAATCAAGCATCCGAGGACCGGACCGGTTTCGAGGTAACACCTCTCATCAGCCCAGCTAGCTTGACTCCAGTGGTGTGGAGTGCCTGGGACCCACGTCTGAGCATCCCCAGCGCACTTAGGGCGGAATTTGCAAACAAAACAGGTGATGGACCGAATGTGGATCAATGTCACACATTCACCCCAGTCCGAAGATCTGGGCCCCCTGTTGTTTAATTATTTTGTCCACCCTAAGCGTGGAAGGGTATACTCAGATGTGAGTCCCTTGCTCATTGCACCATCAGGATTCAAGCAAGCCGGGCCGAAGACGGCTGAAATGCCAGAAACCGGTCCCCGGTAGCTTGTTTCCTTCCCAGTGAAAGAATTGGCTTGGTAGTTTGGTTTGCCCTGTTCCCATGATGCACTGGGCCAGGGACAGACTAATTTGCATATAGCCAGGTTCTGAGCTGGGATGGTGCAGTGAGCTAAAAAACGGTGTTGGATTAAGCCCTGATCTCTTGACTGGGTGAGAGTATTCTGCTTAATTCAGAAACTCTGTCCTTCACCACCCCCTGTTGTTTAATTGCTTCTTAGCAAGGGGCATAGCAGATCTTAATGCAGAGAATGACTCTGCGAGAAATGGTTCATTTCTGCATTGTCCAATCTTTTTTTAGCTCCCAGGTACCCCACAAAGAGTTGGTTGTCCACCCAGAACTCTTTTGTGCAGTCAAGGTAGAAAGTCAACGCTCTTTTTGGGTCCAGATGGTGGAGAAACTCCTTTTCCTTAGAGTGATGCGGGGGCGCAAAAAAGGTGGGCAGCGTGATAGGCTGACCCAGAAGGAATGGGATCACCACCGTTGGCAAGAATTAGGCCCGGGTCCAAAGCACCAGTTTATTTGCACAGATCATCATATATGGAGGCTTGGATGATAATGCCTGAAACTCACTCACCCTCCAGGCTGATGTTATTGCCACAAGAAAAGCGGTTTTGATCGTAAGCAGCTGGAGGGGACAATTATGTAAAGGCTCGAAAGGGGCACCATAAGAAAAGTAAGAACCAAATTAAGGTCCCACTGTGGTATGACAAAGGGCGTTGGTGGAAACACATGTATAAACACTTTACAACAGGAGATTTAAACAAAGAGTATTGGCGCAGCATCCACAGGAAAGCGGACAGAGCAGACAGATAACCCTTCAGAGTACCCAACGCAGAGCCCTGCCAAGCAAGGGTAAGAATGAAAAGAAGGACACGATAAACAGGCAGAAAGAAGGTCAATAGACCTCTCTGTACAATATTTTACTAACTTTTGCAAATGGCATACCGTCTTAGTGGAGGGCACATGGCTCCAAAAAAATCATATGCTTTGGGAAGAACCTCGAAAGTAAAATCAACTGTTGCTGCTTGACAGCTGACTTGGAAACTCCAGCGCACAAAACTTATGACATTGCACGTTCTCTTCGGAGGTGAACAGGTCTAAACAAGGTTCTCCCCGCTGTTGAAAGGGACCTTGCTCCACCTCCGACTGGAGACGCCATTCGTGATCCGCTAGACATCGATGACTTACTTTGTCCGCACTTGCATTCAGAGAACCTGCCAGGTGTTGAACCATCAGGGTTTTGCCCTACTGTTCCAGTCATGCCCAGAGACGCAGGACCTCTTGGCAAAGGGTCCACGACCCCACCCTGCCCTGTTGGTTACAGTACCACATGGCGGAGGTGTTGTCCTTGAACACCTGCATAGGCTTCCCCTGGACAGAGGGAAGAAATGCTTTCCATGCCAACCGGATTGCCTGAAGCTCCAACAAATTGATGTGGAGCCCCGACTCCGCCGGAGACCAGTGTCCCCTGATTCCACCTCTCCCAGATGGCCGCCGTATACCAGGAGTGACACATCTTTCACTACCGTGAGATCTGGTTGGGGAAGGGAGAGTGGTCTGCCTAAGACCCAATCGCGGTTCGCCAATCACCACTACAAGTCCCTCCAAGATCTTTACCAACAGGATGCAGGAGGCCAGGAGACCAAGCAGACTGACCAGCAGCCCAGAGTCAGTGTCATCAAAATCTAGGATAGAGGCTTAAACATTGGTATCATAACCTGAATATCCTAGACTCGCTGCTCGGGAGGATAAGCCAGAAACTACACTGTACCCAGAACAGCTCAGATGAAAGCGATCGCCTGGGGAGTAGTCAGGTGTGACTTTGGGCATGTCCATTAGAATAGCATGGATATCGCCCGAGAAGCCAGATGCTCTTAGTCAGGCGTGGCGCCATCAGGCCACAGTTGACGAAACCATCCTGCCCAGCAAGTCAGTTGTGTCAAAGCCAAACCTAATGGTCAATTTTGCTGCATCTCTCCAGTCCTTCACAGCCTGGGAGAGTACAGCATCTGGCCTCTTCGGGGACCTGTGGCAGCACTTGCACAACAGTCTCCCAAAGGGAGTGGAAGAAACAGCCCAATAAGCATGCGCTATTTACCGACCGAAATGGTAGTAGTGGAAGAAAACATCTTCTTCCCAAGTGTATCCAGCCTCTTGGATTCCCAACCGGAGGAGCGGAAGGGAACGCACCAAGGGAAGTTGAAGCCTGCACCACCAAGCTCTCAGGGGTGGGGTGTTGACTGGGGAAATGTGTTGTTTACAGGAGCCCCTGTGCTAGGCTGGACCAGGGGCCTAGGAGAACATCAGTTAGTGCTTGCTTCATTAAAGGGCAATAGGGGCTCAAAGGTGGGAGCCATAGGCAGAAGCACTGCAGTCAAAAGATTAGTCCTGACTTGCATGGATGGCAACTCCAGTGCAAGGACCTCTACTGCCCTCCTTACCACCATGGCATGAGGCCCCCTTCTCTGTAGCCAAAGTCAGAGGAGAGAGCAAACCAGTATCTGCGGATGTGTGCAGTCCACTGACATCCCCAAGTTACTCATACCAGTTCATCTGTTCTACAGATACATCCTGGTTTTCTAACGTGTCCATAGACCCCTCCCAGTTCTCTCCTGTAGCTGAAAAGTCCTCAAAATGTCCAAGCAACAACACAGCACGTCTGGGTTCTGCCGGAATCAGCATTGAGCGATGCCCATCCAACTCCAAGTCTTTGGAAATAAGGATGGGGTGGCACTGCCATCAGCGCCGAAGGTGGCGACTCCAGGACCGACGCCGGGGAAGGTCGCGTTGGCACAACCAGCGTTGTCCTGGATCAGATCTATGAGGCTCCACCGGAGCCGACAGTGTCATATCCATGGGGCCCCGCAGACCCGAAGGCTCACCAGAGGGGTCGGCCTGCTCAAATATGCGGCGCATGGCCATGTATAATTCTTTTATTTGAGTGGGGGTCACTCCGGCTCCTGGAAACGGGTGGAGGTGCAGAGTCGACTCTGGCTTCGCAGAACCGTGCCTAGAGTGTCTGTGCTCCTTACCTTGTTCATCGATGGACGACAGAAAAGGCGAAGAAGAAGTCTGCTTAGACTTCTTTTTCTTGTGCCTCTTCCCCGAGTGTCCTGAAGACCTCAAGTGGGAGGAAGAGGACTTGGGGCTCCGGGAGCTGTCCAGCAGCCTCTTCTTCGAATGGGACCGGGATCTCTGCAGAGTCTCACTGACGGTGTCAACTGCCGGGCGCAAGGAGCTTCATAGCTTACTCCTGCAAGGCATTCAGAGCCATGACCAGACAGTACCTGCACGACTTTGAGTCCTGTACGCACTCTAAACACCAGAGACATACGAGATGGGGGTCGATTACCGACCTAGCGCGGTGACAGGTGCCACACGGTCTAAACCCTGTCTTTCTAGAAGACATCCATCAACACATAAAATTTATTTTTACTCAACAAAAAGACGAAAAACCTGTTAGAAAGAGAGAGAGGGGTAGCTCTTCTCCGGATCGGTTCTTAACTGCATGGAAAGAAAAGAATTGACGTCCACGTGCCTGGGTGGAGCCTATATAGGTGATATCATAATGGAGGCCACAACGGCGTCACACGGAGCCGAATGGATGTGCCCAACAGCACGCGCAAGGGGTACTGCTCAAACAAATGTTTCCGGATCTAATCTGATGTCTGGAAAATTCAAAGGTAAGAAAGCTGCAGCTAGAATTCTCTATCAGACACAAGCTGCAAGGGCATAGTGTTGAAAGTTGGATACTGGTTAGGTGAAGGGCTATGTTCTGAGCTGGTACTAGCTGCAGGGGCACAGTGTTGAAAGTTGGATACTGGTTAGGTCAGGGCCGTTGTAGGAAAGTAAGATCTGCTTTCATGGTTACACCCACTTTTTGTCAGTTGTCAGTGTGTTTTGACTAATCAGGACCCCAGCATCTGTGCTTTCTCTTTCCCAAAAACCTTTGATAAGTACATTGGTACCTCCACAATTGGCTGCTGGTGTACCCTTTAAGTCCCAAGTTAATGGTACCAAGGTACCCAGGGCATACGTACACCAGGGGTCTCCCATGGGCTGCAGCATGTATTGTGTCACCCATGGGAGTCATCTTAACCTGTGACTACAAGCCTGCCATTTCAGCCTGTATGATATGGTGCTTGCATCTCTCATGACAGATATAAGTTTCCTTATATCTGAGGTCACTACACTTAAAACCTAAAGGTCAGCCCTACGGTAGGCCCTTTAGTCCTGAGTGCAGTGGGCTTGGATTATAAGTGCGAGGGTACCCATGCATGAGCAAGACACCCCTACAAACCCCAGAGTCGATTCTCCAGGCTTTGCAAGTGGGACAGCCATTTGGGACATATAGTCATTATGAGATGTCTAACTATGGGGGGGCGTGGCTTCGGAGCAGATGGAGGAGGAAGAGTGAGCCTGTGGCTCCGCACCGACCCCGCTGATTCTCCTGTCTTGGGGGCTGCCTAGGTCCCCCAAACCTAATCCTGCTTGAGGGGAGGGGTAATGAATGCTGCCTCTGCCCACGTTGTGAAAAGAGGCGCCTCCTGAGGGTCCGGTGAAGATCCCGAGTCCTGACTCGGCCGCTGATCAAGATGGCGGCGTCGCCTTTCCTATAGAGCGTCGCCGACTGCAGAGAGGACCTGCCTAGAGGACTGGAGAGCGAGACTGGGAGACTGTTGGGGGGCCTTCGGTGGAGGAGCGGCGCGGGACCTGCGTTTGCCCCTGAATGACGCTGCCGGCTGCCGCTAGAAGCCTGGACACTTGGCCTGAGGTGAGCCGCGGCGGGGGGACTGCGCGGGAGCGGCGCTGCTGGCCATGTCCTCCCTGCCCCCCCTTGCAACAACGCAGAGGACACTGTGAGAGTTCGCAAGAATTGGCTGAGGGTCTGCCAGCTCTGGTCTGCCGGCGTGGCTCAGCTGGCGGGGACACCCGGTGCCCCACCTGGAGCGTTTATGTGCAGATGGACAGCGGCAGTGCCTGCACTGTGAGGCAGAGTTAAGTTCCTTACATTGTAGTAGCCACTGGATGTTCCGGTTGGGCGTCCCTTTCCTACGGCGCATTGATTCTATGGCAGGTGCACTATATACAGTTGGACAGTGTTGTATAGGGACAGGGCCGCTTTGTTAAAGCAGGACATCAGTTGGAAGGAGTATGTCATTGGGAAACTAGTAACTGTGCCACTATAATTGACAGTGCCCTTCTCAGTGACTACAGCTCCTGGAATTTCTGTTTTCTGAGGCCTTCGCCTCTACTGCACTGTGGGGCTGGAACTGTCCGGATTTTGCCCCCACGGTGTTGCAATGCTTGCGAATTGCTGCTGCGCCCATTCATTCATTGGCCCCCACTGTGAGCAGTGACAAAGACAATCAATTTAGATGCACCTGCCCCCCCCTCCTGTGCTGTGCCCGCGGAGCTGGACCATGGGGAAACCTCAGGGAAAGCAGGAGGGCGCCAACTTGAACAGTGTGGAACCGGAGACAGTTTGGGGACCGCGGGACCCGGCGGCTGCTCCTCCTGGATCGCTCCCGCAACACCAGGTGGAACAAATCCTGCACGCCATAACGGACACTAGAGCGGCCCTGCAGCAGGATATAGTGCAGGTGGCGACAGGATTGGTGCTCTTGAAAGCCGATCATGCAAAGTTATCCGACGGTGCGACAGACGGAGGTCAAGCTGGAGGAAATAGGGCCTGGACAGCGTAAACTGGATACTCAAATGGGTGAAGTCCTATCCCAACTGCGGACTCTGGGGAAGCGGGCTGATGACGCAGAAGGCCGCAATTGAAGTAACCACGTTCGAGTATTGGGCCGCCGGAACGCATTAAAGGGTCTGACATGGTGACCTACTTAGAGCGCTGGTTCCGGGACGTGGTCGCACTGTCGCAGTTTTATACACTGGAAAGGGTCCACAGAGTAACGGCGCACCTGCCAGATCCTGGACGCCCACCTCGTCCGGTGGTGGCATGCCTCCATCACTATGGAGATAGAGATTTGCTCCTTCATAAGGCCAGGACCTCGGGCCCCTATGCTGTGGACAATAGCAATGCCACACTATTCCCAGATTATACGCTCGAAGTACAACGTGCCAGGACATCCTTTTTGGCGGTTAAACGAGCGCTCGGAGAAGAAGGCATACAATATTCTTTGATGTTCCCTGCCCGATTGCGAATCATACTAGATGGTAAAACACATTTTAGCAATAGCCCTGAGGAGGCCTGGACATGGCTGGAGGAATACCGAGCTGGCAAGGGAGCAGCTGGCCTACCCTTGCGACATCCGGCAATGGAGCAGCAGCTTCATCGACCTCGCCGAGATAGGAGACGACGATCAGTGCCTGGGTGCCCTTCTGTGTCTCAGACAGAGACAGAACGTTTGGCGGCACTACAGGCTGTTGTGGATATTGCTGGGGCTGAGCCATCCACGCGGGGGCATCCACGGGCTCGGAGAAAGGAGCAGATGATACAGAAGCTGAGCTATCTGAGACCGGCAGCCAGATTCTTCCCACGGTGACACTGGGTACGGCAGATGATATGGTGGACGCTCCATGACAGGCAAGGTAGACTCTGTGACTCGTCCTGAGGGCGTTCGTCGTTACGCACCTCGCCATGCACCTAGCTGCTTACGATTGGGGTGACCGGGACGCTTGGTGACCAGTGAGGACAGTTGGTCGTTGAAATGGTTTTACTTTATCGGCTGGGGGGCGCTATCCCCTTCATTAATGGGAGATCGGACCTTACTGGGGCGTTGGTGCTGGATGCATCGGCTTGCTATTGTTGCTCTGTTAGGTTCTACCCCACTCCACCGAATGGTTCCCAGTTAACACGTCTTTGATGCTATCTTGAGGGCGTTTGTTGAGGTCAGTTTGGATAGGATTCACTATGTTAGTGCCTGTTCTGGGGGGGGGGGGGGGGGGGGGGGGTAATGATAAGGGTGGGTTTTGGGGTGTGGGGGATGTTGAGAGATTTGGATGGGGAATGGTACTCACCGGCGTGTCTTGGAGGAATAGGCGACCTACTGTGTTTTTACAATTGTTTTATGGGTCCGTTACCTGATGTAAAATGGATGACTTGGAATGTGTGGGGTTTACACTCTATGCAACAGCGATATAAGGTCCATTCCTATCTGGTACGCAGAGGCGCGCAGATAGTATTCCTACAGGAGACACATGTAACTAAGACTTAAGGATTAGCATTGCAGCGTAGGGGGAGAGGGCAGCTTTATTATACTACTTATTTGGCTTTTGCGAGAAGAGTATTGATTTAGGTCAGAGCGGGGGTCCCCTTCCAGATGACTGACCAGTTAGTAGACCCTGAGGGCCGCTATGTGGTGGTTGTAGGACGCCTTCATGGGCGGGATGTGACCCTTTGCAGTATCTACGCCCCTAATGTGGAACAGGCTATCTTCTTTGCTCACATGTCTGAAACTCTGGCTGTCTATTTCACGAACCCGGTACTTTTGGGAGGGGACTTTAACTCAATAGCGGATGTGACCATGGATAGATCCCATCACCCAATACATAAGTAATTGAAGATCAGATGCTAGTGGCAAGATAGCTGGGGACTCACGGATGTGTGGCGCGCACAATACCCTGGAGAACGAGATTATTCATACTTCTCGGCCTTGCATGATTTGCATGTGAGACTTGATGCGATTTTATGTAGCGCTGGACTCACTACTTTGGTGGCTCATAGCGAATATTTATCATGCACCATTTTAGATCATAACCCGCTGTTGGTGAGCTTTTGCTGGGCCCTGAAGCGCTCGGCTGTACCGTCCTGGCGGTTGCGTCCGGAGATGCTAGATGACCCGACCTTCTGTGCTGAGTTAGAGACAGGAATAGAACAATATTTTAGTGATAATGAGGGCACAGCCACGACGACTGCAATAGAGTGGGACGCCTTTAAAGTGGTGATCCGGTGCTTGTGTATTACTAAATGGGTGGGAGTGCGGAAGATGTTGTTACAAGAAATCGACTTGGTGGAGAGAAAGCTTAGGGAGGCTGAGCGAACCCACTCAACTAACTCTGAGGCGTGGGAACTGGTTTTGGGTTCTAAGGAGGCCGTGGCTACATTGGTAGAACGCTTGAGCTGCTTTGACCCTAGGGCTTATCTGGCATGAGCGCATGCTGAAAGAGACAAGGCGTGGTTGGCTCTAATCCCCTCCCCAGAAGCATCCCTATACTGGTGCTGGCTTCCCCCGACGGGACAGATGGAATACACCCAGAATCAGATAAATGTCCGATTTCATAACTATTATGCAGATTTGTATGATAGTCGACTGCAGACCAGTGAAACCGACATGCAAGAGTTTCTGGGAGATTTAGAGCTACCCATCGTAGATGTGGAGCAGGCGGACTCCCTTGGCCAAGACATCACGCTGTCTGAAATTAAGTGCGCTATCAAACAGATGGCGCAAAACAAGACTCCTGCCCATCGAGTTTTACTCGACCTATATAGATATCCATGCCCCTAGATTACTGTTGGTCTTTAGAGAGGCCAGGGAGTTGGGGGTTCTGCCGACATCTGCTAGGGAAGCGGTCATCATCCCTCTACTTAAACCAGGGAAGGCCCCTGCTGACCCCTCTGCGTATCGCTCCCTGTCCATGCTCACCACGGATTAAAAAATCTTGAGCCGTATTCTGGCCACTCGACTCCTCCCGCACATGGTGCGTTTGATTCATCCTGATCAGGTCGGTTTTATTCTTACCCGCAACACCGCAGGTAATGTAGGCCGATTGCTACGCATTCTTGGTGAGGACCATGGCGGGGACAAACTGTTGGTAATCCTCTCCGTGGATATTGCAAAAGCATTCGATAGTTTGGAGTGGCCCTACTTTTTTATTATGAGACCCTTTGGACTCGGGGAGGGTTATGTACGCTGGACGGAAATATTATATTCATCGGTGAGCGCCAGAGTGAACGTCGGAACGGTCATCTCTTCATAGTATCCAGTGGGACATGGAACTCGGCAGGGATGCCCACTATGCCCGCTGTTATTTGCCTTGGCCATAGAGCCATTGGTTGTTCCTGCTAGGCTGGGGAGAGCGTACCAGGGCCTACGACTCCAAGGTCATATGCACTTTATCTCCTTATACGCAGATGATCTCTTGATGTTTTTAAAGGATGCAGAGGAGACCTTGGAGGGAGCACGTGCGTTGCTTCACAAGTTCGGGGAAATTTCGGGACTAAGAGTGAATTGGGCAAAGACTTGTGTTTTCCCAGTCGATCTGTCATGCGACTCGCCCGCACCCGCGGAGGACATCAAGTGGGAACCCCGCTATCTTCCCTACCTAGGGACGCATATTTATCATACCCAGGAGGAATTACTGGATGGTAACATTGGCAGGGTGATGCGAGGACTTAAGAGTAGCATGCAGTTTTGGGGAACTTTGCCTCTATCAGTGGCAGGTCGTGTGGCTCTATTGAAAATGGTGCAAACACAACAGGTGATGGACCGAATGTGGATCAATGTCACACACTCAACCCAGTCCAAAGATCTGGGCCCAAATCCATCGTTATTTTGCACTCCACACCACCCTGGGTTAGACAATGGCGATATGCAAATCAGCTCTGACCCTGTGCTCCATGGGAACAGTCCAGTCCGAACTACAAAAGCCATGTCCTTCCCAGAACGGAATCAAGCATCCGAGGACCGTACCGGTTTCGAGGTAACACCTCTCATCAGCCCGGCTAGCTTGACTCCAGTGGTGTCCAGATTCCAACTAGTTCATTTCTTCATACTGCATAGGGCATATCCTACCCCGGCGAAGATAAATCAATATTTTCATGTAGACACAGCACAGTGCCCCCGCTGTACATTAGTTGATGCGGGCGTGTTGCATATGCTATTGGATTGTCCACATTTGGGTACATACTGGGAGGACGTAGTGGCACTACTTTGTAATATTACGGAGCAGCAGATTGCTCCGGACAAGGGTACCTGCCTACTGCATTGGTTCCCTCATACCAGCAAGACAAAAATAACTAGTAAATTCCTGTATTTGGGATTGTTGCTTGCTAAAAGAGAAATCACAACCCACTGAAAAGCTGCAGGAGGGCCCAGCTTCGCCAGATGGAAGGCTGCATTGCTTACGTGGGCATGGGGTGAGAGCATAGCTCGCCTACAGCAGGCCTAGAGATCCCAAACTGATAAGGCGCTGGAAGCAGCAGGGTCATGGGAAGGCCTGGTCATGGACTTGCAGGCTGCAGATGCGGACTCAGGTTCGGAGTCAAGCGAGCATGCAGGAGATGGAGCCTCGTATATAGTTGAGCCAATAGACAGATATAGGAGCGTGTGAGTGTATTTCCTCCCCTACAACAGTTATGTTCTTGTACACCGACATACACACGGAGCCCCGTTTAACTAGTACCGATCCAGTCTACTATCGTGCTATGTTGCAATGTAGTAAATGACACGCCGGTGGGAGTGGGTGTGTGGGATGTGAGAGGGTGGGATAGTTTGATTTATTATTATATGGCTCTGCAGCACATACATACTTATAATGCAGTTGTGTACTCCAGTGATAACATGAGAATATTGGGACTACTTGGTTGTTACTTAACGGTTGGACATTACTCATCCTGACCGAATATGCTGATTGTGTTATCACACGTATTATGCTTTTACCACTGCCTAAGAGAGAACGAAAGAGCACGTATTGATATATTTGATCATTATGTAAGTTGATTGTGGCGGAAAAATAATAAACCGATTTAACAAAAAAAAATTATATGTCTAACTATATAATGGCTGCGCCAAACCTGGTAATGTTTGGTATCAAACATGTTGGAATCATACCCCACACCGATTCCAGTGTTGGAGGTATGATCCCACGTATGGGGGGACCCCGTAGGGGACCCCCCCCATGCAGTCCCGGTTTCAGTCTTTCAGGGTCTACCAACAAGTTATTGCTTCTGCAAACCACAGACACTGTTCTGCTCTCCTGCTGCTGAGCTGAGCTCGAGCAAGGGAAGGAAGAAGCAATAGGTTTCCTGTCACAGGGAGGTGTGACCACCTCCCAGACAGGACTTAGTGTATTGGGCTGGGGTGGGGCGCTTTTCAGTGCCACCACACTGCATTTGGGGCCTTCCTTGCTTACTCCACTTTGAGCCAGGTCAGGAACCCTTAGTTCCCACTCTGGTGTGAAACTGGACAAAGGACAGGGGAGTATCCTTCTCTCTGTCCAGTCCCTACTCTAAACCCCCCCCCCCGAGTCGTCCCAACCCTTTCCTTGGGTATTTAAGGGCTGCCCTGTGGCTGGGTCCTCAAGTTCATCGTGGAACAAGACTCACCTCTGAAACAAAGACACTCTTCGACTGGAACTGAGACTGTATTAAGGAAAACTCGTGCTGCTCCTGGTCTCCAAGTCTTCTGCGTCATCTGTGTCTGTGCTGCGCTTAGGTTCTCTTTAAGACCTGTGGGCATCAAGGACATCGGAAGAAATCTTCATTGGAGTGAAGGTGTCACTCTCACACATCTGCATTCACTACAACTCAGCTGACCGGTCTGCTGCTCCTGTCGTCCTACTGACTTCCTGAGGTCCAGCAACAAGGGTGGTAGTTCTGTAGCTCTCCAGAGAATTGACCTGCGTTCCATGCAATTTGGAGGACAGTATTCCTCTTCGAAGCCGCTGGGACTAAACGCCGGTGCACTGTGTCGGCTTGCTGCTGCCAAGGCTTTTTCGGTCTGCCCTCCAGAGATCTTTGAGCTACAAGAAGTTCCAGCCTCCAGCACCTCATCCCTTGAAAATCAGCATCCTTACTGCATCCCTTGCACCGTGGGCTTCCCTCTTTGGTGAGATGGCTAAGGTCCTCCTGCGACTCACATGCCTTCGGCCTGTGAGTCTTCCCAAGTGTCTACTTCTGCTTTGGTGGGCTCCCCTGCTTGCTCGGGGCCTGCTCTGACTCTCCTGTACTTGGTGAGTCCCTTGGACCTTGCTGGTCCCAACGATTGCATCTTGTCGTCTTCCACGCCAGTTGCGGCTACCAAGGTTTGTTGGTGCTCCTGCCCCCTAGACACCAACATCCGACGGGGGACATCTCGTGCATGGCTCCTGGACTTCCTCAGCATCGCCTAGTCCCCACAGCTGCAGCGACAAGGTCAGCGTCAACTCTCCAGAGCTCCCTACCAAGGGTGGCATTGTGCTTCTGTGCCTCGTGGTCACCTCTGAGTGGCATAGACTCAGTCCACTCTGCTTGCAGGTTTTCCTTCTCAAGAATCCATCCTTGGATTCCACCAGATTTCTACAGAGACTTCTCCAGAGGCTTTTCTTCACCAAGTCTTCCATTGTCATCTACAGGAGTTTCCGACGTCACCTCACCTCTATGCACCTGGCCTCCTTGGTGCAGGTAACCTGGTTCCTCGGGCATCCATGGGTGGGGTGGTTCTCCAACCTTCCGTACTCCAAAAGGTTTCTTCGGGGTCCTCGGAAACAGTTCTTTTATCTTTAAAACAGCAATGCAACTTCTCCATAGACTTCCAGTGTGCACACAGCTGTGTTTTCACTCTGCACACAGCCTCCTTGGGGTTCCTGGGTACTTACCTTGGGTGGTTCCTGGTTCACCCAGCTTCTCTGAGACCTTTGGTACAAGTTCTGTTCTTCTTTGCAGTTCACATTCCACTTTTTTAGATTATGGTTTGGTCTCCTTCTGGAGACTAGTGTATATTTGTGCTACTTACCTGATTTCTTACAAGTATTTTCATGTTTATAGTTGATATCTACAGGTAGGAGATATACTAATGTGTTGGTGATTGTGTTGTGTAATAAACAGACTTATTTTTATAGTCACTGTGGGGTTCTTTTTCATCTGGTCTACACTACTGATTAAATGTGGTAAAACAAGATGCTTTACACTCTTTCAAGATAAGCCTGAAGACTGCTCTCGACAGCTACAACTTTGGTTACCTGGAATAGTGCAAGATGCATTACTTCATTAAGTGGACAACATATACTAAACCAGCCTCCTACAGCCGTGTTCAGAGTTGGTACCAGTTTCAGGGGCTAAGTGTTGAAATATGGATACTGCTTGGCTGAGGGTCGTGTTCAGAGCTGGTCCTAGCTGCAGGGTGCACAGTTTTTAGAGTTGGATACTGCTTGGTTATGGGCCGTGTTCAGAGCTGGTACTAGCGCCAGAGGCACAGTGTTGAAAGTTGGATACTGATTAGGTGAGGCTATTGTTCAGAGTTGGAATTAGCTGCAGGGGTGTAGTGTTGAAAGTTGGATACTGGTTAGGTGAGGGCCTCGTTCCGAGCTGGTACTAGCCGCAGGGGCACAGTGTTGAAAGTTGGATAGTGGTTAAGCGACAACAGTGTTCAGAACTGATACTAGCTGCAGGGGCGCAGTGTTGAAAGATGGATACTCATTGGGTGACAGCACAGTTTAGGGCTGGGCACTGTTTTCAGGTGCCCACTGTTGTGAGCTGGGGGTACTGGGCTGGCTGGAGAACAGCAGTGCTCAAAGATGGACAGAGGTTTCGGGGGAGCAGAATTAAGATCTAGATACTGGTTGATGAGTAGAGCCTTCAGAGACGTGATCAAGAGCCTCAGTGTTGACAGTTGGGTAGTGGCTGGAGGGCAGCAGTGTTCAGAGAGGGACACTGGTCGCAGAGTCACGGTATTGAGAGTTGGGTAGTGGCTGGAGAGCAGAGTTCAGAGAGGGATACTGGTTGCAGAGCTGCGGTGTTGAGAGTTGGGTAGTGGCTGAAGGAGGGCAGTGTTCAGAGAGGGACACTGGTCACAGAGCAGATGTGTTGATAGGTATGTAGTGGTTGGAAGAGGGCAGTGTTCAGAGAGGGACACTGGTCACACAGCGGCAGTGTAGAGAGTTGTTTAGTGCCTAGAGGAGCGCAGTATTCAGAGAGGGGCACTGGTTACAGAGCTGGGGTTGAGAGGTGGGCAGTGGCTGGAGGAGAGTAGTGTTCAGAGAGGGACAATGTTAGCAGAGCAGCGGTGTTGAGAACTGGGTAGTAGTTGGGGGAGAGCAGTGTTCAGGACAGACACTGGTCGCAGATCCAGAGTGTTGAGAGTTGGGTACAGGCTTGTGGAGAGCAGTGTTCAGAGAGGGACACTGGCTGCAGAGCCTGGGTGCTAACAGTTGGATAGTGGCTGGAGAGCAGTGTTCAGAGCAGCACATAAGCGCAGAGCCTCGGAATTGACAGTTGGGTAGTGGCTGGAGAAGAGCAGTGTCCAGAGAGGGACAATGGTCATAGAGCCACAGTGTTGAGAGTTGGGTAATGGCTTGAGAGCAGTGTTCAGAGAGGGATACTAGTTGCAGCGCCATGGTGTCGAGAGTTTGGCAGTGGTTGGAGGAGAGTAGTGTTCAGAGAGGGACACTGGTTGCAGAGCCAAAGTGTAGAAAGTAGAGTACTGGCTCTAGAAGAGTAGTGTTAAAAGAGACATTGGTCGCAGTGTTGAGATTTGGGTACTGGCTCGAGGAGAGCTGTGTTCAGAGAAGGACACTGATCAAAGAGCCGCAGTGTTGAGAGTTGGGTACTGGCTTGGGGACAGCACTGTTCAGAGAGGGACACTGGCTGCAGAGCTGAGGGTGAGAGCTGGGTACTGACTGAAGGACAGCAGTGTTCCAAGTGGAACACTGGTGGCAGAGCAGCAGTGTTGAGTTGGGTACTGGCTGAGGAAGAGCAATGTTCAGAGAGGTACACTGGTCACAGAGCCATGGTGTTGAGCATTGGATACTGGCTGGAGGAGAGCAGTGCTCAGAGAGGAACACTCATTCCAAGGGCACGATATCAAGATTTTGGTATTGGCTGGAAATGGCATGTTGTTTGTTAAACATGAAGAATTCTATTCCTTTCTGCTGATATCCCAGACTGGAAACTTTTACGCAGCAGCATACAAGTTGTATCCAGCTAGTGGTGTTGTCTTTAATGTGCACGTGAAGTAACTTACTGCTTCTCCTGAGCATCCAAGTCTCTGACCAGAGCGTCACGTTTATTGACTAGGATGACCAGCTCATCGAGCAAGAGTTGCTCCCGCCTCTTCTGGGCCTCTGTCTTCTGCCAGTCTGGGGAAATACAGAGAAAGGCAGGCATTACACACACACCACCAACCTCACATAACTTTCAATTGAACTCCGGAGATACATGTACGGGCAACACTATACACATGGCACTGCTGAGACCTGGATGTTGGATCATAATTCCCTCTCACAGAGAACTTTCCAGGGGTACACCATAAAGAACAATTTAATCACCTTCGGTAACAATATATTTGTAAGAAACATAGGTTAGTTATAGACTCCTTATCTTAGAATTACCCCCAGGCGTCAGACTGGATACGGAAAGTTTTTCTTCAGCAGTACCCCTGCGCGTCGAAAGGTGGCGTCGGTCGGATCGGCATTCGTCGTTGGGCCCAAGATGACGTTGCGGTAGCTACATAGACACCGTCCTCGCGCGCTGACATTAGTACTGTACACAACTCTCCACGCCAGAAGCGCAGAGCCATGCAAGACATTGACCACTGGTGCACAAATCTAGGGCCCTGAAAGGATGTCGAAGGTAAGTAACTTGGTCATCTGAAAGAAACAGTTAGTTATAGATTCCTTACCTTAGAATAGATACCCCAGCAATACCAACCCTGGAGGAGGAAGTCCTGGAGAACAGAACAGCCAAAGAAGCCGTCTCTCCGGACTTGGCTGTCTAGGCAGTAGTGCTTGCTGAACGTGTGTAGCGATGCCCATGTGGCTGCCTGACAGATGTCATGTAGGGGGACTCCCCGTCCCAAAGCAGTAGTAGCCCTGGTGGAATGGGCGTGCAGCCCCACTGGAGACATATATAAACAAAGAGATTCTATCAATGTGTGGACATGTATTTTATTTGTTGGTTTTACAGTGATGAAAATATAGTGAAAGTACTCTCTCTTAGGGTGATAAAGATGAGAGCGCTATGTGCTTTTTAAAATACCCCTCACACACTAAAAAAATCCAGTAGTGTCATGCTTCATCATTGGGGTCTTCCCGTCCCTCTACGGGGCGGGGCGTGCTACGACCTGACCGACTACGCGGGAGCACTGAAGTGGTGACAGGACTATGTGATGGTGCAAGGTGTCAGTGAAAGTGTAGGGACCTAACAATGTTTGTGAGTACAAAAATTAAAAATCCTCTGGCTAGTAGAAAAAAACAATTTATTAGCTTCTCTAGCTGGGGACGTTAAGAAGGGGGTTTTGGGGTTGAGCCGATCGCTACAACCTGGTCTACATGTTTCGTAGGCAGTCCCCTACTGCCTACTCATCAGGACCTTCTACTGGTCCCTACGAAAATAAGCTCAGTTGCTAAGTATTGTCAGCCTGTCTTCCTAAAAACTAACAGTAAAATTCCACTGTTAGTTTATGCTTCAGGGCATGAGCTGGCCCCCTGGGAAGCAAAAATTGTCAAAATTAGTGACCCAAATGTGGTCTTGTTGTGGCAAGTGCGTGGTGCCCCATGAGCTGACAATCGGTAGGAATTCACCGCGGCGCTTTTGTCCGCATAATCCCGAAGTCTTACTTCTACCAGTGTTGCCGCTCCATTGATAGAATCTCTTTGTTTATATATATCGTTTTGGAGGGTGATTCTATCAACTCCTCTGCACTTCCCTTATTGTTTTGGCCCCACTGGAGACTCCTACTTTGCCAAAGAATAGCCGGCCTTGATGCACAAAACGACCCACCTGGAGATGGTCCGTTTGTGCACGGCCCGACCTTTCTTAGTGCCCGCGTAACCAACAAAGAGATGGTCGTCCACCCGGAATTGTTTGGCGTGATCCACATAGAAGATGAGCACACGTTTTGTATCCAGACGGTGGAGCCTCTCTTCCTCTTTTGAAGGATGCGAAGGCGGGAAGAAGGTGGGCAAAGTGATGGTTTGGCCAATATGAAAAGAAGTGATCACCTTTGGAAGAAAAGAAGGTCGAGTTCTGAGGACGACCTTGTCCGGATGAACAGCCAGAAAGGGATGCTTGGAAGACAGAGCTTGCAGCTCACTCACCCTGCGCGTAGAGGTGATGGCCACCAGAAAAGCAATTTTCAGAGTAAGGAGTCTGAGAGGACAGTTATGTAGCGGCTCAAAGGGAGCGCACATCAAATAAGTAAGAACCATGTTCAAGTCCCACTGAGGCATCATGAAGGGAACAGGAGGAAAAAGATGAGTAATGCCTTTAAGAAATGATTTACAACAGAGGAACTTGAAAAGAGAAAACTGATCAGGAAGCCTGAGAAAGGCTGAAATGACCGAGAGGTAGCCCTTAAGAGTGCCCAGAGCAGAGCCCTGCTGGGCCAAAGACAGGAGGAACAAGAGAACCTCAGAAAGAAGTACAGAAAGGGGATCCAAAGCCTTTGCTGTGCACCATGTCACAAATTTATTTCATCTGCAGGCATATATTGTCTTAGTGGAGGGACGACTGGCTGCCAAGATTACATCACAGACTTCAGGAGGCAAGTCAAATGACGTCAATTGCTGCCGCTCAATCTCTACGCAAGGAGGTGGAGGCTGGACAGGTTCGGGTGGAGGACTGCTGCTGCGAAAGAAGATCCTCCCGAAGGGACAGTCGGATCGGAGGGTCAATGGTCATGTTGAGCAGCTCGGGATACCAGACTCTTTGTGCCCAATCTGGAGCCACAAGAATGACTTGGGCCCGGTCGCGCTTGATCTTCTTCAGCGCTCTGGGCAGAAGTGGTATAGGCGGAAAGGCATATAGAAGACCGCAACTCCACTCGCGACGAAAAGCGTCGCCTAGCGAGTGCCGCTTTGGAAATTCCAACGCGCAGAATTTCTGACATTGCGCGTTCTCTTCGTTGGCAAATAGATCAAACCAAGGCTCTCCCCACTGTAGAAAGAGACCTTGCACCACCTCAGAGTGAAGATGCCATTTGTGATCCATCATGCACCTGTGGCCGAGTCGTCTGCCCTGGCATTCGGTGAACCTGCCAGGTGTTGAACCACCAGGGATATGCCCTGATGTTCCAGCCATGTCCAGAGACGGAGGGCCTCTTGCCATAGGGTCCACAACCCCACCCTGCCTTGTTTGTTGCAGTACCACATGGCAGTGGTGTTGTCCGTGAACACCTGCACTACTCTTCCCCGGGAAGGAATGCTTTTAGTGCAAGACAGATTACCCAAAGCTCCAGAAGATTGATGTGGAGCTCGGACTCTGCCGGAGACCAGAAGCCTCTGATCTCCGCCTCTTCCATGTGGCCGCCCCATCCCAGAAGGGATGCGTCTGTCACCACTGTGGGATTCTGGTTGGGGAAGGGAGAGGGATCTGTCGTTGACCCAATCCTGGTTCGTGAGACACAACTGCAATTGCTATGCAGTGCACTCCGAGATCTGGATGCAATTGGCCAGATTCCCCTGATGCTGTGCCCACTGGAACATCAGGTCACACTGCAGAGCCTGCATATGCCACCTGGCATGATCGACCAGCAGGATGCAGGAGGCCATGAGGCCCAGCAGCCTCAGGGTCGGCCTGAGCGAAAACTGGGATAGAGGCTGAAAAATCGGAATCATAGTCCGAATATCCCGGACTCGCTGTTCGGGAGGATAAACCCAAAACTGCGTCATGACCAGATCTGCTCCGATGAAGAGGAGCTTCTGAGAGGGGTCACGTGTGACTTCGGCACCTTGGTGGAGATCCCCAGCGAATGCAGGAGGCCGGCCGTAGTCTGGAGGTGGGAGACGACTGCCTGGGGCGAGACCGCCTTCAACAACAAGTCGTAGAGAAAGGGGAAGACTGGAACCCCTGATCTGCGCAGATGAGCTGCATCCACCGTCATCACTTTCGAGAACATCCGAGGGGCACTGGTAAGGCCAAAGGGGAGCACGGTAAACTGAAAGTGCTCGTGTCCTACCATGAACCACAGGTAACGCCGGTGGGCCGGCAGGATGGGGATGTGAAAATAAGCATCCTGCAAGTCCAACGCTACCATCCAGTCTTCAGGGTTGAGGGCAGGCAAGACCTGAGCCAGGGTCAACATTTTGAACTTCTCCTTCCAGAGGAAGCGGTTGACGTCCCTGAGATCCAAGATAGGACGGAGGCCCTTATCCTTCTTGGGCACCAGAAAGTAGTGGGAATAGCAGCCACAACCTACTTCTGGGGCAGAAACGCGCTCAGTGGCTCCCTAGGCCAAGAGAACCGTAACTTCCTGTTGGAGAAGGGCCAGGTGATTACCCGACATGCGATGGTACTGGGGTGGCATGGCTGGAGGGGTTGTCTCAAAGGGGAGGGAGTAGCCCCTTCGGACTATCTGCAAAACCCACCTGTCCGACGTGATGGTGCGCCAGTGGGGGAGGTGATGGTGAATCCTGCTGCCCACTGGCGTTTGATGGGCCTGTAAGGTCAGACTAGAAGGGTTTGGAGGCTGCTGCAGAGAGGGCGATGGTGGACTGGCCCGCCCGCTGGCCACCAGATCCACGTTGGTGGTTCGCACGTCCCCAGCTGCACTGAGGTTCAACAGCTTGCGCTGACTTGTGGCTCTGAAAGGAAAATGTTGGGGCACCCCTTCCGTGGCCACGAAAGGGGCAAAACGCATGCCGTGCAGGGGGCATGGGGGAGAGGCCTAAGGACTCTGTCGTAGCCCGAGTGTCCTTGAAGCGCTCAAGTGCACTGTATGCCTTGTCGCCAAAAAGGTGACGGCCAACAAAGGGCATGTCCATCAAAGTGTTCTGGACATCCCCCGAAAAGCCAATCGATCTCAACCAGGCGTTACTGTGAAGCTCCACCAACGTTGAAATGGTCCAACCCAGTGAGTGGCAGTATCCAGTCCACTGCGGATTATAACATTTTGCTGTATCTCTCCCTTCGGCAATAGCACGGGAGAGTACTGCCTAGGCCTCCTCCAGACACTTGCGCCACTGTATTCCACACAGAGTGGGAATAACGGCCCAAAAGGCATGCAGTGTTTTTACCGACCGCAGCCCTAAGCTGGAGGAAGAAAACAACTTCTTTCCAAGATGATCCAGCTTCTTGAATTCCCTGTCCGGTGCTGCAATAGGGAATGCGCTTTGGGACGTTGAAGCTTGGACCACCAAGCTCTCTGCTGGAGGGATGTTGGGAGAGGAAAGTGGGGTCGCCCTGGGCCGTGCGGTGGCATCGGGCAACCATCCTATCCACAGGAGCCTGTGTTGGGCCTGGACCAGGTGCCCAAAAGGATGTCCGTGAGGGCTTCATTAACGGCAGCAGAGGCTCCGAATAGCTCGCTGCCAGCAGAAGCACCTCTGTCAGGAGGTTAGCCTTGACTGCCACAGGAGACAGCTCGAGGTTTAGGAGCTTCGGCCACCCTACGCAACACCACTGCGTAAGACGCTCCTTCCTCCATAGCCACAGTAGGAGGAGACAACATGCCAAAGTCTGGTAAGGTGTCCAGACCACTGGCATCTCCCAGTTCCTCTCTCCAGTCCTGTTCATACTCCAACTGGTCAGTTAAAGGGTCACCAGACCCTTCCAAGTCTTCCTCACCCTTCACTGGCTGCTAAACTGGCTGAAGCTGGCTGTGGCTGTGGTGCAGGTGGAATCGGCTCTGGTGGAGATGTAACGAGGTCGACTAGCGCAGATCAGGATCCAGGCCTGAATCCAGGGGGGCCCTGCGGTGCCGATGCTGGAGCCGCCGGTGTCAAAAGCCTAGGGTCCCCAGCCAAGTCTGTGGGTCACGGATGCGCACCAGCTGAGTCGGGCTGCCCAAAGATGGCATGCATCGCTTCGTAGAACTGAGAAAGCTGGGCAGGACCGTCTCCCGGTACCGGGAAGGGTGGGAAGGCCGGAGTCGACCCTGTAGGCTCCGCACGCGGAGCCGCGGGGGTGTCACCACCTGCCCCCTTCACAGCGCCAGCCGACGGGCGAGGGACTTCTTCTTATGCTTCGACTTACCTATGCTTCGACTTGCCTGACCCCTAGTGCGAAGACTTAGACGAGAAGTGATGATGGCTCGGCAATCAGTCCCTCGACCTCCCACGCGACCGGGACCTTGAACGACGTGGAGTCGACTGCCGGGCCTCTAGTAGCTTTGGGGACCACTCCCGCACAGACTTTGGGGCCATGGTTGGGGAATCGGAGCACAACTTGGGGTCATGGTTGCACTCCAGGCAGTAGAGGCACATGCGGTGCGGATCCGTCACCGGCATCAGTCGGGTACAGGAACTGCAGGCCTTGAAGCCGGGCATCCCTTGTGCATCAGGAGTCAATGTTAGACCCAAAAACGAAGTCGACAAAAGTCGTTAAAAAAAATCTGTCAAAAAGTGACTGGGGGTACCGCTCTCTCCGGATCTGCGTTTTCTGGCGCGGGAAAGAAAGAACTGACGTTAGTGCACAAGGGCGGCGTTTAAGTAGCTACCGCAACGCCATCCCGGAGCCCAAGACGCCAATGACGAAAGCGGAGCCGACCAACGCCAACTTTTGACGCGCAGGGGTCAGATGACGAAAAACTTTCCAGATCCAGTCTGATGCCTGGGGGTAATTCTAAGGTAAGGAATCTATAACTTACTGTTTCTTTCAGATAAAGTGATTACTGCAGACCAACAGAGTTATGGAAATGCGGACAGGTCAACTAGAAAGGCACATCACTGTACAAAACAGCTAGTATCACACATGCTACGTTATGGTGCACACCAAGAGGATATTACTCCAGAAGGTTAATAGTCTGAGTCAGTGCCAATAATGGTGTAACCTAAATTAGGATCAATTCCCAACAAAATTCGATTTATTTCTTAATTTGAAAGCATCGGAAAACTTAGGATTGTTTAGTGGCTACCTCCTCGATTGTCTATGTGAACACTCCTCACATGCTGGCTGCCCGCAGTCCTGATAAAGCACCTGCTCTACTCACTCCCAGCAACCAGGACCCGGGACCATCAAGGTCCAGATTTCTCAGTTCAATTCGCTATGAACTTTTTAACATCTACACATCCGACCTGGGTCAAGCACTGGAGGGGGCAAATCTAGTCATTCCAAAGTTGGGGAAAGTGCGGCTTCAAATCCTTCAATATGCTGATGATCTTGTCATTTTGGATCACACCAGGATAGGCTTACAAAAAGCCTTAGATGTGCTACACAGGTTTAATCAAAAGAATAATTTATTGGTAAACCAGGAGAAGACCAAGATCCTAATCTTTGGGAAGTTCCATCGAAAGCAAACAGCTCAATGGCGCCTAGGTGACCAGCAAATCAGATCTTGCAAAAATTATAACTACCTGGGTCTCAGGCTAACGGAAGGGGCAAAAACAACAGCTCATTTGAAACATCTAAAAAATAAAGGGGCAGGAATCATCTGCAGTCTGAGAAGTCTGAATCGAAAATTACATAGCCCATCCATGGTATCCATCTTGAAAGTCCTAAAAGCAAAAGTAGTGCCCTCAGTCAACTATGGCCACTTAATCTTCCCTGGCGCCCTTACCAACTTTTACATGAGTTTCAAAATTTCCGTATATAAGAAAGTGTTGGGCATCCCACGACAGGCCAGGAGAGCTAGAGTAAGGCTGGAGCTGGGTCTTTCTCGCCCAGATATCTCCTGCCTGGGAGACACAATAAAATACTATATTAGCATCTTGAGAGCTCCAGCAACAGCCTTGAAAGCGCAAATTAAAACAATCTTCGAAGAAAGCGGATCCCCATGGCAAGCGCAACTGACAGCAGCCATTCATCTGATAGAAATAGAGGTGCAAAACCTGGTCAACGCTAATATTTCAATAGCTGCATGGAAAAGAGCAGTGAACAGACAGATCAAGCATATATAATTCGCAAGAGATCTCGATAGCCTGCATCACCATCCAAATCTTTCTACATTGGCTGCCTCTTATAAAGTGGGAAAAGCACAGCCTTATCTTGAGCAAGCACTATCCGTCCAAACCCGAAAAAAGATCACTTACATGAGGCTCCTCGCATTACCCATAGCGGAGTTTAATCAAAGTTGGGCCCGCGTGGATAAATCAGCAGCATGCAGACTTTGTGATTACCATCAGGAATCCTGGTACCATTTGTTGTGTTGCTGCCCAAAGCTAACCAGTGAGAGGCACCGTTTGGTCACCCCCAATCTGCAGAGCTCAGGGCCTCACTAGATGCAGCGAAATCTCTGAATTGTGTTTTTCTTCAACAGCAAGTCAAACAGTAGTACGACTGGGGAAATTTGTAGACCTAATTCGCGCAGCACTCTCCGCAAATGCAGAGCCGCATAAAGAAAACTGTAGGACTGGAAGTATGGGAGTGGCGGATACACCTCCGACTTAAAAATCAATGCACTTTGATCTTAAACTGTATAGCTAGAATATGACACTATACTGAATGTTTTATGCTTTATTAGGCTGTAGTAATAATTAGGGATTTTAATTTATTTGGTTTTTAGACAACTATTTTATATTGTTAGCATATTGTAATTATTTTAAATAATCGAACAATAAAAGGCTTTTTCACGTTTCACGCTATGAACTTGAGTTGGGCTGAATTAGGCAGACCCAGCCCATACTTGGAGAGTGCCTTGAGCAGAAAGACATCTGGCACCCTCGCTGCAGCTGGTGTTTAAAATAAGGTAGTAGGGGGTTTATTTTGTGTTTATAGGTCATTCACACATCAAAGCAGTAACAGACTTCCAATAATATTCTGCTTCACTCATAGCGTAGCTCGATCACACTGGTGCCAAGTTAATGGTGGATTTGATGGTAGTGTTGGTGAGCGTCGGCATGGGGGTTAGAAGATAAGAGGGGAAGCAAGGGGGTTAATGGGGTGCAAAATAACACCTGCACAAAGCAAAAGGGGTTAAAAGTAGTTTATTCTGAATCACTGGACTCAAGTGAGGGGGAAGCTGCTGTCGCAGGATTTTAATGCAGACAGTTTTGTGCACCCCTCTGAAAATTGCCGGCCTGGGCCCAGCTCGCCTACGCCAAAAGCTGGCACTGGCATTAAGCAAACTTTAGTACTGCAAAAGAAAGCGAAATGAAAACAGACTGTGTAAAAAAAAAGATAGGATTGGTATCTGCAGCAGAGGGTCCAGTACCAGATTATCGTGAACAATTTTCAAATTTTAATTTCGGGGCCAGGCCCTGGGGGATGGGGTTCCCAGGGCCCAAAAAAGTAAAAGGAAGGGGGGCCACACAGCCCCCCTTTCAACTTTTTTTTTAAAGATGCGATCATCCCTAGGCCCACCCCCTCACAAACACTCTGCAAACGCGCCCTGTGGCGCGTTTTAAATTGGGGAATTCATTCCCCTTTAATACTGGGGGTCCCTGGGGGCCAACTAGCCCACCAGGTACCTCCAGCAAGTGCCACAGGGCTGCGTTGCAGAGAGGTGCTCCAGGCCACGCCCATTTTTACATCTCTCTGCAACGTAGCCTTATGGCGCTTACTGGAGGTACCTGGTGGGCTAGTTGGCCCCCAGGGACCCCCAGGATTCAAAGGGACTTAATTCCCCAACTTAAAACGCGCCACGGGCGCGTTTGCACAGTGGTGAAGGGAGGGGGCGGGGGCTGAGTTCACATGTGCGCACACGCTCTGTGGCGCTGTTTAAGTTGGGGAATTAATTCCTTGTCAATACTGAGGCTCCCTGGAGGCCAACTAGTCCACCAGGTACCTCTAGTAAGCGCTGTGTTGCAGAGTGTTGTCAAAAGGGGCATGGTCTCTGAACACCTCTCTGCAACGCAGCCTCCTGGCGCATACTGGAGGGACCTGGTGGGCTAGTTGGCCCCCAGGGACCCTCAGGATTGAGGAGGAATTATTTCTCTAACTTAAAACGCACCACAGGGTGGGCTTGCAGGGTATGCTCAGACGTGAGTCCCTTGCTCACTTGGCCACTGGATTTAAGATAGCCTGGCTGATGAGGATTATGAATCCGAAACCGGTCCTAGGATGCTTGTTTCCGGTCCAGGGAAGACATGGCTTGGCAGTTTGGGCTGGACTGTTCCCATGAGGCACAGGGTCAGACTGATTTGCATATGGCCATGTCTTAATTGGGTGGCTGAGTGAGCTAAAGAATGGTGATGGATTAAACCCAGATCAGTTGACTGGGGGTGAGTGTTTGATTTGCTCAAACGCTCCGTCCATCACCCCCTTTTGTATCGCTTCAAATATGGTACTCCATATTTTATGAGTGTTGAAAGGTTATACTAGTGTATGGTAAGATGTATCAGATTGTCACATGGATGATGTCATCAGTGATGTCACTTACCATGTCATGAATGATGTAATATGTGACATCATCAGCAGTGGATTGCGGGCGCGCGAGTTATAGTTAGTACAACTAATTATAACGGGGGAATTTCAATGGTTTTGTACGAGTGAAATGTCTAACTATAACACCCCTAAAACCAATGGTTTTTTCAGCGAATATATATATATACACTGAGTAAAAGAGTGCAGTTTTCATGAGTCGCACTTGTCAAAAGCCTTTTATCACTGAAAAGGTACTTGCAAGGTGACGCCTGCCTCCGGCTCCTGCTGATGCGTTTCGGGATTCCCCCTTCTTCAATAGGCATAACCGCAAACAAGAGGCAGACAGAGACTAAAGGTGACTTCCTTGCTTTTATTCAAAAAGTTCTCTGGATAGCGCTCAGGTGAGTAAAAAATGCTTTGAATTATGGGACTTGTAGTCATTGCCTCAGGAAAGTCAATGTTGGGAAAGGCATCTCCAGCGACTGCTCTGCATTTGCTGCACCAATAAACAGCGGCAGACCCACCTGGATCATGTGGCGGTGTGGCTCATGGCCCAGGCATGGACCACGAGCTGCACTGCCTGGTCGGAAGTGTTGGCAGCCAATCAGATCTAAGGCACGAAATAGGTAGGGGTCACAGATCTACAGTGGTCTCAATTTTATATCTGAGAAATCTTTAAATTTCTCAGCAACTACTGACCAGATTTTCACCATTTAACAAAAAGGGCGCTTTCTGGACCAAGAGATACCTTTCTTGCAAATTTGGTGTAATTCTGTTCAGCAGTTCGGGCTGTAGCGGTGTCTGAAGTTACCTATGGAAATTAACATGGCAAAAAAGCACTTTGGGACCCCCCCTTTTTTCGCCCCCTGCTTGACGGATCATCTCAAACTATTCAAAACAACGCCTGAAGTCACCGAGCCAATCGTTTTGAAAATTTCGGGAAGGATTCGTCAAACGACGCTAAAGTTATTGACAAATGAAAAAAACGATCTTCCTATGGAAACTACATCCTAACTACTACCTACTGGTGACTGCCAGTAGGAGATGGAGAATAGTATATATATGACACCGACGAAGGCTTTTTGCCGAAACGTTTGTTTGTGCTAAATAAACTGCACGCTGCCTAGTAATTCCCCGGAGTGCTGCTCTCTTCTTTTTATACTACGGAGAAGTTCTTTGAGCGTAATATATATATATATATATATATATATATATATATATATATATATATATATATATATATATATATATATATATAACGGTGCCGTCAGCAATAAAGCAGGCAGAAGCAGAAGAAAGATTAGCCCAGGGACACCCAGGAAATAGGAAGGAACACAAAATCCAACTCAGCTCCAGGACAGAGATCAGGAAGGAGAAGGAGGGCCCGGACACACCTCAGGGAGGGGACCGCACACACGACACAAAAAGAAGTAGAACCAGAGCCATGGCGCCAGGCCGCAGACAGCAGGTCAGACCAGGCGAACAGCGCAGCGACCCCGGAGAAGGACACCCCGGGGCGCCACCAAAGGCATTGCAGACCAACAATAAGGGAATTGAACCTGCAACGTACTTAAACGCCATGGAAATCAGTGGCCCGAAGGCAACCACAACTCCCAAGCACAGAATAAGCTATATAACAGCTACCACTACCCCACATAGGGTATGTTAAGTCCCAAGACATGGGAACCCTCTTAGGAAGAAACTTCTGCAGCAGAGGACAACAGATCCTCGGGAAAAACCTAGCAGAAGGCTTGTCAAGCAGGCAAAGAGAAAAATCAGAAGGCCTAATCTCAGGGCCAACCTGGTGTAGATAATCCAAGGCAAAAACACACAGTCAAGAAGGGCTGGCCAGCAGCCAACAGAACCACAGTCCCAGCAAAGAGGACTCGAATGCACATGAAGCCCACAGATCACACAGCCGGGGCGACCCGCCCCAACGAAAGAACAGCACCCAAAACCATATCAACTCCCAGGTCACTGAGGGGGAGAAGGAGGAGGAGGCCAAAGCCCCGTCAAGAACCTCTGGATGGCCGAGTCTGCCGGGGCGTGCAACAAACGAGTGCCATCGAAGGGAAGATCCACCAGCTGTTCATGAACATTTTCTGGGAACACACTGTCCTGAAGCCAAGCATGGCGGTGAAGGGCAACCGAAGAAGCCATGGCACGACCAATCACTTCCGAGATGTCCTGAGCGGAGCGAAGAATAAACGCCGCCAGCACTCGGCCAACTAACGCATGGTGCCGCAAATCTACACCAGCACCCTCCTGAGAAGAGGCAGACCCAAGGGACTCTGCCGAGTCCCACAAGCAAGAAGTGGCCCTAGTCAACACACATCAGGTGTTAAGTGCCTGCAAAGCGGCACTGGTCAAAGCGAACATATTGCTCCCCCAAGAGTCCAGCCAACGGGCCGCCCGTGAAGGTGGAGACAACAACGGCGGCAGGTATGGACAGGCACTCCGCAATAGCGGGCTTGTGGCAGAGGGGTGGAGGGAAAGACACACCAGGTAAAGCGGTGCTGGAAGATGCCAGTGCACAAGGTGTTGGGGCACCGGATCCCCCGTGGAGGGGCGCCCCCCCAAACACCCATCAGAGAAGAATGGAGCGAACCCTCAAAGGGAAGAAGCAGGAGCTCCCTCCCACCAGAGCCCTGGTGGAGAACTTCTAAAAGATGATCCGCGGGCAAAGGCCGCACCCCCCTCCGTAGGTCCCCGGGGTGGGGAAAGCAGCTCCACAAAGATCCTCTCGACAAACGGTCCATGACCCCAACCTGCCCTGCTTGTTGCAGTACCACATGGCAGTGGTGTTCTCTGTGAACCCCTGCACTAACTTCCCCTTGACAAGGCGAATAAATGCTTTTAATGCCAACCAAATCGCTCGGAGCTCCAATAAATTTATGTGGAGCCCTGTCTCTGCCGAAGACCAGTATCCCTTAATCCCCACCTCTCCTAGATGGTCGCCCCATCCTAGAAGTGACGTATCTGTCACAACTGTGAGATCTGGTTGGGGAAGGGAGAGAGGTCTGCCGTTGACCCAATTGCAGTTTGTTAACCACTACTGAAGATCTTTCGCAGTTTCTTCTGAGATCTGAAACATGTTGGTGGGATTTTACTGATGCTGTGCCCATTGGAACTTCAAGTCCCACTGCAGAGCCCGCATACACCATCTAGCGTGTCTTACCAACGGGATGCAGCAGGCCGTTAGGCCCAACAGACTCTGAGTCAGTCTCACCAAAATCCAGGATAAAGGCTGAAATATCATAATCATAGCTTGAATATCCTGGACTCGCTGCTCGGAAGGATAAGCAAGAAACCACACTGTGTCCAAAACAGCTCCAATTAAAAGGAGCGTCTGAGGAGTCAGGTGTGACTTCGGCACGTTTATAGAGAACCTCAGTGAATTCAGAAGGTTA